>NW_021938789.1:40881164-41481164 GCF_001715985.3 Manacus vitellinus | reverse complement strand
CTCACTGAGGGTCGCTTTTTCTTCTGTTTTTCACAAACTTTGCAGTCTCTGCTTCCAAGATACATGTATCTCTTTCACCTTGCTTCTTGATGGGAATTCTCTATTTCTGGCTTTCATCTGTTTTGCTTCTCACTATGGAAGATGCACTTTATTCCCTTTTTTCTTCCCACCCCTTATGATGGGCTGTTATCTATCAGTTACCCTAACCTGACATACAGGTTGCAACCCCTACAAAGGTCAGACCTAGGGGTGAGGTTTGTGTCCATCTCTGTCTTCAGAGAGATCTGAGAAGCTTGTGGCTGTTTTGCTTTCTGAATTTCAGCACAGTGAGCTAAAATAGTAAAACACTGGGGCAAAAGAAGATAGATGTAACAGGGGTAATAATCTGTTGTCCTGATGAAAAGCTCTGGCAGGGCAAAGTTAAGGAAGGCTGAGCTGTGATCCTTGTGTGCAATAATGTTCTGTCGTTCATTGTCTATCCCATTCGGTTTGGTTCATGGCAATTTTTATCTAAATAGACCCGGATTTGATATTTATGTCCCAGAGCATATGTTGTGATGAAATACACTGTTTTAATAGGGAGTGTCGGTTTGGGTTGTTGAATGCAGTGTCCTTGCCCTTAACCAAAATAAAAAACAGACTCAGTGCACACATACAATGAAGGGAGGAAAATGGATATAACCTTATGATAATATTTCATCTAATATAGTTGAATGCAGTGGTAGTCACTAGCATTGGGCTGTCATCCAAAATTCAGCCCCAGAGCACTTCTAGGGGCTACATAGAGTTGTCCTCTTGGCTACACTCCCCCTCTTTACTCCTCCTTCCCCCTGCTCTTCCCTCTGCTCCAGTGTCTGAACTAAGCAGTTTGGCAGACAGGAGAATTAACTCTTGTGAGACTGGGAAAGAATGTGAAGGTAACCTGCTCCAGCAAGGCTGGGGTCTTCCAGGCTGCATATTATTATTGCTGCTGTTAATAATAATTATTTTCAAGCTTAACATTCGGGAAAGTCTAGGACAACTGCATGTTAGTGTCATACAGTTTTTTGAAAATAGGGGAAGAATATCTTTGGCAATGATAGCTCTGCCATAAAGCGGAGCTTTACTTTTACGCCAGCACCTGTTCTCATCATCACTGTGTCCTTTACCACTTAAAGCACAACTGATTTCACTATCACCAAGGCATCGTCTCTGTTCTGCGCAAGAACCTGATTTTCTTATAGTGTTCATAGTTTTGTAATGTCCAGCATTACAGGATCTCCAGTACCTGTTCCCTGAACAAAAGAGAAGGAGACTTGATAACAAGTTTGGGAAGTGTCAAAAAGGCCAATGGCATCCTGGCTTGTAAGAAGAATAGTGTGGCGAGCAGAACCAAGGCAGTGATTGTCCCCCTGTACTTGGCACTGGTGAGGTTGCACCTCGGGTACTGCGCTGAATTCTGGGCCCTCACGCTACAAGAAAGACATTGAGGTGCTGGAGCATGTCCAGAGAAGGCCAGTGGAGCTGGTGAAGGTCTGAAGCACAAGTCCTGTAGGGAGTGGCTGAGGAAGCAGGGGTTGTTTGGTCCGGAGAAAAGGAGGCTTGGAAGACCTTCTCAGTCTCTCCTACTGCCTAGAAGGAGGGTGTAGTGAGGTGTGAGTTGTTCTCTTCTCCCAAATAACAGTTAATAGGATGAGAGGAAATGATCTCAAGTTGTACCTGGCACGTTTTAGACTGGATATTAGGAAAAATTTCTTCACAGAAAGGGCTGCCAAGCATTGGAACAGGCTGTCCAGGGAGGTGATGGAGTCACCACCCCTGGAGATGTTTAAAAGACCTGTAGATGTGGAGCTTAGGGACATGGTTTAGTAGTGGCCTTGACAGTGTTGGGTTAATGATTGAACTCAACAATCTTAAAGGTCTTTCTCAATCTAAATGATTCTACGATTCCATTATTACTTCTGGGCAAGGCAAATGAGCATGCCTATTCCAGAATTTCTAATCTTCCTTCACTGTTTTCATTCTGACGTCTGAATGCAATTTTGGGTCACTGAACCCTAGTCCTGATTATCTCTTCAGTGTAAATATAATGCATTTCACTTTATTCTTATTCTCCCCCCTCAATCCTTCCCATCCTTTCCCTACTTGATATCTTGTCTTTTTTAACTTCACATTGTCCTTTTCTGTTTCACATTATTTTATTGTCCTTTTTTCCTCTTATTCAAACCTATATTTGCTTCACCAAGTTCAAGGTCTCCTTATTCTTACTTGGCTTTCACCCCATTTCTCTTCATTGTGTATTTTCATTGCTTTATAGCATCTCCCACTTCAGTGTGCTGACTTTGTTTTCAGCCAAAAGGCTTTCTGCTCTGCTGGGAGGATGCAGCAGGCTTGCTTTATTGGACAAACTGAGAAGTGGTTTGTGTATTAATTCCTAGGTGGTGGGTCAGCGCTCTGCCCCTGTGAGCTCTTGGCTCTGAGAGGGCTGTGCTGCCTGCTGCATGGCGTGTCTCCTCTGCTCCTTGCCAGATCACAGGGACTCTGTCCTGAAAGGACTGGAGAGAGAGCGGAAGATGCTGGCTACAGTTCCTGGGAGCTGCAGCCAGGAGTTTGTAGATGGAGTTTGTTTTTCAGTCATTCAGTATTTTCAGAATTTCTGTACTGTGAACTTCACTGGGAAGGAACTTTTTACCTTCTGCCAATCTATCAGGATGGGGCCAAAACTTCAGCTAGGGTTTGTGCCTGCTGCAAACCAGCATCTTTAATAAGAAAGGCTCAAACAGTTGGGCTCTTGAAAATTTTAAAAAACTTTGATTTTTCAAGGGTAGTTGTTGTCATTGAACTGCAGAGTACTTCAACAAGTGAGACAATGCTGACAATTTAGAGACTTTATTTGGGTGTTAGGGAGTGTGTGTGTGTGGGAAGCAAGACCTGGAAACAGGCATAAAACCACTGGGCAGGAAAGTGTCTCTACGACAGCAGGGTATTTTGCACAGCGGTGCAGCTTTAGGCTGTGTGGTGGCTTTGACTCAGCAACTGCTGGTTGCCTGGAGTGTCAGGGATTGGTTTGGAGGTTTTGCATTAATAAAAGTTAGTCCTACAGCCACATCTCCATCCTCTCATTCCAGAACGGCATGTTGTTATACCAGTGGAATTACTATGCACTCCAGACTTTAAAACCATAAATTGCTAATGCCAGACTGTTCTGATGAGCAGCTTTTTGATATCCTTTACATGTTAAAAAGTACTCAGGCCTGTTGACAAAGCAAAGAAATGGTGTCAAAAATAATTTTAAAACCTTTTGACCTGTAAGGTTTAAGAGAATTAGGCACAGATTCTTTGCTTTAAGCCTCTTGGTGACAAGAAATATGGTCCTATGCTGGCCAGTTTGATTGACAGTGGCGTTTGTAGTTTCAGCTGCTAATACAGTATGCTCCTTGTGTATTTCTAGTGTGTAAATATAGAAGACTATTTGTCACCTGGGTTGATGGATTATGTGTAAGTGAGACAATGTGGTTAAGATTCTAAAGCATAAATGAAAAAGCATAAACTTTACATAACTCATAATGCAATGCTTAATATTTGTAATGAAGTATCCTTATTTTAATCAAGGGAAACTGTCAGGCTTTCAAATAAGCAAAGATTATGCCACTGCCATGGTGTGAGGGGTTTTTTATAGCTCCATGCTGCTAACCTGCATCATTGGATTTTTGACAACCATAATAAAATGTATTGGAAAATTGATTAGTTTTAAGAGACTTCTCATAGCCAGCTGCTTTTATTTGTAAATGTCATGTGTTCAGCCATTGTAGGCTTCTCTTCAAGTGGAATTCTTGACTGAATATGAACCTTAGCATAGGTGCAAAAGCACTCTCGTTTCACATTCTTCAACTAATTTTCAGCATTTTCACATGTACTCACAGAAGTAAAGTTTTCCTGAAGACTTTTCCACCATGAATGGGTGGCTATTTAGTCATTTCCCACCATGCCATAATTACATCTTATTTGTCCTCTTGAGATGTCGTAAATCTATAAGAATACCAAGACGACTTTGCAATTGATATTTTCATAAAATTCCAGAGTTTTTTTCAAGAAAACGAGCACGGTTAGATTATTGATTTTTGAATAGAGAAAAGAGGATTTACCATGAAAAATGTGTTATCACCTCTTGAAATACGCAGTAAAATTGGCATTTTCAGCATGCTATTCTTATCTTTATTTGCTGATAGAGAGAATATCCAGAATTTTTTAGCTTTAAGGGAAAGGCTACGGTTAAGTTCATATTACTTAGCATTTAATAAGTATGAAGTACAAGGAAAAGGAGACATAGCCCAGTACCATAACATTTAATGGATTTTGTCTAAGGAAAGCACTTTTCATAACACAAATTAATCTAAATAAATGAAAGTACAAAACTGCATCTCTTTTAATCTGTCTTTGAATAACATAAAAACATGCTTCCTGAAGTCCTTTTATAGACTAAACTATCCTGCTGACCCATGGGGGTTCTGTACAAGCAAGAGGTGCAGGATTTGCCCCTAAGCTGGTATGTTGTTTGTAAACCACTCTGAAGCAGTTGGCTTTGTGAGGCCACATCCTGCTCTTTTGCTGCATGCTGAGTCCCAACAGATGTCAGTGGCAATTTCATGTATGTTTTGAGGGAAGGCTGTGGCCCTTCAGTATTATTTTGCTCTACAGAGACACTACTAGCAGAGTATTTGCTTTCTGATTAAATTCTAATTTTTTTTTTAATAATGTGATGAGCTGTCTGTGGCTGACTGCTGGTATTTAACAAAAAAAGTCTAGACTCAGAAGTTGCTGAAGTAGATATTATCATAGGTATCAGCATGATTAAGATTATTTAATTTGGTTTCAACAAAGAGGGATTCAATTAGGTGCATTTTATTATTTGTTCTGTTAACTCATATATTTTCTTTGTTAGTTTAGAATCGAGCTTCTGAACCAAAACCTGCCCACAGCTGAAATGAGGTGCATTCTTAGATGAAATGTTTTTAAAATGTTAGTTATCTTCAATGGATTATTTTAACTAGCTACAATAGCTTCTTTTATATGTTTGAGTCTCTGCTGTATTCTAGACTGGAGGGTCTGATTGCTGCATTACTTGTGTGTCAGACTGTGTGTTTCTCTCCCGTTCAGTGGAACCCTAGAAAGTCATTTGGAAACTTGGGATAGAAAAGAAGGTTACAATCAATGGAGTTTATTGGCACCATGCACCTATGGCTTGAGAATACACATTTATTAAACATTCTGACACAGAAAAAATCAGCAAAGAATGTTGTTATAATAAGACTAAGTAATAAATAATAATAATAATAATAATAAAAATTCTTAAAGAGAAGATGTCTAGCCTGGGTTTTGTGTGGTGTGGATGTTATTTCTCAGTTTTTAGTTGACTTTTTTTGTTTCTATACCCCAAGGAATTGTATTTATGGCTTGATGCTATGGACCAGACTTATTTATGTTTATGGATAAAATCATTTAAATAAAAAGTGAAATAAACTTCATAGTTATATTTTTGTAGAGGAGCAACTGTCCTTAACATTTTCTTACTCCATTTTTTGAACTTGATGAGGTTATTCAAAGACTGGGAAGTTGAGAAGAGACTATTCCTTGAGCTCCTAGCTATTACAGGTCATTATGTTTTGACCCTTCACTCTGTGTATATTGAGGTCCATACCTTTCTAGGTTGCCTACTTTAGTATAAAAAAAAGTTATATAGTTTGTGTGGGAAGATGCCAAGAGGTAACTATGCCATTGCTTGACTACCAGTTCTATTGAAAAAAATGTATCTTTGCCCTCACTTAATTTTTTTTCCTTCAGCATCAAGATGTAGATTTTTATTGTATTTTTCAGTGGTTTGTTTAATTTTGGATTCTTAATACCTTCCCAGAGTGGAAAAAGAAAGTTCGTAGTCACTCACCTCATTGTTCATTCTTGAAGAATCTGCCCTGTTAGAGATCTTCCCCTGTATGTACAGTATTTTAAAATCAGTTTTGCCGTCCATTATAGCTCCGTCTAGCAACCTCAAAGATGATGAGAGTAGCATCTACACTTTGGTGTTTCTCTATCATCTCTCCATTCCCCCTTTTCTAATAGTTATGATTTGTTCTATTTATTTTTTCTGAAGCAAAACTGTGATATAGAGAAAGATCCTAACACATTTCTCCTTTCTAAAAAAAATAAATTAAAAAATTCACAATTCTTCCGCTTTTTCACATCTGGTAGAATGTAAAGATCATGAAAACATTTATACCTAGAGCAGCTGCAAAGTGTAAATGCAATCTGCAGTGTAACTTTTTTCATGCTCAAAACCCACAGATAAAGGTACAAGGCTGCTCATGAGCAAGCAGTATCTAAAAATAAAGTAGTAAATGGGAATTCTTGTTTAGCATAGCAAATGAACAGAAACATTAATAGTTGATGGCTGTGGTTGTCATCCAGTTTATAGCTTTTCATTTTTCCAATTAGAATGAAAAAATGCCAACAAACAAAAGCAGATGTGGAATTAACCATTTAAGGCTTTCCCAGTCTTGCCAAATTCTGAGTTGATTCTGTAAGGAAGACTGCACCTTTAACTTTTGTATTTTGAGGTTTAAGATTTATTCTGAGAGGAAAGCAGAGGAGACAACTTGGCTGATAAAGGTGGACTGATGTGCCAGGGCTTGATTTTTCCATGCCATAGAAACTGGTGCTACTGATGTAATGCTGAAATAGTGTTAATG
Source organism: Manacus vitellinus (assembly GCF_001715985.3). NCBI lineage: Eukaryota > Metazoa > Chordata > Aves > Passeriformes > Pipridae > Manacus > Manacus vitellinus. The sequence goes on along the minus strand of NW_021938789.1, from coordinate 41,474,442 downwards.
CTGCAGCAACTTTTATTTTGAGGCTTTACCTTTACCTTTTCTGCTCTGTCTACATTGAAAGACTGAGGGATGCAGTTTCTTCACCCAGAGCTCTTGATACTTGGGGTGTTTGTGATATGCAAGATCAAGCAAATTCCTGAAATGGATTAAATAATAGGTAATAGATTGACTTGGTTTGATTTCTTTGCTGTTTAAGTCAGTATGGTTTGGTGAATTAGAGAAAAGTCAGCTATCTCTCTGTTTGATGAAACCATTTCTGAAGTGAAGGGGAATGAATAGAAACAGGAAGTCATTAATTTCTCATATTGCATAAGTTGCACCAAGACTTCAAGTTATGTCAAAACCAACATTGTGTACTAATGTATCAGAGTGCAAATGTCAGTCTCTCAAACTGCGATTTTTTGCATTTCTTCATTTCTTGCCTCATAATAAAGTGGTTTTCTAGCTCTCAAAAGTTTCAGTAATCCCAAATACTAGATTATTCTGAACAAAATTATTGAAATAATATATCTCTGAGAATAATGAAATTCACAGAGAAATGAAGTAACTCATGTTGCAGGTGGGCTGAATGTTGTACTTCATATTTTAGTAAGTGAAAACAAAATCATCCCTTGTTTCCCATGTGGAAAATCTGTCCTGAGTCTGTTATAACGTAGAAAATCTGACCACATGGTTGTTATCAATCCCTGCTAAGAACTATGATGTTGCAGTATCATCAGGATAATCCCTAGATATTTGACAGAACAGGGTTAAATTTCTCTTGTAAATTGTTATTTACCCCTTGTGTCTTCCATTTGGGATATGAGTGCCTTAGGACAGAACTGTGAGGAAATCAGCTGCGTCTGAAGGAAGAACAGGAAATCTCCAAGGAGAACTCACAGAAATAGGTGTGAATTTGTTGTATGTTCCAGTGAGCTAAGCAGGAAAGTGAAGGGATTAGGATTTGCTGTGGATTAGGGAAACTGCCTGCACAGAAGTGGGAGGGAGAAGGCACAACCCAAAGAGAAGGTGGGCTGCAGGAATAGAAACCTGTCTGCTCGTTTATGTTCTGGTTTTGTGATGGGTAAAATAAAAAGAAATTATTATTTTAAATGTCAGACTTTGCTTGCAATGGACTGTTTTTTGTCCTTAATGTGCATTTAGGGAGCAGAGTGCTGAAAATCTGAAAACCTATGCTTAAATCAATGCATAATCAAATATAGTGAGTATAAGGGTACTAGTACTATTCCGCTGAGAGCCCCACTGGCATGTTTTGTAGGGAAAGGCATCCTATCAGGAGGCCAATGTGAAAAAAGCTGCTCAGGGACTTTTGAGCACATGTGCCTAGAGAGTAACTCTCCAGTGCAACAGCACGTGCAGAGTCCTGTCTCCGCTGTTATTCTGTGGAAATCCTGATTTTAAGCTGGCTGCAGATGGTAAAGTGACATCATCATGCCACAAAGAAAATAAATGCTTGCTACTTATTTCTGTTATACGGTAAGTGCATTTCTTTCCCTCACTTCTGCAAACAGTTTATTATATAATTTCATTCTTCAAGGAAGTAAAGATGATGAGTAAGTGTTGGGGAAAATATAGGAAAAAAAAATCACAGAATACATCCATTTTTGTCCATTAACATTTTCTTTCCAAGAGCTCTTTTCCCAGTTAACTTTCATCTGGACAATAGTTTCAAAACCCACTGCAGTAGCTTGTTAAAATGCATTAAATTAAAAAAAAGAAATCCAAAACTAGAGTCTTCCTCTCGCTGTGCTTAAAACCCCAGTCTACCTAGGACAACTGAGAGCTCTGTACCACACGGAGGACATGGCACTTTTGGAAGGAAGATATTTCCTTGTTATATTAATAATTTTTCCACTTAGAACATCTAACTACTCTCAAGCTTCTAACAGCAAAGTAAAAGAACACTTTGCACCCGCTGACTAATTTTAGCTAACACAAACCAAACATTTCCCTCTTCAACCAGATGACCTTGTGGCTGCCTAGAAGTGGTTACATGAAACAGCACAGAGACTGCTTGGAGGTGTTGATCCTGGCAGGGGGCTGATTTCATGGACCTCTGCTGATGTCCTGAGTCAGGTGATGTGGCTTGCAGACGCAGAAGCCAGACAGTCAAGGAGGTCATCTAGGCCATGAACTTGACCTATCCTGATGGAAACGGCAGGAGAGCCCCAAGGCGAGAAGTGGTTTGAAATGAACTTTAGGCTGTAAAGCTGTCCCCAAACTAGATCAACCTATCTACTTTGATCGTAATGCTGAAGTGGGGGATGATTATGAATTATGCATATTTTAGAGAAGGATGGTGGTGGTGTGCTTCACAAGCCTGGGAAGCACCAGCAATGAAGACTGGTGAGCTTTAAATTTAAAATGACTCCCCACTGCTCACTGCTGAATTTAATCAGCTCCTTTCCAATGCAAGGAAATGTAAGAGCAGTGCCAGATAAGCAGCTCCACAGTGCTCCCGTACCTGCTGAGCTGTGTGTGTGGGTGCCACCCATGTGGAGCTCTAGCAGCTGCTGGTGGTCTTTCTTCTGCGGTGCCAGTGTAGAGCAGCTTTTGGGGTGCCCCAGCTGCAGGGAGCCAATTTCAGCTGGTTTGAACTTATTCTGCAGTAGGAGAGCGGAAGTGAGGAAGGACATGGCTTTTCCCTATGGTGTTGCTTCCCGTGGTCTTGCATTTATGCTTGACATAAATGTTGTGCGAATCCTGTTTTGATGATCAGTGAACATTGCCATTACATTCCTACCCTTCACATAGATACAATGCTTTTAAAGTAGCACTGCTCCCTCTCTTAAAACAAGTAAACAAAAAAAATCCTCAAAACAAAAACAAACACTGAAACCAAATCAACTGTTAGTATTGATAATCTTATATGTCTCAATTGAATAACCCTAACCTCAGAACAAGTTGCTGGATAATGTGCTCATTAAAAAGATTCTGAGGTTCATAGCTCTGGAGGGCAGAAGGGGCCATTAATTACACATTCTGCATAAGACAGTGAATTTCCCTGGTGGTGCTTGCAGTTGGTTAAGTAACTTGTGACTGAATTAGCTGAGTGTGGGTTTTGAACACGTAGAAGGAATCTCCTTTTATTGATCAGAAGAGGAGTGACTACTGTAGTTGTATGTTCTAGTGCAAAGCAGCACCTGATGTGGAATAGTAGTCAGCTAAACAGTAAACAGAAACAAGGAAGAGAGAAGAGGACATTGAACTGCTAAAAACAGTCTTCCAGTGGGAATGAAAACCACATATATGAGTGGAAGAAATACCCTGCTATAAACCTTTTCCTCAGCATATATTGAGAAAATGAATATTTTATGTCTTCCTGGAGCTGGGGTAGTGTAATTGAGAGTATGACAAAAGATTTGTAAGGTCAGGGCTAAGTTGTTTTGGCAGAGATGTTGCAGGAAAATGTGCAAATATCTATTGTTAATCCTGTTACTGAAGGATGCCATTGCGTTGTCTGGAAGATGCATTAAATATATTCCTCACACAGCTCTGACAGCGGATCTCCTTCCCACTTTAAAAACTTCAGAATATTACAATCTCATTCTTTTGTTTGTGTTTATGTATGGTGGACAGGGCTGCTAACGCTACCTATGCTTAAGGTTGCTTAGCGCTTTCAGCCAGAAGGTCATGTTTTTAACAGTCTGCGTTACCTCTGCCAAAGCTTAAACTGTTTAGGCTGAAATTTTCCAGATGGGTGTCTTCATTCAGGAGAGGTGGGGAGGAGGGGATTTCAGCCAAGCTTATATCGGTGTGCTTCTCAGAATGAGCTGACAGAAAATGACTTTTTTTTTCATATTGCACAGGGAAAACGTCCTGCATCTTGATTCACTGTGGAGGAGGGGGCAGGGGAAGCAACCTTTCTGTGTCTATGCTTTTCCACTTGAAATTTGGCAGGCAGCATTTGATCTAACCTGGGAGGAGGAGAGAGGTGAAGGAAATGATAAAGTAATGGAAGACCGCACCTTAGAGTAGAGATAAGCTTTGTAATGTCTATGTCTTATGAGACTAATTTAATTTGCATATAAAACCTTAACTTTAGTGTTTTCCTGCATCTTTGAGTGCTTGACTGTGCAACCCTCATGTCATTTTTAATGTGCTTAAAATGTGATTAGTAGGATTATTATATTTTTGGTAACAGAGCAAGCCAAGCAAGGCTCCATCAAGGGATATCTTTTTGGCACCTATGCATTTTACCTGCTCTCCCAAAGTCTTCCAACCTCCTACTCTTCCACTGGAGTAAATGGTGCAGTGGATGGCTATCACTGCACATGGAATCTCAACAGAACCAAATCAGGTAAACTTTGTAAGTGGATATTGTAGCTCTTCCCTAAAGCCACAGGGCTGCTGAGGCAGACCTCTTAGGCTTTAATGCAAGCTCTGGCAGGATTGCTGACTTAGGTACAAGCCTTTTTCCTCCTTTTTTGAACTACTACGCTTATAATATTCTTCAGTTTACTTTCTTTCCAAAATAGCTTCAGGGTAAAAACCATCACAGAAGGAAGCTTCAAGAAAGCCTGGAGTCAGGAAGTAAATTTTATTCCTTCTTTACTTGCAGCATGTTAATTAGAGCCCTCATGTTTTTGTACTTCTTTTTCTTCGTGTATATGAGGAAAAACCTAATTATGATTGAGCAAAATGATTACTTTTGCAGTACTTGAGCTCTGGTAGTGGAGGTGAAGCAGGGACTGGGTGTATGTATAGGAACATGTATAAGGGAAACCGAGGGTGGACCACAGGAGAAGGTGTCTGCATGTTTCTAGAGAAATGGATTACTTACCCTAGTGAGCGAATTTGTCGGTTGAGCTACAGCTCATATCACTTCAGTGTTTTTGCACTAGAGAATATTTGAGGATAGCTGCTCTCCTGTATCAAGAAATACGGTTTTGTCTTAAATAATAGTGAGAATTTTAAAATATTTACTCTCCAGTAACAAAGGCTTTATACCTGGTAAGGTGACAAGAAAAGCACAGTGAGAAGACAAGGAAGCAATTTTCATTTTTGACTAAACTATCAGGACTCTTGAAAAATTGGGTTGTTATCTTGAGTCTTATTTTCTGAATATTATTTTTGGAAGTACCGTATGGTTGTTTCACTTCTTAAAGACTGTGATGGAGTATGCACAGCAGTCTGCAAGCTTATCAGTTTAATCTAGAGTTTTTGCCAAAAAGTATGCTTGAAATAATCTTGATTTCTCTCTCCTCTTTTTTCTTCTTCTCCCCCTTTCCAAGTGTCTGGACTGTAGAGACTGAAAAGTAAGCAGAATTTCAAGAGGAATGAACTTATCCCATTAACTTTTTAAAATACAGTTATGCAGAACAACTTCTGAACAAATCACTCAACAGTCCCTATTTTTACTGGAAGATACATTGAGGTGAGGAAAAGGGCTTTATTCCTCACGTATGTATGTCTATGTGTGTGCATGCATATGTGAACTTTGTTTCTGGCTCTTTTAACTGCTACCCCCTAAAAAGAAATTAAGTCTCCTTCAGAGTTTTTCAATGACTTCACCTAAATTTTACCTAAGTCCAAACCGTAAGCAACCTGGGGCAAAGACAACATTTCTGCTGCTTGTCTGTGCAACATCTAGTAAAGCATAAATAAAAAATTGCTCTAATAAGAAGAAATAAGGAGTGTTATTTTATTACTTTACCTCTTTGAGAAAGAGGTAAGTTTCTTATTTATTCCTGGATATCAAAGGATTCGTAGCATCACTGCATATTTCAATTTCCTTTCACTTTTCGTGAATTCTATCTTGCTAGCCAAGTCTGGAGTTTGCTTCCCCTTCCAGACTGATTTATTCTATGGTTTTTGCACCTACTAACAACACAAGCTTATGAATTAAATCTTCATTGAAAGAATTCCTTGTGTAGTATAATCATATAAACTTCAGAATCTCTTCCTTTTCAGTTTACAATTATTTTAATTGATGTGAATATATCAACTGTAGAAATAAAAGTATACAGGTAATCTAGTAAAAAAATTTCTTTTGGTTCCCAATGCTTGACTGTGTCTAATATTCTCCTCCTCAGTGCTACAGAGAAGAGGATGCTTGTTCAAAGGTCTCTGTCTTTCCCTACTCAGACCTCTGGAAAATCCCACAGAAAACTGTGGGAAAGCTATAGCTGTAGAGGCTGTAGGAGGGTCTTCAAAACTTTTTTTTTTTAATGAATATGGGGGCAAAGCTCTTGAACTAAACCTGGCATTCTGCAGTCCAAGGCGACTTCACAGCTGTCATTCAGGACAAGTTATGGGCTGTGAATGATCACTTGCTGCTCAAGTTTTCTACCCAGATTCTTGGCCGTGCTGACTACAATTTCAGCCATAATGAAAGGAAGCAAATCAAACAAAGATATCAAGTTTTGCCAATCCATTTTAATCAAGATATTTGATACAAAGTGCTAGAATGAAGATTATTAATATTTTAAAGAAAAATAAATTGGATAATTTGCATATGTTAGTGGTATCTAATACAAGGGTATTTGATGTATTTTTTATATATAGTAGATCAGCTCCGTATCCTGGTATGACTCAATTAGAATGGTAGGAAGATTTTTGCAGGCTCATACTCTGATCTGGCCTATGACCTAGACAGATAAGACAGGGAGAGCAGTCTGGGGCCAGAGCATCCTAGCCTCATCCTTACCTTTTTTTTTTTTTTTTCCACCAAACCTCTCCCCTCCAGCCCTTAAATAAGCTATCTCTCTGTCAGCTGCTTTTATCTTTATAGAACAAAAAAGAGCACCAGAAGTAGCTGAAGTGTGATACCGAGTAGCTGTTACCATTGAATAACTGGGTTTGGTGAGACTTTCTGTGGGATTCTCTGGGCATGAGAAGACCATCATCGTTCTGATCCCACTCAAGTGTTTTGCAATGAAATATGTGGAGTTTGGCTTTCACTCAACAAAGCACTTACACATTTGCTTAATCTGAAGTAAGCTAACATCACGTGAAAACACATGAATTAATAGTTGATTTCTTCCTCTCCTCCTGCTAAAATTGTTACTTGCTAAAAGAAGACCTAGTTAGAAGATCATGTCCTTCATCTTGTACTTTCATCTGTCCCATAACTGTCATTATTTGGGAACTGATTTTGGGGATTGTTGGCTTATCTGTACCTGTTTGCTACTATCTTTCAGTTTTAAGCTCTTTGGGGGCAGTACTGTCTTTTTTGATAGCATGACCATGCATACAGTGACAATCTCCAGGGACATGCGACCCTGATTCGGGCTCATTGATGCAATTTCATCATTCTAGGAATAAGATAGACCCTGTTATATGCAGGTTGCTTTCAGGCTGCAACTTCTCTCTGCCTCCAATTTTTGCATGTTGTATCCTGCTCGAAGGGAACAGTGGGCATAGATATGCACTTGGGAGGAATTTTCTTTTCTGGCTGCAAAAGGGTCAGTTCTCATTAGTCCAGTGTGCTGAGAGTGAGGCACAGAAAGGCACTTTCTTATATAAAGATACAGCAAGAGCTGTTCACAGCCTACCCTTGCTACAGACTGAGGTGAGTGAGGAGTTTCTAAAACGTGGAGGTTGTTCCTGTCAAAATGTGCAACTTTTCTCTATGGGTTCTGGTGTAAAAGCTAACAATAGATTCAATCTTTTTTGTTGTTATTCCTGCAATTTGATTGCAAGTACATTTGTGAAGCCAGTTGGCATATGTCATAAAATCTGATTGATTGAACAGTTAATCCTTGAAAGCGTCCCTTTGAAATATTGCCAAGGTCATCAAGGGACAATGCCCATGTATACATGTCATAGAAATTACCTATTTTGCCATTTTTATCTACCACTGTATAGCTACAAACATGCACAGCATTCTAGTCTTGTCATGCAAAGTGTTCTTTCCCCTAAATACTGGGTTTAGTGATCCATGTTCTGTTTTGTTCTAATGAAAAATCCTTAACTATGAAGGAGATGATCTATAAATTTGAGTATTCCTTATAAATTATTTTTTTCTTTTCAGTTCAAAACTCTTTGTGGAGGTTATTTTATGGAAAAGAAATATTGTGAACATTTTTGGAAAATCAGTTATTTTCACATTTCCTGTGAGGTTCATCATTGCTTCTTGAACATAAGTTGTCATTTATGTAAATGTGCCCACATAGGAGATTTTACTCAGTTCCACAAGATGTGCCTTCCCAATGCTGTACCAGTTACGTGAAATGAGGTGCTGTTGTTGGGGGGAATAAAAACTGCATGTCACTGATGTGCTGTAAAGCAAATGGAAGAGTTTCTACTTTTCTACTGTTCTTAAGCAATAGCAGAATTTAGTTTTTTCTGTATTTGGCCTTAGGCACCACCCTCATGAATTTATTCACTTTTTGTGTATAATTCAGTTGCTCACCACTGCTGTACATTTGCTTTATGCCAAACTTTGCAGAAAAAAAGAAAGCCAGGCATGTCTTGGAAGACCCTATCCAATGTTTTCTTCTAAGGTTGTTGGAAATGATTTAAAATGCCTTTACAGTGGCTCCTAGGCACTAATGTCCTATTATGCTTCTCTGAAACAGGATGAGTGACCTCCTGAGAACTTGTCATAGTATGCAAGTTTTCCTAGGTGACTCTGGCAAATAGATAACCTGTTGTGTCAGCTCTCATGTCTGAACTGAGCCAAGGTCTGTGTACCCTTCCTGGCTATGTGAAGAGATGATCCTTGTGCTGTGGATGGCATTCTGTGCTGCATTCCAGGAACACGGCCCTTCTTGACAGCTGTCACATATCATAAGTATCCACTGAGCTGTTTGTATGAAGCAGAAGGGGAAACTAGAAGTACATAAGAAAATTTCAGTAACTCATTCACCATAACTCAATCTAATTGAAATGTGCAGTTTCATGAGATCAAAGTGGGGAGGGAGGGAAAGAAGCTGCGATCGTCACTGAACTTCGTTGGTGAGCAGGAAATTTAATATAAAAAAATTACTGAAATCAACCAGAAAACAAATTTACAGACTTTTATGGCAGAGATTCACCCCCTGTTGTTCTGAGGTGGTTTACTTTGGGAAATATTGGTATGTCTTGGAATTATCTTCTAAGGAAAAGATATCAAAATCGGAAATTAGTCCTTTACAATAATGGTGCATTAGGTATCCAAATGTACCAGAAAGATTGCAACGCAATACTGATTGTTGCACTCACATGTATTCTTGTAGGACCACTCTGCAGTATTTCCTGCATTCATTTTGTTCTACTGGTTTTAGAAATGGAGGAGTTTTAAGCTTTGGCAGAACATAATTCATGCCCTTTAGGTATCTAAGAAATCAGGGGGAAAACCCCCCTAATTTTAATGACATGGGAATTTCTGTACTCCCCACTTTTTTGTTCCTTTGCTTTTAGCAGGTATGGCATACTGCTTGGGGGAAATAATCTTTGAATTACTTTTACCACAAGCCAGATTCGTGCGTGATTTAGAGGGAGCAATAACTGAACAGCAGTCTGCATTGTAACAGTAAAGGAAAAGACATAAAACACAGTCAAAGTTATCAGTAAAGGCACTGCTGCCAACTCTGAAGAGCACCTGGCTAGGTATTAAAGGACACAAACATGATCCCCTTACTGAGCAGTATTTTATAGACTGTAGTTCAGAGCCAAAGAAAACAGCTTTTTGAGCTTTTAGGTGTCCATAAACAGCTAGATAAATATGAGGGAGCCAGAATAAGGGATAAACAAGGTAGCTAAGTATCAGCCTGCCACATTGGCTTTTGGAACTCCTCAAATACCCAACTGAACTTGCAGTATATTACATTCCTATTGCTTTCCATGGTTCCTGGAGGTGGCGTTCCTAACGTCAGAGAGAGAGGGTCAATGGAGCAATGTCATGGTATAAACTCAAGCTGTGTCCTGTCATCTGTATAATTGCTGTCATTGCATAGTTGACCATATTTCCTTTGAGTTGGCAGTGACCACCAGTCTGTAGTCAGGACAGGGATTTGGAAGAAGAGCTGTACCTATGGTCTCTGATCTCCCTCTTGTAGCTGGTGCCAGCATTCAAAGCATTGCAAACGGGTTTCATAAACAAATCTCATTAAATGTTTTTAGACAGAGGAAAGCACGTAGCCATAAATAGAAAACTGATAAGTGGGCAACTGTTAAAAATAGCTCAGTAAGAAATGGTAAGTGGAGAAATAATGTGGATATGATAGCATAAGGAATATTCTACACACATACTTGGAGCCTTTAGCAGTTGCCAAAACTCTGATGAAGTGAATGAAGAGCAAATGGGTTGTATTTCAAACACATACCATTACACTGAGCAACAGTAACATTTTATTGTTTCAGTCACATTTTTTGACTGAAGTAATAAAATTTGTAAAATAGAAAGAAAAATACAGGATTTATCTCTCCCTCCTGTCCTATTCCCCTCTCCCCCCATTTCAAATTCAAAACAGATCTCATGGTTAACAATATTGGCACTCAAGTTATGGAGATGTTTAAAAATCACTTGACAGATTCAGAGAAACATGCAGTTCAGTACACAACTAGAGTAATAAGAAATACTTTATTTCATATGAATTTTATGGTCATAGCTTATGTCTGGTGAAGCAAGAGAAGAAACTACTAAAGAACTGGTTTCAGCTGCAGTCCTATGAAGATTTAAACATATGTTAGGTCTTGTCCTGTAGAAGCAGTCAAAGGCTGGTAAATCATATGGTGCAAGAAGGTTAAAATTTATTGGTCTGTGTTTTAATTTTGGTCTGTATTTTGCTCAGGTTTGGCCTGAATGATTACATTAATTAGTCTGAATCATTTTTTTCAAATTGAGCCCCTTTGCAGGTCTTGCTTTATGCTATTGCCTTGTAAGATGGCATTCACTTTTCCAGATGTAGTTGTACATTACCCATAAGCAATTATGTAGCCTTCTGTTTTTAAATTTGTTTGTTTTAAAATGGCAGAAAATCTGTAATATATTCCTAACCTGAAGACAAACAGCAGAGTATTAGGACCACTGAATGCTTAGCTTGTTTTGTTTTAAGTGATACCATCCCATCACTGATGAACGTTGAAATAATGGTTGATGTCATAGTCCACAATGTCTTAAAACCTGAGTTATGTGCATTTTACTTCTATTGTCCAGAACCAAAACTTAAAATACAGTCTAATGTGAATTCATTAACCTTTCTGCTGTTGTTCTCACTGAAATGTCAATGTGAAAAAATTGTGTGTGTTAAAAGGTTTTTTCCCAAAGTATCCTCACATAGGGATAAGTATGGAGTGGATGATCTTAGGTGCAGAATGCTCTCCTTAATATGAAAAGTGTACCTAATATTTCTCTCTCACTCTCCGCTTTATTTTTGCTCTGGACTAAAAAGAAACATAAATTATAACTAAGATCCTTTGTTCTGTAGGTTCTTCTTTCAGGTCTTTTCCCAGAGGGTGGTGTGAGCAGTCTGCTTTAGCATGTCTGCCAGCTGTAATGCTTCCATATACCCTGTCCTCTGCTGGGTGGGATATGAAGCACTCAGCTTTGTGGCAGAGGTTTATGTGGTTAACAGCTGGATGTTGTCTATATTTTAGGTGCTAGGAACATATGTTGCAATAGGAGGTTTCAAGAACCTGTTTGTGAAGTACTAAGTAGCCGCAAATTTGTTTAAAATGCTTCATTTTTACAGAATGCCTTACAACCCTAGAGAATAACAAATCACAGTGGATTAGTGACATGCCATCTGATTTTGTTCTGAGATACGGTCACTTGCTCGATTCTGAACTGGGTTTTTGCATCAGGGCTAAGGCATTACAGTGTCATGCTCTTTCTCCTTAACAATGGCTTTCTAATGGAAGTTTAACAGTGTAATGTATATTGATACAATGATATAATACACAGTCTAGGCTAATGATGGATCTGTATCAATAGAGTATCATAACCATTGTGTACAAGCAGGAACAAATTATTGGCTGCGGAACTATCTGTACGTACATCAGTCTCTTAATTTCCACTAAAAAACTTTGAGTAGCAGCACTAAATACCTGAGCCAGATCTAACTGTGCAGTTCTGTTTTACTCTTTCATACCTATTCACTTGTTCTATTGATTCTCTGTTCTTTGCAGAAACTTAGAAGGAACTTTGTGTTTTATTTGCATCATAACATGTCATTTAGTACTTTTTACTTAGTAGAAGAATCAAATCAGTTGTGATCTTCAAATGTGTACTTTAATAAACGCAACCGTGCATGCAGCCAAAAGACAGTACGTGAAAATACTTTGCAGATGCCCTGTGACTTCATTCACACTTCAGTGATTAATTGAAATGGGTAATTCCTTTAGAAAGGTAGTATATGTTTTCCTTGTTAATCTGTGTGGTAATCTGTGTTCCTCTGACAACTTAATAAGCAAAGGAGTTACATTATGGTTGTAAACCAGACAAACCTAAACCAGACTGCTACCTAATGAAAGTCACTTTTATTCAATTTTTCTTTTAGAATGCACAAGTTTGCACTATGTTCTTGCTTTGAATTGTAGCATTAGTTGCATATCTGTCAGTATTTCTCTTCAACTTCAATTAATTATGAAGCGACAAATATTTGGTCTTATGAGAGGAAATCTATATGGAAGACATTCTCTTTTCTGTGCTCTTTTTCTTTTTCTTTTTTAATTATAGGAGGGGGTTTCTATGTTAGTGCTTGATTCGTGAGGGTTTAACAAAGGGGATTGCACAGCCTCCTTTCAAAAAAGGGATTGATTCCTGTCTATTTTTCAAAAGAAAGTGTAGTTATACTGCAGAAAAACATTTTGTTCTTTGGATCCTGAACTGCCTTGGCAAAAGATACCACAGCTCAGGATATCCTCTGCTGTGTTTGCTACTGCATTCACAATTTCATGTTGTTAGACAGGTGGGACTCTAATTATTATTACTTTTTTTTTTCTTTTTCATTCTGAGATGATGTTCTCTACTTGCACTGAGTAAAGCTGGAGATCTAATTAGCAACCTTGAACTCACTGCAAGAGCTGTAGATATGTAAACCTGTAGTCTCTGCTAAAACAGTGGGGATCTTGGTCTGAAGATGTTTCAACCATCTTCTTTCCTGAACCTGGTGTTGTAATGCAGAAGATTTGCATGATGCAGCTTTTGTGTCTTATAAAAAGCAATATGTTGGCTGTTCTTCTTTTGTGCACCAATTATTAATCAAAGATATTTTTCCTCAAGCACTCTGAATTTACATGCTTACAGAGAACCTAGTTTTGATACCACACCAACGAATGGTAAATAAGTATGATTCAAATCAGGCTCTTAGATCCTTTGAAGAAGAAGCAAATTATGACCAAGATCAAATTGTCTCATGTGAAATTTTGGATGAGGTGAGCTTTGAATAAAGCCTGTACTGAATATTAAAGCCAACAGTAGGAATTAATAAAATAGTAGTATCCACACTCACTAAAGGAATATTAATTTATGAAACCTAGAGTAGAGACATCTACAGGAAGATTTTTTTCATCAGGGAAGTCTATTTGTAAGCATTTTCAAAGATGTACTTCTGCATCAGCAATGTCCTTATTTTTGAGCTTCACTCTTTATTTTCCATGTACTTTAGCACTCATTTATTTTGGTCATAGCCAGGGAAATTCCAGCCATATCTAATTACAAGGTGTCATTACGCAATATAATTTGTGTTGGGATAATTCTTTTCTACAATACATAACACTTCTGTCTGTACTACAAATGCCCAGTGCTTTCATGTTTCTTTGAAATTGCTGAAATAATTGGTTGCCATTTTAGGACGATTCCAGTGAATGAAAAGGACACCTTCTCATACTTCATCTACTCAGTGAAGGATGACAAGAACAAACCAGATCTAAAGATGGATAGGAGGAAAATGTTGGGACTGAAACTCAGGCTACAAATCAAAAGACCGAGGTTTTGTTGATATGCAAAACCTTTCTTTGTAACTCTTTCTCCTGAGAGAAATTATTTTTTGTAACTTTGTTGATTTGTTTGAAAACCATCTCTTATGAAACAAATTTCATCAGCAAAAATATTTTATATAAATGTCACTGATATTGTTGCTCAAATGGGTATGTCTGGAACTTCAGTGAGTTGGACTCGATGACCCTGATGCGTACCTTTCAATTCAGCATATTCTATGATTCTATGAAATAAAAAAATATTGTTTCTAGCTGTATCTAATATAAAGTTCTACAAGTGTCCCTTCCTCTTCCTGGAATTGCATTTATATTTCCAGCTTTCTGGATGCTGGGGAACAGTAAGCGTCTTTCAGGTGCTCTTGTTTTTGACCCATATTTTCAGAATTTGCTCTCTTTTATTTCCAAGTGCAGATATAGATTAACAGAGTTGGTCAGAGTGATTTGCATGATATGATTTGGGGGCTCCATGGGCTCCTTAATGAGGTATATGAACAGGGTCTAGAGTGGAATATTTGCTTCCTTGCTTGTACAGTCTGGTTCACCCTCCCATCTTCTATCTCTGTCACAGAGTTGGAGGATGGGGTTGGGAGCCTGGTTTCCTGCCTTGGGTTGCAGACAAACTGCTATTCTCCTGTACCCCTCTGGGTTTAAAGACTATCATGATCTGAATATGCTTTCCCTGACACAGCAATGATGCTTTTTCTGTCATCAAGGTTTCTTTGGTCAATAATCTGGTAAGGTTCAGATTTACCTGCACTCATCAGGTAAACCAGGCTGTTCCTGAAATATACTGCTAACAAAAGAATGACTGCAGTGTTGAGTGTATAGAACTGGGTGTTTTTATACATATATATGCATACATGCATTATTATGCTTGCTCTGAGTTTGGGACTGGCAACAGGACCTGCAATGCAACTCATGTTGCTGAATCCTTAGACTGAAGTATTCTCCATAACTTACAAGAATAACATGTTCCTCTACAATAAACACTTGCTATGACAATTGCTGCTGTAGATAAGTAGTCCTGTGTTCATAACAGTGGTTATCTTTTCCCCTTACAGCATCGAATTAAATAGCAGTAAAGTGATCCCTCTATTAGAGTCGTAACCTGATGAACTAAATAGTAGTGTCATATCTATTTTCAGAAGCTTTGTTGCTAAAAACAGATCTTCACTCTGTGGACTGCTTTAGCCTTTCCCAAAGTGACAGCATTTCACTAGAAATAGCTTGCTGGGCCTTCTTGCCAAGCTCTCCCTTGTAGTGCCCTGGTTTGTGAGAGCAGACAGCTGGGCAAGTTTGGCGTTTTGAAGGTTGTGATCACAGCAGTTTCATAAGTGCTTTATTTCAGTTCTCTTCTGGCTGTGCCGGGGACAGGTGCGGTCTGGTTCTGATTTCACTGTTCCTCATTCCTTATCTGACCTGGTAGTTAATCAAGGGCATGAGAGAGGAACAAGAGAAAGCAGGAAAGGAATGGCCTGAGACGGACAGACAGCGAGAGTGTAATGCCGAGCATCTGACTTTCCTCATCCAGGAACTGGCAGATCTGCCTGTCATTCAGTGCTGCTCTGTGTACTGACACTGCCCTGTGCAAAATGGATTTCTGAGTGTTAACCATCATGTTCTTCTTTTCCAAAGGGTCTTCTGTAGGATTTCATTTGCAGAGCACAGAGGGCAATATCTAGGGTAATTCCAGGGCTTAGTGACTGTGATCTTTTGTCAACTCTACTTGTGAGCGAAATTAAACTTGGTATGAGCGCCCACAATCTGAGCTTGTGCAACACAATTCCTGGCCAATGAGTGAAAAATCATAAACCTGACAAGTATTTATGAGAGAGAAAAATGAGATGTCATATTATAACAGGAATATATTCATTAAATCTATCAATTTCACAGAAACCAAGAAT
Source organism: Manacus vitellinus (assembly GCF_001715985.3). Classification (NCBI taxonomy): domain Eukaryota; kingdom Metazoa; phylum Chordata; class Aves; order Passeriformes; family Pipridae; genus Manacus; species Manacus vitellinus. The sequence continues at coordinate 41,458,672 of NW_021938789.1, read as the reverse complement.
TCCCTCTTCAGTAAAAGGCTTTGAGTAGGTTTATAAAGTCAGATATTCTTTTATGACTTGTAACTTTTTTATGCTAAAACACAGTATGTTTAAATTCAGGTCAGTATTTTCTAAGGAAAAAGATTACAAAAAAGGTTGAGTTAATGTGATATTACAGTAGCCACTCTGTTTTTGAGAGGATATTGGCCGGTGTCTGTGAATCAGCTTATTGCAGCTGGAACCATACCTGGAAAAACCTTCTTGCAGAAACAGTAAGCCTGGCATGGGTAAACCTTCAATGTCGACAACCTTATGCCACATCCCATCATCAGAGGACTTGATGCTGCAGGAAAATAGCAAAGACTTCAAAGAATAATTTCCAATAGTCTTTCCCACACAAGGGAGGTTGTTCCTGAAAGAACCTGGAGTGTGAACTTCACAGTGTCTTCCTACCTACCCAGAGGAGCAGAAAGGTATCTTTTCTATCAGAAAGGAGATAGACCCCAAAACTGAAAATCTGGTCTTCAGCTTCTTGAGGGCATTCACTTTATGTGGTCAGAAGTAATAGTCAGTGTGGTGGTGGTGGGAACGACTGAGTGCTATGTATACTCAATGTAATTAAACTTAATATCAGTTCATACTGTAAAATTAATTTCACTGTTACTAGCAGGGAATCTTTGCCAGTGTTGAGTTTCCAGCAAAAAATTTGCTAATGGAAGTCAAAGCACTGGTAAGACAGGTTATAGCAGCACATGATGGAGCTGACCAATTCATTCACTGGGAAGGGACCCTGACTTGCTGTAACTTCAAAAGTCAACTCATAACCTCATGTGTAAACCTTTATTACTGGAGGGATTCAGACCATTTTTGGAAAAAGGGATGCAGTGCAAGAGGTGACTGGTCTGTCTGTGGGATCTAGTATGCTAGTACGGATGGGCAGGTAAGATACATTCAAAGGGGGGAAAAAAAACAGAATGGAAGCAAAGTTCAGCTGTATTTGTATCAGACGAATGTCATGAACCAATATGTATAACTGGCAGGTTTTAGCAGGTTAGATTGGCACCTGCTGCTGACAGAGAGGAGCTCTGTGCTGTTCCTAGCCCAGTGGGTGGTATCAGTTTCTCATGCAGTTCTCCAACCTCTTGTGTCTTTTCATCTGATGGTGGCATGTCATGGAGGCACTGCTTGTCTGATTTCTGTTGCCTTGGTTTCAGCTACTGTTGGCGGTTAGAAAAACAGGAGGTTTAGGGTTTTTTTAGTTTGATTTTTTTGTTGTAGTAAAAAAGCATTTAAAGCACCTTTTTGTATTAGTTAAATAATGATTGTAATCGCTGTGCTAAGACAGTTTGCAAAGCGTTGCTCACTTTTGCCGCAACCATGTTCCCAGATGCTACACAGATGCCCAGTTCTTTGGTATGACACTCATTCTTGGGTAGCTTTAAACTGTCCTGTACAGGATCTGTAAGTGTGAAGGGTGGAAAAAGCATGGATAGAGACTGAAGAAAGGTAAAGGCTTTTACTGCTCAAATCCTTCCGTGACCTAGTTTTCTTTAATAGAATAGCAAATGAGCACTGTTCAGAGAAGCATGGACATGATAACATGTCATGGATGCTAATGTATAAGAACACATAAAAAATAAAAAAATAATCTATACGTGGTGTGTGGGATTCACATCACACTCAAAAAGTCAAGAAACACCTCTAATATTTTAACAAAACAAGTGTCTAAATGTATTTCATTGTTTGAGAGCAACACAACTTACGTATTATACCTAGGAATGTTAGCTCCTAAATGTATCTGTTCACAAATGGCAGCCTTGACTTTATTTTAAACTTAGCATTAGCACTAGGTGTCCTTTCAGTATAATTAATTCATCAGGATAATGAAGAAATATGGTCTAAAAAAAGTACAATTATACATGGCTGAGTAACTGTAAAGTCTCAAAACCCTATTTTCCAAAGTGAAATTTAAACTCTGATGTCCAAATAAATCACAGTTTTTCACTTAAAAGTAATGAAAATTTTTAGCTGTAGCCCAAACGTAAAGCTCTCTAGAGAGAAGAAGTTGTATTGTGTGAGAACTGGCTTTAATAAGTGTAAACCCTCACTGAATGGTATCAGTTTTGTTTATTTGCCCATGGGCCACATTTGGATTAATCTGTGGGAACTTTAGTGTTTCTTATCACCCAATCACACAAAAAATGACTGTGTGTCTTCAAAAGAAAACTGAACCTCAGTCCTCCGTAAGGTTACATCTTGTAGTACTAATCAGTCATCATCCCTATTGTGTACAGAGATCAAAATACAAAAATCCTTAACTGTACCTCTATTTCTGAACTTTTTGAGTGCTTGCAGTAATACAGTTTAATTTTCAACAAGGTTCCTGCTGGATAGTCAGGGTAGTGGTGACAAAGTCTATCACCACTTACAAATGTAACAACTAAGTTCAAAGCCTTGGGACAGGGCTGTTTGTTAGCAAAGAGAGCTCAGAAACTGAGACAAAGTATTAACAATCAGGGAGCAAAGGGTGATATGTTGTGACAGCTAGAGGTATTGCACTAATAGCCTGATAACTCATCTGGGAGACCCTCTGCTTGTATGCTTCTTTGTTATTCAGATTATTTCCTCCTGAAGTAAATGTGGGTTTACTTTGGTTCTTCCTGTTGCACCTATGTAAGTGGAAAAAAAAAAAAGGTAAATAAATGCTGTGTACAAGCAAGATGCTTTCAGAAAGCGACCTGTTTTTAGTTTTGGGGGTTTTTTTTGCCTGCAGAGACTGACCTACTTGATTTAATTTTTCTAGTCAATTTTAGCTTGTGAAACTTTGGGAGTTTGATTTTTTTTTTACTTGTTTGTTTTTGGTTTTTGGTTTTTTTGTTTACCTGGCTGTGGTGGCTGAATGACAACTCCTCTTGACCCACCCAGAACCACTGCTGGTGTTCAGGCAGGGAAATCCCAGGGAAGGAGGACTGGTGCACCCCAGCCGGCTGCAGGCCGGGCAGTGAGGAGTACAGGGTGATCCCTGATCTAGAGACATGATCGGTGAAGGTTGAATTACCTGTTGGGGCCTTGAGGGCATGTGTGGCAGAGGGCACCTTGCGGGTGCCCTGGAATGGAGCAGCACACTCCTTTTTGTTGCGTGCTGTTGACAGCAGGGACACTGGATACCCCTCAGGAAAATGGATAGCCTTTTAGATAGCATGTTGCCACTCCAAGTGCTGGCGTGCCACCTTCCCCCTTTCCCTCTCTTTTCTCTCTTCTCTGTCAGCTTTCCTTGTGCTGAACTCCAGTGCTGCTCAGGATGGGCTGCATGAGGCCCCATGGTGGCTCAGGCATTGATGCTCCTCCAACCAAGGTCAATGTTCTGGGTGTAAACAAGCAGGAGTGAGTTGGAGCACTCACTTCTGAAATGTTGGGATACTGGGGGGTCCTGAATGGGAACGATGGCAGTCCAGCAGGTGGTTGCTGTGAACCTCTCTCTGGCCAGGCTGTGCATGTTGAAAGGTGCCTCCTGTGAGCTCTGCTGCCTTGCCTGGTGCTCATCCCTGGGATGAGTGTAGATCATGGAGGTCCTTCCTGTTCACTAAGGTGGAAATGTTCCTCCCCAACAGCTTTCTGCTACTTAGGTATCTCTTTCCTTTCCTCTTGGGATACCTTTCTAGGAGAAAAACACATCAAAGTTGTTCTTAGAAGTTGCTACTAAGGAGTAGAGGTCTAAGGAGTAAAGAATTTAATTTCCCTTCATTCCAAGGCCTTCACACAAACTATTGGGCTGGGCTTGTGCTGTAGCCATTCCCTTTGCTTGCCAGAAGGAAGTCTGAAGCACTGCAGTAGCACCTTACAGAGCAAGATAACTTTGGGAAAACTAATTTTTAAATATATGTATTTTTAAAGCTCTTCCTAGAAGACAAGCTCTGTCTGCCTTCTGGGTTGGTCAGGAGCTAAAGGTTCTCTTTGTGTGCCAGAACCACTTTGGTGGATATAGGTGAGTTTGGGGAACGTGTAATAACCCAATTGGCTATCACCAAAAGGTGGCAGCGTCTACATCTGCTTTTCGTTATAGCCCATGCTGCTAGTTAATCCTAGATTTAGGTGCAGTGGGAACAGGGCAGTAGCAATTGGTGCTGGATGAGTAACAACAGTGGTTCCATGTTTGCTTAGTCTTGATGTTTTGTTGGCTAACCCAAGTGAGGATAAATAGGCAGACAAACAGATTAATGCTACTGATGGGCACTGGGAAGTCATCCATGTCTATATTTCGTCTCTTCGTGGTGGCCCCAAGCTAATCCCTGGGTCAGAACACTTCCGTCTGAGGATTCAACGTCCTGGTCTCAGTGTGAGACTACCCAGAAACAAGGGTGCTGGGAAGAATCTGCACTGGGATTTCTACAGCAGGAAACAAGCAATGCAGGCTCAGCAGTGCTGTGTCATGAGATACAGTGCAAAATACTCAAGTTAGGCCATAAAGGAAAATACAACTCATGTGCATTCAGACGAAAATAATCTTCCCCTCCCTCCTAAAAATAGTCTCTACATAGCAAAAATAAATGCATCTCTATATATTTGTATTTTTAACTTTGGGGGTAAACCATTCTTCATGTGGTAAAATGACTGATGATTGTCTTCACATTTTGTCTCATTTTTAGTTATTATGTGAAATAAAAAAATATTTAGCCAGCTTGAATGAATTCTTTTATCTCTCCTTAAAGGATCAACTTTTGTCAGAGTCCCTTAATGTTTTTCCTTCAGAGAAATATTCAGTAAGATTGCTCTGTTGCCCTTTTAATTTCCTTCTACCTTTTTCTGAACTGCTGTGTTGCCTCAAGGTAACACGTTAATTAAATTAGGATAAAAACTTTATGTTTCAGTGCAGAAAAAGAATTGGGCATGTTTGTTTGTTCTATGAAGGAATTTTTTGCTTTTTATCCTGTAAGGCCCCTCTGAAGTGCAACATTGACTGAAATCTTTGCAAACAACACTTTGTGTGCTGGGGCCTGATGTTTTAGTTCTGTTAAAATCAGTAGCTTCAGTTGTAAAGGATGAGAGCCAGATTTTGCTTTGAAAGTCTCTTCTTGCAGCAGTTTACCTGCAGTCAAGTTCTGGTACTAGGGGGCTAAAGCGTCTCTGTCTCACTCACATCAGCTGAAGTCAATGTTAATTGGGCACTCGTACTCAGAGACTGGCCTTTAGACTTTTATACATACACTCAGAAATTATTTTAAACTTATGAATCTTATTTTCCTGTTATATAACAGTCCCTTGCTACAGAAAATGCTCTGCCCATACCTTGTAGACAAGAAATCAAAGGTGGGGGCAAGCACCCTTAGAAAATAACACACTCATATGTGATTGCTTTTGTCATGTGCTTGCAGGACCAGTGTAAAATTTTCCAAATGATTAATATTGTATGGAATACCAATGACAAATATTACAGATTTCTCCTCTGATCACAGTGGTACTAAGGTAAATAAGTGAAAATAGTGCTGCTTGTTGAGAAGGGTGTTGTTCTAGCATTAGAGGTTCCCTGGATTTCCCTGACTGGTACCGAATCCATCCCTGGAATAATACAGTGCACTAGTGGTTTTTGGATAGTGCTTCTGGTTTAGTCTTAAGCAATTTAGGTAGCAATTTGGAGCAATGTTCAGTAATAATAATATTGATCAAATTACTTGCTGGACATATAGAAAAAGTTTTGAACAGTTTATAACTAAAATGAGGCTCAAAAATACTCAGGTAATATTATCCATTCATGGACCCTTGCTCCATAAGGAAAAGGGTTACTTTGTCTAAAAGTTCATGTAACACTTTCAGATTTTGATGTTTTAAAATATATATTATATTTTTAATGTATTATCTAAGTAGGTGAATACTATTTTATTGTCTATGTTTATCAGAACATGCCAGGTTTATGGCATGATATGTAACAGTAAAAGCAAAATGCATTTGTATATCAGAACTTGACCTTTGTGACAGAATTTGATGGGAAATGTTTTTTTTGAGATCTTTGAAATATTTTATCTCCTGTTTCAACATCTCATATGCATCACCATTTAGCTGAGTATGTAATATTTATATGCATTGCAATTTTTTCACATAAGTAGAAATGAAGTGGTTGAATTAAGATTACAATAGGATGTGAACAATTCAATATTAAGATGAAAAGTGAAAGATTTCACCTAAAGTCTTGGAACAAGGTTAGAGTTTGTGTTCCATTTTTTTACAATTTCTCATCTCTCATATTTTAAAACATTTTCAAAAATAGAAATTGAAAAGAGTAACGCTCACTGTAGTTGTCTAATTTATTGGATCAAGGTCTACAAGACTACCAAAATTCCTGTCATTTCTTATTAATGACTTTGAAATTGATCCCTGAGTCAGTTCTTAAAAGCTTTAAGAAATGTACCTAGAAATTTCCCTTTTCCTGAAGAAAATTAGCAAACTTAACTGCACCATGCTGATAAAGTCTGCAGAAACTGAACTTGCTAAGCCCCCCTGGCAAAAAGGAAAGGCTACCTTTCACATTGCCTCCCATTTTCAGAGGGGAAAAACCCCAGACTTCAACCTCCTAGTTTCAGCTATTTATATTCAGATGAAGAGTAGTGGAGTCCTTTGCAACTCCTTTGTTATCAACCTCTTTCTATCTCTGTCCACTATTTAGTGAAAAGTGTATACCTGTTGCTTAGGCCAGGGGTCCCCGCATTTCATTCATAACCTCTTCATGATGTGAAACCACTTCCTTAAACCCCAGGCTTATTTCACTCCATCAGTCTTAGAGTGATCTCTGTTTTTCACGAACAAGTAAATCCTGAAAGCTCAAGGGGTAACAAAAAGATATGTTCTTACTCTAAGACCACAGAGCTCCTCCTCTGACTCATCCCTCCTCTCTGATGAGTCTCACCTTCACTTGGTCTCTGCTGTGCTGCCTACAATACCCTTGCTGCTGGTCTGGTGGAAACCAAGAGCTCTGCAGCTGCAAGAGGTCCATCCAGTGCCTGCTGAGTTTTGATGTGTCTCTATGTACACAGTATAGGGAGTGTTATGGTGTTTATTTCCTGTGTTGATTCCAGATACATCTGAACTGCAATCAGAGGTGGCACTGAGAGTGTTTTAAATCCGACTGGGTATCTGGCAGCACAGCAATCAGCATTGTGTGAATGGTACAGGCTACCCAGGCCACCCAGGTCTCTATGGGTCATTCTTTCAAGGATTCATTTAGCTTGGTCTGTAGGTCATAGTCTTTACTGATGTGGCTCACGGGTCCAGTTAAGTTGTCTTAATCTTCACATGTTTTGCAAAATACCATTTTAAGTATGTAGACACTTGGCTTCATCCAAGTATGCCTGGTGAATCATAGACTGTATTATGAATTTTTTTTGGAAGAACTGTCTGCTTGCCAGGAATGAGACACTTCTCTGTCCACAGTCTTTTAGGGAAGGAAAATAACAAAAAGGCAGACAATGCATCTGGAATGACATATAAAGTCTCAGTATTTTTGTTTATTGAAGTAAAATGCCTCGGGCACATCCTTTATTTTTTTGGAATCACAACTTGATTCTGAATTACCAGACTCTGGAAAATCTCTCCCAAGTGTGCTGAAAATGTATTCTGCACCTTGGAAAATACCCAGAGTGATTAAAGAATATCCCAAGAACAACAGGCTAGCATTCTCCAAAACATCACCTTTTTAATTTTTTCCAAGATTTTTAGCAGCCTCCAAGATTTTATTTTAAAGACCTTAAGACAAAAATCTCTTCTTGTTTAATACTGATGGTAATTACATCATGATAGTAGAAAGCAACCTGACCTATGGTAAATACTTTCCATTTTGGCTATAAATATAGCTTTCCCTGAGTAAATCAATTTGCATTTCCTTTATTAAGTCTGTAGAAAGTTGCTCCCACACAGAGTCTGGGGATAGGAGTCTCCAGAGAGCAGCTGAAAAACCCACCTGTTCGGGCAAGCACTGAAGGAAGATGATGGATGTCAGTGTGACTGGTTCGTGCAGATGCCCTCACGTATTTACCCATTCATAGCCGACGCTCTGTCTTTTCCTACCACGCAGCCAGGATCGGAGGGAGGTTGAGCCTTTTCTGCCCTATTAACTTTGGCATGTTTGCTTTGCTTTTATCTCCCAGTCTCCTCTCCCCAGTAGCAACTGCCTTGCCCTCAGTCCGGAGGATGGCCCCATGACTCCTTTGTTTAACTGCTGTTATAAGCTGCTGCACAAATTGCTTGGCAGAGGGTGATTTGTAGTGACAAGGCTTGAACCTTATCCCTGGAGATTCACCAGATACCTCTGCAATGCTCTGCATCTCTCAGGACGGGGAATAGGAAGCCCGGCTCCCACTTCCAAGCCTGATCTTGCATCATCCCAGCTATTGCATAACAGTTTAGCTGAGATGCAGTGGCATGTCCTCCTTCTCTCTGTTACATTAAAATGGCTCTGCTTGTTCACAGCAGGTGAGTGGATCCCTCTTTCCCATTATTTAGGGATCAGTATGCACACAGAGATTTACACGTGTCCTTTAAGAATTACAGTGATAGATCAACCAGATCAGCAAAAATGATGCTTTTTAAAAAAGTATTTTGAGAAGAAATGGGTAATTTGTTTAAGAAGAATGTATAGGGTGAAAATTGTGTATCCTTGAAGTGTCACAGTTTAACTCACATAATTTACCAGTATTGAGAAAATGGCAGAGGATTAATTTGGAAGACAATTTTACTTTTATCCTCTTTTCTTTTAAAATTCCTTTGCTTTGAAATTTCATGTTTTGCTTCTCTTTATTTCTCATTTTTTCACTGAATCTGTCATGTGTGTTAATTTTCCATTGAAATCTTGTTGCTGTTCCCGAACTTTTCCTAATTTTCACCTCATATTTAGAGTTCTGATGAAGATTGTATGATCTGTTTTAGTCCTTTAACTTGAAAGTTTTGGTTTTGTGATTATCTTGCTTTTGTGTTTTTAAATTGTATCTGATACCTATTGTCCCTGCTAGAACTAAAACAACTCCCTTCTCTTTCCCACCATATCTTAGGGTCCCATAATCCCAGAGCTGATGTCTCTTTACACTCTCAAACCTTTGAATGATAACAAAACAAAACTATAGACCTTCTCTCCTTATTATTTTCCACCTGCAGAAATACCCAAATGCCAAACAGAGGCATGTGAGTGCATGAAGTCACATGGCAGATGTGGATTTTTTTTGGCCAACTGGCTGCAGAGTTACCAGGCATCTTTTTTGCTGCTCTGAGGGTGAGTTTGTAGCACCTAAAGGTGGCTATGGGAAGAAGCTGATGGGAGTTCTGTTGCTGGATTTGGGATAAGGAGTCACCAGGTGCAATCTCCCATTATTGTTTGTGACTAAATCCCAGAGACTGATTCAGGCTGTCCTGGTGGTCATGAGGTTACTTCTAAGTAAATGAACATAATTTCTCTTCCATCCCTGGAATAAGCTCATATTTTGCTGCTCTGATTAGATTGGTGCTAAGACTCAGTGAATAGTTAGAAAAGTTAAAGGTGTCAGTAATTTTGCTATCTCGTGATCTTGAAGTATGGGTAGAGCTGTCTTGGTGATGATAAAGTGGGGGACCAAAAGTGTATATCCATACTTTCTGTCTCTTTCATTACAAATTTCAGGAAAAGTCTTTTGGCTTTGTCTGATCGAAGGGACAACTTACAGTTTCACAAATCAACTTTATGCTGTTAGAGCTCGTGGCAGGCTTATGGCCTCAGAACTAAAAGCCCAAGAGAAATAAAATGCCAATGGCTTTGAATTAAGAGGCTCACTTACAGACTTTATATTCTTTATACTTGCAAGAATATATGCAAATTGTAAGAATTGTGGACTTTCAGGATAAAGTAATTCAATTTACTTTGAAAAACAGAGCTAGGGTTCCTGTATGTTTCACTAGAGAAACAGAGCATCCAGCCAAGTAACCAAACTAATTGATGTATGTCTGGACAAAGAGAATCTGGCCTTGGACATGAGCGATATTTTACATGTACTGTATCAGTGTATTGGTTATTTTTTGTGTTAGGTTATATTTTAGTGTTTAGAAGACCCACAAAAAAAAAAATCATTGCCTTTAAGCATTCAAAACTGAAGCAGTTACTGCCTCAAAACAAATTTTTGTAAAACTTGTGATTCTCTGGTAAATTGGGAATACTGAAATATTGTTTGTACAATGGATATATTGTCTTGTTACATGCTGTGCAAAAATTTCCTTTTGCACCAGGGACATTACCGATGTCACATTCACTATATTTTTATGATACATTTAAGATATCTTTGAAAAAGTTGGAAGAAGTTTTTCTTTGTGTATTAAAAGTGTCACAAAATCATGAGCACAAAAGCACAGATGTTCTGCGGCTGACACACAGGCTTGGGAGTGCTTGTTTCTGCATCAAGATATTGTCTAACTAGATAAAACAGCTAAACATTTTTTTTCTGTCAGAGATCTAAAGAGATGAATGACAGGTCTTATAATAATGGTAAATATGCTTGGGGCAATGCAGAGGCCAAAGACCATGACCCTGCATTGGTAGAACACTGTTTGCAGGGAGAATCTTAAGAATTTTAGTAGACTCAAACATGCATGGGAACATTTGGGATGCTTTCAGCTTTTTTCTTTTTTTATCTCTTTGGAATAACTTATAAATATTTAAGAATGCCCCTGTGACATGTCTGGTCCTGTGTGAAAAAATTTAAGGGAATATAATTTAGAATTGTATCCCAAGTGCTTATAAGGACTATTGTAAGGTTAGAAATTCCCCTGAAAGCACTCATTTATAACTGTGCTGGAATCCTTATATGTGACTAATAAGGAAAATCCTGCTCGACAGGTATGAGCTAATCTGCATGTCACAGAGGATGGAATAAGTGGAATAAAATGACCAAAAGAATCATAGAATCATTTAAGTAGGAAAAGATCTTCAAGGTTGTTGAGTCCAACCATTAACACAGCACTGCTAAGTCCATCACTAAACCACGTCCCTAAGTGACGCATCTGCTCGTCTTTTAAATACCTCTGGGGATAGTGACTCAAACACTTCCTTGGGCAGCCCATTCTAATGCTTAATAACTCTTGGTCCTGTGCAAGGCTGAGTTGGATTCAAGATCGTTGTGGGTCACTTTCAACTCAGCATATTTTGTGATTCTGTGAAGAGACTTTTCCTAACATCTAATCCAAACCTCCCCCAGTGCAAATTGAAGCTGTTTTCTCTTGTCTTATCACTTGTTGAAGAGTGACTGATCCCCACCTCACTACAACCTCCTTTCGGGTAGTTGTAGAGAGTGATAAGGTCTCCCCTGAGCCTCCTTTTCTTCAGGCTAGACAAGCCCAGCTTCCTCAGATGCTCCTCATAAGACTTATGCTCTAGACCCTTCACCAGCTCCGTTGCCCTTCTCTGGACCTGCTCCAGCACCTCAATATCCTTCTTGTGGTGAGGGGCCCAGAACTGAATACAGCACTCAAGGTGCAGCCTCAGCAGTTCCACGTACAGGGGGACAATGGCTGTCCTGGTCCTGCTGGCCATACTATTTCTGATACAGGCCAGGATATCATTGGCCTTTTGGCCACCTGGGCACACTGCTGGCTCATGTCCAGGAGCTGCTGTCGACCAACACTGTCAGGTCATTTTTTGATGGGCAGCTTTCCAGCCACTCTGACCAAAGCCTGTAGTGCCGCACGGTGTGGTTGTGATCCAGGGCAGCACCCTTGTTTAACCCTTCACCTTGTTGAACCTCATCCAATTGGCCTTGCAGCATGCATCCACCCTGCCCAGATACCTCTGCAGGGCCTTTCTAACCTCCAGTAGATCAACATTACTGTCCAAATTAGTGTTGTCTATGGACTTACTGAGGGTGCATTCAATCCCCTCATCCAGATCACTGATAGAGATATTAAACAGAACTGACCCCAATACTGAGCTCTGGGGAAGCCAGACTGGCCACCACCTGGATGTAACGCCAGTCACAGTCACTCTCTGGGCCCAGCCATCCAGCCAGTTTTTTTGCCCAGTGAACAGTGCACTCACTTGGTAGGGGGAGAGCTGTAACCCCCCTTATGCAAGACCCAGAAATGATCACTCTGCACAGAGTCACAGCGTGACACAGAGTGAACATTTATTAAACGTGGACACCGGCTTTTATAGGGAGAGCAGGGACTTTTCTGGAACAAAGGGTGGAGACTGGGAGGAGTATTCCAGGAGTGGCAAATCACAGCAACAAGGGGTGGAACTGTCTGAACTTGGACAAATGGGAAACTGTCTCTGGGGAGAACAGGTGAAACAGGGTAGGATGAATAAGGAAAGAGCTTACATTGAACCAATAGGAAAAAGGGTAACAGGGGTACAGTGCAGGGAATAACACATTTTTATAATAAAATATATTATACTAATAATAAAACAATTGTACAGTGGAGTAAAGGCACTGTGAAACAAACACTCTTGCAGTTCCGACAAGCACATTCAGTGCACCACGACGTAAGTACATTCTTATATTTTTTTCTTCTTCTTCTTCTTCTTCTTCTGAATTCTTTTCACTAATTTCCCTCAGCCACTCATAAGTCTCCATTGGGGCACCTCCAACACTCACCCAAGCCATGAGCATCCAGTTTCTCCAGAAGAATGCTGTGGGAAACTGTGACAAAGGCTTTACTGAAGTCCAGGTAAACAACATCTACTGCCTATCCCTCATTACACAGGACTGCTGATAAAGATGGGAAGTGATTTGGTGAGGACTTCTACCAGCTCCCTCAGCATCCTTGGGTGGATCCCATCCAACTCCATAAGCTTGAGTGTGTCTTAGGTGTGTATCAGGTCACCGACCTTTCCCCCTTGGATTATGGGGGCTTCATTCTGCTCCCTGTCCCTGTCTTTGAGCTCAGGGGGCTGGGTACCCACAGAACAACTGGTCTTACTATTAAAGATTGAGGTAAATAAGGTATGAAGTATCTCAGTCTTTTTCTCAGCCTTTGTCACTGTATTACCCTCTGTATCCAATAAAGGATGGAGATGCACCTTAGCTCTCTTTTTTTTGCTGGTGTCTCTGTAGGGACACGTTTTATTGTCTTTTGCAGTAATAGACACATTAAGAAAAACTAGTGAAAGCTGCCTTGCAGGGCAGATTAAAGTTTCTGTGCAGAACTAAGTGGCACAGCAGGAAAAGAATGCTGAAACGTGTGTGATGAAGAAACTAAACAAATATAAATGAGGTGATACTGACACTTACTTCTCATTGAAAGTTTGTTAGTGTTTAAATGGCTCCTGCAGTTTTCTTGAAGGTTTGGAGCAGAACAGAATCTACACCAGCAGACTCAAAGCTGAGCTGTAGTTTAACAGAGGCAAGCTGTCAGCAACTTGATCACATCATCAAAGCTGATATAAATATACCAAGATGACTGAGTCATTCAGTGTCTGAAAAGTATCATGTACAGTGATTTATCAGTCACAGGGAGAGAGGAGTGAGCCCTTGGTGATCTGATTGCTTGACATGCTGCTTAATGGTGTTATAAATTTGGATATTGAAAAGGGGAGTCACCAATAAAAAGTGTGTTCACACACGAACTGGAGTGAATTCAAGTGCATGCAGCATAGGGAAAAACACTATGAATGCATCAGATTGTTGATTTTATTTTTTTTTAATAAGCAGACTTATTTGATTAATTATGAACTTCTAGTGAACCTCTGGAACTTTTCTTTATTTCCAGCTACTTAATTACAGTAATTATGGAATAGCACTGATGATTCCACTCCCTAGCATCCTCTGAACCTGAAGTAAACCTTTCTAGCAGTATGCAAATCCTTAAAGGTTTATTTTAGCAGTATATTCATACATATGGATATTTCCATACTATCTCAAGGGTCACAGAAATCAGTGGAAGTCCTTCTACTGATGCTACTGGACATCAGCTGAAAGCTTAGAATACTAAAGAGATGTTCTCATTGTAATGCCTTACAAAGTGTACAGGAATGTAATAAAATATAGGCAAAGTACAAAAGTGTATTGAGTGGTACCAATTTCCAAAATTTGTGACTGGAATAATTAGGGTAGGTTGTTTGGTTTTGTTGTTGTTGTTGTTGTTGTTGTTGTTTGTTTTTGTTTTTGTTTTCTTTTAAAATAAGTCCCATCACTTTGTTTTCATGTCACTGGAAAAATATTTGGGTCTTTTGAAATTAAATGAAAAAGCACATGCTCTTTTATACCTTCAGATGAATCTTTTGTTTAGATGTATACAGCTTGTCAAATGCTTCAGCTTCTGAGAGAATGCACTCTTTCATCTATTGGTATTTATTAATATAAAGCTTGAACATTTTGCTAGTCATAATATCATGACACCTAGTGTCCCTTTATATATTTAATTTGTGAGCAAGGCAGTGTTGTAACTTTACCTGTTAAGGCAATTTTAGATTTGTTTTTTTTCAGTTATGTCCATAAATGAGCCCTACAGCAGGAATGATTATCCAGCATACTCTTCAAAGACTTCAGCACTTGTTTGTTTCCTTGTTTGTAAGGAATAGCGAGCCATAAAAAGCAGGGAAAGCAGAGGGAAGACCTTGTTATTCCTTTACTTAGAGCTTTTGTAATCCCTCTTGAAAGCCACAAGCCCTGATTGCTCCATCCTGTACGAAGGGAACAGGGGGACTGAAAGAGGCTGCTCTATTTGCTGTGCAGTGGAGATGTGGTTCCTGGGTAAGGGAGGGTAGATGTCAGTCCCAGTGGGACAGGTGGTTCCAAGTGTCCTGTCGAGGACTAAGGTGTCCACAATGACAAAATGATTGTTTGCAACACCTGAGGACAAATCAGAGGGATTCCAGACCTGGTGGCAATTATAATGTCTACTCCCTTTCACAACAATGAAAGTCTTAGGGCTAGGACAGAGAGTACTTTCCAAAACCCCAAATGCTGGTTATGTTTCACTTGAATAGATTATACATATTGGTTGCAGTCTTGCATAAGAATATTTCTACTTTACTTTGTTTCAGGTAGTTTGGTGTGAATTGCGTGTTGTGTAAGTTCAACATTTCTTCACACTTGTTGATGTCAAATTAATTTTTATCTCTCAATAGCAGAAAGAAGGAAGGTGGAGACTGTTTGCAGGATTTGCTGATAGTGGCAGTGTTTGCCTTCAGCTGGCCAGTACCACAGGTACTATTGCTGAACATGTTTCCATACCTTAAGCTGACTGTTTAATCAGCTCTCAAGCTTTTTGCTTAAAACAATTAGCTGAAATCACTTGCTTGACACTAATACTGCAATTGTATTTTCTTACTCAGAGTACTGTCATATTGGACTGGACTCAGCCACGTTTGCTCTTGCAGTTCTCAGTGTTTGTTTAGAAGAGGAATATTCTGAGAGCACAAGAGGTCTGTTATCATTTTCATCTGCATACATAACTTTCAATGACTGTAATGGGAAATACAGAGAGGGAACAGATTGCCTAAGAATGCCTGTCTGTAAAGCAATTAGTTTGATAAATGACCTGACTGAGACTGGTTAGAAAGACAACAGAAGAGAGACTTACCCATGAAGAGGTACCAAATCACAGTGACAATTTAGGACTCCACACTGGAAAAGATGTGCAGCTTTTTGTCTCTCCAGTGTTTTATTTTTTTCTGGTACTACCCTATGCATTTGAAGCTTTAGAGCAGTTGCTGTTATGCTCTGCATTAAAGCAAGGGAGATGGAGGCAGGAAGTTCCAGTGTTTCTTCAGATAGAGAAGTTGTAGGGTCTTATCTGAGGAATTTCTGGTGGTTCTTCAATTCATTGACTGTTGGACTATCAGTTACTGGGCTGCGTGGGGCTAGAAGACTCCCAAGCTGCATACAGGTTCTGCAGATGAAATAAATCCAGAGAAATTCAACCCAGATGTCCTTCAGCTACTGTGGCTGAAGCCCATGGTATGATGCAAGTGTCACGTCAGATGTCTCATGTCGCTGTGAGTTGTTTCCATAGGAAACTATTGAAAATTAGTGAGATTTTACACAAATAGGTCTGTGTTATCTGCCACAGAAAACTTAAAGGAATGCTGGGAATGAAGCCCTGTTTTCTGGTTTTCCCCCATTGGTTTCTCAAGAGGTCTTCAGATGCTCAGAAAAGACAAGTACTGTAAACAGTCCAGCATATAAATGACAACACATACTTTAGTTTCTAACATCAATAGATAATTAGAAAGATATTTTAGTTTATATTTTCGTATTTTCAAGGTTTCTACCAACAAAGCTGGTCTTTCAGTATGTGGGTTTTTTTCTCCTGTCTGTAAAAGAACAGCTGCTTGGGGCAGATTGGTGCAATTCTCTGGTGGAATATTTTTCCATTGATGCATACTGTTTCATAAAGAGTTGTTTTTCAACAAAATTATGTGCTCATCATCTTAGAATATTTCAGGGAAAAGTCACCAAACACAAACCTGTAACCATGGTTATTAAAATGGAAAGCTCAGTTTTTTAATGTCAGCATTTTGATGTTATAACCTCAGATTTCAAAATGAAAATGTAGAAATAAATACTTTTAAATATTTTTTAACTTCTAAATCAATGGGATATTATTTTCAGTGTGTTTTCCTTTCTGTTTGGGGCAATTTCCAAGATTTTCAGGTTTCCATGAAGGATAAATCCTGAACCTAAATCATTAAAGGATTCTTGAACCCTCTAGTTTGTATTCAAAAAATGTTTGTATTACAAAAAATTATTAAGGAAACATTACAGGTCTGTGTGGCAGCTCTTACTTTTGTGAGCTTTTAAAAATATCTTTACTTCAGTTTGAGTTAGTGACAAGGGTTTTGAAGTTACCATTTGTCATTTAACAACACAGGGAAACCAGAGGGGAAAAGAGGTGTAGTTTCCCTTGAAGTGCAGAAGGACTTTTAGCACTGGGTGGGAAGCTGAATGTTACGTTTTTTAAAAGCCAGGTTTTCAATTCTTATCCCTATTACTTTTTTACATTTCTATTTGCTTTGGCATTGCTTAGATGAGGCCTTCAAGCAACTTCAATGGCAAATGCAAATACAGTAATGCATTGAAATAAGATTTTCCAAGAGATTTCTTGGTTCCCAGCTTCCTCAATTTTCTCTTGATTACATTGTATCCTTGGGCTCTTCCTCTTAAGGTTTCACCTGTTCTAAGTTTAGCTCACAGTAACCTCTTATAATAAGAGAAAACCTGAGCAGTAAGCAGTGGGGTCAGTGGGGTCCTAGGAAGTTGCAAAACTCAGGATCTCATGATATAATGCAGCCCAGTCTGTATGGTATAATGAGTTCAGGTGCAAAGTCTTTGTCAGCCAAATGAGATGGGGACTTAAACATTGCAGGTTTTGCGTATTTGTGTCAAAAATGTGTAAATGAACAAAATTTCTTTCCAAAAGAGTTATGTTCACCCAAAGCTCAATGATCTTTCTGTGTTTCTTACTGAATCAACATACCGTCATGGTATTTCCTTCCTAGATCTGCATTTGTAACCTGTGACATGATTTAAAACTGAAAGCCATGTCTATGTGACAAGTACTTTTGCTTGTGCCTGTGATACCATAGATCAAGACTTGTTTTTTTTGTGAAAGGGGGAAAAAGTGCTCACCACTAGAGATTCAATACAGCTTTATGCACAACAAGCCAATTTATTTTTCTTCTTGTCTTCTCAGTGGTGCTTGTCCTTCTGTGGACAGTCAAATTCTTTTCATTAAATAGTTTGGGCCTTACCTCCCTTTGGCTTGTTGCTTGTTTTTTCTTCTCCTTCTCAGCATGACTGTTCATTGAGCTGCAACTAAAATTGTGAAATGCAAGTCTAGATCCAAAATCTCTTTACATCTGGAGTGTATTCACCATTTTTTTTTTTAAATAACCTTATCTCCGGTCATCGACATGATGCCTATTTATGGATACAGGCTGGCTCCATTCTGAGTCAATATGAGTTTTGCTATTGTCTCCAGTGCAAGCTAGGGTTATGCACTTGGACATAAAAAGTTTGATGGAGTCTTTAATTAAGTTTGTGAAAATCATCAGAGGATGATAACCTTTCTTCCCTCCTGACCCCAGCTGGATTTTGAACTGGCTACTCAAAGGTTAAAAATTCTCTATTACTTTTACAATGCTTTGATCCAGGAAGCCCATTTTATTTTCAAATCCTCTAAATTTCCCGTTTTCTGGCTTCATTTTAAGTAGTGATGGGTGGTTCTTTTGCTTTAATTTCCTGCTCGTCATTCTTCCCCATGCATCCTCTCTAAACGAGGTTGCTTGTGGGATTCAGACTGGTTATTAGGCAGCCTTGCTGTAGCCCTCCCTTTGAGGCTTTGTCTTCTCTGGAGCAGACAAGAGAAGGTCTTTGTGTAGAAGAAGTCTTGGATAATGCAGTTTTGTGTGTTGAGAAACACTTGAGTAAATCCCATACCTTAGGCTTTAGCACTGTTTGGAATCTGGTAAATATATCCAGTGAGAAATTACAAAAATGGAGGTTAAACTGACTTTAGGAAAAGGCTAGGAAATGTGAGCTAAGCCTTTCTGCCATTTAAAAAATTTCTCCAAACTCTTGTGAAAGAGAGATTTTTCATTGTTAATACTTTGCCTGTTCTCAGCCCTGCCATACAATGCTTAACCTGACACCAAGGAGTTTGACTGTGTTTGGTCTGCATTTCTGCTACTCTGAAATATGGGGCAAATTTCTCACTGCTTTCCACAGAGTCAGGAAAAGAGGATTTCTGATCCACAGAGCTGAGCTGCCTGTTCTGGGATAAAAGCCTTCTTGTTAGATTGCAAGAGTTTAAAAAAAATGAACTCTGCTTTCAGTTCTAGTTGCAAATATTTTGGGATCAAACTTACTTTGTTTACTTTTAATTCCAGACCAAGGCTGAAAGCAGCAGTGAAATGTACTCAGGCTCTCCAGGATTCCTAGCTGCCTTTATTCTAGATTAAAGTTTGGGTAAATTGTTAATTTTCCTGCATTGGTTTGCTTACCCTGTTGTAGAGTGAGAGCAGTTTACATTGGATCTGCAGATTTTGACTGATTTCTAGCTTTACAGTACCCTGAACCCAACCCCTAGATATCTTAAAAGCTGAAATACAAATTTGGCTTCAAACTCAAGTGTTGTAACTTGTGTTAATTTAATATTTTAAATATATTAGCTAAGCCTATCCTTTCTTCTCCCACACTCTCTAATTTCATTAGGAAAATCACCCACTTACTCTTGTTGATGTATCAATTTAAATTAATTAAATGTTATGACTTTTTTGTCCACCTTCTCTGCTACAATGTGTTGATTTATTCAAAATAAAATGCTGTCTTTCTAATATTCTGTCCTCACAATAGTAAAATCCCATCTGATCTTTTGTAATCAAATTAATCACTCCTTAAATGGTTTTAAGCTTCGAGTTTGACTCTTGGCGCCCACGTAAATCCTAGAAACCAATGCTGAGACTCCTTAATGGAGTATGCAATCACCATTACACTGGGAAATACGTGGGGATAGGGTAACCATCAGTAAGCTATTGGTTCTAGTGCCTATTCTAGTCATGAAAGATACCTATACCTTTTAAACATCTTATTGCTGGTACAGTACTGATCTTTTTAACCTCTTCTCACTAATTACGTTTCTAAACTCTTGAGGACAGTAGTTCAGATAAATTCTTCTTTCATCAGATTCAAGGTAACCTTTCTTTTGGTGAATTCAGCAGCCTGCAAGAGTAGCAATTTGGTTGGTTTCTTGGCTACAGATTGAGCAGCTGAATGATAATGATTCTGCAGCTTGTAAAACTGAAAATTCTGGTAAACAATTTTCCTCTTAATTTTTTTATTAAAAATAAAAAAGAAGGATGAACAATGAAAAAAAGTTATAAACATAACAAAATGCTTGTTCTTTGTCCAGTGATTTTTGCAAACCATTAACCTAAATTAATCATTTGCATGTTAAACTAAAGCTGAAGAGAAGATATAAATATTCCAGACATTATTTACTCTTCAATAGGAAGCACTGAAGGGGTTTGGATTTTTTTTCCTTTTCCTTATTTTGCTTTTCTTTTAGTAATCAACCAAATCTAATGTGCTTTTTCATTGTCTGAAGTAACTGAACATTTGTTCGTGCAAGTAAATAGTCTTATTCAGTGCAATAAGAAACCCTTTGCAGAAGTGTAGCCTAGTTTTACTCCTTACTCAAACTTAAATAGGACACCAAAGGCAGTGATATCATCTCACATCCCAGAAAACACGGAATGGGATGGGTGGGATTTCTTTGAAGTATCACAGTATCTACTTCAGTTAGTCACATTCCCATTAAGAATTTTACTTGAGCAAAACCAAGACTAGGTGATTTATATAGTGGAATGCTGCTTAGCCTGTCTTGGGTTCGGTAAATTTTTCACTGCACAGTAAACTTACTGTGGCAGTATCTCATAGCACATTTTAAGTACAGATCTGCATACTGCTGCTATGTATGGTGCTTCTTACTGTTAATAAAGATAAGAGAACTGACATGGGAAAGTCCCCCTTAAATTATTTCCCAAAATATGCTCTTTGGTTTAGTTGGCTTTTGACAGTTGCTACTCAAACTAAAGTCTGTTTTAATGGTAGCGCCTCCAAAAGCATTTCATGTCACAAGGGATTTTAAGGGATTTAAAATTTTCTTTAATTTTTTTTCCTGTAGATCTTATTTATGAACAACAAATTGTCAAAAGAGGCAAAGAAGCCATTTTTGATCATACCATAGAAATTAACACAAGATCTTAAAAATTCTGGCTGCAAACATGACAGTTTAAAACTTGCTTAAGGAAGAAGAAGTGACTAGGAGAAATAAGAAACATTTACATTTTTCTGCTTAGCAGCTTAGTTCCTTTGCATTTGTTTACATCACATATAATTTCTGAAGGGCTTGCAGGCTGTCACTTGATTCTTTCATCAATCCTGTTCAGAGGTGCTAATGTTTTTGTAACTGAATTTCTAAAATCTTCTAGTCAGTTAACAGCTCTGCCTCAGACAAACCCTCTCAAGTTAGGATTTCTTGCTATTTAAAGGTGCAATACAAGTAACTTCAGAAGCCTAGAGATTTCTTTTGTTTGACAGACTCCACAATATTGGAGAAGGGTCCACAGAAAATCCTCTTTATATAATATCAGACATAATTCATGGAAGAATCAAGCCAATAAACCTGCCATAGGCAGAGAGGCAGCTTCTCAGCTGTGCTCCATCCCCTTCTGCAATGAACTGGGAGAACAGAAGTGATTAACTTTGTGAACATAAACTTGCACAGTTGATACCATTTTGGGACATAGGTCATTGCTGGTACATAAGCCCTTTGTTTTGAGGCAAATAAAAATGTGATATTGAAAAAATCCAAGTTAGAGGATTTACACAACTTCTACACCTTTGAATATAATGCTTTACAGGAAAGCATAAGGCTCAACTCACATTGTACTTCAGTTCCTCCTGTGTATATGTCAAGTATCTGCTAATGTCTGCTGAGAGCTGATCATTCCTGTTTTCACATGTACCTCACCTACCACAAAAATGCAGGACTTCTCAAGCAGGTTGCTAAGTGGGGACTTAACTGCAGCCTTTCCCCATGGACTTGAGATTTTATGGTCTTGAAATTTCAAGGGTGGAAAAGAAATTTTGCACATTTTCTAGTCAAATTACATAAAATATAACTATTTTTTAAACCAACAAAATGAAGGTAGGTATAACAAAATTGCCCCTTGTAAAATTACGGGATGAGTTGGGCTCTTGTCCAGCCAGAGTCTTAGAAGTTTCTTACTGTTTTGGCATATCAAACAAAATCCTACACATTGCACAAACCTGGAAGAATATCACAGGAAACAATGATGTTAACAAAATAAACCAATAATAACTGAAGTGCAAATTTAAACAGATGACATAGCTAGTATTTTCCCTCTATAAAGTATTTATATACGTAACATACTGCTTCTCTTCTGATTAATTTAGAGGGAGAAGAATTACAGCCATCTATGCCTTTAAAAAGCAGGTAAATGGGATCTCTCACTGTGATAAGCAAGTGACCAGAAAGGAGGAACATAATGGTAGTGCATGTGGAGTTCAAGTCCCACCAAATGGCACTTGGGTTAAACTCTGGGTATACTGCCCACTGTTTAAATATGAACCACTCAAAAGAAAGATACAGAAGTTTAAAATAACAGCATGCAGATTTCTTTATAGAATTTAAAGAATGAAAAACACTTGAAAAAATATCAGCAGGCAGGGGCAGGAGGAACAAACGGTAACCAAATTGGTTCCTGTGACAAACCATAACATTTACTTTAAAGCATCAGCGTGCTAGTCAGTAAAAGTCAAGCTACTACTCTTTTAATAGATCCCAGGCCTTCTTAAACTCACTGGTCTGCAAGTATTACCCAGGTCAAGAGCAGGTCAAAAAGTGAAAACCCATGTGAAAGTAAACTTTAAATATCTGCTTTTGAAGAGCTATAGCAGACTGTCTCTGCTATAGTAAATATACTTCCTCTGTTTGTATGGCATTATACAATATACTGTACTTACAACATCAATACTTTGTGCATCATTTTTTCAGTCAAGAATTAAGAATCTTCCTCATTACATTTTTGCATAAGCCAAATTTATTTTACTCTTAAGGTTTTGGGTGTTTTGTTTTATTTATCATGGGATTTGGCTAGATTTTTTTATGGAGCCTATCACCATTTTTTACTGTAATTTCCACTCCATTTACCAGACCGTGTCTCTCAGTTAAAGAGTGCTTTTTAACTATGTGTATACAAGTGCACTTATGCAAGTTGGATTTCTAGCCTTTCTGCCTGAAGATAATACCAGACCAAGATCCAGGGTACTGAAAATAAAATCCTGGACTTAATTTCAAAATTGTGGACCACACTGCCATGATACAAGGTATATTTAAAAAATCCCTCTTCCATTTTTGACATCACTGGGATACCATGGGTTTTGTTTTGGTCTGTTTGATTTTTTTTCTGAAAGGTTTGAAAATATCGGTGTTATACGTTGGCATTTTGAATCCCTGATCTAAGTCCTATTCAGAATTGGTGTCTTTTTCTAGGTAAAACTCTTGTTTCCTCTTAGAATGAGGAGAATCTGACTGACTCCCTGTTTTGAATTTATTTACCTAGTAGAATGGGTATTAATTTGGCCTGCGATACACTTGCTCCAGCTTTTGCTGGAGTGAAAGGTCATACTCTGAAGCTGTTTTTCATTTTGTTTTATATGTGTTAATGTAATACCTTATGAATTACCCTGGCGTTTTCTTCTGACAGCTAAAAAGCATAATCATTTTTTCCTTCCAGAAGGACTGAAAGAAAGGCAATCATTCCTAGTTGGGAGATGATTTAAATTCTTTTCCATCATCTTTTACTTCTTCATATAGAAGTAGTGAGTGAGATTCTGGCTCTGCTTAAGTTGGTGGCAAGGCTCCCATGGATTTCCATTGGGCTGAGATATTGCTAACTGTTATTTTAGTTCTCAGGGCTGTTACCCTTGCTCGTGAAATCTTCACCAGCTCAATAAAATATCACAGGTCCAAAATGAGCTGAGCTGTTGTTTTGCTGTTCCACAAGGGCCCATGCTGCTGTTGTTATGGAGGCAGAAGTCCCATTAAAGCCATTCTTTCAAGGATTATGAGGCTTAAGAGGAGGAAAAATAATGTAAACTCTATCTTCCGTGCTGTTGTCTTCAAGTTTGACACAAATTCATGCTAAGCGTATGCCTGAGAGGGGACAACAAATGTGAAATTAGAAGTGATGGGACAGATGCAATCTGCATTTGAGATTTCTGTCTTCTCTTTCTTCTATTCTCTTGGTGTTCAACTAATGATGTGTGTTTTGCTTCTTGGCTGGGAGGAGAGGATTGGATGGATACCTAGGGAAGTAGCTATTATGCTGGAAAATGTCTTTCTTGTCTCTATTTTTGAAAGTGGTGATGCTTTAGATGTTTAAATTAAGAATATGCACAGTTGCCAATTACATTTCCAGAACCTAGACAGGGACCTGAAGCATGGACAGAAATTTGGGTCAGTGTAAAAGAACCATTCTCTGTGCTCAGAAGAAGAGAACAAAAAGCCAGAACCAGTCACAAGTGGAGGAGTGCAGACTGCTGCCCAGGATGCTTCTAATAGACGTTACACTTGCCTGTCTTCAGTGCTTATTGGGGAAACCCCACCACCACTAATTGCATTGAGTGTAGAACTGAAGTTCCCATGCAAATGATGTGAACTTGATGAGGAAGAATTTCTTTCCTGAGGACAAGTATAATTTGTATAATGAGGTCAATTCGTTTTGCACCTTTTCACTATTCGCCCTAATCCCCTTTTAGATGGTTGTTGTGTCTTTATTTTTTCCAGTGAAGCTAAATCTTCTCTTTAATGTCTATATTATGTTAGGGTTTTACCATTCCATTATAGAGAATGAATTTGAAAAATATGTGTAAGAACCATATCAATATGTAGGTGCTGCATGTGGATTTTCCTGAAGGAAAGTACTAGTAAAGAACCAAATGGGACTCAGAAAAATTTTTTCATCTCTTTGCTCCATCACAGATATTTAAGTGCATTTAGACAGTGCTCAGGTCAGCATTGCAGAACCTAAGTGATGCAGGAACTGAAACATCTTGGGAGAAAAGGACAGCAATATCTAAAGTGAGACTTGGAATCTGACTGCTTAAGTCAAACCCCATGTCTGCAATCCCTGCAGAAAGTCTGCTGAACCCTGTATGCTTACAGACCCTCCTGGCCACTTGGTGGGCAACCTTAAACTGCCCAATGTTTGCACCTACCCAGGAACGCACTCTCACAATAAGGTCAGTGCTTGGGTGGGATTAGATAAACCTCACATCTTCAGATGAGAAGAGGTGCTCAGTGTGCACTAGCACATGCTGGCTCTATCCAAACTGCAAGGGCAATACCATCTTTCCCTCAAATTTCAGGCAGAAGGAGGCAGAACTGCTGGCAGCAGCGTGCAGAATAACTCCTTGCACTGTGGGTGGCTGGTCAGAGACCCTTCCTCCCTCTGTGGAAAGGTAGCAATGATTCTTCTCAAACTTAAAGAAAACCAGTGAAGATAAATAAAGCAAAGGTTATACAAAGGTCAGTTATTACAGCATTGAGGGTCATACAGGTCTTACAGCAGTGCCCAACATCTAGGTGTCTTCAGATATCTGAGTGGAGTAGCCTTTAGAAATTACCTGATTTCATAGAACACTTCAATCAGGCTTGGATAGCAACACGAAAGCGAGAACAGATGAAATCATCAACTGTCTCTTGATAATTTTCAAATCTCAGTATACATGTATGCATGCATGTGCTGAACCACATGTACTACCTGTGTTACTGAGGAGTTCCAAACAGGTGCCCAAGTACAGCACAAGTCCTCATAAAAGAGCTCATCCTCTGATAATGTAGTTGTCTTTTAAAGTTTTGGGAGGCAGGGGATGTTGTATTTTGTTCTCCCTCCTTTTTTTCTTTTCCTTTTTCCTAATTCTGGGCTTACTTACACTTCACAGGGGCAGCAACATGGGTTATATGCCACTAATTAAACAATAGGGCAATGTGGTGTGCGTGTGTGGCTTTTCTGGCAAAATGGTGCTCTCTATTTCTTTGTGTCCCAACCACCAACTAAACCAGATTGATCAGTCACATTGCACTTGGTCAGTAGAGCTGTCTACAATAAGCATTCCTGCTCGTGTGGGTCAGCTAGCCACAGGTTGGACTTCTGCAAAATGCTTTATGCCAGTCTCTCCCTCTATCTGTTTATACATATACATGGTTTATGTATCAGTCCTCAATTGGAGATGATGTGCTCACATGAATCCATGCAGGTACTTATTTTTCTTTTCTGCAAAAAACTAAGAGAACTTTACATGCTCTCTTTTCAAAATTTTGTCAGTGATTGCAGATTTAAAAATAGAAATGTTTAAATAAAGTAACACATTTTAAGGCTCTTTTTGTCCAGACTTCCCAGAGTGGTTGTTGGAGGTGAGTTAGTTTCTCTGAAATGTCCCTGTTGCCCATGAGGCTTAAAATTCAAATGCTGTCTTATTTTTCTTTCTCCCTTTTTACTTTCTCCTCTCTCTTCTTTTCCTAATTGTTTTTTATTCTTACAGGACTAACACCAGTGTAAAATCAGGCAATGAGGAGTGAATTGTATATCCTTTTACCTATCACCCCACTTCTGTGATCATCTAGTTCATAGATGTTTTCAATTACCCTGCTGTTTGTTTTGCCTTGTGATCTTGCCCAGTCAGTATTTAGACAGTGATGCAATGTATGTACAATCCCTTCAGGTATTTAACAATACCTTTTTGCACTTTGTCAAGCTTCTTCCCACAAATGTGCCTTGAATACCCTTGTAGCACAGAAGGCAGATTAATTTCAAGAAACTACAATAACAAATCTTAAAAGTCTGTACCTTCAGGTTCACAGTTAAAAAAAAAAAGGGACGAACTCCTCCCTCCAAGGCAAAGAGATCAAACATAAAAAAATCTGCCTTATAGTTTATAGGTGTGTTTTACCTAGGCTGGCTAACAGTTTCTGTGTAGAAAATTGGTGTGGACTGTTTGTTTACAGGGATCTAAACATGTGTATTTTTATAACTCTCTGCTGTCATAATGAATTACCAGCCATAAGCTGTCCTTTGTTGGTTTTGGTGAAATTCAAATGAAACCCAGCAGGAGCTCCCAGAGTGCATTGTCCAAGAGTGTAAAAATGCTGTGTTGATGACAGATCATACTGTTTTTATTAAAGCTAAGAACACTGACTTTACTTTGCTTTTTGACCCTAGTGCTTTACTGTCAAGGTGATTTTATTTCTACAAATTTTTCTTCTGCAGGCCTCATCAACAATTCACCATAAAACATTAGACAAATTCCCATCATCTGTATATGATTAGAGCAGGTTCTGTTGTGCTGCTTGCCACAACTTAAAGCAATGTTTTTCAGCTTTGTCTAAAAAGGAGTCCGTTTACCAGCCTTCATTCATAACACGTCTCTTTGTTTCCGTATCAGTTTTCTTTGGTTCTTTTTAAGCTGATAAGGACATAATCAAAGGAATTTTAATGCATTATTTGCTAAAGACTGCAATCAATTTTTCAATTCTACTATCTAAAAAATTTTGCCTTAAAAAAATGTTTTTGTACAAATGCCCTGACAGATGAGCAGCATGTATATGTGACAGTCTGCTCTGAGAAAAGTATAAGCTTATTGAAATCCTATTGAGAAAAATCTTTCCAAATTAAACACATGATGACAGTGCAAGTTTTGACATAGCCACTTTCAGGTTCTTTTCCACGCTAGAATTTTATAAGTGACTGATAATCAAATCATATACTAAAACCAACCCCAGAATCAGAACAATTGTTCTGCTGTAAATTTTTCACATCTCTATTTACAAAACAACTAATTTAATACAATATATGTGTATTAAAACAATATTTTTATTCTTTTCAAATAGAAATATTTTAAGGATGGAAAGAAGTTTTTCACAGGGCCTTTTACATTGAGTAGTTTTTCAGTAATAAGCTATTAGAAAAACATCCATGGAGTGTAGCTATGAGCTGGAAGAGCACAAAGTCTTGGTTTTATTTTTTTAAATCAATGCACACAATCTAGTCTTGTATGTTATGGAAATGAACTTGACACAGGTTTATATACAATTCCCACCGATGTCTGTCTGTGACAGAATTAACCATCCTTTTCTTGGAAGAGAGAGAAAGACTGGCACAGTGAATCTTTCATGGTGACCTGGACTTCAACCAAATATAGGCTTCTTGGATTAGAGATTTCTTTTCTGATCCACAAAGAACCCAAAAAATTCAGACTCACAATTGTGGACCAGGTATTTTTCTTGTCATTCTTGATGCCTTCTGGTTTAAGCACTTCATGGCCAAAGTGCTCTTATGCATCTCCTCACACCCACATAAGTAACTCAATTTGGCATCTAATATAAGCCTTAAATTAACTTAATTTTTCTGTTTCTTTAGGTTACTGAGTACAACTATGGTCATAAGATACTTCAGTATCTCCGTATTGACTTCTTTACAAAATCACTTATTCTCTTGAATGAATACTTCGTACAATACTGTACACTTCAGATTTTTAGTAGACGTTTTTCTCTCCATATTGCTATCTGTGCTACAAGAGAAGATACTAGTGATTCATTTTAGAAGACTTCAAGCAACCCTAGGGCACCTGTGATCTGTGGACAGCTTTACTCCAGTGTGACATTGCTGATGATGGCTTTCCTCTGTCAGCCTCTTCTGACATATTTTTCCTTGTTGCACCATCTCTTTTCACCATGATGAAGATGGCCAAATCTTAAAACGCAGGGATGAACCAGCTATAAGAAGAATCTTTTCTTAGAGCTATTTTATTTGTAAAATTTAGCAAATGTATGAGAAAGCAGACTTTAAACACAATAAAAGAATTTTATGGAGATGATTTGGCACTGAAATCCCCAAAAATGCTTCATGGCAAACTTTGCAGAGCAGCCGTATGCAGTAAATTAAAGTGTGGTATGATCTCATTTTTACAGCCCTAATTTGAGATCTGTTGGCTTCCCTTATCCTGGAAGACTCCCACTGGTAAACATAGTTAAATAGTCACTAATATGGTGAAGATCTTTAGAAAATTTGCATTTTGGCAACTAAAATGAAAATGCTGATGAACTGACGTAAATGTTTAATAAGAGATTGATTACACAATCTCTGGCTGAATCTCTGCTTTAATTAGGAAAAAAATATGTGTGTCAAAAATCAATGCAAGTTTCAGACACCAAATAACTTGTGGACTGAGGCCATTTTCCTCTGCCTTACTTAGTGTGTGAGTTATGTCAACAGGAAATCCATGCATTTTGCACATTTTAAATTGCTGGCAAAATCACAGGTTATTCAGCAGGAAATACATTGAGACAGACTATGTACTCAAAAAAAAATATGCAGAAGCACTTTTTAGACTGGAAAAGCTATTGTTTCAAGAAGTGCTAAATCTTTTATTTGGCTTGTTCTCAAGGTAGCCTGGTACCTCAGACCCCAGGGATTCAAACAGTAGCACTTATGCTGCAAAGGGCATTTAAAGGTATGATTTTTCTGAATGGGGTAAGGCTGAAAACATTTTCACTGCCCATTGGTGACGAATATTTTTTGGGTCATCCTAAGAAGGAGGTGTTTTGCCACCTATGGCCTCTGTTGCTCAACTTCATGATGTTCATCAGTGGTTTTGAGGATCTGCATATGCAAAAGAGATTGGCCAAAACTGAAATTGGAAATAAGCTAGGGGGAAAGGTGGGGTGAAGTAGGATTTTTTTTTAAGAACCTCTATTTAGATACCCTTTATGCTGTGGGGTCAGCTGGAGAAGTGCTGCAGACCTGAGGTCTGGAGGCAAGGATGAACATGGGAGAGAAAGGCTGGAATGCAGGTGGTCAGGCTGGGCAGCCTGTGACTGTCATCACAGTTTTCTTCTAGCACTGCGGGTTTTCATTTGGATATAGGATTTCTTTGTCTGAAGTCCCCATATAGAAGAGCATCCAATACCCACTTCCTCCTGCTCTCAGTCTGAGCTTTCTATGGCTTCCAGCTCTGGGTGAGCAGCTGAGCCAAAGGCTCAAAGCCTCCTTTCTATTCTAAAGACCTATTCACTGGAGAGCTATAGTAATTCTGTTATTAACCTTTTAATTTGGCCTTCTCCCTGGGAGGGAAGAACCAGCCTTGGAACAGATGTACTGCTCGTTTTTTCCTCTGTTTTCATTTAGTTTGCAATTTTTTAGTAACTAGAAAATCTGTGATATAATAATTCATTGTGCAAATGAGGGTGCTGCCATGCTGCATTTTTCTTTCCCTAGTTGGATGGTGAAGTCCATCCACCAAAACCCTGTGATGGCCAGGAGTCACTGCTTCCCAAGATTATTGACAGCATCTTGCCTCTTGAATCAGGGTGATCTTGTCTCAGGTGTGAGGTACAAGCTCCCAACTCCTGCTATGTCTGTGTCTTGGGGGGCCATTAGAATTTTTTTCCCACCAGTGATTCCCACAAGGTGCTCAAGGCGACTGAGCTGCTCAATTGCATCCAGGGTGTCTGTTTGGCCCCTGTGCTGCCTGGTGCTCTGATCTCTTGTAAGAGATGTATTTTAACAACATTGCCATGGAAATATGCGCTCTATATAACCCTTAGGCTGTTTAAAGCCAATCCTTAGAGTAGTTTTCTTTTTTCTTTTTTTTTTCTGAAAAACAAATTCTGAGTTGATGGAATTATTGATATTCTTGTTTTAGTAATATATAAAAAAGTCCTACATCTTTATTATGAAATTAAAGTTTATATTTATTATACTACAATATTTTATTTATGTAGTACTTCAGCAGAAAAGAGTGGACTTGCTGAAGAATGCTACACTGTAATTAAACCAATCACTTAAAAAAGCAGTGATATAACTGTGCTTAACTTGTCTGCTAGGAAGAGCTTGGTCACAAAAATTCATACTGTTCACTTCTATTTCACTGGAAAATTTTCAAGGCTCTTTGAAGACTGACTTCCTAATCTTATTATGGTGTGTTTATAAATACATAAATTAGGAAAGACAGAACCTGATGTGCAAATCTGCACATGCTGAACATTAAACATGAAACTCATGTAAATTTGAGGTGAACCTGTTAAATAGCAAATGTGTGTAGGGAGTGGTTACAGGGGCCCACTACATTGTGTTTAGGCAACCCACCAGCAGTACATGATGTTTGTGCTGCAGAATTCAGGAGAATGCCTTGGTATTTCTTGTTTCTTCTATGAAGGTCCCAGACAGATTGATAAAATTAGCAAGTGATGGAGGGGATTATAACTGTAATTGGGTATTTTCTAGAATATTTTTCACTGCTCACCACATCTGTGAGGCTGAACCGGGCACTGAAATCCACAGGCATGAAACGACTTGTATGAGGGGGTCCGTGGTAATGCGACTCACTCAAAATATGTATTCAGATAACACCAAAATCTTTGATTTAGTATCCCCATTCCTACAATTAGGGCTGCCAAATTGGTCTTGTGCAAAAGCACCTCATCTCAGCAATCTCATAATCCCATACGTTTTTGCGTTAACGCAGATGTGTTCCAGAAGAACTAGGCTGGATGTGCATATGTGTATCACAGTGGCAGTTACACCTTTGAGTGTGGCATAATACAGTGTTGGCCTTATCTGAGTTTCTTTTTGAAATGAGCAGCTTCTAAAATTAGCCTAAAAATAATCTTGGGGGGGAAGAGGGTCTGAGGATAACATATAAC
Organism: Manacus vitellinus; assembly: GCF_001715985.3. Lineage (NCBI taxonomy): Eukaryota > Metazoa > Chordata > Aves > Passeriformes > Pipridae > Manacus > Manacus vitellinus. The sequence goes on along the minus strand of NW_021938789.1, from coordinate 41,427,460 downwards.
TAGCAGTTTGTGCATTTTTTTATAACTGATGTGGTTTTAGTTCCCAATTTTGTCTTTGTGGTTTTTTGATAATATGTATTTTGTAAATAAAGGAAATAATCACCAAATGGGATTATCTTATAGTTCTGAAGGATTCAACGATGAATAGAATAGAGGGCATTTCATTGTGTTCTTTGACATTAATACAATATGTACATTTTACAGGTTATGTCTCTTTTTCTACATTTAGGTATGTATGAATTACTCCTTTCATCTCACTTGAAGGAAGAAAACATAATTAGGACCAAAGTGGACCATCTTGACACTTTGTGATCTCAGGCTCAATGGTAGGTTGGCCTTGGCTGCCTGCTGTATGCCCACCCAGCTGCTCTCCCAGTCCCCTTTCTCAATGGGATGGTGTAGAGAAAAAAAGGCTCATGGGTTGAGGTAAGACAGGGAGGTCACTTAACAATTACCATCATGTGCAAAACAGGATTGATGTGGGAAAATTTAACTTAATTTATTGCCAGTTAAACAGAGCTATATAAAGAGTTGGACAGTGAGATGCAGACACCTCCCCTCTGTATTGGAACCAGCAGTGTCCAGCATAGCATAGCCCCTGGCTTCTTCTCACAGAGATCACCGGGACTACTAGGAAAGCCTTGTTTCCCCCAAGACTTCCTGATCCACCGTGGACTCTCTTCTGGTGAGGGCAGGGGTCAGCAAGTGACAGGGGAGTTGTGGGCAGACTCCAGCTTCTGCGATGAGCCAAACTCTCCCTGGCCTGACTTTGAAGAGCAGCAGGCAACATATCAGCTGAAGCTGAACACCAGCTTCCCAGCACTGCTTCCCCTGCACATGCATCAGCCTCAGCTAAAGAGGACTGCAGAAATACATATTTGACTAACCTTGGCAAATCTGCTGGTTTGTGTAGCCTCGCTGGATGGCACCTGTATGTGACTTTGTTGGAGCAGAAAAAGTAGAAGGTATCATCTCCTACTGCCTTGGTTCCGTCCACCCCAAAAGGCTCAGATCCTCTGGTATTACTTTCTTGCTCTGTGAAGTGCACATAGCATGGATAGGGTACCATAAGAAATCTATCTGAGAGATTTTACTACTAACACAATTGCAATGTCTCCTGGCCAGGTTCAGCAAAGTGCATAAGTACATGTTTAATTTTAAGCACATGTTTAAGTCCTATTAGTATTTATGAGAGTACAACACGGGCTTATATTTAGGTACTTGCTTAAAAATGATTTACTGAGGGGAGATAAAATTAAGCCTACACTTAAAAGCTTGCTCATTCAGAGAGTGGAATATTTACATTTGCTCCAAACACATGTTCAAGTCATTAGGACTTGTGATATATCCTTGTGATTTGCTACTTTTTTGTTGTCTTGCAGTTGGTGAAGGAGAGACCAAGGTGCACAAGTGTAATACTTTATTGATGGATTCTCTTCAAAAACAGTCCATTAAAAAAAAAAAAAAAGAAGTGGTTTGTTGTGCAACAACCTGGATAAAAGCAGGTGGGTTGTAGTTTCATTCCTCTGTCTCTTTAAATGTTGATATCGGGGCCAGGTCCACAGCTGGGTCGTAGAGAGCAGGGTGCTGGACTCTCTGCTTTGGGGAAGTCTCCACTGTGAGCGCTGCCTTGGAGCTTGCAGGTACTGTAACCGACTTTAAGGTTTCATAGCATTTGAATTTTTTTTTCACCCTTCTGTTGCAGCTGAATTTATGTGTGCAGAAATGTTAGTGATAAGTTATGGCTCTGAGTCTGAGTGCAGAAAAGCTGTGGCACACAGTTGCCTAATGGGAAACAGTTGGGTTTGCTCTGCCGCGCTGCAGAGCACTTACCAGAGGAGGTAAATACTTAGGAAATTATGGACAGTGTTTGTGTGCTTTCTTGTTGGGAGAAAAGGAGTTTCTTAGCATGTTTTGACTATCTGAAGGGAAGGTTTTATTGCAGGCTTCAGAAGAGTGTGCTGTGGATGGTTTCTAGGGTAACTTCTCTGCTGCTAGTTCACTGTCTTATCAAAAATTCGAGCTGTTTCACATGAGGTTTTTTTCAGGAAAAGCCCAGCTCTCGGAAGCAAGTGGCAAGGGTTGAGTCACAGCTTTCACTGTGTAAAAAAAGCTTATGCTAGAGCTTAGTATTTCAGAAAAAAAGCCAGTTAAAATGTGAGTTAATGAATTTTTTCAAAACTGGGCCTTCAAAGTTACAGTAAAAGAGACCAAGTTTTGGTCCTACCTTGTGATTTCTTTAAAGGTCTCTTTCATGATCTGAGGTTCCCACTCATGGTTTATCCTGAATGCTTGGGGTTTGGCAGTACCCTTGCTGCATAGGACCAGAGGCATTTGATATACTGTTTGCTTCTGTTGATTCTGCAGAGCTTAAAATATATATTTAGTTTTATGGTGCAAAGCAGCTATTGGCTTTCTGGAAGGCTTCCATAGCAAACTGAATTTCTGAATGTGCACATGTGCCCCTGAAGCCTCCTCACACAGCCCTAATCTATGAGAGCAATGTATGCAGGAACTCTGGGCTTCCAGAAAAGCAGATATTCGCAAGCATTACCATAAAGCATATTTGCATATCAGTCATTCATACATGAAAGTAGAGTTTAGTAACCCTTTCTTTTTGAGCTGGCATGTTCCACTGTGTGTTCTGCCACTATGATTTGCAGAAAAGCATGTTTACTTTTAGAACCACTAAACAATAGTTCTCTTTTAATCGAAATGGGTAACTCAGCCACAGTAAAACAAAACAAGTGAAAAACATTTGAAATGAAGACCCAATATTTTTAAATGAGGGGCTGTCTTTTATTACCAAGAAAAAAATGCTCTTCAGAGATGCAGGCTAGTTAATATTTAGATGGGTTCATTTCATCTCAGGTGTCTTTTCTTTCACTTAATCAGCAGGTGCTGAAAATCTGAGCTTGTTGCTTGGAGGCATGAGGACCATACAGAGCAGAGCTCATAATGTGTGAGCATCTGCCTTGTTTTGAGTAAGGAAGCACCTTTAACAAAGACAACATTGCTTCTTGAAAAACAACTTGTACACCAGATTTATTTTGCTCGTGGCCTCTGTTTATAGGAGCTTTACATGGCTTTGCAGGGCTGTTGATGTAACCTACCCCTGCTCAGCAAACCTGTAGCTACTGAAATTGAGGACACTGGAAGGAGGTAGTGTTGTTCACAGAGTAAAGGCTTACGATCCAGGGACATACCAGGTACTCCAAACTTTAGGCACGTGTCCTGACCTCTGGTTGCCTCACTCACCCAGCTGTAAAATGGGGTAAAGCAGAAGCTTTTTGAAAACTGCATGATGTACCTGAGCTGAGCTTTCCTGGTATAAAAATGAGTCCTTAAGCTGTTTTTCTTGACTCTTGTTGGTGTGCAAGTGTATTTTGGCAGTGTTTCCTGTTCACTTAAAGCTGAAGATAGTGCAGAAGAACTGGGTCACCATATAAAAATCACCCACCAGAGCCTCTTCATGCGTGCACAAGAGAAAAGTTAAAAAAGGCCTGAGTTGGTGTGGTGGGTCAGAATCTCCTCAGTGTAGATGATGGGTGTCTCTTTTTAGTAAAGAAAATTCTGTGAGAATCAAAGAGAAGAATCCAGCACAAGCCCATAGTGAGCTGGTCTGAATTTTTAGTGAACGTGCCTGGGTTATGTTTGCATCTCTCTACTTTTTTTTTTCTTTCTTTTTTAATACATAGTTTGTGGGCATGAACAGTCCCATAAACAGGAAGCCCTGTGTGTCTCTTGGAGACAGGCCTCAGAAAGGGAATTTTCAAGTTTCTTGCGAGAGGCCACATTGCATCAGCTTAGAGTTTCCTTTAAGACTTGGATATGAAATTGTTTGTGTGTGTGTTTCTAAAATAAAGAATGGGATTAAAGAAAAGTTTAATCAAGTTTCACAAATGTCATCACCATCACAGCTTGAATGCGGTTAGCTAGACATAGGCACAGATGTTACCATCTCTCAGCATTCTGTTGCCACTGGAAGCAATGAATAGTGTTGTAAGTTTACTACCCAGGAACTGAAAAAGTTGCTTAGCAAACAGCTCTGCATATAGCCCTCACTGCTGGGCACACCCCACCAAGAATGTTTGTTGCAGCTGTGAAATGCACAGAACAATTTGATTTAAATTTCCCAACTCCTTTGGTTTGGCATCAGCATCTTCTGTGCTGTTGGGATGAGTATGGGATGTCTTTCCTGATACAACACTATTCCTTTGGTTTCAATATATTTCAATGTAATGAAATAGATGCTTGGAATGTCCATTTCTGATTTTTCGTTAGTATAGAAATAAAGCCGAAAAGATACTTAATTAGTAATCGAGTTCAGCAATAAGCTTTGAAATTAGTACTGATGGTACTAATGTACTAAAGTAATACAACATTGTAAGGAAAAACATGAATTTCTGGACAAGAGTGAAAAGGCTCTGTCCAAAAAAAAAAAAAATAAATAAACCATAAAAAGTCTCCAAACACCCACAGTGGACCCTCCTCAACAAAATCTTAAGGTTCTTATAATCTGACTCATAGAGCAGAGCTTCTATTCTACACAGTGGAATGGTTTTAACTTTTACCAGTTTAATTTCACATATTACAAGTTAGTAAAATCTCTTGGCACCTGCTTTCTGCTTCAATGGTAATTAATACCCTGCAGCTGGACATACTGCCTCTATAACTGTAGGACCATCATGTCTGATGATGGCTTCCTCCACTGCAGCCTTTAAGCCCCGATAGTACACATTGCTTTCTTCTAAATGGTCTCAAAGATGTGGTAGCCCATGTGCTGGAGTCATGGGCTTTCTTCATGACTACCTTCCTGGCCCTCCCAGTCCTCATTTCCTGAGGCTGAGGAGGGCAGATCTGCAAGGGCACAGGGGTGGGATGGCTCAAGCCAGGATGCACCAGGAATTAGAGCTGGGTTACACACAGCAAGTTGCTACATGGCTCCTCTTTTGAAGACACAGAAATGTTGCTGGTTTTTGAGGGAGCTAGAAATCATAATTTAAAATGACTTTGAAGTAGAGAGGGCTCCTCCACTTACCCCCCCACCTATCTCTCTTAAGCTTTGTTGTTACATGTCATTTAAGATAGATCTTCCAGTTATATCTTTAAATATGTTACTATAGATACTCTCTATAGGTACAGAACAGACAAACGTATTTTTTAAATATATACGCCTGTACCTCTATATATATGAATATATCTGGACATTCCTGTGTGCTTCTACTATCTATTTTTGTTATAAGACATGAATATTTTCTGCCAGAAAATCCCTGTTATTTTTATTAATCTTTGATGATGAGCGAAAGGACATATTTTAAGCACCTTTTCTTTGTAAGGCAGGAAATTGTATTTGCTTTTGTTAGTTTATGGTACCAATCTATTCTGACGGATCTGTGACACAGATAAAAAGCAGAAGCATCTCGAGTACTGACTTCAACATTTATTTTCTCAAAGCAGAGGGCAAAGAAGCTAAACATTTAAAATGCATGGATTCCTTGGAAAGCTTTAAACCTATTAGGGCAGACACACGGCAACTTTGCACAGAGATTGCCCCCAAAGTAAGTCTTGATTTTAGGACTAAGCCAAGCTGGCATGCAAGAGCAGTTGCTGTTGATCTTTTATACTAATTTTGGATTAATTGTGATCTACAGCACTGCGTAAACATGCTAACCTAGTACTTCAGCTTCACCACAGCTAAACATTAATCCTTCTTAATGCTCTAAGTCAACTTTTAGTCCTTAGCAGAATTTACCTTAATCTCTGGCTAGGAAGCTAACTGATTTACAAAACATAATCCAAGAGCTCCAGAATCTTAAGGAAAATATGCAGAGAAGCAATTCATCTCTACAGAGTAATAAGTTTCTTTGGTATCTTTCCTAAGGCAGTAATGGGAGTAATTCTTCAAAGATATCAAGATCTACACTATAAAGGTGTCTTTCCTTTTTAAAAGATAAAATACATATATAAATTCAATGTACCACATTGTTTCTCTTACCTTTCTTGTCCTCCTTTATCTATGCTACTGATTGCTATAAAAATGGATAAATGTAGTGAAGTACTCTAATGCATTTTTATACAATATATGTTACTCAATATGGATAAACATAACCAAGTCTGTGGTGCTTAAATATTTGAATTTTGTTATCTTTACCTCAATTTTCTGTGGTATTTTAGTGATGCTGTAATCAGCTTGCCCCAGAGAGCTTTGGTGGTCATCTGGAGAGTGGTGGTTTTCTTGCGTTGTTTTGTTTTTCCAGAGGGGTGTTTGATAGCTGGGGAAAACAGCTCATGGCAGGGAATATCTGAGGAGACCACAGACTAAGTGAGAGGATGTTTTGCAACAGAACTGGGAGAATTCCTGGATGAGGATCAGTTAATGCCCCAGACTGCCATCACCCAAAATGTCAAAATTCAAAAAAGCAAAGGATGTAGAGTTGCATACAACGAATGTAGAAGAGCTCAACTTGGTCTTCATCAGACTCTTGTATAGTCTTATTATTATGCATTTCAAAAGCTGGGCTGTCCTGGAGCCTGTCTACTTAGTAAAAATCAGAGTTGTCTTCAGTCCTTGCTGAGAGCCTCTGCTTTATGGCACATCAGTGTCTGGAACTATTTACTGTCTTCTGCTGTGCTCTTATGCTTTAATTTCCTCCTTCATCTTCATCTTTATTTTCTTGTATACTTATTTTCCTCAGTCATCTGTTTTTTTCCCAGATTCCTTTCCTAACCTGACTATTTTATCTCCATCATAGATATATGAGTTTTTGCTAAAAAAAAAAAAAAAGTAGCAGGACCTGTGCCAAGGAGGTACAGGAGAGAAGATGTAGTGACAGCCAACACCTCATCCTCACCTAGTGAAGCATTCACAAAATAAGTGAGGTATGTTTGTGGTTTGGGAATCTCTCCTTGGAGCTGAAGGAGAAATCTTTGTGGTGCACTGTCTATTTTGTTCTTGATAGCTTTAATTCTTTTCCAGATTTCTGTCCCCTACCTAACAGTGAGAATCCAGTCGTCACTGAGAAGACTGCAAAATTTGCGTTTTCTATAGCAGATTTCAGAGCAATTTTTGAGGTGTGGAAATGTAAGTAGGGACTGCTGTGTTCAATGTGACACAGATCACGGGGGTTTGATTCTGTCTGGTTAAGGTTCAAGCAGCCTGAACACAGCTAAGTGAGACATGTCCCCGAGGGGACAAGGCACTGGGCAAGGCAACTTCTGCTCCAGCTCACTGCCTGCTATGTGGCTGCAGGGAAGGTGTTGAGAGAGCGTCACCAGCCGTCAGGAGAGTGCTGAACTGGGAGACCCAGCAACGGGGGCCTGTACAAGTAGCTGTTTCACACATGCCAGCGAGCAGCAGGAAGGGTGCCAGCCACAAGAGCTACCCCTTGGGGTTCAGGTTACTGAACTAAACTAGTAATGGCCTGGACCTATATTTAGGTCTGGAATCTGTACCAGTGTGGTAGAAAGCTCATGTACACATCATCCTCAGGTAACCCCTCTGGCCATCACCCTGAGAAAGCCTCCTGACTGCTTTTCAGGGTCCAGCAGTGAGCAGCTTTCCTCCCATGTGGTGAGAAGCAATATGAGTTATTTTCACCTCTTTACATGCTGTGTGCCCCCAGAGGAGGCTCTCAGAAAGCCCCTTGTAGTTTCTGCACAAAGGCTTCTGAAATGGGTGTAATGAGGAAGAAAACTGTTTGTGCATGGGCCCAGCACACCTTGTCTCTTATGGCTCTGAGTGAAGAGAGGCTCATGTGGACTCTGTGCCCCAGCATCTCTCCCAGCCCAGCCTCAGGCAGGACAGCCACCAGCCAACACCTTTGCACAGGTGCAAGGGAAGGAAACAGCAAAGAGCTGTAATTCTCTGCCTTTAAATCCAAAGAGGAAATCAGAGTGTCTCAGGGATTTTGATTTAACCAGATGCAAAACTTCAGAGCACTATCTTTGGGTCAGTTTGTGATAGATTTTAGTGCTTTGACATTTTATGGGTGTACTGCTCTCTAGTCTTCTCCTTATTGATTGAGTTTCCAGAAAGGCTAGGGAGTAGGGTTTTCTGTAATGGGCTGATTTAAAATATATGTATGTTTTCTTCACTGAAGCATCTTCCTTCCATCTTATTTTTACACTTTGTTTTACCCTATTCTCTGGCTGGCTAGCATACCTCACAGGAAAGGAAAAATATGTAATTTTAGGGAAATCTCTCTAAAGCTGAGCACAAATGGGCTTGAATTCTTTTAACTGTACCTGCTTGTCTTAAAATGGTGTAAAATCCATGCTGATCATTCACAAACCTGTGTTTACCAAAGCTCTAAGTTTTCAAAGAAAGGAAACCAGATTGCTAAAGTCCAAGGTTTGATAAGTCACTCTCCTTGTGTTTTGGGCTCTTACCCAAAATGTTATTACTTTGACATAAAATTGGCATGAGAGTAATCCATTTCCAAAGCAATGTCTTGAATTCATTCATTTTTCAAAATGGGTTTCTTCCCACATTTGTCTGTTCACACTCATAATAATTTTAAAATAGCAATAATCTGATTTTCTTTCTTTGGTATTTTTTTTTCACCCTTTATCAGCTGGACCAAGCACTCAACTGCTAAGCAGAGCAAATTTTTATCTACAGGGGAGACATGTACATTGGAGAGAATTCGTCTTAAAATGCATTGCTTTAAATGACAAAGCTGTAGATAGTAGTTATCAAAAGGATAAGATTTCCAGATTATTTATAGGAATACTTTTTCTTTATGTATTATTATATTTGGAACTTTTTGCACTCCTGATGAAATCACCTGGCATGATTTGTATGGCACAGACTACTTCATTTCAGTCATCCTGAAGTACTGCAATAGGTTTTGGTAGAGACCTCATTCAGTCTTTGGAAGGGATAAACAATTCTTAAAAAGGCGACACCCAGGGTCAGGTGTTCAGATAGGCAAATTCTTTTCTTCTTGAACAGAATTTAGAGTTGGGAGACATTGCATGAAGCCAGATAGGGAGAAGATTATTCTCTCCAGTCCTAGAAACAGGAGATCTTTGGTGGGGAGGTGCAAGGTAGGTCTGGGAAACAGGTGCATTGAATAAAGGAATCTGAGAGGAAATTTTACCCCTGTATGTTTACAGGTTTTCTTTTTTTGCCTGGAAAGTGATTTTGTTACATGTGTGGATCCAAGGAGAGCCTGGGAATTCAGGGTATCCCAAAGCAACAGGGCTTTTTTGTTTAACGACTGCCTGATTTATTCCTGGATACATTACTTGTGCTTATATCTGACTGCTGAAATTCATTAATTATATCACTTATTGCACTAATTTATGTTCTCCAAGGCCTGAGGAACCCACAGCATGTTAAATGCTCACATGGCTCCAATGACTGGGATAACTGAAGGGTTGTTTATTTTCCCCTCTTGGGTTTGTGTTGCAGTTGTCACACTGTTTGCCAACACTAACCAATTTCTGTGTGCTGCTGCTCACACAAATTCAGAGCCCTTTAAAAAAAGGAGGCATTTAAGAGGTTATGGTCTTCTCTGAGAATTGGAGACATTTTATGACTCCATGGACACTTTAATCTGAGGGAAAAGAAAGTCTCACTGCTAAAAGAGGCTCATTTAGATTTCCTAGCAGGGATGCTGCTTATTAATGAACTAGGTTTTGATCTAATACAGTTGGAGATTCTTAACCTGAGAAGTGCCCAGCGAGGCCCCACAAGCTTTCCTTCCTTCACATTAAGTGACCCTTGAGAAGAGGTGCAGAAATGGATCTGACTCCCGCCACCTCATAATCTTGGTAGCTGTAAATCCTTTAGTCATGTACTAGAAGCTTTATCAGAAACAGCATGGAGGCTCAGGTTCTTTTAATAGATACTTGTTATTGAGACAACATAATTATCCATAATGATTTTTTAAATTTTCTTTCCCTTTTTCTTTCTTTAACTTTTCTTAGGACCACTGATCACCCTATAATAAACCATGTCATCTTTGGGATTTTTTGGGAACTAAGCTAGGCCTTTTTGAGGTATTTGATTTTTTTTTTATATGAGTGAAGCAACTTGCATACAGTAAAATGCAAAAAATATCTATTTCTACAACTTTGTTAAAATTTTTATACCAAGTTTCTGCAGGTCACTTAAAGAGTTAAAAAAAAAAAGAGAGAGAATAAAAATGAATGCTGCATGCTGCGCCCCTAAATTCAGATTAAGCTCACGAATAGTTACTAATTACGTTATATTTTCTTTCTGAGTTTGTGCAGGCGACAAATCTTGTCCCTTAAACGAAATACAGTTAATAATCATAGCTTGAAGTATGACTGTAACATATAAATCTTGATCATAGTGACACTTCAGAACTGGAAGTTGCTAGAAAATAAACCTCTTGCTTGTATCTAAATGCTGTGGGATATGTAACCCACATGGAATGGTTGTTAAGGAGAAGAAAGAAAAGTATCTGTGCCTTTTTGACAGGCAAATGTATTTTATGATGTATAACCCAGCTTGGCGTAATCATGTTGATGTACAAATCATATGGTGGATGGAAAGGGTGACATGTGAGTTAAAGAAGCAGATGTAAGTGCCTGATCTGTTGTGTATCTGCAAGCCTTCATGTCATCTTCCCAAAGTCCTTCCATGTCAATAGGTATTGCTAAATGTCACTTCTTAAAGGGATCTTGTCATATTTGTATTTCTGACAGGTGTACACGATTTAAAATGGGGTTTTAAAATCTTATTTTTGCCATTTAAGAATACATTTACTTTAATGTGGATCACAAATATGAGAATATTACCTCTGCAAATAGTGATCTTTCCCTTCTTTAAGGGATGTTTTAAGATAACAGATGAAAAAAATCCAGAACTATTTTATTCCTTAAGGAAATGAAAACATTTATGAAAAGAATATGTAATGTCTCAACTTGCTTTGGTAATGTCTATGTTTTAGGGCTATATGGCATTAGCAATATCAGCTTAAAGTTTTTGTCTTTTTTTGTGGTAGCAGTAGTCCTGTGAGGGTGGAGAGCAAGACACTTCGAGATATAATGTAAAGCTTTCAATATTTTCTAACTTAAATGGTAAAAGTGAGGTCATTCAACCTTTGATTTATTTAATTTGAAGATGATTTTATTATGAAACTTTTCTTTCTGCAATTGTTTGTGAAAATATCTTGTCACCCTATTCCTGGAGTTTCCAGCAAGGCTTATTTGCAGGGATGGTGATACCGCAAGCTTCCAGGAAGGCCAAATAGAAAAGGGCTAAAAAACGACAAATATATGTGATAAATAGGCTGCAGTGTGTAGTGCTATACCACATCATCGCTTGAGAGGTTGTGAGGATAGTAATCACCTTTCTTTGTACAGGTTTGGGGTTTTTTATAGAATCCAAAGGTACATCCACTGTTGTGTAACTGGTATATTTCTATTTTAAGTTAGTTCAAGTGAAAATAAGTTGAATAAACTATGTAGTTCATAGCTTATAATATTTAGTCTTACATACATATGCAGATGGATACAAATATGTGTATACACAAGCGATTTGCTATGATTGGCTGACAAGCTGAGGCACGATATGACACTTAATAATGTCTAGTAAACCTCTAAATGATGTCAGTGTATCACAGAGCTCTTTTCATGATATTATCAGCAGTCATTAAAGTTATTTATTGCTGTCATCATGCATTTCTGTTACCCTTGGCAACCTGGCAGAAAATACATTGCTAGTACATCTGATGATAGATGCAGTTTCAAATTTGAGATATGACAATCTGAACATCATAATGGTATTTTTCTGCTTATTGGCAAACTGTGCTTCTCAAGGTACTCTGTATTTCAAATAAATCATTTATGTATCTTTCATACTGCATATTAGCAGTGTCTGCCTTTTAATAAAGAACAATTAATCTGCAGATTTTGGGGTGGCCTGTTGAGATGGGAAAGCATCGCTGTATCTGTTTTACAGATACAGGAGAGTGAGAGACAGAAGTATGTGCACATCCAGTTAGCTGACAGGAGACAGCATCCTCAGTGAGCAGTGTTCTGCCCTGCTGGGGTACAGCTGCTGGTGCTGCTGCTGCCATCCTACTTGTAAGCCCATTTTTTTGAGGGCAACACTTACATCCATTTTTCTTTAACTCTCCCATTTGCTAAAATTACAGTGTAAGGCAGCTAAGTTCTTACAAATCTATTCCAGCATTAAACTAATTATGTTGGTTTTTAGGAAACACATGGTATTTACTCAGAAAATCTGTTTCATGAAGGAAGAAAATGGAGATGAATAAATCAGTCATTTTCTACAGTTGTTTAATTCCGACTAGTTGGCTAAACAGGATGAATCCAGCTTTATGTGTGGTGTGCAGGATGTAGCTGTTCTTCCACAGCAGCACTTATTCTTGAGTATTTTTAAAAGATTTTGGTATTTAGCAATAAGTTCACAATTATAGAGGTTTAAAAGAAAAAAAACGAAGGAAACACACGCGCAATTTAATCTAGAGATTTCAAGAGGAGGAATTTCAACCCTGCACATGTGTTGTCAGAAGCCTTTTTTTTTTTTTAGTTCTCTCTGGTAAGGTTAGTGTAAGCTTTTATAGTTGGCTATTTTGGGGCATACTGCTGAGGGACACATTGTTGTCTAAATTTATTCCTCCCAATAAACTTCTTTTTCTTTCACCCTGAATAGGGGGCAGGGACAGGTTTCTCATTAACAGTGCAGCCGTCTTAGTGCACACAAAATGATATGGCAAACCCTGGTGATGATGTGTTTTCACAGTTTGGTTCCTGCATGAAACAGGAGCTATGAGAAGCCTGAGGAAAGCCTGAGTTCAAATGGAATTTGGTATTTTCACCTGTCATAATGTCCTTCAGGGCTTTCAACTTTGAATTTATTCCTCTGTCAGGCTGTGGGTCTGGCTGGTGCTGCAGGAGCAGGCATGGGCAGGGACAGGTCAGGGAGATGGGATACACTGAACATTGGAAACAGAGAGGGTCTCCACACAGTTAGTAAAGCAAAGGGCATGCCATATCTGAAATGAAGTTCCATAACCTGACCAAATAATTTGGCTTGATTCATGCTAAATGAAAGTGTAATTTATGCTCAAGCAACATGCTCATCTACTTAGAATAAATACAAATTATTCTGACTTCTGAGTTTTGACATAGTTTTTGAAGTTTCCTAAAAGTTATTGTGATCAGATGAACTTAATTACAGAGTACTTTACATATACTCATCTGGTAAATGTCATACAACAGACAGTCAAAGGGAAGGTATGCAGGATTTTCGGTCTCCCTCTTCTTGTTATGCTCCTTTATGTTGTCACTTGAGCTTTAAGCATGCCTGTCTGAACTGTTCCTCCTGTTAGAAAAAGAACAACCCCTCTGCCTCTCCCTGGTCCCCTCCCCCCTCCAAAAAAATAAAAAAACCAAAACCCCAAAGCAAGACTAAGACTGTTGCCTGTTCAGAAAGGGAATGTCTCCCAGTTCACAAAAATAACTGCCCAGAGAAATCACTGGAGCAGGCAGAGCATTGCCTTCCACTGCTACTTCATCAGTATCAGGAAACCTCTCTCTTGGATGGCAAGGATGCTGTGTGCATCTCTGCTCTGGCAGTGGCAGTTTTGCTGCCTCTCTCAGTACCAGGGGAAGAAAAAGGGACTGAGATGGGATGTGTCTGAGAAATCAAACCCTGTTCTATCAAGTTTGGCTTGACCCCCACCCTGAGCACAGGGCCAAGGTCTCCACCTGGGGCATGCTGGCCACGGAAGGTGAAGCAACCTCTCCAGAGACACGCTTGTCTTCTCCCAGGGATACCTCTTTTATGGTGTTGTTCCAACTTTTTCCTTAGTCTTTTCACTAGGTTCAGTAAACTTTGTGTTGGAGCTTCTAAGAACTTAGTACTTAAGTAGATTTTCTTTTTGTTTGCAGAGAAGGCAGTTCTGCGTGTGCATGTCTTGCTGCTTCAGACTGGTAGAAAAGTGGCCCAGTGGTTTATTTAAAACTGAGTCAGTGCAATTTCCAGTTGTACTGTATACATTAGCAGTGATAAGGGCATCCTTTAATCTACAAGGTCATCTCTTCCTACTGTAGTAAAAGAGTTTTAGAGTGTATAAAGTAAGTTGGAGTTGCTTCATACAAAGTGGGTCTGACAGTTGTGTAGGGGTGTGTAAATATATAAATATATTTAAAGACACAGGGTTAAGCTTCTTGAGCTACACACCTCCAAATACTAACACATTTATATTTCCTTTCCAAGTGATGCCACAGGAGGTATAGCAGTACAGTTTTTTCCTCTTACAAATAGCTGAGATGCATACTCTTCTTATTAGTCCAAAGTTTTAGTGTGCATTTATGCTCTACAGTATGCTACAAACTGTAACTGATACTGTATTTTTAGGTTAAAAAAATGTCATGTGGAATACACTGAAAAAATCTATTTCAAAGCAATATTCCAGAAAGCAACTGCTAAATTATCGCACTTTGTAGAAGTGTTAGCACTCATAGAAAGGGAATTATTTTCTTGGAAAAGATCTGCAACTGGGAAAACTGAATATTTTCTCTTTTTTTGCTGGCTTTCACAGCAAGCTGTTTTCAGGTAGCAAGTGTGCAATATTCTTTCCCTTGGCATGTTTTATTAGACTGTTCATGGAAAGTCTTGCTTTTTCTTTGTTTGTTTATTTTTTTTTAATTTGAAAAGCATCTTGACTAAATTGTACCATCTAGCTAATAAGTAACAAGTGACTCTAATAAGTCTGCTGTCGTGCTTTTTATTTACAGTGTACGCAGAAATTAAGAGAGAGGAGGGAAAACAAATCTGGAGTGAATTTTCATCACCCATAGTGGTTTTTGCTAAGAAAACAGTCTTTCAACGTAAACAACATCTGTATTTTTCATCTTGTCTTTCTAAATAATAGTTCTGTAAATAATTTGCCCCCACAGTAGGGCAATAGTTAGACTCTTTAACCTCTCAGCCATCCAAGGCTCTGTGGAGAATGCAGACTTCTAGCATATTTAAACACACATCTCTCAAACTTTTGGTATCTTTTCCTCACAGCAGGATTTCAAAAGGTAGATGACTGCAAAATGCACTTTCATTCTCTGTGTTAGTGCTTTAACATTAGCCTGACTTTAATAGGCTGGGATGATTTCAGCTTATAAATCTTCAGCTGGAGGATAAAGTTCAAGTAGATAAAATCAAACAGATGTTGGTGGGAGGATTTCTTCATGACCCATAAAAGTGCTATCATCAAAGCCTAGAATCATTTGTTTTGAATTATTACATTGTTATCAAAAGGACTGTAGCAGTCTGTTTGTTGAGAAATTGGATCTGTTTATCTGAAAACAGAACAAAGATGCCATGCTAAGACGTCCCTGGGAAAGTGTGGGTTAGCTGGTGGCTGACACGGTAGGATAGCTGTGAGACATTTTGATTGACAGCTGTCCAAATAATTGCCAGGCCTGGAAACTTCTGCATATGATTATATTATTGAAAATGGCATCTGATTCAATTTTTAAGTGTTGCATGCTTAAAAACAAATATATTTTCCCTTTGTTTCAAGTAAACAAAGGTTTTAAAAAGCTTTTACCCTTTTCTTTCTTTCTTTTTTTTTAACATAGTGGTAAAACCAAGTTTCAGTAGTAATTTTAAGTCATTACTGAAAAGCGTTGAAGACTTTGCTGAAGTGACATTCATGCTTTTACTTAAACTCAAGCACTGTCCTTCTGTTAAACAAGTGCACCTGCATAAATGAAAAAAACATGTTCTTTTTAGTACTCAATGAAAAGCCTTTACTCTTCAACTCATAATTTATTTAAAAAAAAAGGCATGTAAGGGACATATGTACCAGTGTTTAGAGTGAATCTAAGACAAGCACTCAAATTTAAGTGGACCTCATATAACAGAATGAGAAATTCACTTTTAAAATACTGCTACTACATATGCTACTACATATGCTCCCCTGTGTGTGTGTGTGTATGCACACAGAGCACAACTCAAGATTCACAGACAACATGGACTTTGAGAATCTTCCCTTTCCTTCAGAAAACTGCTGACTGTAAACTGAAATGGACCAGGGAAACATTTTGCCTCATATATGAATATGCTATAGGAGGACCTGAACCTTGCCCTGGAAACCTCAGTGGCGAATGGGGTGCAACATCTGCATGGGGCTGCAAAGATGTGCTTCTCTGTTGTGATTCTTTCCAGGGACACAGATTCAGTCTGCAAACACTGAGCTTTGTGATTTTTTTATTTGATGGGTGTTAGAGCTGAGTCTGAGAGCAAATGCTGTGAACTGGACCAAGAAACGGCCCCCACATGAAGCCACAAGCCAGGGGTTCAACCTCATCCTCCCCAGAGGCCACAGAACTGTGCAGGTGAGCAGTTGAATTGTTTTCCTGAAAATATTTGCAATATTTTCCTGTGGTCCAAACAAAAGTCACAATAATGCCTGAAAGGGAGGCATAGATGCCGGGCATTGCTAAACATTGCTGTTTTCAGATTTTCCTGAACATTTGCATCGGTTGGGTGCTTTCACCCAGGCCACTTGCCGGCACTTTCAGGGTCTTCTCCGTGTTGTGCACAGAGGTCGCAGTGCACCTGGCCAAATGTGACGTGAGGTGTGACCTAGGCAGGGGTTAGGCCATGAATAGGTATAGGAAAAACAAAAATCTGCAAAAATCAGCCTTTTCCTGGGGGACTGCCTTCTCTATTTCCATAGAGGGTCAAAGGCATGCAAAAAACTTTTTTGGAGCCTAATGGTTTTCTGAAGTCAGTTCCCAAATGGGAGAAGGCAACATTTTGGGAATTGCATGTTATGACACTGCTTGGTCTTATTGCAGTAAAATGCCTTGGCTTGGCTTACTTTTAAATGGCTTTTATCTTCCCGTGCATTTCAGTTGCAACAGTGACTGTGGCTCTGTTAACGCTGCATCTGACAAAAACCAGTGACAATGGGTTTGCTGAGATGCTTGTGACCATGTCAGGTGTAGTAGCAAAACACTTTCCTGAATTCAAAACCCATGTTTAAATCTCCAGATAATATTGAACTTTAATTAGCAAATATTGTTAAGATACTTACCTGAGGTTATTGGAGATTATTTTAGTGTTATTAAATTATAGCATTTATGTATTGGTGACTTTATTTTTTTTTCAAGCTTTATTTTGGAATATTTGTTCGACCTTGGTCCAGAAGGCTCAATTCTAGAGTTGCAGCACTGTTTTGAAGGAAACTTGCAGGCAGACCTTGTCCCAGTCCTGTAGTGGTTTTGCAGGGTGCTATGTCTGTATAAAGTTTACCAGGCTTCAGAAACAGTTTAGAGCAGTCCAATGGGACAGTCACGTAAGACACATTGTTGATTTTACTCTAAGTGCAGAGAGAAATAATTCTCCCTTTAGTTTAATATTTTAAAATTCCGATATTTTCTCTTCTTTGCAAAGATTAAAAGGCTTACTATGACCAGATGTGTTAAATACTGAGTCCTTGTATTTAGTCCTGATAATGAAATACCCATTTCATTATCACTATGAGTGCAAGCTCTTTCTTTCTAACAGGCAGTAGGCCCAAAGAAAGCACACTGTGTGCCTAGAGGTGGCCCCTTCAAAAATGAGTAGGTAATGAGATAAGGTTGAGAGCAGTTTCTGATGGGTGGGGTGGGAAGATGATGTAGGTGATGGGCGGAGAAGTTTGTTGAGGTCCAGGATGGGCACAGGATCCTGTAGCAGCCCTTCTTGGGACTTGGTTTGCTGGAGCCAAGAAGGAACTTGGGAGGAGCCTCTCTTGAGAGGAATTTGGTAAGCGTGTCAAGAATATGTCACGACGGTCTTCCTTGTGTTGAGGAACCATCAACCTGGCCAAGACCCAGACATAAGAACATTTTGGATAGTGAGTGAGGAAATTAAGGCATGCCTTTGAGAGACTTTGTCTTTAAGTTTCAAGAACTTTGTAAGTGCTACTCTGACAGTTAGGGAAGGTGGTGCTAAATCTGCTCTCCACAGGGTAACTAGAAAACCAAGAGGGATACAAGACTCCTTGCCCTGCCACGAGGGCAGAAATGAGTTGAACAATAATTGACTACTGAAGTTTATGTGGCAGCTTATGTGACCAAAAGCAAACTAGCCTTAAAATCTTTCACATTGTGAAAAGGCATTACAGCAGAATGTAAAATCAGTTATTCCAAACTGTATTTTAATGCATTGTTTTCTCTGAGGTACTGAACTTGCTGATGGTGCACATGCTTTTGCATTGAGTGAACAGCTTTTTAGCAAGGAGACGATCGGAAAATATTTATAATGCCTAAGCTCCTTGTGGTTCAAGATGCTTTCCTACTTGCATTGCCAGGTCTAGTAAATTACTACAGTTTAGAGAGCTCCTTCTTTATAGTTTATGAAAAAACGTAACTTTACAGCTTTTGTTGGAAAGGAATCTTGAAAAAATATTTTCAACCAAGGCAAAACCACCATACATTGTGCAAGTGGACCAGGACTGTCATTACATTTACTTTGCTCTGAGAGTGCAGAACTTAGTCTCTAAGACTTGGCTCAGTTGAAATTAAGATTCAGACACCATACCAATTTTGAGTGATCAAAGTCATGTAAGACAAATCAAACCAGAAAATAGGTAAAATCTCCTGAATTTTTGGTTGTTTGAGAATGTAGAGACTGAATTTTGCCTTTGTTTGCTTAGGAAATCGGTTCCTTTTGGAGACCCATAGTTAGGGAAAGTGCAGGTTGGTTTTTTCACTTGCAGTGTGTTAGTGGTGTAAGAGGGCTGGAAAGCAGTCATGCCACTTGACTTTTCTCTTTTCCTAAGTCGTGTGTTCCAAGGTGATGCCAAGGTAACATTAGAAAAGTTATTCTGTAGAGAATTCCCCCTGAGAAAGCAGATGTACTCATGATAGTTCCAGGGTTTTGGACAAGACACACAAAGGATCTGACTGTTTTAATGCCTAAGATGAAAAATTAGTTGTTCTGAGGACAAGGTGAAGGTGAGGAAAGGAATGTTGTGGCCTGAAGGAGAAAATGCTGGAGGAATAGATGGTTGTAAACTAATGAGTTTCCTTTAGCCAAACACCCACCCTTAGTCCTTAAGGATCTCCCTCTTTAAACCAAGAGGTGTCATGCCTCAAAGGCAATTAAAAAGGCTAGAAGAAACCAAGTGACACTGTCCTCCTGAACCCAGAAGTAACAGCATATTTTATAAATAACCCCCTTGTGTCGATATCAAGAGTGCTTAGTAAAGCTCTAGAACCATGAAGAGCTCTTTCTTTTATAGGGCACCTTTATAGGGCACACGTTTATGTTACACATGTACCATGTGATCTTCTTTCTGTACAGGTGTGTTTTGCCACTTTCACTATTTTCATCATTGTGAAGGATGAAGGGACACCTGTGGACACCACAAAATTATACACGGTGCCTATTTTGGCCATTCAGGTTTTCCACACATTGGGTTTGTTCAAAAAATCAGAGAGCAACATCAAGACAGCATATGCAAAAATGCAAAGCTTATAAAACTCCCTCCATCCCTTTCAGGCAACACACCCTTCTTGCTCTCTATTGAAAAGTGACAAACAGTAGGTGCTTTCTGCCTGACACGTATGCAGTATCAGTTGTGAGTAGGTCTTAGTTAAATAATAAAAATAGAATAGAGTATTTCAGTAGGAAGGGACATACAATGATCATCTAGTTCAACTGACTGAGAGACAAAAGACACCCACCTTCTGTGAACATCATAATTAAACAACTCTCCTATTATGAGAAGACCACATGCTTTTGTACATTAAGATACAGCTTTTTGGTTTTGATTGCTGCATTGGTACTGTACACTTTCAGAGGTCTTCAAAGCTATGCGAATTGTGAAGGCAATAAGTATATTAAAAGTAAAGACAGTAAAGGAAATAAAGTTTTAGGTGCTAGAGGTGGCCAGGGATCATCTGTCGATTGGAACGGGATGAAATTTGAACAAACTTGCAACTAATTTCAAAGTAACAAATGAAATCTGTAAATGACCTCACAAGGGACAGAGTATTCTCAGGAATTTTCAGTCCCTTTGTGAATCAGTCTCGCGTTTGCCCCAAGCTTCCAGTGCTGGTCTTGAGAGGAGACTGATGGCTCTTGGCCTGCAAATTTTCTGTAAGTCCCAGGGTTGTGGTGGGAAGAAGGGCTGTGAGCTGGTGCTGTGTGAATTCCCTTCATGAAGAGTGCTTGCTTAGGTGAGGAGGTATTGAAGGTCAGTTTTTACCCTGTTTGGGTGATTTCTTCTTCCCTTGAACATGAGGTCAAAAGGAGTCAACCTTTGAGGATATGTAAAGTCAGTGATTAAAGACTCTGGCCATGGAAAGACATACCTTATTCAAGTGTAATCAAGAAGCTGCAGAAACAGTTCAGAAGACTGTTCTGATGTGCAGCTTGGCAGACCTGTGAGATGATCCTTAAATGAGGAATTAATCTGTGGTACTTTAGGGGGGAAAAAGTACCAAATATGTAAGATCTCAAAGGAGAAGGGTAGAATAGTGTATGTTAAATTTACTAAGTGCTGTTAAGATGTGCAAAGTTAATGAATTTCTATGTGGGTTGAAACCTTCAGTGGAAAGATCCTATTGCCACCCATGAGGCTTACAAACAGGCATATGTAGCAGCACCAAGAGTGATGACGTTCTGATGTATAGGTGCCAAAACAGTAGGATGGAACCTGTACCACAGCATACTCACAGTCTCACCTGTCTGCTAGTAAAAGCCAGGAGAGTAAATCTAGAATTGAAAGAGAACAATGAAACTGTGAGTGACTGCAGCTTCATGAGTGACCTCCTAAGAACTAAAACCCGACCTCCAAAAGGTAAAAGCAATCCAGGAAAGCCTATTACTAAGGATATTAAAACAGTTTAGAGATAATTAGGGTTTACAAACTCTCATTGATTTTTTTCAGATTGGTCTCAGATGTGTGTGAATTCCTGTGGCAACCGCTAGGTAGAGACACATGCTGGAAGTGAGTCCCTTCATACGACATGCTGTACCCCATGTGTGAGGCTGATGACCCACATATGTCAGAGTTTCAGGTTTATCTTTCAGTTGATTCTCTTTGCAAGTAGGAGGATAACAGACATTTTCCTTTTTTTAATTAAGCCCATGTTATCCCAGTCAGATTATAAGAAATTCCACCAGCAGTGGTAATGATTGCTCTGCAATCTGCCTGCCCTTTGTGCTATGCAGAAAAGCCTTGCATTTGTTGTAGCAGTGGCATATTTCACCTGCCAAAAGCACAGCAGCAACAGCCCCTGTGAAGGAGCTCAGTAACCAGCAGGTAGCCAGAGGGTCAGGATAAGCGCAGAGGATAGGCATGTTACTCGCCCTAGTGTTTCCTTGCTGGCTCTACTGTTCCCTTACAAGCTGCTGAAGAGGTGACGTGTGCTGACAGGGCTAATGAAGTGACGGTGAGGTGAGGAGAGGATGGTCATTCTGAAAAAATAGTTGCACTTGTATTTTGAGTGAGGAAGTATGGCAAGTTCTGCAATTAATGGAAAAGTTTTCTATGACATCATGTCAGATGTTGGATTCTTTCCTGTCCTCATTCTCCCTGCTATTAGGGGAAGTAGAGCAGGGTGATGGGGTGGAGTGAGAAGCTAGAACTGGCCTGTCCTGCCATCACAAGCATTCACCTTCCAGTGAGGTGAATCACACCAGGGGTTAGCACAAGTAAAACTGCTTGTAGGGATTACAACATCACGACTGTTCCCTTTAGGGACAGGTCAGTGGTAGTGAAAAACTGAGGACATGGAACAAATTCCCAAAGCAGATCAAACCAGTTATTCAGTTACTTCAGTTTAAAAAAAAAAAAAAAAAAATTGCTGTAAGTGGTGGCATGTAGGCTGAAGGATTGGTTAAAAGGGCTCATTTGAATAGTTATCTAGTGGGATGCTGTGTCTCTTTAGTTGGTGCTGAGTACTGAAGTACTCTCCCTGCTTCCCTCCCTACTGCCATGTTGGAAAGTTTTTGCTTTTTCAGGGAGAGCAAGGGGTGTCTTAATTTTTGTCAGGGATCTGCAGCTTCCAAGCCCCTGTCCCCCAGTGCTGGCCCCATACCCCAGCCCGATGGCAACCTGTGGAGGGAGCCACAGGCTGAATATGCTCCTTGTTGGGGCTTGACACCTGGAGCCAAAGGAGTGATGTGGCATGGCAGCTGCCCAGACAGGCCACCAAGGCCTTCTCCTCCAGCAGCTCCTCCTCTCTACCACAACCCAGTTGCCACAGGTCCCCCTTCCATGCTTCAAACAGGTGGTAGGAAGTTGCTTCCATGGAATATAGAATTGCCAATGCAGAGTGACCCTCACGCAGAGGCTGTGGGGGAGCCAGCCACAAGAGTTACAGGTTTGAGTAATTTTTCCCAAGAGTAGTCTAATTAACACATTCTTGGGGTTGTACTGAAAAGCCAGACTTTGGATGGTGTTTTTATGAAGTGAGGGAAGGAGGCTTTTGGAGGAGTTACCAGCTCCTAAGTCTCCTGTCTCCCCTTGCTAACAGCCCAGCCTTTTTCTCTCTGCAAGTCCTGAGATCTGTTCTAACCGCTTCATTAAGCTTCCGTGTGTCACGGTGGTGACTCCACAAATTTAATTTGGCTGGTTTTGTCCACAGGGGTGTGAAACTGGAGGACCAGGAGAACCAGCTCTGCAGCTGTGTTTTCCACGTGCTGAGTGGGGGCTGATATAAACAAAATGCTTTTCCTTCGGGGTTTTGGCAGCTCTTACCCAATCTGTCAGAGAAATGGTTATGACTATTTCTCTGCTCTCAGATGAGGCTGTTGAAAACTTACAGCCTCTCTGGGAATTTCGGCTTCTTTCCATGGACCAGTAATAAAATCTGGTTTTATGTTGTGTTTAATTGCAGACAATTTCAAGTGTTAAAAAGTCTCTCCTGGCAGATGTAAAAAGGGGAAAACCCCCAAACAAACCAAACCCACCCCACCTGTCCATTTTTCTGTCAAACCTAAATACTTATTCTTTTTGACAATATTTACAATTTTTACATAACCTGACTGGCTGTTCTAAGAAGCTGTTCACAGCAGATATTTGCTACAACTTATATCCTAATTTTTTTTTCTCCATTGCTTTCTTTACTTAGTTTCAAAACAAATAATTTTTCTTAAATTATATTAATTTAGCCTAAATTATTCATTAAGGAAGTTTTATTTCTTGTATAAACTTTTATAATTGGCTTATAACCTTTTTTTGCAATGCTTTTTGGTTGAATTGCAATTGCAACAAAATTGACAGATACATGTTAAAAAAAACCTGTAGGTGGAGAGTAATAAAACACAAAGTCATATCAAGAGAGGAATTAATGCTGCAGCAGCATCATATTAGAAGCTATTAAATGAACCAAAATGAATAAAATCAGATTTTTTTTCTATTCCTCTACCCTGTTTTGTTTATTCTTTTAAAAGCACACCACTTTAAAAATGTTTTTGATCGAGATTTTTTTCAGAAGGTGTTTACAGAAAGCAAATATCATAAACCCCGCAGATGTTCAAGATGCTGTTCACGCATAGCAATGGTTGTCATGTGGTTCTTTTGTAAAATGTTTATTTTTCCCATGATAAGTTGAAACTTCTGGTTGTTGGTAGTTTCAAAGTTTTTTGTGGCTAGAAGCAACTTTCCCAACCATAGACCTGGTCATCAAGTAAATGGCAAATGTTTTTGAATATATGGCTAAAGCAACAGTGAAAATGGAGAATAAATATGTGATAATTACAGCTACTTCCAAATAACTTCTTGTGTGTTATCACACTGAGGAAAAGAACATTAAAGTGACATTCTTTATTGAATAAACTCCTCACTGGAAATATTTCTCCTACCTGTTCAACAAAAAAGGATTTAACAAGTGCTTTGGAAGGAAATTTGCTTTGTGTTACTGTCAAATGTATTAGCTTTCATTGAATCTGATTAGATTTTTGATGCCAAGGTACCTACCAGTGGAAATGGTAGCCTGTGCTTTGAATAGCAGAATTTTCCAGGAAAGATGGATCCATCTTGAGTAATATGGCTTTGAGACTTATACCCTCATGATGGATAATATTTACTATATTCTGATGAGACTATAATGTCAGGATGCCTATTCTGGGAAGTGCTCAAGATAAAGGAGGAGTTGGATAGTGTAATGGTAAATTTGAATGAGGAACTGTGCTTTACTTTTAGACTTTGCTGCTACTTTTTATTTGTGGATGTAACTCTCTGTCCTGGCTTTCATGCGGGTTTTGCTACCATGAGGTACAAAAAAGACTAGCAAGGTTAAAATCTTTTCAGCTAAGGAAGTGGTGGCATCAGACAGTGGTACAGTAGGAGGACCATTAAATACAGTTGTGGTTATGCTTAGGATGCTCTCCTTCCTGCTGCAAAATTTGCAAATACACAGTCTCACCTCCAGTGACTGGGGCTATGGTGCACAACAAGGATGCAAGTTCTGGGTGGCTGTTATTGAGTGATGTGGCCTGTATTTTAATGATCATGGACATCATTGCTCTTTATTTTGTATCGTGAAGCCTCACTGAGCCTTTGCATTTCTTTCAGTTAAGTAAGTACATGATAAAGTTTGAACAAAAGCTTGGAGATTGGAAGCAAAGTAGCTTAAATTTCAAACTTCCCAGTAAATATTTTAACAAAGTATGCTTGATATATGCAGATGAGGACTTTGAACAAAATATTTTTTATCTTTATTACTTCATTACTTTAATTTCAATTCAGAAAAGGATATCTGGTGCCATGGTACTTTGCTGTGGCTATCGCATTTCAGTGTCTGTGGTCATAGTGGCTCACATGTTTTTTCTTAAGTAGGCAATTGATGTTCTTGCTAATGAAAAATTTTTTAAGTAATGTTACTTTTTTTTTAATGAGGATATTTAAACAACTGTTTATACAGGTTATTGACCTAATGAGATACTTCCCTTTATTTCTGAAATTCATTTAAATCCTGATTCTACATTTCAAGACAGATAGTAACCACTACCCTTAACACTATAACAGCATGTGAATTCTTAGCATTTTCTTGAAGACTGTCTTCCTTCTCCCCAGGTATGCAGGACATACTTGCTTGGAGTTTCACCTGATTTCTAGGAGTTACAGCTTCTCCTAGAGATACTGCATGTTCTCTGGTTATGACATAACTTTTGGGACCTGGAGGAGGCTGGAAACTTGGCTTCTGTTCTGTCCAGTGTTGCCTCCCCTTCTCATTCCTTTCCTCCCCTATAACAGAGGGAGAGTGCTTGTTCTCTTTGCACTATCACAATTTAGGCAGTGATTTTGAAATTGTCTAATGTAAAGTAGGCTTTCCATAAGCTGCCTGGTGTAAATTGGGTAATCTGTTTTGACAGGGAACGTAGAGCAAAGTCAGTTGCTCAGAGCTTGCAAAGACCTCAGTAGCTGCTGTCAGGTTTTGAGGCTAGGAAATGAAGTATGCGTCTCTTCCCGGCTCTATCCTGATCCAGTACTGTAAAGAGTCAAAAAATTTTATTTGTAAGTAGATTTTATCACTGCTTCATAGTACTTAGGGATGTAGTGTTGGAAAGGGAGACTATCTTTTGTGCATCTTGGAAACCTGGCTGCCACCCTGTACTGGATTTTTAAGGCTTAGAGGATCTGGACTGTAGGACTGCAGATGTTAGGTACGATGCACCTGGGCAGGAGTTTTAAGGAGAGAGGCTGTGCGGAAACAGGTCTTTGAATTGCTGTCGGGAGTCTAGTATTGAAAGTTATTTTTAATAAGAACAGCAGACTCTATTGTGGCAAGTCCTACCACAAGAAGAACTCAGGAGATAACATGACCCAAGTCCTGCAGGGCTGGGCACCCTGCCCTCACTGGGCAAAAATAGATGGCAGAATGCACACAGTAAGCAATTCACTTCTTCTTGCCAAAGTGCACGTTTACATTCCTTGTACAGTTTAGAAAGCGTAGCATGGGCTGATGCATCATCACAAATGTTTCTTAGGGAGGTGTTTCCTTCTGTCTTGTTTCCTTTATAAAGTTTTTCGGTGTTTCATAGGAATAGCATCATTGATTAGTTGTGTGTAATCGTCTTTCATTTATATTGATAGGAGAGGAAGACATTCAACAACTTTCAGGAATGCATTGCTGTAATTTACTCCTGTTTGCCCTTGTGCAGCATAAAAATACACTAGCAATAATAACTGTTGTTATTATTACTTATACTTGTAAAGATGATAGGAAAACTAGCGGTTTCTGTGAAAAACTCTGGAATAGTTTATATGACATCCTTTAGTAAAAAAGTATTATTTACTTTAGGATCTAATCATGCTTACCTCTAAGGAAGATCTCTCTAATCTCATAAATTCTCAGTAGGAACTGACACATTTGGAAAGATGGTAATTAATCTATGTAGTATTTATATGATGGGAAAGCAGATATAGAAATCTGTTTTACTCCCCTTTGTAATATGTGGTAATTATAACAAGAAAAAAACCCTCCTCTTTTTATTAATGTAAATGCATGCAAGCTCTTTATTTGTTTAGTAGTTCGAACTCTGGAAAGTTCAATTGAGGTATTTTGGAAAGATCTTTAAAATGTACTGTATCTTTTTTTTTTTTTCCTGAGCTGTAGCAACTAGTACTGAAGACAGCCTGAGCAGGGACTTCATTATAGTAATGAACAAAACAGTCCTGATTCTCATGTAACAGAATATCTTCCAACAGATATTCTGAGGGCTCAATTCAGAGGAGTATCCAGCCTTACAATGCATGGTTGCTTATTAGTGAGGGTGATCCATGGCAATGGGGATCACTCAAATGAGGTAGTGTGATATACTGGGATGCTTTAGTCCTTCTTTGTTCTTCTGAGGGCACCTGCATGTTCATGGGGGCATGGGTATTTGGGCTGGCATTTTGTATCTTCTTTCTCCTGCACTCCTTAGGTCCTCCAGCAGTCGTGTCATTCAGGTTGCCAAACTGGATCCAGTGGTGTCCCTGTACATTTGTTTGAGCAGTGATAGCCTTGCCAACCTTCAGGGTGTTAAGCCTCACCTTCTGAAAGACTTTGTGTTTGGGCATTATTGAAGAGGAACCTTCATTGCTCCAAACCTTGTCAACATCACAAATGATGTTTGACCTCATTTTTCAGCGTAAACAAGTATAACAATTTTGTGAGGTATTTGGCAAATAAAGTCTCCAGTCACAGCCTGCTGTGACTACCCTTTCCTCTGTACCTTCTTTTGTCATGATATCAGGCAACCCAAGACGCAGCTTCATATCATGAGGTGAACATGTTGATGTGTTTGCTTGTCTTTGAAAGATCCTGGTTCCCTGGCCACTTCTTCTCATCTCTTCCTGTGGTAACATTCTCTTGGTATTGTCAGGGTTTTTTGGATTTTTTTGTTGTTTGTTGGTTGATTTTTTGGTGGGGTTTGTTTGTTTTGTTATTGTTGTTTTCTGCCTCAAACTTGGTACTGACTCAAGGCACTTGAAGTCACCAACCTGTTAGAAAAATATTCTGGCCAAAACTAATTATACATTTCTTTCCTTGGTTGTGGAGTTGAATTGATTCCTGGAGTCAGTGCCACACTCATTGCAAAGGAGTGAAATGAAAGGGTTGGGAGCAAAGACAGAAAGACAGGGAAAACAAAGGACAAGTCTTTATGTCAGCTCAGCTCTTTGCAAAGCTGCCACACTACATCTCTTTCCCACTCCTTCCATTACCTCTTAAGACCTAGTCCCGCTAATAATATATGCCTGTAATGTGTGCATATTTTGGTGGGTTTTTTCACTGTCTTAAGGAGAAAGTTTAAAGTTAGATGCCTTCTTACTTGAAGGCTGATATTTCTCTGTATTGTGATAATAAAGTATATTTTTCATACCTTTGCACATTCCCTCACGGTAAACAACTGTACTACCAAATTTGATGGAGAAATAAGATAGGTTTGAATTAAATCATGCAACGCAGCTTTATACTTTCATTTATACAAAAAGCAATGGGGTTTACATAAGAAATATTATCTTCTATAATTTATTAGAATTACTATATTTAAAATTATAACTTATAAAAAATGCTTTTAACCAGGGCACAAATGGTTAGTTGCCTTATTAAAAAAAAAAAAAAAAGAAAGAAAAAAAGCTACAACTAATCTCCAAATAGTGACTTTTATAATTCTAAATTTCCTGTGACTTAACAAAAATGTAAAAATGACCAATCCTATCTCATATTATGCAGAACCACATGCTGGATCCATGGTGTGAAGTCTGTGAAAAACTGAGCGCCCAGTGTTTTGAGTCCATTCAATGGGAACACCAGCAGCTCTGGATTTAATGAATCTGCTCTTAAATGTGAGTATATATGATTTTAATTACCCACATGGATTATTGGCTGCACATTGGTGGAATCTTTCAAATATTACATTTTAAATTAGTTAATGTATGTTGGAATATAGCACCAAGTAGTTAAGGTGACTGTCCATCATATTGCTATCCAGTATAGATCCAAAAAGAAGTCAAAGTGCTTATGTAACTCTAACACGTATGGGCTTTTTGTTATATATGTCACTGTGCCATGACTCAGTAGCAGATTTGCTATAAATAGCAAATAAAGCAACAAAAGCTTTGGAAGCTTTAGGAATGTTGTCAAACCGAATACAAAATACTCCTTGAAATGAGTGTCTATTTTAACTGTTTACTTCAAAATTATGATTGATGATTTTTGACCCACAGTGAATGAAGCCAAGTCTTTGTGTATTCTGTCCTTAAAGTGAGAAGTGTAGCTCACAAGTTGATCAGACAAAACAGGAAAGTAAAAGAGAAAACTTTTCTGAAAATCTGAGTGTGTTCTAAAGGGGTCCAGATGTTGGGGGGGAATAACATAGGTTTGGTTGGGTGGTATTTTGGTTTGTTGGGTTTTTTGGTTGGTTTGTTGTGGTTGGTTTATTTTATTTTCACTGGTTCCACTAATCTCAAAGTAGCATAAGCTTTCCCCAAAATTATGCACCTTGTTGAATATTGCCTGGTCCAGTAATATATAGGAAAGAAAATTTTGGGGCACCATCTGCAAGTGAATATAGTCAAAAATACAGAAGAGGGAATAGTTTTACATGCCCAGAAGAAGTTGAATAAAAAACAATACTGAAGAAACTTGGCAGGTGAGGAATAATGTAAAATATTAATAGTCAGACTGAAGGTGAAGAAGACACAAAAGTTGTGAAGCTTAGAGAGTTACAAGCTTTGTAGCAGTTAGAGTTTCAGGATCGGACTCTCTTGCGTATAACTTCAGAGTTATGAAAACCATTGAGGCCCAGCAATGGAAGCTTGCTTTTCTTTCCTCCTCACTTTTGATGATATTTGCATTAAATAAAGCAAATAAAATAGAAACCTTTCAAATCCTCAGCAAGAATTGTGAATAGAAATTTGAAGCACTTCCAAAATGTTTATTCACTATAAATGAAGGGCTGAAAAATAATTTGGAGTCCTAAATTAGTTATGAAAATGATTTACAGTTTTATTTCTTATAAAATGTTTGTAAAACTTTTTTTCTATAACAGCATAAAAATTAGTCACTTAGTAATTAAAATATTGTATATGTTTGGGTTCCAGTAGTCAAAATAATGATAAAGCTTCTAAGGGACTAGCTATAAGGAATATGAAATATTGTGGTTTGTTTAAGAAATCTAGTGAATTTTATGGAAGAAATGCAACAGCACACAACCAGAGAGCTTGTAAATATATGGTTCTTTTAACAGAATGGTCAACTATAATTACATGAAAAATATACTTTTTTTTTTTGAGTTTCAAAACCCAGTTTTGTTATGAAAGCTAGTTTTCAATCTATGCTTTTGCGCTGTGCAGAATAACATAATTCATATCAATAAAATTCTTGTGTTCTCAAAGTCAACAGTTAATTTTCATGTACTGATGCAGAGATACAGAGAGTATACATCAAAGTTTATATGTAAATACTCTTTATAAGCACATAATAAATGTTTATTAAAGATATGCTTTGAGATATGCTCCTTATTTAAGACATATGGTATTTACTTTGTTCAATTCTTAAGATATTTTTGGGTCTATCTCCTAGAAATTCTTACTAAGTAAGAAACTTAGTGAGTTTGATTGTGAATGCAAGCTATTGTC
Organism: Manacus vitellinus; assembly: GCF_001715985.3. NCBI lineage: Eukaryota > Metazoa > Chordata > Aves > Passeriformes > Pipridae > Manacus > Manacus vitellinus. The sequence goes on along the minus strand of NW_021938789.1, from coordinate 41,397,380 downwards.
TTCTGTCTTTGCTCCTCCAAGACTGTGAAAATACTTTGACTTTCAAAATAGTCTTCATAACGTCTGCAACTACTAGTTTCTTGGCACCTCTGTGGTACTTTTTAATATTGTTTGGCTTATTTTAAAATTAGAAGCGCCCCTTTCTTGCTGTGTTTTATTTGTTGGACTATTTCTTTTGTTACTTGTGCTTCTTGGATGTTTATTGTCAGTAGACAGGTAAGTGAGACTAATTTTGGTGATAGCGGAAGTTACAATTAACACATTTTTGTTAATTTAGAAATGATATGTGCTTGTATATATCCACCATTCTTTGATTCATTGAGGATGTGACTTCTAAAAGTGGTATTATTACAGGCAGTTGTTATTGTAATTTTTTTGTGTGGGACATGGATTGATTAATTTATGTCAGAAAAAAAGAAGCTTACAAGAGCTTCTCAAATTAATTGTGGGGGGAGGGTGTATGTGTATGATTACATATGATTTGGTCAAAAACTTTCTTTCTTATCCAGACAAAATTTGATTGAACTATTCATAAAAAGAAGTTTTAGTTTTTCATTTAAAATCGAATTCGCTTTTGCTGATTGTGTCAACGAAAGATTCTCCTAAGGAAAATATGACAATCATGGAAGTGTTTTTATTAATGTCAGACGTTTGTGAAATGATCTACTTTTACAGCAAATGTGCTGGGAGGGAGGGGGGAAGTAGAGAACAAAGGCAAAAAAAGCAGCACTTTTAAAGGATGATTAGTCTATTGTTTCAGAACCTGAGTGCTGATTCTGTCAATGCAGACAATTTCATTTCTTTCTTAGAAGCTAGAAAAATATTCTTTTGTACATTCACTTATGCAAGGAAGAGTTCATAAATATCTTGTAAATGAAATAGTACATACATGGTATGTAACAGCAGTGCTGAGAATATTTGACTAGAGACAGCCTTTTCCTAGCCTTTGGAAGGGTGAATATGAGGAAGATAGACAGAGAACAAAGGAAAAATGAGACACGTGAGGAGAGATTAAGGAAGAAAAAGAAAAGAGTATATTTTATCAGTTTCTTTTCATAAAGAATAATCTGAAAATGAATGAAATTATAGCTCAAAAAAGAAGTATTTTTACCTCACTCTGGCTCAGAGAATACCCAACATTATTAGAAATTAATTCTGATATTATCTATTGAAGGTCAAATGAAATTGTTTCCTTGGATATAGACTACAATCCAGACATGTTACTGTGCAATTAGAAGCAAAATGCTCCACTAAAGAGAATGAAAACTATTCAAATTAACTTGGTGGGAAGAATCTATGTCTTCATTTTATTACAACAGTTTGTATTTCCAAGTGTAATGACATTAATCTCTAGTTTTATACTTCATTTAGTTCTGTAAAGATACATTGTATGACTTAAAGAAACAGATCAGAATATGGGAACATGATTTTCAACCTTTTTTTCTAAGTAGAGGCAACATTTCATAATTTTTTCTTTTCACATATTTATAAAATGCAATGCAATAAACTCAGTGAACATTCAGTACAGGAATAAGCAATTGGTAAATGAAATAATTTATCTCTAAAAAAAATATAGATTCCAAACAGCGTACTATAATCTATATTGCACTTAATTTCTCTAAATGATTACAGTGGCACTTGGGGTGGTTTTTTTTCTTTCCTGTGTCACTTTCTCTGAGCTGCTCCTCCCCACTGCCACCTCTCATATTTCCAGGTGTATCATATGGAAATTACATATTTTCATAATTTCAAATCTTAGGGTCTTAAATTCACCTCTCAGACGTAATTAATATCATACTGTTTTTTTCAAAGGTGCTGAACTCCTGCGTCTCACAGAGAAAGGGCTCGGTAATGCTCAGCACTTCTGCAAATAACTTACTGGAAATGTAGGCACTTATATTTTAGATAGTTAAATATTGATTCAGAAGGTTCACATTAAGCCTTTTCATTTGGAAACATACCTTTTGACAGTCCCCTTAATTTTTACATTGTACACTTTTATAGTTTAAGCGGACCACTGGTGGGACTAAACTGGTGAGAAGTGGTCAAGTGGGTGTGATTAAGGAACTGCTGCCTAATATGCTAAGATGCTGATACTTATGATGTGTGACTGTTAAAAATCTAACTTGTGCTCCCACAACATCAGCCTTTCCTTTAGTATATGCCATCTTTGCAGCATTTCAACTATTTTAATTTCAAAATATTAATGTAACAGCATTTGATATTACAAAGAAAAACGCTTAAATTATTTCATCAATATAAATAAAATGTTCCTTTGTGGAAAGGATATTTGACAAGAAATTAAATACACAATTTATTTGCAGAGAGGAGTTTCTCAAGGTTAAAAAATAACTTTTGATCAGAATCTGTATGAATAAAGGACATTTAAATTAGTTAGGTTCTTGTTGGCAGAACTTGGCCTCATACAGTGCCATTGTACTAATTCAGAGTACAGAATGGTATAGAATAATATAACTAGTGGATCCAGGTACACACATCCCATTGTCTTGCCTTTCCTCCTTCACCCTCAGCAGGGAGGCTGTGCCCAGGCTCCTGTCTGTGTTTGTGGTGAGCCTCGCTGCATGGCAGCTCTGCCTGTGCCCTTCAGCTCCAGCGGCCATAATGCAGCATTTAAATGACATAGATAATCTTGTGCTGACCTAGCAGATCTGCAGGATATTTGTGGGAATTGTAAATGTCTAGAAAAGGGGCTGTGCATTTTGTAGAATCCATGGCAGATTGTAATGTGATTTACATTGGTGCACAGAGTTCGAACGGAGGGTGATTTTTAATGTTAGTGCAAGAAATCTGGCTCCCTTATATGGAAAGAAATATTTCTATAACTCTTGGATCTTTCTTAGCTCAGTCTGTGAGACTTCTGAAATGAGAATTTCAATGTTACTGCACTATTTGATATATGATAGTCTGTAGTTGAGAATAATTTCCTCTTCTCATTCATTCATGATGTGAAAAAACCAAAACAAACAAAGAAAAACCCCAAACAAAACAAAACTCCACCAAAATTAATCTGAATTTTATAATATATGAAAGGGATAAATGGAATAGTGGAACCAAGATATACAATTATTTTTTATAATATTCTAAAAACTCTGGTATTAAAATTGCACCAGAAGAAATTGTTGCAGTAGTTGACTGTATCCTAAATATTTTTATTCTTATTGATATATTTAATATAAATTAAGCCATAACATGTATTAATTTACACCACAATTTAGACAGTAATTTATATTACAATTTTTTTTATTGCTGATGTATTGAAATTATTTTTATTACTTGTTTCCCTGAAAAAATCCAAAGATCTTGTGGAACAAAATAAGAATAAGGGGGTGTTGATTTTTAACTTTGTTGTTCATAGTTTTGGGGCTTTTAATTTATCTGATATTATGTACCCATGTACAACTAATCAGATTTTATGTTATTGCATGTTCGTATTTTTATCTTCTCTTTTTCTTTAATGGGATTGTAAATCCTTCTATGACTTAATTGTCAATCTTGATTTCAAAGACCAACTTTAGACTAAAGCCAGAACTTAGCATTTGAAAATTATTTTGGAAACTTCATAGCAAACTGCGTAAAAAGGACTGCTAGAAATCCTCTTTGCAAAGGAGTTGTGTTTGCCATAACTGTGGCAATAAATCGCCCTTCCAGCTGGCCAAAATGTAGAATAATCTAGTTAAAACCAAAACAAACCAAACAAACAAAACCAAAAAAACCCCATACAACTGACAACCAACGTAAGGCCTAACTGGCAGTTATTTTGGGACAGGTCAAAGTGTGCCACTGATTTCAAGCATTTGGATGTGTGTGTCTCTTTTCATTCAGGGCTCAGTGCTAGCAAAGGGTTAAGAGTTTAGACATGAACCTGAAATGCTGAGCAGGGTTGATGATCCCAGAGGAGGGAAATTTGTCCTGGCACGGAAAGTATCTTCACGATTCATTTTGTCTTGCAGAAATTTCTCCCTGTGTCATTCCTAATAGTGGGGAGGTTTAAGAGAGTGTGGGGAGAAGAGGGAAGGGGGAACATATATGGGAAAGGGCCCTCTCTCTACAAACTCCTGATTAGCAGATGGTATGTTCTGGAAATACTTAGATCATACCAATAAATAAAGACTAGCACATGGTCCTAAGAAACAATGTTTTTGCATATAAACACACACACAAAAAATAATCTGGTCTCAGAGTCACAGCTGCAATGGCACAGTGACTCATAGTCTCTGAAGTCTCCTTTATAAAATGGAGTGGAATGAACTGCTGTTCAGATGCAAGATCTCTAAGACTCACAACTGAGCTTTAAACAGAAATGTTTCAAATTGTCAGCAAAAAGTAGTTTACTTCAGAAGTAGAAAGAAGGGGAGCAGGGTAAAAAGCATACAAGTGAGATATAAGGTGAATATAAAGTGAGTTCATCCCCCCACAAATCTTTAGGCAGGTAATTGAGATTCCTGCTTTGGTGATTTGATTCCATTTCTATTCACCTAGTCACTGGATATGAAAAATAAAAATAATTTTGAAAAATCACTATTATGGGTATCTTAATGAAATTCTTCCTTGGGGTGTTGTTCATGTTCAATCTCTTGCAAGCATGCACACTATGGAAAAAATGCAATTTTCTGTTCTTGATTAAAGACGTTTTAAGTAGACAGTAAAATTATTAGACTTTAACCTGTGTCTTATAGGTAGATGTTTTGGTTTAAGACTACACCACCTGAGAAAAAAGTAGTTTTAATTAGAGTTGCTACTGTTTACTGGCAGTAGCACTGTTATGTGATGGTCTTGGGCTATAAACAAAGTTTTAGAGAAGGAACATGCAGTTTTTGGACTGATGTAATTGTAAAAAAGGGTCTACCGCTGAACATGCAAATCCTTCTTTAAGTCACGTTTTACTAGTGCCTTAAATCCTTGTTATTTTATGCCTGCTTATTCTTTAAAGTATAGCAGTTAGTTAATATTATCAATATATCATACTCAGTTGCTTGCCAAGCTGCTGCATATGAAGTCCAAACAACTTAACAGGACATCTGCTCCCAGGAGCGCCAGGGGGAAACCCACACACAGCCCAATCTGGGGCAGTTTCACAGAACCAGGCTTCTCTTCCAAGATGCAGACTGGATGGAGGTAAATGGAGTTGTACATCTCTCTCCTTATTCTCTTTCGATTTGGAAAAAAAAAAAAGGCATTTCCACTGTCAGTCTATGGGAGGGCCTGTGAGGGCTGGAGTCATGGGGCTTGTTGTGATGGACCCTTTGGTGGGCTGTACACTGTGACGTTGGCTGTTCCATGCCAAAAACTGCAAATATTATCCTTAAATATTGCTATATTAACATAGTAATCTGCCTTTAGTATGGCAGACTGGAAATCTGTGTCACTCTGGGCACCCTCTCTCTCCTGCTTTCCAATCACTATGTGAAGTGCAGTAGTCGGTATTTCTGATGTAGTGTTAGTTTTAGGCCCATGCACTTGGAAATACAAACGGGGAGAAACCTTACATTCCTGATTCCATTTGCGTTCATAGGGAAATATAAAAGCTCAGGTCTCAACTGAACCTTATTTCCATTGTATTTAAGTGCCAAACAAATAAAATCAAAACTAAATCAAACCCATCTCTATCTATAAAAGGAACTGTGCTCATGTATGATATGATCAAATGACTTCTTTAACATTGATACCTGTAGGTGACCATCGCTATGCCCCTCTACTTGGGTTTTGTAGAAAGCTTCAGAACTCCCATACAGAAGTTATCCCTGCTATGATCTGAAATGCTTAATATTAGTGTAGTAACTTTCAGAGGAAAATGAATGGTGATACTTGATGCTTAGAAACAAAAATCCTGATACCAAAATAATCCGTGCCTGTGTATAAAAAAGCTCAAATGGGTAGCAAAATTCTCAGTGTTACATGTATGAGACTACAAAAAAGTTACGTTTTAAAATTTTATCTTTGAAGAAATAATAGACCACATTAATTAAACCCCTTAGTATTAGCTGAAATATGCCAGGGAGAGTCTTTTAGTATTTGGTGGTATCTCCTATCCATTTGGAAAAAAGACAATTTTCTAAGAATTCATTCTTCAGAGATGTCCCACAGTTGTGGACAGATTTCTGTTTGTCTTGGTACTAAATGATGGAAAGGAAAAATTTTAAAAAAATACAAAGTAACATCCAGAGAACCAATACCAGCTAATGATAGGTTTTACAGGTAAATTATATCTATATGCAAACAAAATATAGCCAATAATGGCACAGTCATGAAATTGCATAGTCATACAAAGCTTTCCTTGCACAGTGCGTTTCTGTGCTTTTGCTGAAGCTTTTGGTAGGTCCTGTTTTAGTGGGGTAATTTTCATTCAGATGCTAGTAAAATTTAAAGTATCTCTAAACTATTTTAAAGAGAGAACTAATGCTGTGCTATTCAGCAATCCAATTGAGCTCAGAGGGAAAAAAACCAAAACAACTCTACAGAGAACAGGAAATACATCTACATGAGTCACAAAGATGTCGTAAGGATTGTTCTGTTCAGATTTATACTGACACACTTCTGGTGAACTTGAAACTCTGCTGCTTCTTATAAAGAAAAATGTTCCTAGATGTTGAGCAGTATCAATTTTCTTACCGATGATACATTAATAACATTATCATTTTATCTTGCTTTCAAGAGAGAATACTGTTTTTTCAATTCCAAAAAATTCAAGATGTGTTAGAAGTGTGGGAATACATATGCGTGTATATATAAAAAATATATTTAAAAAATCTATTGATTTTATATATTTTGAAATTCGGTTCTCAAAACTGAAAGACAGCATAAATCTCAGTTTAAGGACTTTGACCAAATAGTAATGTTGTTTCTGCCCTAAATTTTTCACTTGTATCATGGGTAAAAATGCGGTGTCTCTCTGTCTAGTCTTGTGCAACATGAAGCCTGTTACTGACCAGCACATAATTTTAGAATTTTAATATTACAGGAGCCTTTACTTGGAGCCCTGGTGCAGCTGCTATGGACACATTTCAGCTTTTTATAAGCTCATACACATAATAAAACAAGAAGTCACAAAACTAGATGCTATAAAACAACACAGGAAGAAGCACTCATGTTTTCAGGTTCTTAATACTATCTTGATAAAATATTTAGTAAGGTGAACTGTGTCACAGGAAAGCACTGTGCGGGCATCTTGTTTTAATTCTAGTCTGTACTCACTAGCTCTGCAGGCTTGCATTTGATCTCTGAGCCAAGATAAAGCTCACAATGAGAACCAAACACAGCAAATAAACAGAAATGTCTCCTTCGGTAAAGGGTGTGAAACAGAAGTATTCCACTAGGTCCAGCAGTATGTGCCACGAGACACTACTATTTGCATGGCCATGATTCTGAGACAACACCCTCAGACAGGGGTGGAAAATCATAGTAGCAGAGGAGATGTAACTGCTGAACTCCAGGGGAAGTTGAGACAGGCGGCTGCTGGTGCTAGGGAGGGGCATGGCCGCAGTGACTACTGTGCTGCAAACACAGTTTTTCTTGTAGTCTGTTTTATGTTACCGTGGTAGGTAAGGAAGGGCATAAAATTAGTGGATTTTCATTACCCTTTTCCAAGTGCAATTGTATCGTGCCTGACACATCTGAGTCTTGGGGTTTTATGCGACACTTGCGTAAACATGTTTTTCTTAATTAATCATCCCTAAGGAACTGGTCATTTTGAGTAGTTTATGAGCGGTTTGAAACTTAGTGTCCTGGCTAGGACGAGGTCTGTTAGAGGATTATTTCCTCAAAAATATGAGGGGTTAGGGATGTTGCTGTTTTAGTAGTTTGCAACTCTTTTCATTTGGTAGAGGTAAATTTGGACAAATGCTAGATCAGTTTTTCAGGACAATTTGTGGCTTCAGACCGGTTTCCATCATCTGAGGAAACACGACAGACTACGTTCTTCAAACTGTAACCTTCCTCTGGTTACATTCTGTCTGAATGGATGAGGGAACACATTTTGGAGTACAGTCATTTAAATATTTAGTAGTGACTTTACTGCTTACTGCATTTCATTTCAAAGGGGTTAGCCCCAGAAATAAGCACAGCTGCTGCATGCTCAGGAGTAAGTGCTTTCAGGATGGCGCCTTAACACAGCATTTGTACAGGACTTGTATGGTATTAACAATTTTAGGTCCTCAACCTGCAAACACTTATGCGTTTCAGTAACTTTATTCTTGAGAACAGTCTAGTAGCACTCACATGAGTGTGATTATGGACACGAGTAAGTGCTCACAGGATCGCGGCATTAGTTTTCAAAGGGACTGTAAAGTCTGTGGACCATTGCGGAAATATATATACTGCACTGACCTGTGAAATTGCCACATATACATGTAGCTGCATGAAGTAAACTACACGTTCCCTGTACCTAGTTCTGTGAGTGTTTCAATGAACGAGCAGCTTTATTCATGCAAGCAAACATAAGAAATGATATGGGATTGCTTACGCGAGTAAAGCTGGACATGTTTGCAGGTCTGTCCTGCAGACTTTGCTGTTAAAACACGTGTTTTTGTTCCATGTGTTGAATCAAATGCAGTGCTATGGATTCAAATACTATGAGAAAAATAAGGTAGTGAGTTTGCAGGGTAACGTAGAATCTACCAAAAATCTCTGCTGAAAAGGTATCTGGTGGCTGCAGTGACCGTGAATAAAAAATTACTAGAAAAAACAGTAATTTTAATTTTGTCTTTAGATTGAAAAAAAATAAAATTAAAAAACTGTAAATGTTAAACATGTCACTGGATCAAAAATGGTACAATGACATTATTAGTTCCCGTCTCTTTTTGTTCCCTTTCTTCTGTTACATTTAGGTGAAATCCCCCAAAATATTGCTTATAAATGGCAATATGTTATCTAGAGTTATCTTTTCATTAGGAAATAATCAGCATTTTATGCTTCGGAGCTCTTAAATATAAGAAAAATCAAGAAAAGGCAATATTTTTCTATACATGTTCTTTAATATGCAGAGCAGATAATACAGAAGGCAATAAAAGCAAGTGGTTTTTTTCTTATTAGGAATGGAAGAAAAAATAATTTCTTAAAACAGAACTGTGAGGTAGACCTTGGTCATAGATAGCCTGAAGTCATGGAAAGCCATGTTTATAACTGTGCACAGATAACGACCAAGACGATTAGAAAAAAGACAGAAAATTCCATAGAAGCAGTTTAAATATTTTCATTGCCTTTTAAAAAGCATACTTGTTAGCTTGTCCCATTTTTTTGAGTCTACAAAATGGATGATATGGTGTCTGTGTTCAGATGCAAACTAGGCTTTAGCTTCGCAGAGCTACCTAAACTTAAAATATCAGTGTCTGAAAAGTGAGTAATTCATTCTACTGTTTAAGAAAGTTCTGTTAACATATTAAGCATGGAAATATCATAGATGCTTTTTTGAACTATTATTGGAGAGTTACTTGGGGACTGGTATTATGCTTTGTAGTTGCTACGGAAACTTTTTAATACACGCAGTTTGGGAACAAGAAATTGAAAGTAATTTTTGCATTCCTAAATCTGGTTTCCTAGTAATAAAAGGAACAATTGTGGATTATCAGATTGTTACCAAAGCTTTCCACAAGATCTTAAGATTATTAATCTCCAAAATGCGAGAGGAAAAATTATACTAATAAACTTCTACGAAGAAATAGGAAGAAATGATAACTATTTTTTCATCATGTGGAAACCAATCAATTCAAAACCCAGGATTTTAATACATTCTTGGGAAAATTAATAGCTGATCAAAAAGTGGGTTTTGAAGAAACTTAAAATGATTTCTAAATTATTTTTTTAAAAAGATTAGAAAATTATGATTAAAAAATCAGTCTCTAAATATTATATGAAACATATTTTTAAAGTAATTATCTTCTTTATTCACTTGAAGTAATCTTGATATAAGAGTCAGGAAACACTTTTTAATATGATAGAGATTTTATACTCATTTAGAAACCTGATCACAGGGGTTTTTTCTTCATTTGTGGATTTCAATGCAGTAACATACCTAAAAAGATTGAAAAATACACTAAAACAGTTCTGAAAACAAAACCACTTGAACTCACTAATATTTTTTAAGATTAAAAGGTAAACCAAATCCACTGAAGAGCAATTGATTTTAATTTGTCTACAAAATTATTTATAAACTGATGTTTTCTTGTATTTTCCAGGGAAAAAAAGGGGTTTAGGTTTTTAGAGTATTTAATAAATTCCTATATACCAGTGTGTTTATTGTTAATTTCTAGTAATGAAAAATTAGTAAACAAGATTGAATGAACGTATTCTTTTTATTTTAATTTGAAAAATTGTCTCTCGAAATAATTTTTGTATTAAAAAATATTGTTGTTTTGGTGATCATACAATTGATAAAATTAATCTTATTTTTTTTCCTGCTAAAGTAATTTAACTCGGGCATAAAAATTCTAAGTACTTTGAAAAATTTTATAGCGTTGCTGCTCCTCTCTTTGAATAGAATGGTTTTCTTAAAATCATAATTAGAATTTATAAAAAGTGACATCAGAAATAAAGTGTTGACAAATGTAATCTTTATAGGTTCTGAACATTTTTTGAGATTGTTTCACTTTAATAAAATATTTTTGTTTCCAACTAGTTTCAATTTCACTTGGAGGCTTTGTATTTGAGGAGGCACCTAGTATTTTATAAAATTAATGTTCAAAGATATTGTAACATAAAAATTTGAATTTAAATATTGATTAGATCTCTTCATTTTGCTTTCCTGCTTGTGGACTTGTCAATTGATTTCCACAGGGATATGAAAAATAGGTTTTAGACAGAGATAATCCAGTATAATCCCAAAACAGAAATCAGAGGACAAAATGGTCACAGCAATAAATTATTCTTTTATACATTCTTGTTACCTTGATTCCTCCAAAATTTTCCAAATCCCCTGCTTAAGGTTACAGGAAATATGAACCTCACCAAAACCTTCAAATAAAGAGGTTGATAATACATAAAACAAAAATTATAGATTATTTAAAATAACATTATTTAATTATGGTAATTATAGTTTATTCTTTGAATTTGCTAATCTTATTTATGGTAGCGGAGTTTTTGACTATATCTCCGTGGCTCGGACATTCTCTGTTTCATTGATTAGATAAAGCTTTAAAATATTCCAGAAAGTTCAAAGTTGGCTCCAGTCATTTCACATCAATCTATACAAAAACATGTGCTCTCATAGACAGATGGGCGCAGACTAACTTCTGTGAACGTAGTCCTGTAGCTAGAATTCTAAGGTGAGGGAGACTGAATTTCACGATCATGCTTTTGTGATTTTTCTCCTACCTCCTCACTTCAGTTAGTCTAGAGTTAGACATAAAAAAATCATCTCTTTATGCAAGAGACACATTCGGTCTTGATATTTGTTTGTAAAAGAAACTATTTTGCACAAATTACCATCTCTTTAAGGAAGTCAATATTGTATGTACATTATGCTTTAATATTATATTTTAAGACGATTACAGAGATGTAAATGAAGTTTTGGGGAAGAAGATTTAGGAATAGAAAGTTGGTAAAGTAAATATAGGTATTTTTACAGTTGCCTTAAATATGCACAATACTGATGGTGGTGGGACTCATGTTTAAAAGATTTGCAGTATAATTTGTTGCTAGCACTTAATATATTTGGTAGAGGGAATGTGTCATTTTTAATATTGTATAGATGCTTTATGGACTAATAGCTTGATTCACAGAGCATATAAACGATCATCCAGAAAAATTCCCATCTGAATTAGAAGCATAAATGACAAGTTGAAATTTATGTTCAATTGTATTACTTCAAGAAACAAAGATATACTGCAGTTAGAACTTTTCACTATGCACTAATTTAAGGCACATAGTGATCATACAGGTCACAAAGTTTGGAATTTATATTCTGCAAGTATTTTTACTTCAGCTTTGTCTCACTGTAATTATTCAAATATTATTAAAGCATGAAACAAACTGACTATGACAGAGAATATTGTGTTAAGGAGGTGTGTGAGTTGCAAGGATTCTGGCTGAGAGGAGTATTCAAAATCAATACATTCTCGTCAGCAAGGTAAATTTGAGCCAAGCTGACCTTTCTTTGCAGCTAATGTACAAGCTAGGAATTATTAGTGTTCAATCAGAGAAAAGTTTTAATGCAAACTGAAAATACTTATTTTAGAGCAAACATGAAAAATTGAAGGACTTGCTTACCTATTTGATTAAATGCAAAAACGAGACTGCACATAGGATTTTGTTGTGCTGTGATAGAACTTATTTTACCAGTCACTTTCATAACCTTTAAACAGCCTTAAATAGTACATATGAAAAACACATTCATAACAGATTCCCCACAGGGAATTTTCTTTGGTTTTAGAAAATTTTATTAAAGATTGGCATTGCAAATAACATTTTTCATAACTATATGTAGACCTGTTAAAATTTTTATTAAAACTGGAGTTTGGCCTGTTCTTTTTCATCATTCTATCAGATATTAAACTCCAGCAGCAGCTGTAGGAAATGGAGAAAGGGATTTTCAAAGGGATTTGAGTCTCCCTGTCTCTGTGCCTTTAGTGATCATATTATCATAACTATCACACATAACAAAGCTCTAAATCTGTAATTCAGATAAAGTAGTCAGGACTTTGAAATACAAAAATCCAAACATATGCTGTAACATTTTTTTTGCAGGGTTGGTTCCTTTAACATGGATTTTGTAAACTTGGGGTGGTATCCAACAGATTTTGTATACTAACACGCACTAAACGACATTATTGCTTAAATGTTTGATGGAGATTTAATTAAAGGTATGTTCTATTATACCTACAGTAGTTCCACTAAGAGTATACCAGATGCTGTTCTGCCAGATGTTGAACAAACCACTAAAGGTTAATAAGAAATGATGTTAGAAGCTTTTTTTTGGACTGAATTATGTAAGCTAAACTGCTGAGGAGGCAATGCCCATCTTTTCAACAGTGTGTGAGTCCTGTTTCATGAGGGGACAGCTCAGCATAATGCTGTGTTGAAATGGTAAGTGTGAACACAATTCTCTGATGAACTTATAAAGCTAAATATGCAATGTAGTAAAAGTTAAGGAGGCTAACTTTTAAAGTAAAAGCAATGTAGTACAAAAGAAATGGTTTCCAAAGTATTTTTAGTATGTCTCTAAACTTATTTACATTGAGAAGATGGTTTCGGTATTAAGTGCCTAGGGAAAACAGTAGATGTATTGTGAAAAGTTAGTAAAACTCTAAATCTCAATATCAAACCGGCTTGTAAATGAGCAGTCACATATATATTTATTGTAACACTGCCTTCTGCTGGTCACACCTCATTTATGATGTAAGTGAAAGTGCTGGATAATAATGAGATGTGTTTATCTGAAATTATTCTCAATATGAAATATTTGGTGCTTAGGAAATATTTATATGAAGATAGTGTACATCTATCAAATATGTATGTATCAATGATAAACCCATCGCATCTATGCTATATGCTTACAATTTTTAATTTGATATTTTCTTGGCCTCAGTTGAGAGAAAATTTTTTGTGTATAACATAGCAGAAAGTTATCAAATCCTTACATTTTGTGGTTAAAATGATTCCCATTTTTGATATTTCCTTAGAGTTAGAGTTTCTACTTGTTTCTGGTTTTTTCAGCTGAGGGGGCTTTGGGTGTCAGAGAGTATATACCAAGCAAGACATCTGCAGAAAAATTTGTTTCATAACAGAATGTCTAAATGTAATGGAAGCTAGGACACTGTAAGATCTGTGTGTTTATGTGTACATTTTAGCAAGTGTTTGCACAAGCTGCACTTTTTGTTACTAAGTACTTTATTATTCCTCAGTTGGTCATTCAAAATACACACATATATTATGATAATTACTCCTTGGAGGAAAAATACAGGATTTTTAACATGCTTTCTGTTTTACTTTCTAGCATGTCAAACAACTTTTTTCCTAAAAAAATCCAACAAACTGCTGTAAGAAGCATTTTCTGTTTCCTTAAGTACACATAAATGGTGAAAAGTGTAATGTGAATTTATACATATTTCATTGCATGTCTGTCAAAAATAAGGAAAATATTTCTGTATACTAGCTTCATCATAATAGGTTTAAGAGGCATGAAATGATACTCTATTTCAATCTGACATAAAATCCCAAAATTAAAAATCAAATATTTGGTAGGAGTTAACTTCAGTAGTACGGAATATAATGGTTAAACCACACATTTACTTAGTGAAAACATTGGCATGCATGTCTGGCTGCCTCCAGTAAAATTAATGACTAGATTGTGCAGTGTGGGAAAATTTTTATTTCACTTTGGTTTTCCTCAAGAAGTGAAATCCTGCTTCAGTTGCCTGAGGCTACATTTTTAAGCACCTTTATTACAGCACAGATAAAAACCCAGCTATCAGACAAAATGCATTCTGTTTTATTACAGAGGATTATTTTGAGAAGCACAATTCTGTACATTCTGGGGATAATTTAAACACCAAGAATCCCTATTGTATGGCAAATAAAAAGTAATTATCCATAATGCATACTAAAATTGCATTTTAATGGACAAGACCTATCAGAAGATATGTAGATTGAGAAATTTCCATTTTTAAGTTCCTTCCCAGATTTGTGGGCCTTGCCCGACTGCCCAAGGAGGATTGTGCCCTTACTCCATGGGATCTCTATCTGAGCAACGACTGCAGATTCCAGCCCTGCAGTCCTCAGAGGATCCCTGTGGTCCCATCTGACCCTTGTAGTCTATGAACCTGAAGGTTTTAATAATCAAAGACCAGCCTAACCCCATGTGTGCATGTTTTAAAATTCCAAATATCGTCTTAGATGTAACAGTAATTAAAAAGTCACTTGCAAAATGATAATAGAGTCAGACTTGTAAGAGCAGATATAACAACATGCATAATAAAGTACTCCATGGCTGTGCTAGGAAAGACTAGATGATGTTAAAGGTGTAAAAGGAGACAGAAAAAAAAATCTGTAAGGTTTTAATCTGCAGAAAAAATAGGTTTAATTTTCACACAGCTGACCAGGAACCATTCTGTATTAAAGAAGTTGCTGTTACCTTTTCATGGATAGCACTTAAATCTGGAAAGTAAGTCCAGTTTACAAATTTTCAAGGAAATTCCTCATTCCTTTATAATTTTTGAGTCTCTTTTATTTGCAAGCATATGTCTATGTGATTTGTTTGCTGACATGCATGTGAGCTCATTTGTGTGTGTACACAAAACACACATGAGAGGAAAAATACCAGGGTGAGTTTGTGTTTAGGTGGTCACAGAAGCATATAAACATGTTTAAACCTGAGTGTTAAAGTGTGTGTATCCAGAGATATAATATGTGATAGTGGGCAGCATAATTCACTCTCATTTCCCTGTGTTAGAGATGACTGCATAATTCATGAATGGCAGAACAAAGTCAAGCCAGGCGTGAGTTGCACGTGGACATCCCTAATGAATGTGCATACTGCCTACTGTCCATCAGATAATACTTAAATCATAGATATTTTATGTGGGCATTCCCTTCTCCTCTTCCATTTTTAGTTGTCAAAGTGTTTTTCCAATAATACGTTTATAAAAGTTTTTTGCACTCCCCATGAGAAAGTGTGTGGGCATTCCCCGTTCTCACTCAGATCTCTGTATGTTAAGACAGCAGAGTGTATTTGGCATTTACTTTTACATCTTCAGCAGTATCTTTATGTACATCTGTATTTTGACTTCACATTTGTGTCTCTTGGCTCAAAGTGCCACATTTCACCTATATTTATTGCTATGCCTAGCCACTTTATTCCAGTCTTTTGTTTTGGTGCTGGGTTTTTTTTGTTTTGTTTTGGGTTTTTTTGTATCATATATATTATAGTGTAAACTGTAATGAGCTTTTTTGAAGTTCACTTACTATATATAGAGAAGTAGAAAACCAGCAATTGATGATTCCTTGCACAGTAGCAGTCTTAAAAAGTAGGGTCCAAACACGTAGATATTTGAGTGTTATCAACAATGTAGTGAAACATATTTCAAATATTTAGAAATAGCAGTAGGGTTTTGTTAAATATATATACAGTACTTCAAACAAAGACAATAAAAATTTAAGCAAATAAGAAATGTAATTTTCTATTCCTCAACATATAAATATAAAAGCAATTTTCTCTCCAATTTATTTGTTCATTGTCTCTGAAATTATGAAATAATAAAGTAATTATAAAATGTTAAGTAATTTTTTCTCCTTAATTTTATGCCATTAAATTATTTACTAAACTAAATATTCTGTTGTGTATAGCATAGAAGTGTTATAATGTAGATAAAATTCTTCCATTTGTAATATGAGTTGCAGATTATATATCAAAACATACGGATTACAATGATTAAATTTGTATAAAATCAGCATAATCCATTCATATGTTTGTAAGGGCCCAGAGTCCTCCAGAGAGGGTCACAAATCCACTTGATGTTCTTGAGTGCTGGATTTTTTTTCCTCCCCAATTTTATCTAAAATATGTGTAAAAATTCAAAAGTTAAACGGAGCCTCTTGGTTATAGCTAAGTAGTCTCAAACACGTGTGTTTATCCTACCTAGACTTGGTGGAGTCCTGCGCTTCCATATTTGGGGTGGCTTTGGGTTTTTTTTTGGTTTGGGATTGTTGGGGGGGAGGTTTTTACTCTGAGAATTGTCCATTTCCATTTCAACCAGCAGCACCTCTTTTTAAGGTTTGAAGTAAAAAGTTAATTTCTAAGTAAAATCTGTCTCTCTTAGGGAGGCCCTTCCTCATGTGTCTGTGCACAAAGTGAAGAGGTTCCGCATGTTTTGGGAGATGTCTGTGTACCGTTTCATCAAATTCTAAACAAAACAGCTTCTTTCAGGTCTTCCAAAAACCTGTTTTGTCCAGATTTTCAGAAAGTTGTAATATGGCCCTATGGGGAAAGCAATGAAACCAATCACATGAAATACTAATCTGATTTATTCACATGCTTGTATTAGTCTGTTTTTCTACTACAATTTCAAATTAATAATCCAAAAATATGAGTTATGCATTCTCACGGAAAAAGCGGTACCTGTCTAGGAATATATGTGCTTATGTGTAATAATGTATGTAATGTAGGGAGAACCCTCCCCTACTATGGCCATGTGTGACTCCTGCCCTTTTTGCACCCGTTTTACACCTATACAATGCCTTTGATTATCACATACATTCTGCTCATCTCTCCTAACTTCTGCAGGAGCTGAGTGAGCCACAGAATAAACATCCTGCTGAGTGATTACTGTATTCCATAAGAATTTTTTTTAAAATCTCATTAAAAGCATAAAATGTTTCCAACATTATTTCATCTGCATTGGTAAGAATCAAACAAGTTGATTCTTTTCTTAACTATAGAGCATAATAATTGTAATTTTTCAAAATAGCCGTTATTGTAAATTCTGTAAGAAATATTATTGTGATTATTTTGGGGACATCAGACAGGTATTTTAACAGTTTGGTTCAGGTTGCCTAGGACAACAAAAATGCCGCTATGCTGCATCTCAAAGTTTCTAGGATGAAATGAGTTGTGACATACCAGTGAAGATTAAATTTGTAACAGATAGAACACCTTTGAAGTACTAGCTTATGATTTCACAGTGGCATTAGGAGCCTTACTGCAGTATTTAAGCAGTTAGAAAGAATGCTAGTTATAAGTGTTTGAATTTTGTAAAATGGGATTTTATTGTCTTTTAAATAGCCATGACAGCAGTTTGTATTATCCAAGCACAACATTTTTATTGCCGTGTATTACTGTTGGAGAAGAGTTTTTCACATCCCATTTATAAAACCAAGGCACTTAAACAGGTGAATACCTTTTGTCTGATGTTCACTTTCAGCATTAAATAATACAGCCTTTTTCTTGTTTTTGTTGTTTTCTGTCTCCCCTCTTTTCCTGGTCAGCAGCTTAGAGAGGGGAAAGAACAGAAACATTCAGTGTTTGTCTCAGATAACACTGGAAGATCAGATACCCCAAAATATTCTAGACCTGAACATTTTTACATATGCTAAATTACTTTTAAAAAATAATAGCATAATTTCAGACGTCAAATATGCCTTTATCATATGGCTTTATGACATGACATTACCAGGACGTAAAGTTACTATGCTTTATGTCTGAATTACATCGCACCAAAATTTCCTGCTATATCATACAACAGAAATAGAAACTTGTTCCTAAAAATAATCTGTAGAAATCTTCAAGTATTCATTAAACCATTTGAGGGGAAGCAGGCATGAGCCTCTTTCCCTGCATTAATCTCCTAAGGATCACTAGGCTCCATATTACAACTTCCAGTGTTACTAATTTGTGAAAGTTACTTTAAAATATAAATCTCTGCATTGGCAGGATCTTTTAATGAGTCTCTAGACTTCAATGGGTTAATTTTCAATGAGAGTCGGGTTTTATATGTTTATATTTTCTTAGCCTTGGTCAGGAGAAGTGGCTTTGCTTGCCCTTGTGCTGTGCCAAAGTGATAGGGTTTCATTCGTTTGAAAACCTAGCACATCCCAAGAGGTTACCTTGGTGTAGATTTCTTTCTTTCTGTATTAAATCGCTCATTGTCGCAAAGTGACTAGTGCTGCTGGGCTTTGAAAAGAACTTCTAAGAGGTTAAAAAAAAGCTTCTGTATAGGGGGATTTTTCAGTTCTGCAGACAGAATACAGTTTGCAGCTGTTTGACTTGCGACAGTGATATGGATCTGATTGTATACAGTATACTAGGAGCCGTGGATGCAGCTGGAATAGAGGTTATAAATTTTAAAAGCAATGCAGATTTTGGCCATTAATTGGCTGCTAATAAAAGCAAATTCAATGGGTTCTAACTGTGGGAGCCTGCAGCTCTGTATCTGATATCAGGAATTCATACACATTACACAGTTTTAGTGATTCAGACCACGACTAATTGAAATATGAGGCATACTGATCAAATTTAGCATTACCAGCATGCACTCTGGTTTGGGACTGTATGGCGACAAGGTAGCATTTATTACTTATTCTCCATAACACTGCCTGATTGAAATATCTAGCTATGTTGTCAGCAGAGGCCCAGCTGGGCTTTAGTACAGCTAATTAAGTCATTAAAAGAGAGGTCAAGCAATCTAACTCTTGCATACTAAACTACATAAAAGTCTTTATTATTTTTTTAATAAGTCAAGATTTGAATTTTTAAAGAAGTTTGTTTTAATAATAAATGCATTTGCAGGCTGCTTTGTCTGGAGCTTGATTAAAATGTGCATTTGTTAGCAACAAAGTGAAAACTTCTTGTGGCTTAGTTTAATAAAAAACCCAACAGAACTAAACCTTGTGCAAGGATTTGTTTTGTGGTTTTTGTGGGGGTTTTTAAGTGTCTGAAAACTAAGCCTAACTGAGGATGATAACAGAAACATGACTGTCCTTGTGCAGACAGACAGAACTTGGTTATCAACTGCAGCAGGTACCAAGGCACAATCATTATAGAAACCACTCATGGTTCACAATAATGTTAGATAACTACTGCTGCCTATTTTATGAATTCAGATGGAAGAGAGCGTAAGATGAAGTGAAGCAGCAATGATTTATTCTTGGACTTTGTAAGGCTGTGGGTTGCCTGAATTTGGAAGAGTAAAGCAGGGAAAGGATAACAGTACTTGAGTTTGGTCTTGTAGTGGTTGGTGTCAGAGATGCTGTGAGATCCTACTCTGTGGAACACATCCTTCACAGCTTGCATCAAGAACCTTGTGTGTTTGCATCAGTATAACACTAATGCATGGTGACCTCAAACATAAAGACGACAAACATATTTCTCAGCTGCAGAATGGCAGCCTTGATGATTCTGTCATTCAGTGCAAGGTCTGTGAGACACTGAGCTATTTCCTTTGTAAATTTGGGGTATTTTTGTTTAGAAATAGAAATTCTGGTCTGCCATGTCCTTTATTCTGTATATTATGTAACAGTAACTGGGAAGAGACCTAGGTACGTTAGGTATAGATTCAAGACAAATACCTGAGATAGAACAGTAGGAAATAAGGAATCATTGGTTTTGTTTTATTTTTTTTTTCTTTCCAGTTTATACATCATCTTTATACAGCTAAATGAAGAAAGTCTTAAAACCCCAAATCCCTGATGTTAATCAAGTAGTTCCTTTGAGGTCAGGCGTTACTGCTGTGAAGTGGGAAAGTGCAACTCAGCAAGGCATATATTTCTGATGGTAGCATATATTAATACTGACAGGCTGCATGTTTCCAGTGTTGTAGCAAATGGATCTTACTCCTCTTCCATTGCTTTCTTTGTTTCCAACTTTGAAATTTGTTACTCTCAATCTCTGAATAAACCATAGAAATTGTAGTCTAGTTTAGTGACATGGTGCTTTTTAAGATGACAAAAAATGCGGTTAGGGATTTGGAACACAGGTATAAGGAAGCAAAGGTATTGAAGGGAAATTAATAAATAATCCCAAAGGTGAATTGTATATTATTTTTCCCTTACTAAAGTGACGTAGTATTTTTAGAGAAAAGTATGTTTATGGAGTAACAAGAGAGTTATGACAGAGTAAAAATTCTGTTACATATACCTTAAAAATCTGACACAAATCAACTTGGTCTGCTCTCCCTTATGCTACAATAGTTGATTTACTGTGAAATTTTTCTGGTCAGGTTAGTTTTATTACTTGTAACAAACACAGTATATCTGCACCTCATGTAACTTACCAGGAGGTGCAATGGTATGAGCAATAGAAGATGCCTTGAGATCAGTTTTCTGAACATCAGAAGATGCAGTGTAAGTAATGCTATACTGAAGTAAGGGAGGTCTACATGGTGTTGCCTTGTGGATTCAGATTTTCTTATATGAACATTGGAAGTTACTTCCTACCAGGACTGTTAGAATACTTTATGTTTTCCATTAATCCTCTGGAAGGATTTTAAAAACTATCAACTATTAAATCATTATGGTCATTGCAGTTCAATGGAACTTCAAATATACTGGATGTTAAAAATATTTGCTTCATTACAGTGGTGAGACAGAAATTTTCAGAATAACAATGGCCATCTACTTAAAAAAACTTTCTTGAATTTGTTAGCTTTTGCAAATAGATGCATGTTCACCTCATAGTATTTCCAGAACTTTGCTCTTTTTTGTTGCTCTGTTTCCTCAAACTAAAGCTAAGATCCAGGTGCAAAAATTCCATATATGTATATATGTAAAAAGCTGTGCATATTAAGTATTAACTAAAAAAAAAAATCTTTTTTTTTTTTTTTTTAGATTTGTTATCTTTCCCCCTCTTAAAAGTATTAAATTATTGGCATAAGAAGTAATTTTTTTCATTTGAGATCTTGAGTGGGTTGGAAGCAGACAGTTAAATTTTGCATACTGTTATAAAAGAATATTGATCAGATCACTGAAGCGACAGTTGGTAATAAAAAACCTCAATTAAGCAAATGTAATGATCATAGTGATCATGTGTGTCAGACCGGTCCAGCAAAATGGACCAGCAGCAGTGGGTAATAAGAATAACTATACTCTCTCAAGAACAAGAATATCTCTGTCTGTCTCTAATGATGGACCTATGTGTGTGCCAAGGAAAGAACAAGAACAGAACTAGCGTCTATAATAACACTTTGCTTTAATGTCCTCTTGGCCTCTGATCACTTCAGAAGATATCCAGAGCTTGTTACAAATTGTCTATCTTATGTTTCCTAATGGATTTCTCTTCTACATACTTATTCCATCTTCCCTGGTCTCTCTCTCCATGACAGATATTTACTCTGAGCCAGTGGGAAACATAAAATCAAAGTAAAGAAACATGAGCATTCAGAAGTAAATCAAACTGAGAATGAAGCCTAGGAGTAACTAGTACTCTGAGCTAGAATGCTGTATATTCTTTATTGTCAGTGAGAACAGCAAGGTGTGATTACAATGAGCTGGGCTATAATTTTTTTTGTTCTGGTATTCCTGATTAAATTGATATCAGGGAGTCTTATAATCTGTTTTAATGGAAGAAACTAGTAGTGCTTTTACAATGAAAACTCAGAAGTGTTCTCATAATCATTTGCTGCCTTGGCATTTTTTTCTCAGAACCCATCCTCCAAACCTGTTGAGATGTGTCCATGAGTAATATGCATATGGGTGTGCATCGCGGTACTCTGTGTTGACTGCAATTAATAATTCATACTACGTGATCATATTTCACTGTTCTAAGTGCAGAACAAAGCTGTACACAGGATGAATTCCACATACTGCTGAAATCAATGACAAAACCCCTGTAAGCTTCAACAGGGTCAGGATTTTATCTGGTATGTTAATACAGTTGTTTGCTTTGTAAAGATAAATTTCAACAGCATATTTTTCCCTTCTCTGAAATCTGTGTGATACCTGGAGACAGTATTTTCTCAATGGGAGTTATTTATTTTTTTCTTATAGTTTTCAAAGTAATTTTTAAGTTATTTTTTGCCACTAGAAAAGAAAATTATTTGACTGATTTATAAGTAGCACTAGGCTAGTACATTTAGACTAGCTGGGAATGTGCTGAGGTCTTTGTACTAGGGTTGTGTGTCTGTATCCATCTGCCTGTGAGACATTGAAAAGCTCAGAGGTGGTTTTGTGGTTCCAGCAGTTCATGTAACACAGTTGTGAATAGAGCAGGATGACATGCAGTGTTATACCTCTGTATGACAAACGGTAGAATACAGAGGAGTTATATTTACCTATTCCTTTTTTCCCCTCGAAAAATACTATGGAAACTCTACAACAAAAGTATAATACGGTGACAAAGTGAAACACTTCGGTACTGTGACAATTACTATGCTCAGAAACTTTAACTTGCTCCTTCATGTGGATAATAGAGTTTTTAAACAAGTTATGACATTCTTATTTTCCAAAATGATGCACATCTCAAGTTTCCATTTCCTCACTGAGACTATGTAATTGTTCAGTTTTTCAAACCTTAATGTCTCTTCTTCAGAATAGCACATACAGGTTTAGGTTTAGTCTTGGCCTAAAAATATATTATTTACAATAGTTTACTATCTATTCACAACAATATAATAATATAAAATAAATATATTATTTACAATGCACAAAAATATATTTACAATCTGTCTTTTCTTGTTTCCTTTTGTCTTATATTTCCCTTCCCATGTATCATTATCAGTGGAGATAAAAGAAAAGATAATAAAAAATAACTTCACAGGTAAACCGTAGTAGTTCACACACCTGGAGCTCATCATCTGTGTTTTTGGCTACCAAGAAGCAGCTCACTGGTAGAGAAGTAACAGCTCTAGATACAGATTTCATGGTCTCTCTCAGGAGTGTTGGTTTAACAGTGATGAAAAAATACAGCATTTTAAACTGTGCTGTACTTCTTGAGACACTAGTCTGGCTGAAGAATGAAATAGTAAAGGCCATTGATGTGCTGCTGAAACACTCTCATTCTTTTAAATGCCCTGCTAAGGGTGAGTAGATATGTTTCTGGACTGACTGTGCAAAATAAAAAAAAACATGCTGTGAGAATTGTTTTTTTCCCCTTTAATTATTTTGATTCATTCAGGACTGATGGATATTTTCACCCCTTTTTTTCTTTGAGAACGTCTTTCACAAATACAAGAGACAGTCTCCTTGTACAAAAAGATAGGACTTCAGATAACACTAAGAGGCAAAACCAGAAAAGTCTTAGACAGACTTATGTGCTTTCTAAGAAAACAGATGAGGAAACCTGGCTCCATACTTTATTCAAACAGAATTTTCACTTTTCTCAGCAGGACAAAGGTTTCTTCCAGTCTCAGCAGGCATTTCAACTTGGTAGTTTCTATACTGACAAACCACTTCATCATTAGCTTAAACTCCAAGGTGTGTGAAAGCTGGGGCCAAAGGAATCTGGATGGGACGGGAGGGGGAGAAGAAAGATGGTGATACCTTCATCCCAATTTTTTGTCTATTTCTCTCTTGTCACTTATGTTTTCTTGGTAATTTTGATCGTGAGTAACAGCTCAAATCAAACCAGACCATCTCTACTGTAAGGAAGACTTTACTAAGCCATATCCACTTCTATCACTGAAAACTAAATGAAATGGGTTGCTCCAAGCTGTTGCATGCCTTGTGAAGTGACCACCATTTATGTTGCTGATGGATTTCCCTTATCGTCTTTACTTCACCCATCCATGCTGACTGTTGCCATAGTTGCCTTTCAGCATCAGTTATTCCTCTTCATTTTATTGACTTTGCTCTCATTGACACACAGGGGCTCTTCCCACCAACTTCCCTCCAACTTCCCATCAACTTCTCTCTGAATAGTACCAAGTTCTTGCTGGTGTAGGTTCTTCCTCCTCAGGGAGGAAGACTTCAATGTCATTATTTCATCATTGTTTTGTAACAGCACTGAAGAATCTCCTGCCTACTTATTATTTCCAGAATCTTTTAAGCTCTCCTTACTATTCAGGGCACATTAACTCTGTGAAATATGACAATTCCTCAGTATTGTTTAACACTATCTATTTTTAAACAATAGGCTATATTAAACTCTTCCTGTATTTTGCACATCTGCCACTGCTAGTAGCAGTAAGTTTTTGACCTAATGTTGTCTATCTTGTCAATAGATCTTCCATTCCTCTCTTGACCTCATACCCCCAATTTGAAAAGAGTTAGGTAAGATCTGGTTTTGATTTTGTTTAAATAAAATGAAAAAAAAATTAAAAAAACCTTTTATTTCCATTCCAGTGCTGCTAGGCAGTCAATTTTCAGTACAATGACCAGAGCAAGTAGAGTGATGCTAAGGAAAGCTTGAAACAACAAATCTGTAACTTTAAAAGCCTGAGCCAGGTTTCTGGGTGGCAGCTGATCTGTGGCAGGATGCTGTCCTATATACAGCCCATGCCAAATGCTCTGATGCCCTTTGCCCAGTCTTTGGAGAAGTGTATTATAGCTAGAGTAAAATTATTCCTCCTCCTGCCCCTGCCCTTAAAGCGTTTTGTGTTTCTGTTTGTTAAGGCCAGTGGAAACGACCATAGGAGTTTGGAAAGAAGTTGCATTTTTGATGAAAGAATATTCTGTTTCATGTTTCCTTTCGGCCATAACTTTCCTGGGCAGACCTGCCAGCCAAATTTATTCCCTTTACCTTAAATCTGAAACCCATTAGGAATTGTATGGCTTAGCACTGAAGATCTACACAAGCAATTTCCTAGCAGGGCTTAAGTACCTGGGTAAGTATTGCAAGTTTTCCCTGTCTCCCTCCCACCACCACTTCTGAAACAAAAGTACAGGCTCTTTTCTCCCATCTCCTTGCATAGCCTTCCATCCTGGTTTGTCCTAGCCTGAGCAGTTGCTCACAGTCCCAAGACTTACCCCATTGAAGTTGTCATTAGGCACAGGCTGACGGCCCTCCTTTGGGAGCTTCCCGTACTCAGTGAATCTCAAAGACCTCACCCTGACAAGTACATCTTCTCCCTTGTGGACTTGTCTGCTCTACTGTTGTCGAAAGAATACAGAGAAGAAGCGAGAGCTTTCCTTTCAAGGCTTCAACCTCCTAGAGGGAAAGTCCAGACCAGAGTTTCAAATTATTGAAGAGGAAACATTGTAGAGGCACTTGTGAGTAATGATGATAATTATAATAGCAGAATTCAGAGAAGCTCTGAAGAGGTTTTAATCTAGGCATTATAAGTGAAGTACTCAGAAAACCTGTCTTTATGTAGTATTCAATATGTTTTAAACCCTGCCATTTTGAAGTTACTTATTTGCTTGTTAGAAACAGAGGTAACACTGGAAAAATATTATTTCTGCTTTTTTCCTCTGAGCGGTATGTGACTCCAGAGAGTTTCACAAGCATGTTGAGATTAGGTTGATGATAAGATGCAGTATAATTAAAAATCCTGTGACTCCATCATAACAACACTCCAAAGGAACTGTATTTACACTTCTAAAAAACATTTCTTTTACAACGCATTTTTTGTTCTGTCAGACATTTGGTAATTTTACATTACATTTTGGAAGTCAAACACCATGGTATAGAGTCTAAATTCTTTGTCTGAAAGTCTTTTTGTTCTCAACTGTCAGAGAATATAAAAAAATCAGCTGTGTTATTTTCAGTCATCTCATATTTCAAATACCTTTTATTCAGTTCTTTTACGACCAGTTGCTTGACAACATATAGATATAGTTACTTCATGTGAACAATGCCCCTGTGCAATTGGTGCTGGTATGTATTTTTCAGGGCATATGTTGAGATACAGTAGTTCCCAGACAAGGGAGGTTTTTTTAAGGGCTTTGCTGCAGCACATTTTTACATGGTGAAGTGATGTTTTCATTGAAACCTTTCCATGACATCCTCTCTAGGTTGCATCTATTTTAAGACAAAAGTTTTATTTATCTGAAGTATTCCAAGACCTAGTAGTGCAGCATTTTAATGTTTAAAGCATCTTTTATGTGATGTTATCATGGTATTGCAATAAAAATGAAAGCAAACAAAAAAAAAAAAGGAAACTATTCAAGAAACTGTAAAAACCTCTTTTGCTCAAAAGAACTATATTGGTGAAAGGGGAAATGATAGCATAAAGAAAGAAAAATAAAAAACCTGTGTCAACAGAAATATTAAAAATCTTTCTAGGTTCACTTCATTTGGTAAAATAAATTGTATTCTTCTCAGAAGACATTTCTTTTAAAAGTTCATATATTCTATGGGAGTTTGAAATCATCTTGTAGGAAAAAATTATATCCTCGATGCATGCCATATGATAGTTGTGAGGAGCCTATAGAAAGTATATGATTACATGGAAAATGCTACCTTTTTTTTGTACTAATTTCTACAAAATCCCACTTAATTTCTGTAGAACTCCAGCAATTTTATGCTTACTGTATTCCTTTTTCATGAGGAATTTGAGATTATTGTTTTAACCTTTTTCCCCCTCTGAGTGGACAATAAGTGAGAGCGACTGCAGTATTTTTTTAAATTTTGTATTGTCAGCACCACCTGCAATTTTTACACTTTTCATAAAAGGGATTAGTCATTAATACAGTAAAATAAAAGTAAGTACATTAGTCTGGAGAAGAAGTCTGAGCATGCTGCCTTTCTCCATAGTGAATGTTTACTGTTTGGGGACGTTACTAAAAAATTACACAATTATTGTACAAGGAACTAACTCTGGAAACCCCCAAATGTCAACATTACTGTAAATTTTCTAGTCTCCAGGTCCTGTTCATTTACTTGAAATTTAAGGATTTCTCTCACGGGCAAGCATCTTTGCTTAAAGGATTCTGGTAAATTCTCTCCATCTTAAATAGAGCAGGAAGGATTTAAGCTTTTGCATGTGTTCGTGCATTTGCTTGCCACTCACTTCAGGTTCATTGGCATCAGGTATCTGGGGATTCCTTCTGTGTTTCCTAGTACAAGAGAGCAAGCATTTTGTATTTTGTCTGTTCCATGTAGGGAATAGTCATGGGAGTCAATAAAAGCGGTACAGTACAAAATTGATAGGCTCAGTAAAACCCTATAGCTTTCAAACTAGTTCTGACATGACTGCAGGTAGGATAATCCATCATATTTTTATTTTAGTGAATAATTTAAGGTAAGTTACTAAGACTATTTGTGTGGCAATAAAGATGATCTCAGAAAATGTGTTATATTGAGGGAGTTGTGCAGCCATTTTCAATGTTGATCCTAAGCAGTTATGTTTTTTTTAATACATCAAATATAGTTTAGTGGGTCACCAAACAGTAGATTTATACAAAGAGAAAAATAGTTGATAGCAAACACAGAGAGCTGATATGTTTTCAAGAAGGACTAGACTGCTGCACTTGCAAGTGGTGATAGATATGTGTGAAATATAATCCTGATTAAAAATGCATGTGTGAAACCGCTTCGAAAAAAGTGCTGTGTCTGACAACATGTTCAGAGCTTCTTTATGTGAGAAGCATAGGCTAATGTAACAGCCCTTGTACCATTCACTTTATCTTCATCACTTGCTCAACTCATTGTTCTTCCAAAATTTTCAGCAGCTGTAATGCCAAAGAGTTATGAATGTAGAAAGCAGCATGAGGACTTCTAAGCGATTCACATTGAAAGTAGAGATTTTGAAAATACACCTAAAGCAGACTAATGCTCAAATATGTCCAGTCTCTGCTTTTGTGTACAGTAAGAAGTGCCAGGTCTGGGATCAGGGGACAGTCGTAGTCATCTGGCAACTTCTATGACCTGTCAAGTATTAAAACCCTCACATGTGGGGTTTTTTGCTAGTTGTTAACATCTACGTTGAAAACATTTATCAAAGTTAAAGAAGGGGAAACTGATAATGAATATTCACTTGTAGGGCTGGATGAAGCTTCAGTCAAAGGGGACTGAGTGGTACGTGACAATCCTGACTCTCTGTAACTAGCAAGTACGACACAAATGGCAACCACACAAGAAATGTGGTGGTCCGCCCTGTTTACAGGGTCAGATCCTGCAATCATGTACGTATAGGAACTTGCTTTTTGCTTTTCTAGGGTATCTTTACTCTTGATCCCCTAAGGCTGCTGCTTGGATTTTGTTTGCAGGAGCTCTTGCAAGTAGCAATTGACTGAATTATGAGGTTGCTAAGAAGATATTTATGTGTTGTTCCCTGACTGCTTTTGACTTCATTGACTGTGTGACTTTCTGCATCCCTGTTTTTCCCTTAAAAAGTCTTGTAACTGCAAGTGAAGATTCATGATTGCTTTGGTAAGGTGCTCCCTCTAAGCCAAGACTGCAGGAGAGCCATGCTGGGAGTGGGTAATGCTTGAACACTGCGTTTTGGTGGAATTTTGCTTTTGCAGGCACCTTTAGTTGTAAGGTAAAAAAAACTAGAACTGTGCCATGGCTGGGGAAGAGCTAGGATTTTGAGAGACCTTTCCTTCCTCTCCTTCTCCTTTGCCTGCCATTTTTAAAGGCCGGGGCCCATTTGGCTGTGCAGCCTGTGACATTTGAGATTCACTGCTTTGCCCCTTCCCCACGCCTTGGAGGCAGCTTCCCATCCCACTGTGTGTATGACAGTGTATTTCATTGCTGTACTCAGTCCAAATACCTGCAGCAGCCACTGAGGTGGAGAGAAGTCACCTGTGGGAATGTGGAAGAAAAAAAGGGGTGTCAGACCCTCTTGCAGCGTGTGAGCTATTAAAGCAGCATTTGGGGCCATTTTTAAAGGTATCCAGATGCCTACAGGTGCTGATAGGCACCCAAAGGGATTTTCCAAATCTCACACTTTTAAAGGTATTTAGGCATTAATCCAACATTGGAACGTCTAATTCTCAATTTCAAAAGTGCCTAAGGGCCAGATTCTTAAAATTCTTTAGGTACTGGGCTCCCCCTGAAATCAAACAAAAGTTACATCAAATGATCTTATTTCCCAGGACAGTATTCTTGAAGGAGAATATTAATGCATGAAAGACCCGATTGATCTGAATTGGGAGGATATCCGCAAGTTACTGTACATTTCAGCTTTCCTCAGAAACCGTGTCTTAAAAGATTCATTCTTGGATAAGGATCTGCTTGCTCTTTAATATAATTACTCCGTACCAGTAATCTGGCATGATGACAACCATCTATTAAGTCTGCAACTCAACTCACAATAACTCAACATTCATTACGTGCTTTTAATATATAATTTTTGTGAATTATAGAGGTTATGAGTGAGCAATGGCTAAGAGCCAAGGTGAATATAGTGCGTATTTCAGGCAGGTATTACACAACCTTCCCTGCCCAGCACGTTATTTCCTCTGTCATGACAATGTTTTGCCCACAACTTGAGGTTGCAAACTTGATGCTGGTTTTATACATATAAATATATGTATGTGCAAGGCTTGAGTGATCCTCTAAACCTTTTTACTTTGCATGAAACCCAACTTTTGAACACAGGCCTCAGAGGGGAAAAAAAATTTCACAAGTTAAACATGCAATTTCTAGCTTTCTTTTTTTCTTTTCGTCTCCTTTGAAATTTAATTATATGCAAGTATTTCCACTTTAGGAAAATGCTTGCAGAAGTAAATCTTCCTGTGCACAGTAATCCATATGTTTATATTTGCCTATTATATATATTTAGTGCTTTACATGGGGCAATGAGATCTGGCAAACTCTCACTGTGAAGAGAGACTTCAGTAAAGCTTTTGAGCCGTGAGGAAAGGGAGGCGTGTGGTGAACCCAGAGTGCTTTTCCTGCTGTGGCTCCTGCTCTCGAGTCAGAAATCAAGAAACTGAGGCACAGGAGCAAATTAATTGCCTTACCTTGGCATTGGTGGCTGAGCTGGGAGTTCAGTTTTGCCACATGTTGCCTGCACCTGCCCCCTTCTGCTGCAGACACTGCTGGCGCCTGTTTTCCTCCCCCTGCACACAAGTAGGAATGTCCCGCATGTGATGTGGCAGAGAAAAGTCAGGTCAGCAGAGTTTGGTGAATTTCCAAATAAAAGTCTGATCTAGCAGCTGTTATTCGCAAGAGGGATCATGTGCAGGATCAGTCCCTGAAAGAGGGCTGAGGAAATTCAGTACAAACATTATTGCTTTCTTGATCTGCATGAAGAACAAGAAGCTGTAAATATCAGAAAGGAAAGGTATATCTTGCTTGCTTTTTCCTGCTGTCTCCTGTCACTGCTGGAGGGAGCTAGTCTGCCATAACTTATACAATTACCAATAGTCTTTTTTAATTTGACATTTTAAGAGCTGTGTTGGGTAGACGATAATTAATAGCACTTACTTGCTTTGAAGTTGAGCTTTAAATTATATATAGCATAATTATGTCTAAAGCCTCTAACTTACTACTTACCCTAGTAGATATTTCATCTGTGTTTTACTGTAGCAGAGCTCCTTCTGTACAGCAGCACTAATTCTTTACCTGGACTACTTAAGCTCAGAAACATTGATTACATATTGTGATTTTCCTGCAATAACCTTAATTAATTCCTGATGCCTCTACTTTGTTTCAATTATTTTGAGTTTCAGGTCAATATTAAGAGAAATAAAATGGTGGATGAAATTTCATAACAAAATTTGTTGCAGGTAAAAACCAATGAATAAAAATTACTGTCTTCAAGACCCAAGCCCACCAACCTTCTAAAACCTTTAAGACCCTGAATATTTTTTCTAATCCCTGGGTGCCTTTTAACAACTGAAACTATTTTT
Source organism: Manacus vitellinus (assembly GCF_001715985.3). NCBI lineage: Eukaryota > Metazoa > Chordata > Aves > Passeriformes > Pipridae > Manacus > Manacus vitellinus. Next base: position 41,366,264 of record NW_021938789.1, on the reverse strand, counting down.
TATTTTTTTATAAAATTGTCAGTGGCTTTTCTTCAGATTTATTGTGGCTTCTCTTTAGCTTCAATATTTGACTTCTGTGTTCCAGCGATATATGCACTAATACTTCTGTATGTGATTGTATTTTTTTCCTATTATCCTGATAACAGAAGATGTAAAACTGAAGATTCCTATAACCTACATGGAAAATTGTACAGTTGGGGTTCATTTATTCATTGCACACACACTCATACAATCTGCTTTCAAATAAATATGCAGACATTAGTGACAATGAAATCTTGCTTATCCTTAGTATTCTGCAAATATTACTTTGCAATTAATTGTCTTACCGGGTTACATCTATATTAGTATATGTTTCCCTTCAAATTCTAAAGAGAGTAGAGTGACTAATTTATTTCCCATTCTGCAGTTGATATAAGCAGGGTTTTAATGCTGGTGATCTCTTTCTTAGTTACAAATACACACTCTGAGTGCTCTGAGATTTATGTAAGAACCTGGAATTCAGACATGGGGTTTTGCACTGCTTCTTCAGTTAAGATTAATTAGCAATTATTATTAATAAAATTCGCAGTGTGCATAAAGTGTTGTCTTTCTAGTCTCTCTTGCAACCTTTTTTTTTTTTTTGACTTCAATATTGACATCCTTGTGAATAGTGAGGGATGTTGTTGCCACCACAGTCACAAAAATTTGTATTATGGAAAGACAGATGGTTGCTTAATATTAAGCAAGGGGTAAATTGCAGTTTTGATTTAATTTTGGTTTAGGTGATTTTAGCAGTAGGGAGGGAAAGCAGTGACTGCAGAAAACACAAATGTACTTTTAAATATTTTTAATTCCTAATGAGCTTCAGCTTCTCAACTGAATTTAAAATGCGTAAGCCTTTCACTGTGCTCCGGATAATGAAGCTTGAAAATAGTATTTACTAGAAAGATACTGTGCTATCTGATGCACTGTTTTAGTGCATAATTAAAATAACCCTCCCCTAAAATAAACCCCCTAATAGAAAATATCAGGTGATACCAAAAGCGCTGCCACAAACTTTTGTTTTATTTCTGGAAAATGTAAATAAATGTTTTGATTGATACAAAAATATACCATTAAAAGTCATATCAACCATATGATTTATATATCTTGAGAATGCAAATTTATTGGAAGTAAGTTCATGTAACTGGAAAATACACAAGTTTGCTTTGTCTTTCTCTCCCTCCCTTCCTTTTTAGTTTCATTTGCCTTTTTAGAAAATATGTAGACCCAAGAAGTTTGTTCACAGGAGCCAGAGGATTCATCCCTGCATTTTAACAGAGAAAAAGTGATTTCACACTGGCCAGTTACACACAGCAGACTTTCTCTTGAATGATAATACAAGCTGGCTTTGGTGGCCAGCAGCTCCCAGGAAAAGGTAATGTCAGTGCCCGAGGTCAGACAGGCTGCCATGGGTATGGGGCTGGAAAGGGAGCCATTTGGGGGCATGTCATTCATGGGAGCATTTGCTTCTGCAGGAGAGAGGCTTGGCCAGTTCTGCGCTCGTTGTAAATAAGGATTAGACAAATTACCCTTTGGTTCTGACTGACCTTTCCAATATGTGCTATACATAGGGAGGTTGTAGGCGTTAAATGGCTTGTAATACTGATTGCTTATATAATAAATAAATTTTCCAAGTAAATGTGTTTCTTCTTAACCCTAACCAATGGCTACAGAGAATGATAACATGCCTACCGGCCTATTGTCCTTAGTTAAATCATCAGTTTGTTAACTGCTGTTTGCAATCTAAACCCTCCCTCTGGAATGGACTTCTTTAAAGCAAAATGAAATAAAATAAAGGTAAGTAAAAGTAAATAGATTTTCCTATTGAAAGTTATTACTTCAGGAATGAAGAAGATGGATATTGATCCACACCATCCTTTGCCATTACAGTCAGGTTCACATAGATAGCTCAGACACTTTATTCTAAGCAAACAGCCATTTTCTCTTCTGACTTGGATTCCAGTGAGAATTGAAAAAAGTAAAAGGTTTGTAAAAACATTTTTCTGTCCTTCTTACAGGGACAATTTATGTTGAAGTAACAGTTTCTGAGATACTTGCATCTGTTATTGATTTATTTCTTCTTTGTCGTGAACAAGCTCCTGTTTTATAACACAGTTACCCTTCTATACTGCCCTAAGGTAGTTTTTCAGAAATAGTTTTACTACAAAAAATGTCCCAAAGGACTTCAAAAGATAAAAAAGCATTCTGAATAAAGGAATGGCCTTTTGTCTATACATTAGGGTTTTTGCATCTCATACAGTCTGTTTCAGTAAGAGTAATGTTTGTTCTCAACAGTAGTAAAGAGTATGACATGACATGCAGTTGTCATAACCCTGAAAATGATGTTGGGAATCCATAAGGTCCCTTGCTGGAGGAAGCTTGCAAACTGACCTTCACCTTACAACTGAAAATATGAAACAAAAAAAATAAAATTTTAAAGTGAATAAAACCAACATAATTTCTAGGTGCTGCAATCTGAGGTGCATGTGTTCCCTTCAGAAAGAAATACATTGTGTCTGTATTGTGAATTAATTGGAAGGGAATGTAGGTTGGAAAAATAAGCATCTTTCACATATTAATGTACATGTAGGCATGCAAAATTGCATGTTTGTTTCAATATAATATTTCCATTATTCATTTACGGCTCACTATTTTATAGTTAGAGATTAATGTGTGACCTCTGCCTTCTCGACTTTAACTGATTACTACAGAGAAATTCTTCTGTTTTTACTTTTTATCACATCTCCTGACATTTTAGCAAAGAATACTTGACAGCTAAGAACATCTGCAAAAGTTATTGTTATCATAACTTGAGTTCAACAGAGCTACTGTCACTGATGCTTAGGAGAGATCGCATTGCAAAAAAGATGGGGAGTGTGTTTACATTGTCTTTTTTTTAATTCTTGTTGAAGTTACAGTAGGAACATTTTATTAGTGTACTTTTTTGTCAGTGAAGACACATGTTTGTTTTATATTTAAAAAAGATGGGTGTGACACTTACATTTCTGGACCATAAGTTTGCAGTCTAGCCAGGCTGTTTGATGAAGCAGTTTTCTTTTATGTAAGATTTTTACACACATCATGGAATGACTAGGTTTGTTTAGGTTTTGGGGTTTTTTTTACTATTCTTCCTCACTCTTTTTTCAGTCTATTAGGCAAAGAGCTATTGGCGGGCTTAGAGTTGCAAAGCAGATTTAAATAGTACAGACTTGTGAGTTATTTGTGTTAAAATAATTGCACTTCTTCTGATTGCTTATTCAGTATGCACCCGAGGAAACTGTTAGAGTCTCCTTGAAGACAGCAATGGAGACAGCAAATGCAGATAATCATTTATGTGCATATTACAGTATAAATCACAAAGATTAAGGGCAGTCATTTTTGGGAGCACCACAATTTTGCAACCAAAAGCACTTAAATAATTACCTTTTTAAGCAACTTTTATTGACTATGTAGGAGGATAAAAAGTAATCTTACTTGTTTTAAATGGCATAAAGCAACCAAATGCCATTAACAGAGTGTTACATTTCTTATTTCACTCAGATTGCTGAAGCTTACCAGCAAGAGATAAAAAATGTATAAATTCAGGAGCGCTGGCTAGCAATATCCCAAGCCATTGTCAGTGGACTCCTACTTTCCCCTGCCAAAATATGTGGAAGCATGCATGGATTGTGCTAGATTAGTACGAAGGGCTTGTTTCCGTGGCATTAGCCAGGTATCTTAGCAACAGGATCATACCAGATTCTCACAGTGCTCTGTGGTGGTGCATGTAATATCCTGGACATAATCTGTCTTTTAATTTTCTTTGGATTGTAGTGATATTACAGATACATGTGTTCAGTTATAGATCTTTATTTAATAAGAAGAATGCTTTAGCTGAAGATTTGTACTATGTCAGAAGTGGGCAACTCACAATAATGTTACTGGAGGTTTAGCCCAGGTACAGCCTTGTCTTGCATTTCAGATTGACAGGAAAACTTACTCCCTTCATTAAGATGTGCCTCGTAGTTCATATCTTTATGCTGTGGAGACAGGGATGCTGCCAGAATTCTTAATAATGAGAACGTTATTTAATGTCAGATAGAATGCAAATTGCTTGTACAATTGAAATGTCATCTAAAACATGCCATCGTATGCAACACCACTTTATTATAAGTCACTGAGAGCAATATCTTAAATTTGGAATTGCACTAATCCTTCATCTGCTTTTGTTTACCTTTCATCTATAATAGAGATGTCGAATTTCCTCCAAACTGCATTTGCATGTTTTAACTGCATGCACTCACAGCTGAAAATGTGTGGGAGAAGCATGAACAAGAACTTCTGTTTTATTTTCTTCATTTTTTGCTTGTTTGTTCAAAGCAAATTAATAGGAAAAGATAGCTTTCAAATACAAGACACAATGCCATGTCAATCCTTTTTAAAAAAGAGCTGAAGATCAGATGAGAAAATTTTGTGATTTAAAGTATGAATTGTAATACAAATTTGATTGTATTGATTAGATTGTAATTGATTTTCTTGGTTATTTAGTTCCATACAGTAGTTTGTTTCATATAATTGAAACAATAACAATAACTTCAAAAGATTAACTTGCTTCACAGTAAAATGACATTTAATGTATTTAAGATTTTTGGCATACTTTTCTTGGAAAAAGATATCCAGAACAATTACTTTGTAAGTGCAATATATGCCAGCGTGGAAAACACGGTTAGTGCATCAGGCAGGGCTGCACAACTTTGTTTATAAGTATCAGTTCAAGAAGGAACCCTTTTCTCAAACAGGTCATTTTTAAAATATTTAAAGCAAAGCCATGGCAGCATCTTCTCTCTCCTATTCTGCCCTGGCAGCCCTTCCTCCTGTTCTTCCATGCGAGTGTCTCTTGAACAGTAGGAGAAGGCAGAGGGGGAAAATGGAGCCCTGCCTCCCTTTTCGAAGTGTATCTGCTGACCTGCCACTACACCGCCCATCTAGGCTCCTCTGAAAGAGCAACAACTGCTTTCCTTTTTTTCCCTGACAGTGCTTGGAGCCAGGGAATCCCATACTGAACACTCTTGGAATCTGATTTTACAGAAAAAAATTGCCTGGCTGGTGCTCTCTGAAGATGCCAAACAGTTCCAGAGGTGGCAGGTGCTGGGCAATACCTTTGCACTGAAGCCAGCTGCAGCCTCTGTTTCTGCTTGCACTGTGGGCAAGGAAGAAAAAGAAGATACCGGGGAAAGGCTGTCAGATTTAGGAGCTGTAGGTTTGCCAGGTGTGCTAAACATTTTAGCTTTTGACTTATTTAGTCTAAGACTAAGGAAATGTTGGAAAAGTTGCTTCAAAAATGTTCACCTTGAAGAATAATAAGAGCTCTTTAAAGTTGAAAATCTGTTCTTTTAGGAAGTACTTCTTGCCAGAATTGTGCAGTATTACTTAAAGGCAGACTTATTTTCCTGGACAAAAAGGATAACACGAGTAAGGCAGGGAATAATGTATTCTCTGGCTGGAGGTTCATCTTCAAAGTCCAAACTTACCATGGCAAAATCTATTCTGTTGTATTCATATGCTTTACTTCAGAGCCAGATCTCATTTTGAGAGTGCACCTCTTGGTTCACAAGGAATTTAATTTTATCAAGCTAATTCATTTAGAAATTGTCTGGATTTTTTCATTCAATGAATGGTACAATGCCACGCTCGTCCCTGGGACATCAGCTCTTGCTCCTGCCTCTCTTCTGTTCCTTTCCTCTTCCTGAAGTCAGAGATTGCCTGAAACATCTACTAATAGACAACAGCCAGCCTTTAGGTGAAGAATGGGCAAAACTTGTTCGCATTTGCTGTGTAGTTTGTCTGCCACATTTCCTACTGTGGGACTTCTGACCCCTGTTTTATGATTAAATAAAAAACATGACCACTTGTTTGAATGGGAAACACAGTCCAAAGAAACTATGTCAGAGATACAAAGAGTACTTCGATATTTCAACTGTTCCAGCATTTGTTACAGAGAACAAAAAAACTGTCTGCAGTTTTGCTTCAAGAAGAACAGAGAATATTCAACTATGACTGGGTACTTAGCGAGGTTTGCCTGACATCTTAAGTGTATGTGGGACCACTTCTGGTTGGAAGCGCTCCGATACATACACTACTGTAGAAATATTTACAAATTAGTTACACGCCTTTCTCTTTGTGCTTCAAAGTTCTTGGAAGATAAATATAGCTCTTAAATGTTGATAGAACAAAGCTTCATCATCATCTAAATGGAGCAATGGCATGGAGCCTTGAAAACATGACCTATGGCCTAAAGCAGCATTCGCAGAGTGTCTCAGAAAGGGCATATGCGGTGCAAGGCTGGACTCCATAGTCTGATATATTAGTTCTGCTTTGACAGAGATACACAAGGCTACAGCCTGTAGGTTTTGGTTGTCTGGGGTTGGGCTTTTCCATATGTATAAGCTTTTTCCTTTTCAGCTAGAGTTGTTGCTCCTCTCAAGAAAACAGTGCTACCTTTTTATTTAACTGGTTCATGAATTTCTGACAATGCTGAATACTGCTGTACTTGTGAACCAGAGAAACTAGCCCTGTGGAAAAAACTGTATTCATTCACAGAGCTTCAAGATTTTTGTTTGTTTCTTTTAGCTGTCTTAAGGCCTTTTCTGTTTCAATTTTTTCTCTTCGTTATTGCAAATAATTTGTAAGGTATTCCAAAATTATGAAAGACTCTGTCTTTGCCTCCCTATCTGTTATAGATGTATGACTGCTGCAGAGCCCTTTCACATGAGTCTGGTTACAAATCCAAATTGACTCTTCATTTAAATCCTAATTGTATATGTGGCCTAGAGCTGTCAGCCAGTCTTACTGTCCTGTGCTATACACTAAGCAAACATACAAGCTAATGATGGCCTCCACTCTTAAGAGCTTAGAATCTTTAAAAGACAGGACCTCCCAGATAGATAAGACAAATAAATGGGCGAGGTAACAAAACTCAAATGCACATGTGCCTTTTCTGCTTTTCATCTTCAATTTTGTGGATTTTCTCTTTTCATTGTAAATAGGAAGGATGCTCAGGGCTTCCCGTCCTTGGATAAATTCATACCCAGAGATTCGATAATGAATTAGTGTCTTTGTTGGTTTCCTCAGCCACTTGTCATCTGGAACTGATGAAAAAATGAATTTATATTGAATTTTTTTTTGTTTTTAGGAGGGTTGTATTATTTTACTTACTTTGAGAGCTTAATATCTTCATTTGTTTTGTTGGAACCCTTAAAAATATTTTTTTCTTTCTTCATTGATCTCTCTCAATATCTATTATAAGCCTGAAATTGTTTCCTTGTGTTTCTAAGGCATCTTAATTTCTTTATCAAATATGATTTCTTCCTTCAAAGTTAGATTCACAGATGTTGTTCCATATTATTCTAGACTGAGTTATTCTAGTATTTGATAACACTCAGGGAGAGTTATCAGAGAAATGTCAGACAAATGAAAATTATTAAATGTGCCTGCAGCACAGATTCTAATGCCCTTTTCAGCTGATACCTAAGGGGAACTCAACACCTTGGTCTGAGACACTTCAAGGATGAAATGTGATGAATTTAACAAATCTGAGAGACACTATAAAATACTTTGGAATGTGAAGAGAAAAATACTGTAGCTTTGAAAATGTGTGAACAAATTAATTTCTGAAAAATGTTATTTTTGAGCTTTCAGTTACCTGTTTCTCTCAGGGTCCTTTTCCAGATATTTGTTTACCACATTCTAAAGGCTTGAGATTTCTGGATGATTGCAGAAAACATACAAGTAACTTTCTGCATGCAGTGAGGCATAGGGGGAAGAACTCTTAATTGAATTTAGAGTTAATTTCAGAATGATATACCTACTCTTATTAATCAGGGAGGACTATTTTAATTCACTATTCTAAAAATGTTTTAATTATTTATTTCTGTTAATCATCACCTTTGGGCTTACAGAACCTGATTTATGGTATTATATAACAGAAATGGCAGATCTCTTGGATTGCAACCAGGCAATTGACTTCTACAATTACATCCTAAAAGTTCATCATTTGGTCTTGAAGTACCCACTGTATTCCTACTGAGGGAAGAAAGCATATACTTTGCGTCTGAGTGCAAAGAACTGTTTATGCAAAGTAAATTCATTTCTTTGGTAAATTCCCCTCATGGCATGTATAGCTGATCTTAATTTTTATTGGTGATTTGTAATTTATCACCAATGAAATGCTCTTCTGTTTCGTTTCATTTCAATTACCCAACGGTCTGTTAACATTGGCATGCAGTATGCTGGCTCCTTCCAGAGTAAGAAGCAAATTCAGTGCAGGGGATTTAGCTCTTGCATCTTGACAGCACTTTGGATGGAGTATAAGAAGGCAGGAAGAACTAAAATGGTAATAAATTGGCTTTTAGGTGGAAGTTGAGTAAAATGTTTAGACTTGAGCATGGAAAACTTGGTTAAGGAGAACAGAGGGACTAGAAAACTTGTGACCTCTCATTCTCCACCTAACCATTGCCCAAACCCCAATCAAGAAGTTCAGAATACAGATACACCGAAATTCTACTTTTAGACCTATACTTGTTAGTGAGTTTCATTTAAAAATTCACCTGCATGAAGACTGAACAAGTGTGCATACATCTTTTTCATAAAATGCATCATTATGGTTACTGGTTTTAAAGGTTTTGTTAGCTATAGCCAATCTTCCTAGCTGAATACCTGTTACTGTATACACTGGATTAGTATCAGAGGTGGTTTTTTTCTCACAAATCATTAAAGAGTTTCTGAGTGACAATTTCATTTTGGAGGATCTTTTCATGCTGGCTGACTGAAATGTTCAAAGCACAGGTATCACTAAATGCAGAAATATGACTTGATTACAAGATGAGCTGTCATAAAATGTATGCAAAGATTCAGTCTATGAAAATGGCTCTGCCCTTTCATGGGAAATGAACTGAAGTGATCCTTGTGAGCTGTGGGGCCGTGGAATAGAGCAGGTAACTAATTTTGCCATATGTCTTATCTTAAACTGGCTCCATCAAACTAGGCTTAGCATGCCTGCACAGGGAGCTTAGCCCATTTATCTGAACTATGTGCAAATAAAAAGTACTATATTTGTTTGTTCAACGCTCTGTTAACTCAGATTGTTAAATAGTGGTTCGTTTGAAAATGCTTCCTTATTTTGAAAAAGATGCTTTTGCACATGGAATCTGGTAATAAAAGAACTGAAGTAATTTGTTTGACACATTGGAGTCAGTGAATATCATTATAAAGTAATACTATTACCAGTGTCTGTTGGACTTTGTAAATCAATGTTCATTTTTACCAAATACTGTTCAACAAATACCAACCCCAGAAGAGGTGACCCTTTTAATTCCTTAGTATAGGCTACAGTTCGGTTTGATTTACGGAAGACCAGTAGTCTATTTATAAAAGATGTATCTGCAAGATGCCCTTTATGAGAAACTTGGCTTTTGGGACACATTAATTCTAAGTGCAGATGCAACTTTCATGTTTTATAATATAGCCCTGACAGCTGTAATTTCAGATTAAAGATTTTTCATTCACATTCCCATCCTGATTGCACTGCATGGTCCTTATATTACCTTACTGTCAATAGCAAGTGTTCATCCTATTGGGAGTCATTTAATAACCAGCTGCCATTTAAAGTGTAGACAGAACATTTGTCTCAGCCAGCTCATCTCAAGTGTAGTTTCTCTGCATGAGGAGCTGGGACTTCTTCAAGAAAAACAACAGCTGGACCTCACTATTGTTCCCTGACTCTTCTTTTGTAGTGGCAAGTTAAAACAAACATGGATACTCTTCGTGACTTTCCCGAAAACATTTATGGTACTGGTTTGTTTATTTATTTATTTTTCAGAAATGAAGTATCCTCTCTATGACAAATATTTTGTCCTTTCTTATACCATACAGATCTGCAGTGCTCATTTTGTGTTATTTAAAGTTGTTTGCTGAAAGTTAAGCAACAGCAAGGTTATAAGTTCTGTGCTACTCCACCGAACCTTTGCCTTTCTATATGTCATTATTTCCACTATACCAAGCTACTCTGCTTTCAAAGTATTTTAAAGCCAATTGTAAAACAATAGTTTAAGGGCATCAGTTTATTTTCAGATGTGATTTCCCAACCAAAGTCATTGTGAAATAAGTATAACTGGTCTATATGAAAATGAATTCATGACTAGTAGTGATTTTTTTTTAGAACCTACCTTTTAAATTTCCTTAACTTGACAGCTGGGGATTATCCTTTGTGGCAGTGATCTGTAACAAAAAAGGGGGGGGAGGGAAGGTTTCAGGAAAAAAATTGACTCTTTCATGGCTAATTAAACTGGAATACAAATCAATCAGCAGAAATAGCTGATGAATTTATTATGTCTGTGCAAGTTTACTGTATCCTAATGTGTTTGATGTTCACTAAAATTACTATTCCCATCATCTTATAGGGTAATCGTTTACCTTAAGCTTTACCTTTATCTATAATATTGATCTGAGACTCTCTGGCAAGTAGTGGAAGTTTGGGTTTATGTAATTGTGCAGGTTATAAACACTAGAGCCATGACAACTTGGAAAACCTGGCCTGGTGATTAAACCCTTAATTTTTCTTCTCATATCAAATTCTCTAGGTCCCTCCAGCTTGGGAACCTATGAGTTAGTTAATTAAATTAATGGAAGGGTGGATGAAGAGATGTAACCATCAAGAAGCACTTTCAACTTAGTTTCTATAAACATTTTACTATGTAACATTTGTCCATGTATCATTGTACCACTGTGTCTTAAAAATACTTCTGTTGCTGTACTGAGGCATACAGGGGTTTTAATGCATTATAAATGTTACTTGGAAAAGTGTCCAGCAGTCAGGGGTTATAGAGAGAAATATATACCACAATGTTGAAAATTAGTTTTGAAATTTGCATGCACTTGCCATGTAGCTGCTGACATGTAATTTGTTGTTTGGTTAACTATCACAACAGACTTCCCCCCGGACCGCCCCTCCTTTTTGAGGTGATGAGTGGGGCTCATCTGAAGTGTTACAAACATACTCCGCAGTTGATTCAGAGCTTTTAGGGATTTCAGAAGAAATTGATGCATGTCCTGTATAGAAACTTCATTGAGCCATGCTAGGAAGAATTTTGTTAATGTATTAGTAAGATAAATATGTCATGTCATGGGCATCTTGCAGAAATTATTTGCTAGTTCTTTATTCTGAAAAATTACTAATGGAATGTACAGATTCATTTCCACTGCCCTAACGAATAATTTCTCCTTCCCTTTTGCAATGTACTTAGCCATTCTAGAGATTTGTTTAGTAGTCATCCTTCAACTACTGTTTTACAGCTCACCTCAACCCCACAAGAGAAGAAACTCAATTCTCCCCCTGAACTCAAGCTCACGTTAATTTCTGCCAGGCTACTAAGACTTTCCATTCCTAAATTCAATCTCTGCTTCCAAGGAAAAGAGCAACATTTAGACCAGTGTCCCAGTCACGTGTTGCTTGAGCAAAGAATGAGATCAGCTACTTGCAGTGCACGTCTTCCGACTACAGATATGTATGAATAATAAATTATATTGTCTTTGTTAACAAAGGGTCAGAAGCGAATCCAGTCTCCAAACAGAGCAGTCACTAGGCTGTATGCAAAGCGTATGCAGAGCAGGAAGCAATCTTTCCCCCCTAAGTGTCTCGGAGAGAGGCACTCACCCTAGTGTGCCAGTAAGCTGGGAACAACACACAGGGTGGATTTCAGACTTTCTTGGATCTTCCCCCTAAACCTCTCCCAACATCTCATTCTTTTCTATAAGCTGTAGTATTCACTTAAATCCCTTCCACTGTCTGCCAATTCTAGATGCAAAACTTGATGATTCCAGTGCACTTAGTACTGTTACAGTAAAGTGTTGAAGGGCTGGAGAACAATACCAAACATCTGCATAAAGCTGGGTAATGGTTAGTTAATGAAGGTTAGCACTCTCCCTTGATAATCCCATGTAAAATGCTTTAAATGTTGTTCATCAACATTTACTTGCTTTTGAAAATGTAGTCATTTTGACTGAAGGCTCTTTAACAAAAGAAAAAAACCCACAACCCCCAAACCTAAATTGCTTTCAATATTAAATGATTGCATTTTCATCAGTGTTCTTTTCTTTTTCAAAAAGGAGAAAGCAATACCCAAGACTGCACTGCACGCAAACCCCGAACTTTCAAATGTTCCTGAAACAGAAGAGGGAAAAGCCTCCTCAGCATTTCCTGTGCAGCCCTCCACTGGCAGTGCTCTAGTATTTACTGTAAACAAACTAGACCGTCCTCTGGAGGCTAATGGGGCTGTTGATTGGTGTTTGCTCATCACAGCAGGGTCTGGTGTGTGATATCTGGGGCTCCTGTGTATTGATGAGTGTGGGCTGCCAGTGGGAGGTACAGCCCGCCGGAGGACAGGGAGGGGGGCGAGGGGGCTTGTTAGCTCTTTGTGGCTGGGTGGAATGGGAGACCTTGTTTATTTAGCATTCTTAGCAAGTCCTCCAGGACACTTGCCAAGTCTACTAAGGTAGATTCCCCCCTATTCCCATGGATCTTTGTAGAAGTATCTAGCTGTTGAAAGACCAGACAAGATAGTTGCATGCTTATTTAAAATAACCTTCGTGCATCTGATCAAACATCTACTCTCATCTGAAACAGCTTAGGATCTCCTTAGAGGCTTATTAAGCAGGTAGCAATTTAGAGTATGTCCCTGTCAAACAGTTGTGTGTAATAGTTTGTTTATGTTCTCTCAAGCAATAATGCAAAGACAGAAGATTTGCCTTGCATTAGGGGCTTGAATCAGGTTTAGGTTTCTAACAATTTTTTTTTAAAGTGCTATTATATTCTTCAGTAACTATCATACATTCATATGGCAATCAGAAAATTAGGAACCTATTTACAGATTTTATGTGTCTAAATACAAGCAGCAGAGCAGATGATTTTGGCTAATAAGAAAGGATAAAGAAAGGTGAAAAATAGTACTTTTTTCCCAATTTGTTTTATAATTATTTCTTTATTTTTTTCTAATTTGATAGTCTGTTTTGCTACTGATAGAAAGTCATAGTGGGGTATTTTTTAATGGCTTTTTTAGAAAGTGGTATCTGTGTCCAGAGGGAACTCAGCTGAAACCATTTAAAGCAGGGTAGGTAGGGGCATATTAGTTTTACTGATAAGTATATTTTAAAAATGTTATAAATGATGGAGGCTTTCTTGTTATTTGTTTTCTCTGATCATAGCAAAGCCTTCAGTAGCACATGACTATTTGTGTTTATCCTCCCCTCAAATTCTTTTACGCTTGTAATTTGTTTATATATATACATATTTATAAGAGTTTTTGGTATTCTCTACATAGTTTATTGCTAATTTTCATGCTACATGGATGAGAACTCTGGTCTTATCAGTGTGTTAGTTGGAGAAGATGTGAATTTTTTCCTTTTCCCCAGTTCTAACCACTGTTGAGAAGGTGAACCAGTGCAAAACCTTGCTGCTTAAAACTGACCTGAGCTCATAGCTCATGTGCCAACATGTCATTTATCCTGAAATGACAGAGGGCATTGCAAAGTGGAAGCACCTGAATGTCAACAGTAATAATTAGATCAAACCTGGTATTGCCAAGAAGAAGCAGTCCTAATAAATATCTTTACCCTTATGTTATGTTACTACAATGTTTTCTGGCTCATTTAACTCTATTCATGGTATTATGTAGTCTAAATGATTTTTAAAGTAAACCAGTGCGTCTTAAACCATGGGCAGATACCTAGAAAGCAACATTAAGCTGAGGGTCTGCAGTAGACAGTCTGGCTCTCTTTTTGTCAAGAGGTTTCAAAGAGCACAAATCCACTTCTCATTTATGATCACTTCTGAGAGGGTAAACATGTTCAAGGACACTGAAGACCCATTAGAAGGAGTCACGGAAGGATTGTATGTTGCTGTAAAGATCATCATAAGGCATTTCTAAAAATAAGACAGACTTCTTTGTTACTTGGATACTTCAAAAATAATAATAAAAATACTTAATGATACATGTCAACATTAAGATAACATAAAATCTATCAGCAATAACAATGAAACATACCCTAACTGAGGACGCAGTGCTACGTATGTCTTTTCTTGGCAATGCTCTCTCTGTAACCGCCATTCAGGATGATGCTGCGTGTTATTTTACCAGCTTGGCTAGCCCTGAATCTGTTGCAGTGTCTTCAAAAAGGAGAGCTCATATCCCTTCTTCCCTCTTCTCCCTTCTGATGGCCATGCAGCCCTCCCCCTCTCAGAGGAACTTGAGCTGATTCAACTCACTAAACGGGCAGAAAATTAATCCCACGAAAAAGTGTCTGTGCTTTTGCAGGGGGAAGTGAGCTGAACCGGCTCAGCAGAGACATGCTCCTGCTGGCACGTGGAAAGGGTCAGGTCAAGCCTGGAGGAGGAACGGTAGTTGAAAGTACAAAGGGAAGGAAGATCTTCCTGTACTGGTGTCTACAAGGTATTATGTTGTCTATAATGTGTAATTTCATTCTCAGTTAAGCTGACATGTTGTTTGTAGGGTTGCTCTGTGAACAAGATGATGAATGTAGGGGGTGTAAGCTAGCTTTGCTGTCAAAAGAGGCATTTGTGAAAATACACTCTTGGACTAAGATTTCTTTCAACTCCTCTGTGTTCCACCCTTCTGTGTTGGTAACACTGGTCATTCAGTTTTTTCTAGATTTAATGTGAATTTCTCCCTTTTCTCTTTAGGGACACAGTGGGAAGGGAAATCTTGGACAGTTAGAAAGTGATTGGAATTTAACAGAAGTTGTTTGACATGATATAAAAAACTGAAAATAGGTTCTATAATATTTTTACAGGCTTTGTTTAAATTTCAAGCTAACCCTAGCGCTTTATTCTTTCCTTTGAAGGAAAAAGGATTGATAGATTGCAATAACAAAGTATCCATATCTTTACTTTAGCTGAATGACCTACCCATAGGGCAGATTAAACAAATATGACCAAATATTCAAATTTAATGATCAGCATTTGGGCATGTAGGACTAAAATATAAATAATAAACAAAAGAATCTTTCTAGCATCTGATTAGTGCCCTCACCTGCTGCTGAATGATATCAGGCCTGCTAAAATGTTTGTGAGCACAATATTTCACCCTCTAGAGGCTAGTTTACCAGAAGTGAGTATAACTCATCTGCAGCACTCCCCTCTCTCCCACTTGAGATAACCTTTTGCTTATTTAGTCTCATGTTATAGTATGCTTCAGTGGCTGTTGAGCAGAGCTGCATTAACTTTACATAATTTCTAATATTCTAGATAATTGTTTTTATTTAAACAATTTAAAAACATTTACATTTTCAAACACAGAATACTGAGCAACTGTCTTTTTTATCAAAGAACTTGAAATTCGTTGGCATTAAAAATCATGTCATTGGGAGCAGGAATACTGAAAATATTTTTCATTCAAACTTTTCAACTTCAAAAGTTAAAACTAAATTCCATGCATTCAAGTAAAAGTAGTTCTAGTTTTTAGCAGAGAATGTGAAGGTAAATTGAAGCAAAAAATACTCAGTGATGATTATAGAGGGAGCTTGATTGTACAACCTCTGGTATTTCCCCTTCTTTCCTCATATCAGTCCCTCCACATTAATGACTGGATACTCCTTCCTTGGCTTTAGCAGGACATTCACAACTGCCTTGCTGGGACACTTTTTGGCCTAACTGCCCTGTCAGTTACAATTAAAAGAGTTAATATGACAGTCAAAGGTCATAAATTGCTTGTGGCTAGTGTTCTCTGCTTGTCTCGCACAATGGCAACCAGGAAATTGCCCTGTCAGTTACAATTAGAGGTGTTAATATGGTGACTAAGGGTCAAAACGCTTCAGTAGTAGGAAGGAGTTGCAGAAGACATTTGGTTTACATTAAGTGATGGTTCAGGAAAACTTTGCTTAAATGGGATGGTCACTTAATCGGGAATGGATGTCAATGTAAGAGCCCTGATTAAGGTTGCTACTTCATCGTTCTCACAATAGTAAGTGTTGGAATTAAGCCATTTTGGGGGCTTTCTAAGGCTTACATAAATGTCACACTGGAAAAAAAAAAGTCTGTAGGTCCTATACTCTGGTGAAATATTTGTTGAGACACAGTTATGATGGTAGAAGAAACACTGAAGAAAAATACCACTACTATCTATTATTAAAACTTGTGCACACAAACTTATGTGAACAAGGTACTGAATTTCTCCTTTGCAGGTGGGTTTTTCAAAAAGACTCTGGTCTGATGTTGTTGTCATTGAGCTTTGCAATGAAACTCACCTGGACTTTAGAAAGAGCAGGTCAAATCCAAACTCTCTTGAACTGTGGTTTTCTCTCTATTTTATATAATTTTCTTCAAGAAGTATTTTGCCTACCAATTTCACTGTGGCAAGCTCCACACTTACAGGCTTTGTTTAAATTTAATTTAAATTAAGCAACTCAATAAGAATACCTATTCTTTTAAAACCCCTTGGATTTCAAAAAGTATCTTACTATTTCTAGGGGCTGATGATGGTTCCTCAAAATGGTTTTAAATGTTACAGGTAAGAACACTACTGTTGTTCTTGTATTTCCTTGTAAGGTGATGATACTTGATTCCTGTGTATACAAAAGATGAATTGTCTAGTATATCCCCAAAACTGCTTGAGCAGCCAAGCAGTTAACTCTTGCTCAGTTCTGGTTTTGCATTGCTATAGATCAGGATTGGTGTAAAGCTAGTTCTGATGTGCCCCCACAGATGTGGCAGATATCCATGATCTTTAGGGACTGGAATCTCTTTAATATCCCAAATGGAATAATTATAATACTAGGATATACATAGCCGCCTCCTGAGAGCTTGATGTCTGTTTTTCCCTATTACCAAAGAAAATAAGAAGGTGGCAAATATTAGACCAAAAGCATTATTGAAATAAATGCTGGGGATAAAAATCTCTGGGAAACACTGAGGTCAGTTAAATACTCAATGAGAATAATAGATAAAGGCCATTCAAGTTTTTGGCTTAAAAATAATTTTAGTGCAGTCACTTGAATGAAGTCAGTTGATAAAAAATCCTAGAACTTTAGCCCTTCTTGGTCAAGCTTGCTGACCATGTAGAAAAGTTTTTGTAGCCCTACCAATGAAGGACAACCCAGACAACTAAAAGAAAAGAACATATATTAGACAAGAATTTTTTTATATTACTATTCTACCCCTGCCCCTGGTTGGCTTTTGGTAACAGTGATGTTTTAGAAAGAACACTGATGTTCCAAATACCCCTGGCTGGCACAGTGTAGTAGAGTTTGCTCTGACTAGCAGAACTTGACCCCACAGGCTTTGATGATCCGTTGCCAAAATAGCAAGACTACTTTCTGCCTTAAAGTCCACAGGGTATAGTAGGGTAGAGGAGGCTACAGTGTCAGCAGTAGGGGTGGCTTGCCAGATGACCCAGCTATCTGTCCTTGTGGTGCTATTTCTGTTGTAGGTGAGCACCTGTAGTGTATTTATTCCCACAGGATCCGTCCCTGAAGGGAAGTATATTTCTTCCTACTGGATAGCTGAAGAAACTGAGGAAGTACTGCTTGAAAGGTGGTGGATAGGGCCTGTGAAAGAACAATAAATTGAGCTTGGCTCTTAACATGCAGAACCCTGATTTAATGCATACAGCATCTGTGCATGTTTCCTGCATGCTACAAGGTCGTTGAAGTCAACTGAGGTGGACAATGACAATGCTTTATTACTCCTATGAAATGAATTTGATGTGTTTGAAGCACAGTTCAGAACTTCATTCCAGTTAGCAATTTCAGGTGGAAAGGATTTGGCTGGAGATCTGGCCTGTCATGTCCTGACAGTTTAGGTCCTGTTATACCACTGGTTTTTACATCTCTAATTTAAAAAAAGAACAGCAGCTTTTCAGAAATAGCAGCTTCTCTGTGTGAATTCACAAAAGTTTAAGACAAAACTTCAGTCTATAGATGATTTTTATCTAAATGAGAAAACTCCAATTAATTTTTAAGTCATTCCTTATTGTACAGAAATTAATATACATCAAGATCCATGGGTACTGTCTTTTTATCCTTACTGTGTAAAATGCTTCTTAATTCAAAATATTTAAAAGTCTGATTTTCCGGGACTTTTTGCAAGTTCTTTTAACATGCAGATATTCTAGGAAGATGTATCCAAAAACAGGTTGAGCATGGTATTTTGTTCTGCAAGTCCCCCAAATTTTATATTTAAAAAACGTTTTTTGTTATGTATTATATATATATATCTATATATATTCTTGAAGTAAAGTAGTGAAACATTTTTTAACTAATTTGATATCCTTAAATTGTGAGGGATGATAAGAAAAGGCTAGGAATCTTTCTTTACAAAAGGCTTAATTTATCATTTCAAAGTTGTAAGATCAAAGTTTCAGCTATTTTAAAAACCTATGGAAATGTCTGTTAATTTCTTCCATCAATATAATGAGACTCATGAATGTATTAGAAATACATTAGAATGTGTTAGACTCATGAGCTAATAAATATAGCTCAAAATATTCTCCATGTCGAAAAGGCAAAAAAAAAAAAGAAAAAATGTTCAGTCTCCAAAATTAGCCAAAATAGTTATATTAGAGATAAGGTAATTATTTATGTGATTCACTTTCCCTAAAAGCATAGTAGTTGTGTGGTCTTCGTTCTTGGGCTAAGAAATTTGTATGCTAGTTCTCTGACTTTTAGAAGAATTACTTCATCTGTATCATCTCTAAAATTGAAGTCTGTCTTTTTTGTCCCTCTTAACATGGGCATCTGATAGATCTTAAGCACTTAAAAGGTAAATCAGGTCAGCAGTATCATAACGAGTTTTCACTATTATTCTGTTTTTGTAAAGAATTTAAACAAACTGCAGGCAAAGTAAGGTATTGGAGAGAAACCGATTCCTCAATTCTGGTGTCATGCATCAGCTGTTGGCAAATCAGCTATGTATAGAGACATATGGACAAGTAACCAAATTTCTGTCTTACACTTCTTTGAAATCATGAGCAAAATATATATGCTGTTGGACTGATGTGAGGCAGAGACCAGATTTGTCCCACTTACTTCATAATACTCTGACTATACAGCAAAATGAAGTCTGTGTTCAGTCAGTTTCATTTTTTGTTATATGAGAGCACTTGCTGATCACATTTTGAAAGAAGTATCTGTTGCATGGGCTTTTCAAGTCTGGGGATCCTTTAGTCATGCTTGATGTATTTAAAGGAATCACTTAAAGGGCAGGGGACCCAGAGGGAAGAGCTTCTAGACCATAACATTTCAATACACTAGGAAAGAAAAGAAGAGTTTGCAACAGAGGCATAAAGATTAGATCTTACTCTTCAAATTTGATGTAGAAGACAAAAGGAAATTCTTAAAGAGTGTAAATATTAACAACTTTTCTAATTAATGAGATTCAGTTCAGTATTCCTTGAGTTAATAATTTCAGTCCTATCCATGTTCATGGTGTTTATTTCTTTCATGTGAGTTCAGCAAAAATCCATACATTTTCCCAACTGCAAGAACCACATGCTTCTTCTCTGGGTGGTTTTTATGTGCAAAGCTGAGACAGAACAGTCTTAATGAGACCTGCTCACTTCTCCTGTCCTCATCCTCCCTAAGGGCAAAGGGTAAGAAACGTGTGCATGGCAATATACAGTTACACACAAGATAGATGCAGTTTATATTTGTCTCTGGGTTCTGTTCTGTGAAGAGGAATTTTTCCTCAGTAAAGCCAAGCTAACAGTGGATATAACAAAATGTATACAAACTCCTAGTACACTGACAAGACACTTTCTAAAGGCTGGGAAATATTTTCCCGCATGTTCTATTTGGGGAGCTGAACAGAGGGTTAAAAGTCTCTGTTGCTGAGGTGCTGATAATTCATAACTCTCAGCAGGATTGCAGGTGTAATCATTACCTAAAATCAGCTCATGATCAGTGTCAAAAATCACAGCACTAAACCATTGTTACTGTGAAAAAATGGTTCCCTTGTTTCAATCAAACATATTGTGTTTTGAATGATCAGTTGCTCTCCCACCATCTGAAATAAGTTAGGAGAGGATGGAAAAATATAATACCTTGATGGCTGTCTGTAAACAAACATTGTCACTCAGAAAGTGTTTTCAAAAGGCTTTTTTACTCTTAAAAATAAACTTGTTGCTAATTATTTAAGGCTTTCCTTTCTCCCGTAGGTAAACAGTGTTAATGAACTTAATTGGTCTCTAATTGCCTTATTGGTTTTGTGCCTTCTTTCTGGGAAACTCTCCACTTAACTAGACCTGATGGATAACAAGTCTTCACAGTGAGAGGTGGCAGCATCCTGGGAGGGTTGGTGTGGAAACAAGCTTGAGGTCATGATTAGGAGATGAGGGCTCTGGGATGGTGTTTATTTGCCATGCTATACTGTTCTCTTTGGGGCAAAACCAGCTGTGTCAGAGCTGTGCAGCTAACCAAACCCAGAGCAATTGCTAGCTCATTTTTTGTTGGGTGGATAAGTGACAGAAAGCTATTTGCTTGGGTTTAAAGTTGTTTCTTTTATAGCATTACAAAGATACACAGCCATAGTGCAGAAATTAAGTTGCAATGCATTTGAGAGATGCTGCTTTGTGGTTGAAGTGCAATCTGTTGCGTTAGTCTAGATATTTATCAAGATATGCTTCGCCTTACTCCTGTAGCTGCTCTCACCAAGTATTGGAGCCCAACAACAGCAGTAACTTGTATTTCTATCAAAAGTAGTGAAGAAATGGGTGTCTCCTATTATGTTAATTCTGGCTTGAGCCTTTGTAAAAGAAATTTGTTTAAATGTGCTTATTTTAGATTGGATTATGTTGCCTTTACTAGGACTGTGCCTGGTCAATCTCATTCTGTTAAACTAAGATATTCTCTCTAACTTGTACACCTCACCTCTATGAGAGCTGATAGTAAGGGCAATACAGTTACTTCTTATCAGTCTATGCTTTAAGCTGAGGCTAAATACTGCAAAGCCTACATTTTAATTTGGATCCGATGTTTGCTTGGTGAGTACAGCTTTTTTTTTTGTTAGAGTTGCTAAAATTTCACAGTCTGTAGAGATGGATGAGGAAACCAGGCAAGAGTGTTTTAATAAGTCATTTAAATAATTTTAAAGACAATAATATACCTAACCTGTTTTTCCAGCAGCATCTTCCCAATTTCCTCATGAATTCTGTGAACTCTAAACGTTTCAGCTTCTAAAGAAAATAATCCTTTCCAAGTAGAATTGTTGCTGTGGTTTTTTTCCTCTCTTTGAAATTAACATCTAAGAAGACAGGTAGCTTCAAAATAGTGTATGGCAGAACTGGTAGGCTGGATCCTGCAAGGGTGACACCTCCTCCTTTTATTACAAATAGCTGCAGTTCATCATGTCACAACCTACAGAGCCATAGGGAACCAGTGAAGCATTTTGAATTGGAACAATTTTGTTTTCAAACATTTTCATTAAAGCCTTTACTATTCTTATGTGAGAAATTGAATTAATTTCTGTCCATATTAAAAAAAAACTTACATGAAAATACATTTTGACTTCTTACAAGTTGTAGTCCAAGGACCAGAAGATCTTCCCAATATAACCTTCTTTTCTATTTTTTTTTTACCATTGCTAACTAATAGTAGCTAAGAAAATCAGAGCTAATAGAGCTCAGCATCTCTATCTTTTTTTTTTTTTCTGCTCTTTAATTTCAGAGAGGAAAAGCTGGAAAAGGAGAAGCAGAGAACAGATGAAGGAAGAATAATTATTTGCAGAAGAAAGGAACACAACATGCTTACTTGGTTTCAGTCCTTTGGGATATGAAATACTATTTTTTGTTTGAGTGTGCCTGCATGCATGTTATCAGAAACAATTCTTGAAAGCTGTCAGAACACATATTTTATAGCCAGTCTCAGCTTTCAGAGTTATTTTATAGATCACCCACTGCTCCATGGTAAGTTATTTTATTTAGATCTAAGTTTTTAAGCATTGCAAATGAATGAGACTGTTGAGATCTACTGAAATGGACTGATTAGAGAGAGCTCGTGGTCTAGAATAACATTTGTGATAGTCTGTCCCAAAAGAGGATTTGTTAGTCGTGCTAGCACTCTGAGGAAGTTGCTCCTGGAGCACTATCAAACTGACTGGTTGCAGCACATGTGGATGTGTGCTGACTGCATCCTAAGAGCGATGTGGTAGTGGTAGGTACAGCATCACAGAATCAGTCAGATTGGAAGGGACCACAGTAGGTCATCTGATCCAAACTCCCTGCACAACTAGGGTCATCCTAGAGCACATTGCACAGGATTGCATCCAGACAGGTCTTGAAAATATCTCCAGAAGGGGAGACTCCACAACCTCCTTGGGCAATCTGCTTCAGTGTGTAGTCACCTGCACAGTAAAGAAGACCTTCCTCGTATTCAAGTGGAACTTCTTGTGCATCAGTTTCTGCCCATTGCCTCTTGTCCTGTTGTTCAGCACCACAGAGAAGAGCCTGGCTCCATCCTCTTGACAACCTCCCTCCAGATATTTATAGACATTGATGAGGTCCCCTCTCAGTTGTCTCTTCTCGAGGCTGAACAGGTCCAACTTCCTCAGCCTTTCCTCATAAGTGAGGTGCTTCAGTGCCCCCATCATCCTTGTGGTCCTCCACTGGACCTGCTCCAGGAGCTTCACATGTCTCTTGTGCTGAGGAACCCAGAACTGGACACAGCACTGCAGATGAGGCCTCACCAGGGCTGAGTAGAGGGGAAGGACGACCTCCCTCAACCTGCTGGCAGTGCTCTTCCTAATGCACTCAATGGTAGTCCTAGAGTTGACATGTTGGGCTGCTGTCATCACAAGCTCTCTGTCCACTCTTCAGCCAAAGGCTCCTTTGCAAGGGTAGCAAGAATAAGTGGACTCCATATCTTTAGCTGCTGCAATGCACAGGCAGGTGGGTAAGTCTGGGACTCGGATGCATTGACTAAGCGATGAAGGTAGTTTAGAAAATATGTCATGCTGTAAATTGTTGCGGCTGAAGGTCTGGTACAAGACTATTCCTGCTGCTGCTAAGTTTAGAGGTGGGTGACAGCTGCCAGTGGTGATATCTTAAATCACAGTATCTAAATACTCCAGAGCTGAGTGTCACCTCAGAGCCTGGATGATCCATCAATGAAACGATTTTCCCTGTCACTAGCATGTATTTAAGTAGAAACAGTGAAATAATGACACAACTTGTATAACTTACTTATTCTGGCTTTCTGGTGCCCAAGATTTCAGAAATGAAGAATTGTATCTTTATTTTCAAAATGTGAAACAAAAACTGCAGTCAAGATACATAAGCTGTGGCTGCTACCACTTGGTATGAGATAAAGTACACGTGTGAGTGATGTCCTGTGTACTTTTATTTTCAACTGACATTTGCTTATGTGAATGTGTCATAAAAATTGTAGTTTAATCTAAGATTGAAGCTTTCACTTTCTTTTCAGGACAAGAAGTTGTATCTTTCAGCAAGTAGTGATCTGGTATCTCAATGTTTGTGTATGTTTCTCCATTTGTGTATGGTCATGTGCCTAGAGTCCATGGTTATTATAGTCTTGGCCTCCAAAATGAATCTGCCAGAAAAGTTTTCAGTTTTGCAATGTGGACACTTGTTTGTTGGGAATTGGATGGAGATTGGCAATCTCATTTTGTCTAGATTACCAAGAAATTGACATAAGGTTTTGTGTTTCCCTAAACCAAGAGTATGGCACAGTACAGTGATTTTAGTTGCCCTCTGTGGAATAAAGTTTTGCATAGTTAAATGACGCTGTTACTGGTATTAACTGGTTTTAAGGGAATGTTATTTTTCCTAGAGTGACTTGAATTTGATTTTTTTTTCATTATAGCAAGTAATTTAAAAAAAAATGAATGAGTAAAATATTTAGCAACTGTGGAGTGTATTTTCCCCTTGATGTGTGCGCTTAATTCCCATTAAACTGAAATAGGAGAGACTACACCACTGAATGTCCGTGTAACATTTTGATATGCTCCCAGTTGGTAACAATGAGAGCGACACTAACAGCTGCTAACAGTGTCAACAGTCTCACAGGATGAAGTGTGGCGAGCCCCCAACTGTTTCCCATTCAAATGAGTTATGAGCTCTCACTGCTCAGGGGCACCCTGATAAGAGATCATTTGAGTAGAGTTGTGAGACTTGGGGAATATCCACCTGTCACGATGGTCACCATCCTTCAAATGAAATAAAACGAGGGAAAACATTTCAATAGAGGGAGAGAGTTAAAATTAGAAGAGAGGATGTCAAAACCCCACTAAGGAGAGCCCAGGGAAGAAGTAGCCCCTGGTCCAGGGAAGGATGTGCTAAGGATGGGGAATGCTCTAAAGGAAATGCAGTGAGGCAACATGAGATGACTTGGGGGCCTCCCCACCTTCCAACATCAAAGTCTGACTGCAGAGAATGTTTGGTAATTTGCTGCTTAATGTTACATGCTCTATATTGATGCCCAAATTATTGGCCTGCCTTCTGAGTGCCACTTATAGTACTTCATTTAATTTGCTTGGTTTCCTAATCCACTTGTAATTTTCCCTTTTTTCACCCAAGAAACATCACATGGGGACGATAAACTACTTAGTCTTGATGAAGAAGAACCAATATTATCTGTGGTCTGCACTTGTTTTCCTTTCCATTTAGAACAGTAAGGGCTCAAAAGTTCTTTTCTTTTCCTGCCATATAAATAATGTGTGAAGTATTTCATAGAAGAATTCATTGTGAAAGGTACCTGACAGATTTTGTAGTCCTTTCCCTGAGATTATGGCAGAATTAACTTCATTATCCCTAAGCACTCCGTAACAGATGGGTGTTTACCCTGGCCTGAAAAATCACCAAAAGCTCATAGTTCCCCAAAACTGCACCTTTGGATAGTTTGTTCTTACAATTATCAAGTATTCCATCAGAATACTGTGTTGTGAAACTCTTACTGCTTTGCTCTTTAGATACTTAGACCAGGGGCTCTTTTTAAATCGCTAATTTCTTCACTGAAAATTGCTGTTTGTCCTCTTGTAAAAATACAGGTGTTTGAATCTCATATCTGTTTATAGTTTAATCAAAGATGGAATAGTACTTTGAATTGAATTCAGGGCGTGATTTTTTATTTTTTTTTTTAAGACAGGATGCCATGACTAATGTGACTCAGGAGCATGCTTTCTGTTCAGAAAAGGAGCACTTTTCCCTGAGTCTAGTCACTCTCCCTTTCTATAAATTTTCCATTTCATTAGGCTTCCCGGTATATGTGGATCAGTGGTGTCCATCTGTATTGGTTCCTTTTGTGTTGTGTAGTTGGTGTTTTTAATGTGTTTCCAACCATTGCTTTAGAATTACTTTTTTAATCGTTGATCCTTCCCTGCCGTTTTAATGATGACCATTAAGAATTACTTGTGGTCAGATGTTTATCCAGTGATGTGTTTGCTTTATCATGCTATAAAACCTCGCTCTTGAGATTGATCCAAGAATGATGTCATCCAGCCATCATCCGTTAGTTTTCATCTGCTGCTTCTCCTTTCCCATGTCAACTACTTAGGAAAAGTGTAGAATAAAAACAGTTGAATCCTTGCTAATGTTTTAGCTTCAGCTAACTGGCTGAATAGTTGCCAGACAATCTTTCCTATTCCCAGGGAGGAAAAAAAATCCAGAATAACTAAACAAAATAACTGTTTATCTTTAGCTGACAAAAACTCAACTCCTTTCTCCCTCCTCTATCAAATATTACTATGTCAGAAAATCCACTGGGGACTTTATATATCCTGATTCATCTTGTGCCATCCCTCATCTCTGAGATTCTGAAAGACAGAATTCTTCACAACTCAGACTGCCTCACACACCCAACCTGATAATTTATGAACTGCAGGAGAACTATAAATAAGAAGATGATAAAAATCATCTCATCTTTCCTGCAAATTGTGTAGTAGTTGTTTTATTCTTTTTATTTTGTTTGCACATCGGGTAGCAGATTTGGCATGCATTCTATATTTAGTTAGCAGCAGAAATGAATACATTTATGTGATTGTAAATTTAACATACCCTTTCACATTCTAAACTGCATTCTTAGGTAGGCTGAAAACATGGCTGAATGCTGTGCTATTAGAGGGTGTAGAGGTCATAAAAAGCTGCACTGCAAAATACCATGACAGGTATTGTGGCTGCTGCTGGTGGAGGCTGCTTGGACATAACTGTATTCACCATAGACCAAGTTGTGTTCCCTTCTATTGCTACACAACAACTTGTGTGAGATACACTCAGTTGAGCCTTGTTTTGAAATTCAGAGTGGGTGTTTTATTCATTAAGCCACCTGGCGTTTGGTTGCTACCAAAAGAATTTGTGGGATTTGTGTTAGCCATGGGAGGGCTCTCTTACTAAGTCTCTCTGTGCAATATGAATACATTGACAATGACAGGAAAATAAAACTACGAATATTTTTAAAAAACTACAAATATTTAAACATAAAGGGGTCAGCTGAGAAGCAAATCTTCTTCTCATTTAATATTAAAGCCTACTTTGAAAATGTTTCGGAAATTATTTCTTAATTTGCGCCATGCCAAAATTTGCCATCCCTGTGTTCAGTAAAGCTTTACTTCTCAGACAGTTCCATCCCAAAGTGGAATCAGAACTTATATGTGCAATGTCCTGCTGCTATCAAAGTGTCAAGAATAATATTCTTTTGATGATTTGAGTTTTAGCATATCTCCAGAAATTAAATTAGGATAGCAGTAGTATTATACTTCTCTTCAGACGGTAAAAAGGGAAAAGTTTTCTTGATTCCTATTGTGAAAAGGACAGTGCTAATTTTAAGTTGCTTGATTCTATTAAATAATTTTGAAATAATTCAGTTGCTGGAATATTGGCAATTGATACCCAAATAATTAACATTTTGTTTCTGACAACCATCTTGCACTTGCAACAAAATGAAATTTATTCCTAGAGTTTATAGATAAATAAAAAATATTTTTTAAATTATTCTTAGATAGTTAATACACCACGGGGTGTGATCAGCTTGTCATCTGATACATGTTTGCCAAATATTTAAATTTTTTGAAAGCTTTAATGGCTCTAAGAATTTTGTTCCATTGATCAAATCCTCTTACTTAAAATAACATGCCTTATTATTTTCAGGCTATGCCCAAAAGCTGCTTTCAGGCATTATGTTTTCCCTTGGGTATTGTCAGCTGGAGAGACCAATGTTTCCAGGTCTTCTGTTCATGCTTGTAGTTTTCAGTCAAGTCCTATTGACAACATTCTTAATAAATTAAGCTGTAGAGTATCTTTCAGAGTAGGGTGATATGCTCCATTTTTCAAATGCTACTTGTTATTCTCCTCCTCATCTTTTTTTCTCACTATCCTTTTCAAAGTGCAGATGGCCCAGTTCTTTTAATATAAGTACCAACAATCCATTCTCTTTTTATATATGACTAACAGTAAAGAGAAGTCCTACTTCAGGAGGGCATGGAAACGTTTGTAAAACTGTAATCACACAGTTAAACCTCATTGATATGATGTTTCATGAAATACTTAATGTCAGCACATACCTAAGTGCTGTTAGCTGAAGCAGAGCAGAACATCTTTACTGTGACAACGAACCAAGTGGACTAGGCAATGTCCTTTAACTGTTTTGACTCAACATAACTTATTTCCCAGGTATGTTTGCTCAGTAAACCATATAAATTCCTAGAAGTCATTGTGTGCTTGGGGATTTTTTCATTTTCATGTTGCTTTTTACTTGTTACGATTTTTACATAAACTCCAAATCATTTATGTTCTTTAGTGCCTGTTATAGTTTTACAGGCTTTAATATGTGTACGGACAATGTCCAGTACTATATACATAATACTCAGTATGTGTCCATACTAAATCCCTTCAATATATACCTAAGAGTGGTTTTGAGTTCTCGTTTCAAGTCTGTTTTACAAGGAGTCAGTTGGCCTATTCCATCCTATAAATTAGCAACTGTAACACATTTCTTATTTACTTTCTGTAGGAGTAATGATTTATCTGAAGGACATAAAAAGTCTGTGCTACAAAGAGGAAACATGCTGTGATATTTATACCGTTTGGCTCAGAAGTTTGCAGAATGCTGTAGAAACACGTGAAGATGAGATTCATACTTTTCCCAAAGCCCTGTTAGAGGTAACAAAGAAACAGTCTGGGCATGATACTGGATTAAAAACTAACAGTTAGAAGTTAGTGGATTATAAAAGCAGGAAAGACTAATCTCCAAAACACTTTGTTGGGCTTAGTCCATGTGTCAAGTGTCAACTGCTTTTTGTCTTTTTTTTTTTCTCTGAATGCTTTCTAAAGACAATGGTATTGTTTGTAGTTTCTCCAGAGTATTTACAAGTTGGCTTTGTTGGACTTTGCTGACTTGTGCTTAGCATGTTGAGGTGTGCCCACATGGAAAGAAGAAGAAGAAAGGAAATGTCAAGGCAGCATCTCCTTGTAAAATGTAACACCTGTTTACATTTTCTACTGTTACCAAAAGGAGAATTGTTGAATCATGAAAGAAATCCCTGAGGCCACATTTATGTCATGAGTTCTCTGTGTTATATGGGATGAAGCCTTGTGCTATCTCAGTGACAGCTTAAACCTCAGATAAAAATATTTGTACAGCCACATCACCTTGAGCAGTGATTTTTGTTAGACATTTGAAGCAAAGAAACGTCAAGTATTTCAATGGACTAACATTAGATAAAGTGCAGGATTGGTAATTTCATTGGGATAGCACTAACATCAGTCTCTGATATTGGTTTAAATGGTGCTGAGCAGCCAAAGAGGAAGTGTAAAATTAAGATTAAAACTATGGCATGGATATTAAGTCCATAAGAAATTATGGACATGTCTACCTTCTTTTTTGCATGTTACATGCTGTTCTGGAAGAATTAATGGAAAAATATGCTATTGTTTAATTTAGATTGATCTACTAATGATGATTGTATAGGAATCTGAACTGGAGGTTGTTTTATAATTTAACATATATGTTTGAAATAGAATCTGATTGTAACTGGAGCCAAAACCAGCTTTGTTCTTAGTAGCCAGGGATCCAACCTGGAGAATTCTGGATTGTTAGCACACCTTGGAAGTCTTTAGAAGGGTAAAATACATGTTATAAATTGGAGTTTGTTTAAGGTTCTAATATGCTAACACAGGGAGTAAACCCAGTTCACTTTACTGTGCTGGATACCACACAGTGAGCTTTTAAGAAAAATACTTATCTGGTGGATCTTGTCTAGTCTTTAAAGTCACACTCCGTATTTGCTGGATATAAACTCAGCCCTGATAACTAAAGAGGAAAAAAGAATCTGCTTTCCTTCTGGTAGCTGAGGAAAGAGGAAGCTTTAAGTCAGATGTAATAAATGGAAGCAGAACTTAATAAGATGGGGTAGACTGCCAGGAATGGTTAGACTAATGGCTTTTAATTATTAGCTTTATGCTAATGCTCCCCACCTTGAAGGTGGGGAGTCCTGGGTGAATATTAATGAATCACCATTGAGCCTGTTTGAGAGGATCTCCATTTCATAGATGGAGACATGGAGGCACAAGCTGACTGCAAACACAAATCCATGATTTACTCATGTTGATTGGAAAAATAGGCAGTTTCTTGTTTCCAATTTCCTCCTAATTAATGTGCCTTTCCTGATGAAGGTTTGCTTTTTTTTGTTTCCTTAGTCAAAGTATTCAAACCTATTTGTTGCAGTCTGTAAGCAGCAAGGATGGTGCTAGCTGTTGGGGAGGAGGAATAAGAGAGTCTTGACTCCAGTGCTCCCCTTTCTGTCTCAAATACTCATACTGTGATAGCTAGTTCCTAGCTACACTATATTTCTGTAACAGTATATACAATAGATCTGTATATAACTCACTATGAATAGCCATTTGTAACGTGTGCTTTGTCAAACATTTCACTGATAAAAGAGACATTTTGAGATAGTGTGACAGATATTCTACATTTGTTATATAACCAATGAGGTAGGAGACAAATGAACATTGCACATTCATTCTGGGGCTGAAATCATGGTGGATTTAGTGTAATGGGTGTAACGTATGATGAACAGACCATCTGCCTGCATTACAAATGGCATTATTTAAAGCAGCTAAATTGTTATCTAGAGCAATGTTTCTCAAAACAGGAATCCCTCAGGAGGAGACTTAGGCAAAACCATCAAAGCTACAATAAAAAAACATATTGGTTGCTTCATTTTGTTTAATCCTTATTGGAAATCATCAGCACTGGAATCATATATCACATGTTGCCTGGAAACAAGCCCTAAGTACTTGTAGGGCAGTGACATGTGCAGGTCAGACTGCTAAGGCAGGTGTGACAACTCCTTGGCTTTTGCAACTCCCCATGGCTTTTGCAAGTGCAGCTCAGTCTGTTTTGAAACATTCATTGGCGTGTCTGTACCCCAGTCCTGGTCCTGCTGTTGGAAGGCTCTTGCCAGCACTGGCTGCACACAGCTGGGACATCCAGCAGCTGCCTGTGCAGGGGTCTCCTGGATCTGCCTCTAGAAAACTTGTGCCATCTTTGTATCCTCTAGATTCTCAGCTGCTCTGCAGGTCAAAAAAGCTGCTGGCTGCTTTAAATGATGGCAGCCCATCTCAAGCAGCTTCTGGGGTTGCTGTATTGACCTTAGTCCTGATAGCATGCCTAATTCTGCCCCTTGGCACATTTCCTCTGCAGGTGTGTGGGAGAAGAGAGGAAGCAGCTTCACAATGTGATTTACGATTTCAGCTCCTAAACAACCCCTCGCAGTGGCAATGTGTTAGGGGAGCTGGGCAGGAAACCAAGTCCATTGACAACAAAGAGTGGATCTAACTGCATTTAATTTAATTTACATTTCTCACTGGACTAAGGTGGCAGTGGTAAAGTGTCTTTTTTTCTCTCTACTGCATATGCAGCGTGCATCTTTGAACTACATCACTCTTCCAATTTCTTTTTCTTTCTGGGAATGGTTCTTGCACACTTCTCTTCCAGGATTGTCCTTTGGGAATTTTGCATATCATTTATGCACCTTTGGGGAAAAATGTTGCCTAGGACTAGATTTGAGAAATGTGGACCTAGCCAAATGTGGCAGTTTTCCAGCCCGTAGTTGTATTATATTTTAAGGCAAAATGATTTTACAGTAGTTATGCAATGAACATATGTAATGTATATATGTACAGCTTGTATAATTCATCAGGCTTTTGGAGCAGAGCAATTTGAAATAAAAAGTTGGCTCTCACCTTAAAACTAAAGGAAATAATATTGAGTAAAACAAAGGAACAAGCTTCTGCACTAAACTTTGGAAGTCAGCAACCCCATCCTGAGGAGCATACCTATGTCTTCATGCCACAGTGCATTACTGTCAGCATGTTGTAAATATGATCATGAGTAAGGATTCCAGCTCAGGATATGAAAATTGGGCTTTCTAATAAAAGCAAAAGAAACATCTTGTGAAATTAATTTGTTGCCATTTTGATATGCTGGATATTCTATGGGAAACATTCCTTTAAATTTCAGTTGTTCCATAGACCATATACAGGAAAAAATGACTGCAGTGTATTAACATAAATCATCGAAAAAGGCAGAGGTTGGATTTACTAAGTTTTCTTGAAACCCCTTGGAAATGTGCTGATTTTTGTTTTGGAGAGCTTTTACTAGCCTGGGTGAGTGATATCACATGTGGTGCTGAGAGCCATGTAATTAGTGTGTGTTTCTTAGGCATCCTTGACCATTCATCTGTCTCTTCCAGAGCTGCCTTTCAGTTTCTGAAGCTACCATTGGGGTTTTTTTACTTTGCTTTTCTTTTTTCCTCTGAGTTCTTGCAAACTTTCCTAACATGTCTTGCTTTTTTCCTGGCATAAAGACCACATCATGATGGATTATTAACTTCTCATGGGGATAAATGGCATATTGAAAGTTATTTTGAATGATTCCTAGGAAACAGTTCTAAGCATATCTTTTTCAGTAAACTTTTCTGTCTCCAAAGGATATTTTTCATATTACTGATTGCTGTAAGATTTATTTTCTTTCTGTTTCTGTTGAGGTTTTTTGTGTTGTCCAATATATGGTAATATAAACACTTCCTTACATGAATTTTGATGCAGGTTTTGATCCTACAATAATAAGTTTTTTGAGCATGAAGAATGTTTTATAGTAATGTCTATAAAATGCTGCATTTCTTATGATGTACAGATATTATATTAATATTAATGAATGTGTAATTGAAATTAGCAAGCTCCCTTGGAAAGGTAAACTATTCAATTTGTGGTTTGGTTTTAAAACAGATCTTTGTTTCTTAAAGCACATTTCTAATCTGTCATTCTGCTTGCATGTAACTCTTGTCCTCTTCCCCTGAAATTCAGCCTTCCAAATTCTGTGGAAGAAGAATGATCTCAAGAGAAAAAAATCTGTTCAGAAGGATTTTCTATTCCTGGTTAGTTTTGGTGAATTTCCCTCTGAGAGTCAGAGTAAAATGACTGAATGTTTGGATCTAGGTCTGAGGAAGAAAAACGCTTCTAAGTGGTACTATCAGAAGAAAGAGAAGTTAAAGCCACATCTATGAATATGCTATTTGTAAAGCTGCTGGGCAATAATTTTTAGAAATGTTTAAACTGCAGTCTTTTATTGAATAGTGACAAATGGGGAGATAATAGTATGGTGGTTTTACTGTTCTGTGATCATTGAGCTTATAGCTTGCATACAGGGTAATTTATTTTTAGTGTCAGAGGAATCCATTACGATCATCTATCCCAAACAGTATTATACAAGTCAGAGACCCAAACTGCATATCCATTGCTGAGAGCCTGATTTTTTTCTGTTTAAATTACAGAAAGGGAACTTACTTGGTCTAGGTATGTTACACAATGGTGAATCACCTATATCTTCAGTGAAATGCTGCAACAATCAATAACCCTTGTTGAAATCAGCATTTCTAATACCGGCTTCCCTCCACAAGATGTCATTTTGTCTTCCCTCTCCAAGACAGATTTCAGAGTTCCCTGCTATCACAAATGTCTTCCTTATGTTTTGACCTCTAGTCTGTGGTCAGTCACCACTTGGATTTGCCTGTGATGAACTAAATGGGTTGAATTTCTTCAGTCTCTTATTATAAGACAGTATTTTCAAGATGTTGAATCACTTTGTGGCTCTCATCTGAGCTATCACCAGTTTGTTGAATTCTTTTGGGGAGCTCTCACTTATGGTCTACTTATGGTCTCACTAATGCTATATGCAGAGGGTAAGACCAATTCATTAGTCCTGCTTGCTATGTGCTATTTCCCTGCTTATGCATTTAAGGATTGTATTAGTTCTCTTGGCCACTGCACCTCATTGTGAGATTTACTGCTGGGAGGACTTCGATAAAGCTCAAAGATAGACAGCAGTGGGGAAGACCTTATTCACTAGTAATGGCTGGGGCTCCTTCAAGCAATTTGTCAGCAATCTGGAAGTTTTACAGTAGTGATAGAAATGGAAGCAAGTCCTGGCTGCACCTCTCCTTGTTTGAGAAATATTCTGATTTGCTTTCCAGCTAAAACACAGTTCATTCCTGTGGTGCCAAATTCTACAGCTTTCTTTCCAGACCTTGAAGAGCCATGATATCATGCATATGCATCATGCAAATACAATCCTACTTGCTTAGCTCAAAAGCCGGGCAGTGGAACTAGGAAATGATGTGCAGTCTTCTCTGTCTTTGCTTGCAGAAATATCCACAGTAGCTTTATTTTTCCTACCTCTGTGACTCAGAAAATGCTTTTGACTCATTTCTGCCCATATGCAAAATTGTTGGTTTGAGGTCTAATAAAACCTTTGAAAGAATTAGCTGTGAGACCTCAAGTGTGCCATTACTGGTGCCATCATGAGATTATTGTCCCCTTCTGAAGAAATAGGAATGGCTGTCCCACCCAGCTGAACACTGAGCATGCTGTATCTTTGCTGATTGCCAATGTGTTGGCCAGGAAAGTGGCTGTAGTAGAGAAGATTTTGACCTACTTGGGTTTTTGGTTTTGTTTTGGGGATTATTTTTTTTTTTTTTTTAGTTTTTGTTACATATTTTTCATGGTTCACACAAAATAGAATAGGAAAAGGGGTTTTGTAAAAATTTTGACAATTTTTTTTCAATAATATCTCATTTCTAGTAGAGATTTTGCTTATGACCAGTGACCTATACTTCAATCAAAAAGAGTAAATTTTTTTTTAGGGTGTCTGGGCTACATGTAGTGAAAAAAAATATGACTAAGAAAAGGATACTCTTATGAACTGAAATACATTTACTAATCTTCACCTATGACAACTGGAAGCAGGTCTTTACACTCACTGACAAACTCTTCTGGAGTTTCAACTTGAAGAATAGTGAAAGTTGGTTGTGTGGGGTGAATACTGGTGGTCAACAGCTATTTTTACTATCTGTTCAACTTAGACAAAATGGGGATGTCTTATGTCTGCAGGGTTTTTTTGGAGGTTTGGAACTTGACTTTCTCAGTCGACTTTCTTGTTTTGCTTTTTCCTATTATGTGATAAAATGACATGTTCTTGGTGATGTGACTGGATCCCATTCAAAGCCAGCCTCAGATATGCACCAGCCATGCATTCGTTCCCTTTTGGCAAAGGAAGTACAGAAATGAGGAGGAGCAAAAGTGGTGAATTTTTTATTTTTTCCCTTTCTAATAGATATCAGTTGAGAGAGTAAATAAACCTTCATAGGAATACAGTGGGCAAGATACTCTATGAACACAGGTGATTTCCAGACTGATATTAAAAATAGTGGCTATAAGGCTGACAGAACCACTGTGAATTACAAAAAAGCCAGTCTTTCCTAAACCTTCATTAGAAGGGTGTGGAGCCTTTTTTCATGTGTAAAATGATTGTCTAGGATTATCCCAAAGTCTGAATTAAACCCCCAAAACTGTTAGGCTTCTCTTCTTATCTCATGTATCTTTTTATTCTTCTTATTATTAATTAGAAAAGTTTAGTGGATGACACGGTGTAAAAAACCCATCACACTGAACCCTGCTTTCATTTGCTCAAAAGGAACCTCTCTACTGCTTTCTTGTTTTGCCATTATGGTTATTTGCCCTCCAGATTCATCCAGACCTTTTATGCCACTGTGGGGGTAAAACTTAGAAGTTACAAGCTTCACAGAATAGTGCAACATGCAAAAACTTTAGTTTAATATCATAAAATCTCTTACTACGGCTTGTCTGCAAATCATCATGCACCTGTTTTGTGGAATATAAATCATTTTGGAAGACTTGCTTTAGAAAGGTGCAAACTTCTCAGCTAAAAACAAAGTGAATTCTGTGTGGTTTAAATCGATTGCACAAATCTTGAATTTAAATAGTTTTGACTAAACCGGGTTAAAATTTGCATGTGAGAAAAATGTGTTTTCCTAATTAAAGGGATATATGGTTCATTCATGCATACCTTATTTTGTATCCAGGTAAAGGATCAATCCTTTGTGCTTTTGTCTCATTTTCTTTTATTTTTATTTTTTATTTTTCTCCCCCTCCTCCTGTTTGCATGTTTGTTACTAGATCATAATGAAGGATAAGGGGTGTTAGATTTCTGTGCTCAGTTTGACAGTTTGTGAATGACAAATGAAAGCAACTAGTCATTCGATTTTCCTGCCCATCTGCTTAAATCATTAAAAAGAAAACCTAGTGAACTTTAATTTTTATTATAGAAAAACAGGAAACTTATGATTTGGTCTAAGCCTTTGCTGACACCAAAATCATCCTGTGTTCTGTATAACCCAGCTCCTTTCACAAAGGAGCACAAGC
This sequence comes from Manacus vitellinus, assembly GCF_001715985.3. NCBI lineage: Eukaryota > Metazoa > Chordata > Aves > Passeriformes > Pipridae > Manacus > Manacus vitellinus. Next base: position 41,330,472 of record NW_021938789.1, on the reverse strand, counting down.
AGAGCAGCAAACCTGTGCACTTCTGATGCTCTTCAGAGGTGAGTTACTGCAAGTGCTGCAGCAATGACAACTTCATTCTGCCCAACCTAGAGCCTGGACTCCAAAGCGGTACAAATGCTTTTATTCTCCTAACAAAATGTGAAACCTTGAGAAAATAAGGGAATCAGAGCACATTAATCAGTATTACCAATGTGAAGACTGTGACAGAAACTTGAAAAAAACCAGCCTCATAAACAATGGCTCCTCTGTAAGAAGAATCATTTCAACCCAGTAAAAAATTGATCAGTAATTCAAACCAGAAATTGCCCTGAATGTTGAACATATATTGAAATATTTCATGGGCTGTTTTATCATTGAAACTTGTTGACATTATTTTGTACTTGTAACTTCATAGGCTATAGCCATTTATCACATCAGCATCAGACATCTGCACAAGCATTTCTCATGCTGCTGTTGATTTTTTCTTTTTTTTTTTTCCTTTTTTTTTTCTTCCCCCTCACATTGGCTGATGGAAGGCTAGAGCTAACAGAACAATACAGTGGAATGTGAAGGCAAAAACAGACTTCAAAGAGGAAGCACATATGGTTTTGACTTTTATAAAAATGGCAGGTGGACATGAAAAAAGGTTGATTTCAAATTTATTTTCATGATAGCTGCAACTTCTTAAAAGCCTAAGATGATTAATTTTCAATTTGGCATTCCTAATATCTGAAACAAGATCATGGTTTTACAACTTCCTGAGCTAGAGTCTGAGAGAGACAAGGTCATGTTGGTATAAACCAATGGCAGCCCAAAGCAGGAGAGTTCTTGAGCAGCAAGAAATGTTTTGCAAAAGGCTTTCTAAAAGTAAAGCATGTATACAAAACAAAATGTTTCTGATGACAGCCTGTTTTCAAGCATATATTAAACTTCAAGGATGTTGGGTTAGATTTGAAAGGAGAACCTTTTGTTTATTGAGTTATTAAGTGTCACTTTTGTTAGTAACTGAAATAGCAGCTGAATACAAAAGGCTTGAAACAAAATGAAACACCATCACCACCATCCCCCCCCCCAAATATGCTGTCTTCCCCTTAGTGATAGGTGTTTCTTTTTATATGAAGGAATACACGACACTTAATTTTCATTTCTGGATTATCATATGTCATTTTAAATCTAGCATCTGAAATCCTTGTGGCTGGAAAGTCAGAGCTCTCTGCACCTGTGGGTGACTTGCTGATGATGTGAAAGAATAAGCAACTGTCAGTTCTGAGTACAAGTTAAATTTATCCCTCTTATAGACGCTGTGTATGGTATTTTAATTGAAAAAGAATGTTAGCAAGCTTGCCTACATACGTTAATATATTAAAACCAGTAGATTTGATAGAAAATATTTCTGGTGTTAGTTCTGTTCAGTGAGAAGTATGTTCAGTGCTTCTCAGAAATACGGCTCAAATGTAACTGCAACCTGCACGTGACTGGGTTTGGATCCCTATGCCATCTTTACTGCTACTCTGATGCGAAAAATTCTCCCATCCTGGATCCTGCTAATCCACTTCCTATTGCCTGCATCTAGTTCTGAAATTTTGGACTACTTAGAATGTGTCAAGACTAAACCTCACCCAAAAGGGCATATATTTCCACTAAGTGTAAATGCTATAAAAATGACAATGGTATCCTATATGGTTGATTATTTATCATTATTTCTAAAGCCAATGTTGTATCAGGGTGGGATATGTTGCAATAAAACCATTCTTCAGGAAAAAAAACAACAAAGAAACAGCAAACTTTCTTCTGTCTTTCATCCTCTCTGAAAGTGTCAAGAAAGGCTTAGTTTTCCCTAAATAAAAAAGAATTTAATACCTTTTATCAAGAGTTTGGAACTACAATAGAACTGTATTCCAGAAGTTGCCTTCAGACTAGGCCTTGATTATGCATTGTTCCCTTAGAAATACAAGATCGCTGATTCTTATCGTCAGATATTTTCTTACCTCTCTGAGAATTGTGCAGTATTTTCTCTAGCGGGAAATATTATTTTAGTACCCAAGACATTAAGCTGCCAGGTTGTGTCTGTCCTCAAGAATCAGTCTCCAGGAATGTCTTTGTTAGGCTTTCTTTTGAGGCTTGTCCTAATTTTATTTTATCCAAGGTTATGCAGGCTTTTTAGAATGATGTATTACCTTCTACTTACATGAAAGAAACGAGATGTTGGTCTATGACGGCCCATCTTTTGCTGTTGAATTTGAAGAAAGAACTTGTCCTCTGTTTGTCTTCTGCATCCCCCAGACAGTCTTGCTTATGAAGCTCCTGCCTGGTTCCCTCAGTAAAATCACTGTCTGAAGCACTTGGACAGTGTGGGGACCATGGTGGCCCCCACTGAGAATGGCCCCTTTCCTCCATCCTCTCTGAGGTCTCATCAATTTTCTCTGCTTGGAAGCCTGGTGGCAACATTTTCAAGGGTTCCCTGAAGGCAGATGTGATCATCAAAGAATGTTTAACCTGAGCACACTTCTTCTTACATCTGAATCAGTTTGCCCAGCTTCCTCATGAGTATAGAAAAATGTTTCCTTTTGCCAGTTAACGTAATATGTTCTGGAGTGCTGTCAGGCTCTGTCTTCAGACTACTTCCTTGCTAGAAACTTTTGTACTATTGGAGCTGGAGAATGATAGTACAGAGAAGTGCTAAGCCTTTCCACTCAGCCTTTCTGTCTCTTTTGATGAGGGTTGCTATCAGAATTCAGCACTGATATTTTCAGGAGTTCCTGAATGGATCCATGCATCTGCTAATAAATTTATTCCTAACTTACACAGAGGAATATTTAAAAATAAAATTGCACTCTTTCCATGAACAGTAGAAGCACACCCTTTGTACTTGTAAAATTTTAAAAGCTTTCTCCTGTAGGAAATCATGAAGGTACTATTGGCAGAGCTATTCATCCCTTCTTAGTTCCTTTTAGTTTTCTAATATGTCTTGATGGGAAATCATCAGAAAACTCTTCATTTTTCTAGTAAAAAAATCAGTGTGAAAGAAGATGTAGGAGAAAATAATTTTTATCTCACAGAAAATACAGATTTTTTTCTATAAATGTAAGAAAAAAAAATCAGCATTCTCTCAGCACATGCACCATTGATTTGGTGTTTGGCCATAAATTGACTGATTTAGGTTTTGACATCTTTGGGGAAAGCAAGTAGTACCACACCTGGTTTTGTTTGGTCAAAATGCATATTTGACTCAGTTTTCCACTATATAATGTCTGAATGAATAAATTTTGAATTAGACTGTGTTATTGCATGGACAAACTTGCACATCGGTGTCTTTAAACAATATATATATGGAACATCTTCATTAGAAATTATTTTCTTTATGCCAATTAAGTGAAAAAGATTGGTCTGCAGTGGAAAAGTATTGAGGTAGAAAACAGAGTTAGGGGACATAATATGGAAACAAAACTGGGGAAAATATTTTAATTAGCAATTGCAGCTGTCTCAGTCAGAAAAATTACTATAAATCTAGTGAAAACCATAGTCTTCAATGTGATATGAAGAAGGCAGACATGATATTTGGAAAAATATTCAGTCATAAATTAATTTTTCCATTGGGAAAAATTATTTTGATCAAAACCACTTTTTAACCAAGCCTGGAAGGACATTTGATGTTTCATTCTGTTATGGTTTAACCCCTGCTGGGGAGTAAGCACTCATTCACTACCCACTGATGGGATGGAGGAAAGAATGGGAAGGGCAAAAGTGAGAAAACTCATGGGTTGAGATAAAGACAGTTTAATAGGAAAAGCAAATACTATACATGCAAGTAAAGCAAAACAAAGAATTCCTTCAACACTTCCCATAGGCAGTCAGGTGTTCAGCCATCCCCAGGAGAGCAGGGCTCTATCGTGTAATGGTGACTTGGGCAGACAATACATGCATCATTTCTTTAAGTCAGCATAGTAGGAAATGTTGTCTGGAGAATTTGTTGCAGAAGAAGTCATAACAGCAAGGAAAACAGTTTTTCAGCTAAGTTAGGCTCAGTAAGTAGAGGACATATAGAACACCAGAGATGAACGCCAGTGTTTTTGATTGTGAGGGCTTAAAATAGAAAAATATAGACAGTTTCTACCTCTCTGTCTCTCTCTCTTTGTTTCTATCTGGGAGTGGTAAGGTATCGAAAGGGCAAAAGTCCTTACCTGTCATCAGAATATAGGTGAGTAAATGACAATATTCATGGGTGCTGTTCATATTTCATTAAGATAACTATATGTATACATACAGAATATAGTTCCAAGTAAGCAAGGGTTTGCATATGCACAAAGATGTTCCACCTTGTATCACTTTTATTGTTATGCCCCAGCTGCAGTTAAGTGCCCAGTATTGTGGTGTTCTGTTCTTTGTTTTTTGAGAGCTGACTCATAATGTTCTTCCATAGCTCATGTTCTCCTCTTGACATGATGAAGAAATCATAGAAACCATAAACCAATACGAAAGCCTAGTTTTACTATTTATTATTTCTAAGCGGGAAAAGAGAAAGTCCCAGTGGTCTAATTGCTGTTGTGGAGCCTTATGGAAGCCAAGTTATTAAACAAAATTGTCTGTGCCCCTTATTTGATCAATTTCTAAAATAATTCCTAAAATTAAGATGTAAATACTTTTCTTTGTGATTCAGCTTCCAGTGGCTGGTAAAGTATTCAATTGAGGCATAACATTTTAAAGCCTTTTAAGAGCCAAATAAAATTATTACTTATAAATTATTAAAAACCTCTAACAAATGGAAAAATACTTACAGAAAAGTCCTTCATAAATAATGTTCAAACTAAATTAAGTAGTAGTAGAAGGAATGCATTAAAGTTCACGAATGAGATATTAGTGGTGTGCTCCCTTAACCTTAAAGTTATGATAGCTGGAGCACTTGCTATCCCTCTGAAACCTTGCGACTCCAAGTCCTGGCTCACTCTGAGAAAGAAACATGTGGTGCTGCTGAAGATTGGAAAAAGAGCTCAAGGTCAGGGGTCGACACAGTAAGGGAGTTTGCTCTTTAAGAGGTTATCTGTGGATCTGCAAAGCCAAAGTGTAATTGGGTTCTGTGATGTGATTTTAGTGAGTAATTGTATATGATCGTAGGTAGTTTCAAAGACAAGGTTGGAAGATTTTTCTAGCCTACTCGTGATATCAATTTTGTAGAGTCTGTGTAGCCTGAGATGGACAATACAGTCTCTTCAGAAATTGTCATCAGAGGTGATACAGCTGGTAACTGATTCATTTTAATTATAATTTTAGCAGACTGGTAATATGGTTTGTTTTTTCTCCTCCCTGTGATACTCATCCTGAAAATCAGCAGCTTTATAGTCTTGTAGATTTTTTTACAATTGGTAAACTTGTGTTTGTTTCTGAGCTGGTACTGCATCAGAGAAAATTTTGCATCTCTATTAAGACAGTACAAGTTACTGTAATTGATCTGTAATTTGGTCTTTGAGTAGACAGTTTGCAGTGGGTTATCAAGTTACTGGTTCTTGATTATTCAAAACAATGTGAAACAAACATTTCTTATTGTTTTAGTTGTTTAGGGTTTCCTTGATTAAGCTGTCACCACTGTCAGTTATGTTCTTATAAGCCTGCTCGGATCTATTTCATGTTAAGAAAAAGCTCAGATAAATCCAGGAAAGCTTAATGTTTATCCAATGTGAAAATAATTACTCAAAAGTGTTATTCTTAATCCAGATAATTAGAGTGAGGAAGGAGAGATCAGTGTCATTGTGAATTACGCCCTGGCAATTGACTCTTGGTCCTTGTAAGTTTCAGGTGAAGATGTGAATGGATAAAGGTTAGATTAACCATAATCCAAAGTAGCTGCAACCTAAATCTGTTATGATACAAGGATGATCACTTAAAAAGAGCTGGATTGTGGGATTGTTTCTGGTTGGATAAGATGCCGCTCGACTGGGACTAGTCTTAAAACATGCTTAGCACCATGTCACTGCAGCTGTAAGCACTTGTGCACGGTTTCATACTGCCACAGCTCAGAGGCAGACTGCTGGGCTCTCACTGCATGGTGTAACACTACACTGCATTGCAATATCTGTACTTTACATTAACATGCTTTACCCTGTGCTTCATGGAAAATGGTAACTGTTATGCGGAGTGATTTGCTCGATGATTACTTCTCTGTGCTGTTAAACATATTGCTTTGTGTTCCCCATTCGAAACGTTCAGTGCCTCTACATGTAATATGCTGTACAATGGTACAGTTACACAGTTATAAAAATTGAGTGATAAAAAATGTAAAAGACACAAAATATTTGCTCTCCCTATTTTATACCATGATTTTGTATAGTTACTAATTATTAAAAAAAAAAGAAAAACAGTATAGCCTGTGTAAGGATACTGTTTGCAGCTGTTGTTCCCTGTGAAGTTGCACAGTTTTCAAAAATCCATTGTAAGCGAACAAGATTAAATCAAAACATTCACTTAGAATGCAGGAAAAGTAGCATTAAAAGGGGACATGCATGTATTACCACATACTACAAGCAGAAAGTACTTGATGTTTCAGACTTTCCCCTGCTTATAGATATGGACATAATAGTGACAGCTCAGATAACAGTATGTGTGGTAACCCTTCATAAATGTATAGACTCTTGAATGTCAATGGTTACTTATTGGGAATAACACTGCTGAAAGAGGAAGAGAATAGGGTGAAAGACAGGTCGTTTCTTGAAAAACAGTACAGGAAATGTTTGGTCTCAGCAGATAATTTGATTGCATGGTCCAGTCTTTCTTGTTGTTTCAGGATAAATGGAAAGTAAGGTAAAAGCATTTTTCTCTCTTATTCAATTTTTGCAATAAATTACATGCATTTATTCTGAAGTGATATATTTGTGCAGATCTCCTTCATCCTTGCAGGAAAACTGGAAGAAGCACGCCTTGATGCATGGCTAAGGTGAGGAAATAGTTAAAAAAGTAATTAATGGAATGCAAAAGCTAATAAGAGGAAAGTACTTTAATACATACTTGAGCTAGATTCTTCACTGTGAATAATTAAAATTATTTAAAGTTCATTTCTGGATTTTTAATAAAGTATATCTCAATAAGACTCATTCCTGGTTTGAAACCTTTCTACACTTAACTCACTACTTTCTTTTTGTAACTATTCTTAGAATTGTATTACTTTTACTTAAAGGCAACTTTAGGTAATGTTTACATTTGTTGATGTTTTAAAAATAAATTCTGCCGGAGGCATGACATTTACAAGTTTTGTTTTTAACATAAAAATTATCCATTCAGAACATCACATGGAAGTGTGTTAAAATAATTTTAATGCTACATTATATGCTATGGATTTGTGTGTATATAACTGTTGTGTTCTCCTGCATCCTAGACTCTCTGTCTTTAAAATAATGTTTCATGGAAATGTATGTCACTAATAAAAATTTCCAGACTTCTGTTAGAAAAGATTTTAGGGCAGAGATTTAAGTCTTCAAGCTTCAGCATATAAGTCAACCTTTAATTAAAGGAGGGTAAGGAAGAAACTTCCTTGCTTGATAGCTCCTTACATGGATGTATAGCACAGTTTCTCCACACCTTTCAACAAAGGCATTTAGTGATTGACAGTGAAGGGACCACTGATCTCATGCAACATAGTGATTCTTATGTTAGAGGAAGAGGAGAGTAGGAGAAGTTCCCTTAGTATAAAGGGCAATAAGAACTAAATGTAAATTGGTAATGCACATTCTGACTCTGAAAATGTTAACACACAAAAACTGGTTAATAAGGCAAAATGTCTCATCAGGCTTGAAGCTGCAGATAAAGTGTCATTTGGAGAGAAGTGGGGAGTGCAGTTTTCCATAGTGGAAAAGATGAGTTAGGATGAAAATGAAATTATAGAGCTTATAGTTGAACACTCTTGGCCTCTTCCACATTTTACAGGAGTAGACTGGTAGAGAGTTCAGTGTCTCAGTCATGGAAATGCCACTAGGACAGATAAAGAAAATGAATTATAATGGTGCTCCCTGTAAAAAGGAAAATAGTAAGGCTAGTAAAAGCCTTGGAAGTTTTAGAAAATGAAAAGATTGGTGAAATAAAAACAGAATCAGTAGCACATTTAGTGTGTTGAAGAAAAAGAGGAAGTCCTGTGAGAATATTTGTAGTGTCAAAGACAACAGTCAACTGATACAGATACCAATATCTATAACTCTGGGTTCTTTCAGTAGCTCGAAATCATATTATATATATATATAGTTCTATATATTATATTACAATACAATTATGTATTTGGAATCTTAAAAACTAATAGTAATTAAAAAATGAGATAATGTAACAAGACCTATCAAAAGAAAAGTAATGAAATAATTTAAACATCAAATTGCAAATATTAACAGAAGATAGAAGGTTTTACTCAGAGGAAACTGAAATAGCTGGTAAAAATGCAACATTTATCACTTCAAAGCAGCTTGGTGTTGAATGATGACCAAACTCTGTCAGTCTTTTTGAGTAGTGATGATCCCAGGAAGCTCAGGGAATAGGAAAAGAGTTTCTGATGACTCAGGCTGAGTATTGCTACAGGGTGAACAGATTGCTTCCCTATTCAGCCTCTCTGAGGTCTGGAAGCCATACGTCAGTGGAAAAAGCCTTGGCTGATTTCTCTAATTTTCCAGGATTAGTGGGTTTTTAAGCTAAAATTATGATCTTCTGTAACTTCCATTAGTGTACCAGAAAAGGTAGTTCAAGAATAAAACAATTCCTTTTATTGACTTTAAATTTTATCTACTTACTTGCATGTTCAACATGCATAAACTCGCTACATTAGTATTTCAGATTTTTATGAAGTATTATAAAATAATACAGAAAGAAATGCTAGAATATCTCTTGTTCTGAGACTGCACAGTAATTTACCAACCATGGACAATTAAGAAAGAAGTAGGTATCTAAGGACAACCATGAAACCAGTGCAGATTAGTCACAGCTAATCTGTTCTTGTCACCCAGCAGAGCTTTTCAGTTTCAGAGAAAGAGGAATTTTACTTGTGTTTAAGACTACTTCAAAGTGAATTGAACATTCAGGGAATTTTCATTGAACATAATTCAAGTTTCTTAACCTCCCTTAAATTGAAGCATTTTTTGACAAAAATTATGGAAATGCATAAAGTGTATGTATTTCTAGGAAAAATAAATGGTTTTTGTCAGTGTTTTCTAATATATTGTTCTTCTTCCATCCCACTAGACAAAAATTTTGTTTACTTGGTGTTTTGGCAGAGAATATAAGAGTGATTGTTTTGAATCACAGCAGAAGTTCATTTTGTCCATTAGCCAATTTCTGACAGTGGCCAGTAGGTTAGGGAAAGAGTACAAGAAAATGTCCAGTAGAGAATATTTTCGTTCTTCCAATGATCTCAGCTTTAGAGATTTCTTTTAATAGGCAGTACCATATTGTTGTATTTTAGTGCCCTTGATAGTCCTCTCTTCAATAAATTTGCCGGTTGCATTTTAGTTCTATTTACACTTGTGGCACGATGTAGCAATGAGTTAGGTTGAACAGTGAATTTAATTATGATATATTTGAAAAAAGAATTCCTGGTAAAGTGCTTATTTTAAATGGACTGCCTAACAATTTAATTTGATATTCCCTAGTTCTCCTGTTGTGAGACACTGTGGAAATTTTTACTTGAGAACAGAAACAGGGAACAAATTCTCTCACGCCATGTTTTTACCGTGTTGAAGGGTTCCAAGTCTAATTAGTTTATCTGTCTAGAGAATGGCACTTGTATCTTTGTTCATTCTTTGTCATTGTCCTACACTTCTTTGTATTTTTTGAAGCTCTACTATATTTTTATGGAAGTCAGAACAGCATCCAGTCTTCAAGAAGTGGCTGCCTCACCAATGACTTACACTACCCTCTATTACTTACAGAACAATTTTAAATATTTTATCTGCTTTTTTTTGCCACACATCAAACTGGTTCTTACTGTCCACTATGTGTCCACAGTAGCTTTCCTGAAACTTGACTTTAGTGTCTATCGTGATATTATTTGGATTGCCTTTCCTGTCTGTATTTTACTTCATATTTATTGATAGTAATTTTTTCTTTCCCAATCTTATAACCATGAAACATTTCTGCAATAAAATGATTAATTTTTGTGATGTCAAAATTCTTTTTCGAAGTTATATATGAGGCAGTTGAACTGCACAGAATCCCATGGGAATCCACTGACAACTGCCTTCCATTTTGAAATCTGAGTTTCTTTTAAAGTCTGTTTTACTATTTCAAACTTGTTTTTTTCAATGGCATGGCCTTAAGATCACCTTAAAAACTTTTGGCAAGTACCCTATTTTAAAATTTTATTTTATTAAATTAAAGTATTTCCAGCAAGTTTACCTGGGCAGAGATCTATTTCTGCTTCTGCTCTAACTGAGCACACAGACACATTTAATTAAAAAGGTTGGACAGTCTGCATGCAGCTTTGCTTTGCAGGCAGTACTCATCTTGCTCAGATAAACTTTTACTTCTGCCCCAGATCTTTGGGAAGATAAAGGATGGGTTCTAAGTTACAGGATCAGACCCTACATTTGGTTCGAGTTGTGAGCAGCATGTTAGCTTTGCTGACATTTTGTTTGGCTGCTGCTTCAGCAAGAATAATAAAATACATGGGAATTTGATTCCTCAAAATTGGAAATCCTTGTCTCGGTAAGGATGTTGGGTAGCACTGAGTTCTCCCTGAAGGTCTCTCTCATCAGTATCTCTTTTACATGCAATTCAATAGTCTTTGTTAAGAATTAACTAAAAGTAATAGCAAATTATTTATTCAACTGTGTCTTTCGATTGCTGTTTCTTCACTCCTGTGTTACTTGGACTCAGCCTCACAAGATTGATCAGTAAATTATCATTACTGGGATAGGATTTTACAAAAGTATGTCTATCAAAATTCATTATTCTAGCAAGGGGTTTTTTTTGTAAATATTTCTTGCATTAGCTCTATGAAAATTGAAAATCCCTAAGAGTAACAACATAAACATCTACTAGAGTACACATAAATATATATATTTAAAATGGAGTATAAACTTCCATTACTTCAGATAAAACCTTTTCTGCTCTAACTGGTAAAATGACTGAAGCTATATTTTATAGATATAAGTATATATATAAAATACAAATTTCATGAAAGGAAACACAACTAGCTATATTCTGTAGTTTCTTCTGTTTCGTTGTTCTGTATCAGTACCAATGAATTACAGCTTCTACCTTCTTCACAGTCCCTTCATATACAGAGTTTTGCTGTTAAGCACAAGATGACAATTAATGATGGAGAGTCAAACAGGCTCCTGTCCTGTTAAAAACAGAAATTAAAAGAAATTATTTTGTAGAATTTGCAGGTATAAAATTGCTGAGTGAATAAATGCTTCTTGTTCTAAAAATTCATTTAGAGGCACTTTGGTGTGAAATCAATAGTTATGGAATTTGAAACAAAGGATTTGTGTTCTATACATTTGCGGATTTTTTTCCCCCCAGAATGGAAAATCCCCATGTATGATGCGTTTTAAGGCAGTATTGGTGTAAAGTTTTTTTTTACTTCTCGATGCCATTGTGGCTGCAGACTTGCAAGCCAAATAAGACACTTACAGTCATTTATATAATATGAAGCTAATAATTTTATGTCCTATTGTGTGTGAAATATTTGAACTAATAAATGTTTGATGTTTGAACTAATACATCCTACGATCTCTGCAGTGACCCTATCAGGTGATTAATATACATTTGGGACTAGCAAAGTCAAATAAGAAATTTTCTTTGGTTGGGACACCTGTCCCGGAACATGTACCCTACGGCATAGTATTTCTGGAGCTCATCCTATTCGTTGTCATGCCCATAAAGAAAGCTTTTTTCCAAATTCCACAGGTCTCACGTATGGCAATAATAATCTAATATATAATGCAGAGGGAAAGTAGAAAGAAAATCTGTTTCTGTTTTTGCATGCTCTTCAAATGCAAGCCTTTCAAATACTGCAAGATACAAGGCTGTGCTCATTATGGTATTTCTCATGTGCCTGGTGGTGGTGTCTGGATGCTGTTTGCTCCAACATAGATAAAGTTCCTCTCCTGAGAACAAGCTTTCTTATAAGTTTTCTCAGGCTTTCTAGTTCTGATCAAAGGACTATTGCTGCAAAATTTTTTGGTTTTTGCATCCCTGATTTTTATCCTAATAATAAAAAATATACACCCAAAAAAAAAAAAAAAAAAAAAAAAGAATCTGCTCGTTCCAAATCAGAGCATTCAGGCTAGCTTTAATTTGGAACTTCAAGAGCCATTTCAGGTAATTTCTAACAGTATCTGAAATAATTTACATATGGTGAATTTATTAGGAGTCTGGTTTTTTGATAAACTCCTGCGTACTCTTTTCTTCCCCAGCCTTAAGACGAAAGGTTTTCAAACAGTACAGATTACTCTTCTTTTAAACAGGTCTGAGACGTAACCCATACTGTGCACACACTCGATGGTTTCCTTTTACACATTTCCTCTTATTTCAAAGTTCTAAAATAGTAACAATACATTTCCATTTCCATTTTGTTTCTATAACTTTCTAATGCTTTTTTTTCTTTTTTTTTCTTTTTTTTTTTCTTTACCTGAACCTTGGTTTGTCACAGGTTACAATACTGCACAGACTTTATAATATGTAAATCCTTCTGGGCTCTTTTATTGTGCAGTTGCCTTTGTGTGAGAGGGATGGGACTTGGAATAGTAGATGTTACCCTGAAGTCCTATTCCTAGATCCCTGTGAAAAACAGTGTCAGTCCACAGAGTTGAAGTTTATATCATAAGTTAGGCACCACAAAGTAGTACATCCCTAATTTTCTCTGTTCTGAAAACCTGAGGGATTTAGTGCATATGGCAGCATCAGGCCTAGAAAGAACAATTCTTGTTTCAGATACAAGAACTCTAAACCAATTTGTACCATAGAAGGGAACTTCTGCAGTGCCAACTTCACTGGTAAAACAAAGCAGTGAAACATAACATAGGGGAGGTTTGCTTTGTTGATCTACTCACAGGGGCCAAGTATAAACTCTTAGTGCGTGCCCAGTTTATTGTCCAAATCAGAAGTTGTCTAGGTACATGGCAGAAAGGCATTGCTGGTCCATGATTTGATACAGGTTGGTACACATCTTGTGTGCTTGAAATAAAGTTGGTATTTTATCCATTAATCCCACACATTCTGAGATGGGACAGTTTCCAAAGACAAAGAAACATTTATGTGAGAAAATCTATGTCATTAAGTTCCAGTAAGCATGCAATGAATACAATTTAATTTTGTGATATTTAAATTTACATTCTGGGCCTTTAGACGTCCAGAACCAGAAAGGGGAAGGATCATGACCGTGGATTATTGTGAGGTCTCCTGTTTAACTGAGCATAGCAGAGGTGCAGAGGAGTGTGGCAAAACCAAAGTACAGTATATGATCCTTTTCTTCTACAGAACTAGGCATGGTTTAAGTGTGAATTTGTTAAAACATAAATGAACAAACCTGGAGTTTTCCTCATTTGCTTCTTTAAATGTCAGTGCTTCATTCCTTCATACAAGAAGCCACTGAGTCATCATCATATTGTGAGACTATAATGTAATGTATACGTCTGCGTCTGAACAATGAGTCTATTGTTTTTCAAAATTAATGGAAATCAAATGGCACTTTTAGGGTGCATTTCTCCTTTTAACAGCAATATCTAAAATTTGTCATATGAACTATCCCGGACATCTGCCTGTTTCTTTAATTTGACTGTAAAGAGATGACCAGCTCCATTCTGAAGGTCTGTATTTTTGCCACCTAAGGTAGAGGGTTTGAATTCTACTCGCTGTGACTGATGGCATAACTCTTAGAAGGTTTAGGGAGAAAAAACTACAGCTGCAGTGTCTCTTAACTACCTACTGTGTTTATCTGCCCACTCAGAAATTGCTCAGAAGGCAGGTGAAGTGTGATGTCTTGTTAGTTTTTTCTGTTTTCTCTTTAGGGAAAAGAAAGCAGCTAGAGAAATAATGAAAAAACTGCCTTTGCAGACTAGCCCATAGCTGTAAAGTAAGTTATATCTACCTTTAGCTAGGATAACTTTGGACTGTTGGGGTTAATTTTATTTTTAATGATTTTATTTTTAGGAGTACAATTTGCTAAGCAGAACCTGTATGAATACGCTGGTTTTGGCAAGCCCTTCTTTTTATGTTACACTATCTGGTCCTTTGCCTTTCTCTTACATTTCCCCCATCTCTTGCTTCCTTTGCTAATGTTTAAAACACCTGCACATCTCCTGACTAACTTTCTCTTAGAGGAGACTCCAGTGTTTGGTTAAGGCATGGGAGACATGGAGATTTGTTCAGTCCTCTCGCTTACGCGCTGCGGAAGTGATGACAGAATAGTCCCGACAGTCACTAGAGAAACTGACACATCACACCCAATTATGTGGCCTCCCCGGCCCCTCACACCATTCTTCCCTGAAATATAAGCTTTCTGTCTCACACTCTATTTTTTTTTTTTTTTAAGAAATTTGTTATGTAAAAGAAAAGGAAAAATGGTATGTGGGGGGGAAGGAGTTAGTGTGTCGTTCTAAACAAAGCTATTATAGAGTAAATCTTCAGGGACATTCAATAAATCAGATTAAACATAATTTAAACACTTGGAAATATTTTTTGGAATTCACACAGGAAAAAATACCAAATTTAAACTGATGATAATAGGGAAGTCAAGCTTTGTCATTTAATGTGACACTGCCCATCAACTGTTGTGATCTAGTGGGAGTTATTTGTCAGTAATTATAAGGTACAAATATATATTCTAATCTAGATCTGCTTGGGATCTCCCACAGTATTCAGTCAGTAGTAGAAAAAGCAGATTATTTTTCATGTTAGTACCACATATGGCATAAAATGCAGTCATGATTTTCTTTCTTCATCCCTAGAAGGATCTATCCTTCAAAAATGTGATTGCAGGAGTGTCACAGCTTCCTTCCTTCTCCTTGTACAACATTTACTGATATAACAGAAGAACAAAACTGGCTTTCAGCCATTTGATTGCATTTGTAAAAAGAGGAATAATTAGAAATACAAATGAATGTTACTGTGATAATGAGGTGCATTTGCCCTACAACTGGATTCCAGATTATAGACACGGAGCACTGATAACATTTTATAAAATTGTCTGAGAAGAACTCTCACTTCTGAACTTGCATGGAAAATTTTTATATTACAAAATCTACTGCAACTGGAGTTTTTTTCCAGTAGCTAGTACTTAAGGTGGACAGATGACTGTGGATTTTTTTCTTTTGACAACTATCTTAAGACAGCAGGAATACAACATTCATGTTGTGATTATTTGGCTGTAATTGTAATACAAATTATACAAGCATCTTTGCTGTGAATTGCAAAATAAGAACTTGAGAAGTCACCAAGCAACAAAGACTTTGCTGCTGCTCTTTCCAGATTGAGAAAAGAAATATCCAAAATATACAGGATAGTGAAAGAGGAAAAACACCAATCCCAGAACATGGAAAATGTGTGGTTACCATCACCACGTGAGAAAGCAAAGTAAGAAGAAAGGAATGTATTTCCCTGCCTTCTGCACACTATAACAGCAGAAGAGCTCCTAAAGGAAAGATTAGTACAGTTAAACTGTGTGCACATTTTCTGGCTTTCTGCTTTGCAGCTATTGAAGTTAAAAAGGCTGGAACATCAGTGAAACAGCCTCCCAGGAGAGCTTGTGGGATGCTCCTCATCCCCTCTTCTTAGGCTTGACCACGAACTGGGGGCAGTTCCACCCTTGATTGTCTTTCCCCATACTACAGACTTTGTCATGTTAAAACATGTGACTTGAGCAGCTTAGCACTCAGGCAGATAAGGTGGCCCTGTACAATGCATTCCATTTATTGTACCATGTGTCTTTCAGAACACAGCATTGTGTTTGTTGCTCTCTGCTTTTGAGCAAGGTATGTCCATCTACGTGAAATGCCAGGGGCAAAGTCAGGATTTCTGCAGAATCTGGAAACTTTGGAGACACAGGTGTTGCTAACACAGAAGAATTCCAAGCTTCTGAGCCACGTTGGGATTGGTATTGTTCAAATTCATTGCACATAAACAGCCAGCTCCTCCCTTCTTCAGAGGCGACTATCCAAGTGTCATAGGAGGTCCTTCATACCTGAACAGAGAGGCTGCAAATTTGGTGCAGGTGCTGTAAATCTAACAGCCTTGACCTGCTGTTCCTTGGACCCCTGGTGACAGCAGCTATGACAGCTCTTCCTTTTCCTTCTCCCTATGCCCTAGGTACCCTGATCCACCCAGTCAATCTACCGAGACCTAGCACAGGTGATGGACAATGAAGCATAACCTTCTATTCTAAGGAAAGAATTTCCCAGCCCATTGGATGTTCAAACTAAGGTTATAATATAGTCCTATGAAAAATAATCAGGTGAGAATTTCTTTTCTGTATTTCTCTATATAAATGCAATTTTTTTTTAAAATTCATGTTTTGTATAATGTTTTCGTATAGCAAGAAAACACATCAGTTCATAAAAGTTTGGTTAATTTTTTGTGGTTTTATTAGTAAAATGCTAACAATGATGCGTTTTTGGAAGCTGAATATTGAGGCACAGTTTCATTCTCATTCATATCAATTCATCCACTTCCATATGAATAATAAAATTGACTCAGTCACACTATAGCATGGGACTACTTACTGTATGGGAAGATCTTTGCTATTTCACGTGTAGATCTGATGGGTACCATCTTATTTTTCAATACTGAATGTTATTACCATCTGCTTTTTAACAGAAGTCCTCTTTAAACTCTTTACACTTGCATGTTTGCCAAGGCTAAAGAGGCACATCGGACTGTCTGGGCTTTATAGAAAGGCAGAAATGTTGTCGGGACAGATTTTATTGTTTAGACATGAACTATGAAATACTCCCTGTTCAGCTTGCATTTTCTGGCCAATATTGTTTACCCAGGCAAGGTGGCAAATACTTTTTTGTGATTTGGTCAGCCTTAGATCTGGTGATTCACTCACTGTGCATCCCAGTGGAGCCTAAGTGAAATGGGGTGTGATGATCAGCCCCCAAAATACAACAGTATCGTTATGTGTAGCCTGATGGCTAAGAGTTAACCACTGGCAAGATTATCAGGGTCTTTCAGAAGGGATCCACCATGGAAAAATACAAAGAAATCTGAAAATTCAAAGTGACATGTTAGTATTAGATGGTGGGAAAAAGCAAATTGTAATTTTAAGTCAGCTTTTGAGGTACAGTGGAGTCTAACTGAGAGTGGGTGATTTCAGCAAGGAGTCAGAGTAGTGAAGTTTTACATACTTCTTTGAATGAATGATGAGGTAATGGCTATGTTGAATTGAATAGACGGTGTCTGAAGTAGGGAGCAATGGTATCTACACATATGCCTACATGAAGGATGATATGAAGTTTAGACATTCACTGAGGATGTGTGTGTTATGGACCCAGAAGGGTATCTAAAGATTTGGGCTGAAGCATGGTTTGAGGAATTATCCATTGAAAAGCTAATATGTTATCCCCTGTTTCCTCTGTATGGGAATGGGTTACCTTTCCTGTGAGAAATCACATGTTAAAAATGTACTACATATTCTGCCGAAATACAGTCTTACATTTGTGTTCTTTTCAGAAGCCTTTTGTCTTTAAAACTGGTTGCCTGAAGTCTAAAAATATATTCCTTGGAAGGAGAGAAAAACACTGAATATATTTAGAAATACTTAAATATAACTTCAAATAGTTTTCCCATTCATTAAAAGTTTGCTTGACCCAGAATGTCAGGACCCACCAGTGTGAAAAGCAAGAGATGAATATCTCTTGTATCACCTTTCCACTGGTATAAGCCCCAACTTCGAGCCTGCTGGAGCAGGAGGTGTCTGGAGTTAATCCTGTGACTGCAACTGCTTCTTGCAACTCAGCCTCAGTGTATTTTGAGATTTAAGTCCACAATTGAGGAGGAAGAAAGAAACATTCATGATGATTTTTTTCCATAACAGCTGTTTGAAACTGTTGAGATGCTTGTCCCTTTAAAAGTAGATCCCAGGGGAAAGAGACTGAGATTGCACTTCAAGTGCTAATAAACATACAATAAATGTAAGTAAATGCAGAGTTTTCTCAGATAAATATGTCACTGATAATTGAGAGAAGACGGAATATTGTGTAAAGAGATTTGCACGCACACATTTGGTTCTCCTTGGGATACATGGTGCACCTGCTGAACACAATAAAAAAAAAATGTATGCAAAATGGTTACCAAAGCATCAATAAAAAAAATCAAAGTTGTATCTGCACATAGTCTTAAAAACACCCATTTTTTTCCCATTGGAGAACACACCTTTGATTAATCAAATGTATTTAGCAATTTTAATTTAGAAAGCTGTCTGAAAATATAGATCTCTGTTTGAAATCAATTTAAAAATAATGGTTTTAAAATCACATATTTAATTTTTTAGAAATGTTATAAAGGTTGTACATAACTTTTGTATTTTTGAAGTTAGCTAAGATTGGAGAGATATATCTGGGATACACTGCGCGCTAGCCTATTGTTGGGAAAAGATTATTTTCCTTTCTTAATCTTGAGTATCGTGAAGAGTAACTTTTGAAGGATGTGCCCAAAAATCTGAAGCGAAGACATACAGACAGATTGCACACTAATTTTTTACTGATTGCTGTTATTTTTATCAAAAGTTTTTATACATAAGGTTCTTATTGTCCACATAGAGAAAGGGAGGCAAAATCAATTTCCTCTTTAAACTATTGATAAACAACTCCAGATACAGTGGTTGGGGGAGGAGGAAACTACATTTACCTTTGTCTGACCTATATAGGAATGCTGGAGAAATTAATTCCAGAATATTATAGCGACATTCCTTTAAGTTGTGGATATGATTTACATAGTAGGTCTTCTTGAGCCGTCCAGCTTCTTTCATCTTTATACTGTAAATTGCTTTCATCCCCCCACCCCCCCCAATCTGTATGCTTGAGGTATTGTTGTGATAAATTATGGAGGTACAGAACTGAAAATGGTGTGTAGATTGTCTAAGAAATTGAGTGCAGTCAGCCTTCAAAGTGGTGGATGATGTGCTAAAACAGCTACCTTCCCCTGGTCAGGTCGCACATGTTGTCAACAAGCAGCTGCTTTTAACTTTGCCTTTTGCCCAGAGCACTGAAGGCAGCTGGATTTATTGAATTAATAACTGCTCCATTT
The DNA here is from genome assembly GCF_001715985.3 of Manacus vitellinus. Taxonomy (NCBI): domain Eukaryota; kingdom Metazoa; phylum Chordata; class Aves; order Passeriformes; family Pipridae; genus Manacus; species Manacus vitellinus. The sequence goes on along the minus strand of NW_021938789.1, from coordinate 41,311,281 downwards.
GGGGTGTTTTGTTTTCCCATGACCGTGAAATCTGGCTATAATGTTAGCAAAGTGTAAGACACGTCTCCTTCACCAAACAAGGTAGTGTCTTTTTTTGTTATTATATGGTGCTTAATCCATAAGGCAGAAAATAATTGGAAAACTGTACCTTTGGGGGAATGAAATGATGAAATGTTTCTTGGTAAACAGAGTTAAGAAAAAGGAGATAAGCACATAAAAATGAGGTGGGTGACACACACATGCTGAATGTGATTATGAAGACATTTGTACCAGTCCTCAAATTAATCTCTTTGGTTGTAATGCTTAGTAGTGGTCTCATTAAATCGCCTGATGTATTTTAAACAGTGTGGAAATGTTAGTCGTAGTGGTTGGATAAATAGTTTCTGTGCATGGGACCAAATTTTTCTTCTGAAGGTTCTGGGTTTCCTGAGACTGGCTGAGAAATGGTGGCAGAGTGTTACACAGATGGGAAGGGGTGAAACTGTGGCCTCAGGTTCCTCTGACCACACAGGTATAAGGACTGTGTCCTACCACAAAGCTTTGGGCCAATCCTGCTTAATAGGCTTCTGCGTGGAGTTACTATAGGTAGGGGTCACTCATTTTCCAGACACAATTCATGAGGTAACACCTTCAGGTTCTATCAATCATGGCATATATTAATCATTCCTATGTTATGGTTAGTCTACTGTGCTGAAATTACTGGAATTATTATTAATAAATGTTTAAAAATTAATAAAATATGGGGGAGTTGTTGAACTTCATTCTTGGGATAGAAAAAGAAAAGAGAGAGGAGGAGTTATTGAGAACAGACATCTGCTCTTGTGTGCCCGAGTTATTGCAAGTGGCACCTAGTATCAAATCCTGATCCTGTGTCTTCCTCAACATGTAAAAGGGGGATTTCTGAAGTATTTCAGGCCTTGCTGACTTGTCTTCCTGCAAAACGATGTCATGAGCTTGGGAGAAATGGAATTGAATGTCAAGCTGCCATTTCTAACCACAGCTGTACCCGTTAGCTAAGCATAAACTTGTCCCACAAGGAGGTGTGGTTGCTGTGTCCCTGACAGAGGTTATTTACAGATGCTTTTAGCCTCCTAAATACTCTTTGGGAAAGGTGGAGGAGATCTGACCTGTTAGAGCTAAAGAACTGCACTCACCATAGCTATCCTCCTGAGCGCTGGCACTGGCATCTGCCAGCCTGCTGCTGCATCTTCTAATTCTGAAGACTCTCCCTTGATCAAAACTAAAGTTTTACTCAAAGTGTGAAATCTCCTTTCTAGCATGGTGAAATTATCTGGGCTTTACTCTTTAGTTTATTCATATTCCTTATTTGGGTTTTATATCTCTATAGAGTTTCAGAGTTCTGCAAATAGGTATAAAAAAATGTATTTTTTGGTTTATATTATATAGATAGATTTATGTCTTTACTATAGAAATTACTGCCCTAGTAATTTAAAATGTGAAACTCTTAGGAGTAGAAAAGGTCATTTTACTCAACCAATTCTCAAATTGCTGCAGAGGTAGTAAAAAAAAAAAAAAGATATGATGTGCCAACTATTTCCTTCATTTGTTTTTTGATTGTCACAGAATATCAGAATGATTCAGGGTGTTCCTTCCAGAAAGCTGGAGAGTTCAAATTCCAAATGGGAAGAGAGGCAATTTGTTCATGAAGAGCCTTCCAGTTTGCAAAACAATTACAAGACACTTGAGAGGGGTTAAGATAGTAAAATACAATAACTTGCATCCTTGTTTTGTTTGTACTTCTCTGTAAGTAAACAGTTCCATCATCAGCTCTTCCTCTTATGACAACAACCCTTCATTTAGGTTAAAGAAGTTTTGTGCCTTCTCATCCAGAACATGGTTTACTTTTTTGCTTTTTTTCAGAACATATGGTATAGACTTAAAATTCACAAAATATCCCAGGAGTGGTGCATTCTGCAGATCAGTACCTTTAGCTTGTGTTCAGGTGCCTAGGTAGCAATGCCTTGCTCATGTCTGCCTGTAAGGATTTTTTTAGAGATGCATATTTCTGAAGAAGTGGTCTCAAGTGTGAACTGCTCTGATGATAAGACGAGATAAACTTTTGTCATATTCTATGGTGGTCACCTTCCTTTACTGCAGATTTGGTAACTTTTGTGATGAATGAAGCAAGGATACTACAGCTGTTGCTTTCAAAGTTTGGATCCATCTCCAGAGCAGCTTGGTCCTGCACACTGAGTGAGAAGAGAGAGATTTGAAAAAACAAAGCATGTTTCTGTCTTTAAAAGCTGAATTATAAGACATGGTGGGTGGAGGAATGGGGAATTGGAGTAAGGAAGGAATTTTGCATGTTGGCATTTTCTAATTGAAGAGTGCTTTGTTGTGTAAAAGCATTTGCAAAAAAGACTCTCCTTGGTGCAACCAATACATTGACTGTTAGGATATTTCTGTGGAAAGTGGAAAGCTGAGGTTTGAGTTATGCCCTTGAGGGAAGTCTTATAGTGCTTAGGCAAACATTTGAAGCACTGAGCTATCCTGGATAAGTTTTCTCTTCCCCTTCCCTTCTCTTCACCCAGACTTTTTCTTTTTCCAAAATTTCCATTCAAGAGGTGGGAACTGTTTCCTGAATTAAACTAATTTCTGCAGGGAAGTTAAAAGGTTGGTAAACTAGTATTTCCTAATAAAAAACCATTTAGCTACAAATTTCTCATTAAGTCTCATTTATCCTCTCCCTATCCCTTTCTCTGTAAAGTACTTGTCACATTTTTCCCTTTTCCCTGCTTGAATTCCAAGCAGGCTTCCTGAACCCTGCATCTCCCTCTTTGTATTTTTCCACTGTGTTGGATTCCAACTCCAGTGATTTCTCCCACCTCCATAAGGAGTGTTAATAAGGAGTATAGAAATGCTGGTAATGCCCTGCTTGTAGCTACAGGACCTAGCAGCAGCCCTGATGAGGAGCAGTCCTTTGAGAGAAAATTTTAGAAACACTTCCACATTACCCTTGCCCTAAGTTTGTGCCCATCCTGTCTTTTGTGGGGGTCAGAGTGTGTTTAGTAAGGCAAAATCTTCAGAGTTTTCACTCTGAAAAAATTCTTAAAAGTGGAAGCTATTTTTACTGAGACTGTACTGAAAGGTGATTTTTTTTATTTTTTGTTTTTTCTCACAAAGTTTTCCAACTTGGCCAACCGTAGGCATTTTTGAGTAAGTGGTAACAAGCTATCCCTGCTTTGACTATAGAGGCATTCCTGTCCTTCAAAGACAGGAGGCAAGATGTAGAGATATTTTCCACAGTAACTATGTCAGTGCGGAAAATGTTATCATTGGGAGTTGATTTTACAAAATTATAAGCAATGTGAGAAGGTTTTGTAACAAGAAGGATGTGGCAGTTTTGGGAACAGGCTGAACTGCTTGCCCTGCTTGTAAGAGCTTTTGTCATTTATCGTAAGTCTATTGGGCAAAAGCTTCACAGTGGAAGTCCAACAAAAAGAAATGTGATATATATATATATTTAGCTATTAAGAAAAAAAAGTTCATCTGTGTGCTAGGACAAAATCAGTAGTAATAAAATTAACTAGCAATAGGTACACCTCAACAGATGCAGAAAATTTTTATGTTAAATGCCCAGAACTTTGAAAACACACTCATAAGCTTCTTCTACATAAACAATCTACCCTCAAGAACAGGTCTTAAATTTAATTCATCTCTTCGTCTAAATTCCTAGTAATTCCTACACCCAGACTCCTTATCTAGTTTTATTATCATCTTTGATCTTGGTCAAAATAGGTAATCCAGTAACATGTATTCATTAATATAACTAAAAATGTGCAAAGTTACCTTCAGGACTGACATTCTAGGGAGATTTTTTATTGCTTTTAATTTTATGTGGTCAATTTGCTCTTCTCTGCCAGACTGTTAACCCCAATTTAACTCTGTAGGATGTGATATGGCAAAAATATTTGCCATTTCCCTGCTGAAGCCAAACTGGCATGCAGAGATACTGAAATCCTGCAAAGATTCTGCACTATTTTGTATTCCCATTCAGTTGGACTGAGAGGAAACAGAAATCTCACAAGAAAACCTTTTCTCCTGACTTAGAGAGAGTACAAACAAGAAAAAGCAATGGTGGTTTGGGCATGCCTCGTAGCATGAGACTGAGAGTCAGATCCAATGCAGGCTGGTCCTGCCTTGATTAATGGATATCACAAAACTCTTGTTCAATTGTGTCTGAAGAAAATTGTTTCCCTAAAAAATCCAATGTGACTTAAATCTGAACTTTAAAGTCAAACTATAATTGAACCCCAAAATTGCCATAGAGTTTTAAATTCTGACAGCACTGATGGAGCTCAGCTCCTTCAGTAGTGTGAAGTTGACAAGACTGTATCTTGCCAAAACAGCCTTTAGTTGAAAGAATTATTAACCAGAGCAGAAGCCAAGAAAGTGATTTAAGTCAAAATTGCTGACCCTGTCTCTCCTGTAGCTTTAGCTTCAAAGACTTCTATAGTACTGTTTGGTAATTTTTTCCCAATTTTAACATAATGTTTGGACTAGGTAAGATGCTTTTTATAGTAATTAACAGCTGATTTTCATGGTGCCCAAGTAGATTATTTTTAACTACACTATTTTCACTAAGATAAAACAAATTAAAATGGCGTCATTTAATGACCACTTTGTGGAAGGGAATGTGCATTCACCTGGTCCGCTTGTGTTCTCTCTGGTTTGATGCTTTATGGGAAAAAAAAGGCACCTAAAATTGTTTTAATCCTTTACAGTTACATTAAAATGATGTGGCTGTCCAGCTGATAAATTGACTCCATTGTATATAGATAGCAAAGTTCTGCATGGTCATAAATGATTTATCTTATGTATTTGGAGTAGAGTCATAATCATTCACTCTTTTTCAAGTCTAGTTTGGCAACTTTATCTCACTTGCAGTTTGCATTTCTGAAAGTGGAAATATATTCTGCAGCTTTTGATGTGTTGATTGGTAAGAAGGTAAAGACAGCTGCACACATGTCTCCAGAGACTCAGCTCAATGGCTAAATGAAGACCTCTAGCGCTTTCTTGTTAGCCAAGATAGATCTACATCCAGATGAACCACAATTAGTCAATAGTGAAGGCTATAGGTTCATGTGATCAGAAGCCACAAATCAGTTTTCCCTAGGACTTAGTTATTGGCAGATAACGCCTTAGGCTATGCCTTGCTGCTGCTTGCCTGACTGTAATTTTTCCCCTAGTGAAGTTTTTAAAGTCACATACTGAGGCAGGAGCTGTGATCTCCTGACAACATGGCTGTCACTGGCCTGTCAAATATCAATTGCTTATCAAACAAATTGTCTGCTCCTTTAATGTACCTGGCTCCTCACTATTAACAAAGCTTAGAATGCTGCTGTTTTCTGAACTGCTATTTACTCTGTTGGTGCCTGTCTGCCTACCCGCATTATTTTTACGTGGCATGGGCCAAATCTTTCCTTCCTGTGACATTGATGGCAACACGTCAGAATGACTTATAGCCAAGGTGACTGTGTATCACTATGAACTTGTGAAATCGTATCAGTAAACCAGAAAGGAGCCCTAATTCCTGCTGGAATCTAAACCTTCGGCCAAAATGTTTTTGTTTCAGAAGATTTGCTTAGTGTATTTATTTGCCTGCCTAGCCTCACACTGTACACTACTTTGCATTTGGTTTTGGCTAAAATTAGAAGCAAAAATATATTGTGAGGAAATTTCATTTCAGGCTTTCCAAGAACTCGGGGTGTGGTGAGGTGTAAACCCATACTATGCTCACAGGTGACAGATAAATATGTTTTCCCTATTCCATGGGTAACTAAAACAAGTCTGATCCGAGAAGCTGCATTACTTCTGCACCCAGTGAAAGAGTTGCAAATGGAGACTAAAGGTCTTATCATCTGCCCCTATTTGTAGTTACCAGCCAGTCTGTCTCCTCTGTAGATGATTTACATGCCAAAGTGGCTTCTGGGCAGCACACTAGCTGAATCAAATCACACCTTTCTCATTGCTGCTCTGCAAATAAAGGAAAAATTAAGGCCAGTGGAAGTAAAAGTAATTCTTCAATGAAATGAGCATATAAAACGTGCTTTAAAATTTCCAGCACCCTGCAGTGATGGTGATTAGTTAAAGAAACACCACAGCCTTGTTACTGTCACATCTTTCAAAACCTTTTTACATTATACATAGATGGTCTAAGAAATTAATTAATGGACAATAACATAATCAGGGATATCTATATTTGCAGTCTTTTCTCTGTGCTTGCATACATCTTTTATCTGTCAAGTACAGCAAATAGCTAATTAGCCCCCTTTAAGTGCTTCACTGCTTATATTGGAGCTATAGTCATGCCCTAGTGGGATGGTTTCCAAGAAACCTGATATATATTCTCGGCTGAAAGAGCATATGCTTATTTGTAGGCTGTTAAGAAATTGGTGAAGATTAAAAAAATTCTCATTTAGAAAATACAGTTGTTAGTGGTTCTTAAGGCACATCTGATCTGTTGGCATCTTAAAAACAGACCAAGCCAAAATCTATAGTCCTTTCGTGGCTCCTACACAACAAAATTTTTGCCAATGTCCTTCAGAGGGTTACTAAATATGGGCTCTGGGATATCACCTAATGTGTTCCCTAAAAGGCAGGTTTATAATATGACTGGTGTGACTCATCATGTTAAATTTTTGCTTTTATTTGCTCATTTTCTTCTTGGGTAAAAGTCCAGCATAATCGGAACTGAATTAATATGCACTTATTTTGACAAACTGCCTTAAAAGTATTAGCTAGTTAATGTGTTACACCACTGTGTATTATCATTAAAGTAATAAATACGACAAATAATCTAATCACCTTAATTTTACATAATGATCAAGAAGATTACAGCTTGAAGTGATGTTGAGGGATTCCACTCTCTCCTCTTTCTGCGTTAAAATCTTTACAATAGAAAGGCCTCATTGAGGGTTACTATAACATAAAATATCACATACCATCTCATGCTGACCACAAAAATAACTCAAGGCGCCACTCTGCTGCAATTAGCAGCTGTAAGATTATGATGTTTTGACACAGGTGAGGCAAAGACTTCCAGGCACAAAGAGAGTGAAAGTATGAGTGACACAACTATTTCCTCACAAAATACCATGTATTATTTATATACCAAAAATGTAATAAGAAAGGACTTCTATTCAGACACCTGAAACTAAGTTCAGCCGCCAGTTAATTTGCAGTGTGACAGCAGAATGTGACCACAGTTATTTAAATATTTCTACTAGTTTATTTACCTTCTGAGTAAATATGTTTGTATCCACTGCTCTGCCTCATTGAAAAGTATCAATTACTGTAGAAGATGATTAAATAAGGACCTTTGCTTATGTCCCACTATCTTTTATAATTGTGTTGTAGACTATATTCTCCTCTATTTGTCAAGCAGTGTTTTACTGTATGTGTTGTGGCTGAAGATTTGCTGGAGTACTTATGAAGTAGGATATTGTATATTTGAAAATAATAATCACATAGCTCTGTGTTTTGGTCTGATGCAAGGGCATCTTACGGATACCAAGATAGCTGTTTGAGATGTATTCAGACTACACAGGTTTTCAAATGTAACTTGGGAGCAGATCATTATGTTAAAAAAAGATATAAAAGTGTTTTAGATAGTCGCCACATTCTTACTTTCTGTGCAAGTCTGGTTTGCAAGACTTGGTATTTCTCTGATATATCAACCCTATGATACCTCTTCTCTAATTAACATTAAAGTAATTTATTTCTTGGTTTTAAAAAAAAGCTGGAATTTGCAGCTGCACTAAAAAGAACATAGGCCTGATATACGAGATAAGTTACTTCTATAGTAAAAGCCCTTACACATGTCTAGGAGTACTTTCATAGTGCATAAAAATAAATTTCTTATTGGCCCATCCTGCTCCACAGATTTCCACAGGTTTTTTGCCAAACACTGAGTTCTGCAGAAAGAGAAACATCCCTGTTAGAGGTGTATTCCCCTGTGAGGGAAATGCCTGGGCATGGGGCTCTGTCACCCATGTGCTACTCTTGAGGCTCAGGTGGCCTGGTCCTGGTTTGAGCCTTCCATGTGCAGCTTTCTTGGCCAAAAGAGAGGGAGAGACTGCAATCCTGCATCCTCAGTCTTTAGGTAGATTTGTAGGAGAGAAGTCATTCGTATTGCACTCCTCAACCTAAAGTAACTGAAGCACTCACTGGGGGTGGGGGTTGAAGATGGGACATTAAAACTTCTCCTCACCACCACTACCAGTGAGTTGAGTTGCTCTAATGTTGTTTAGTTTGAAAGTTTTGTTAAACGTTCCTGTTTAGCAGCAGAGACTGCAAAAATGAAACCTGCAGGATTCTGCTTCTGGGCAGCAAAGTGGGACTTGCCGGACAGAGCGGATAGCTCTGTGCTGAATTTTTGGTTTCTAAAAAACGTATTATATCAGTCCTTTGTGTCACAGAAATGTCATGAGTTTACATATGCTAATACCTTTGAGGTGTTTGCATTCTCTGGTGAGGGGGAGAAAGGGTAGATGGCAGAAAGGGTAAGTGACATACATTCATTACTGTAATGTGCTTTCCATCATCCCTCTGTGCTCACTCTTGTCTACATACCTATATAGAATCATAGAATTGTTTAGGTTGGAAAAGTCCTTTAAGATTGTTGAGTCCATCCATTAACCCAGCACTACCAAGTCCACCACTAAGCCGTGTCCCTAAGTGTTGTATCTACACATCTTTAAAGTACCTCCGGGGATAGTGAGACTACTACTTACCTGGGCAGCCTGTTCCAAGCTTGACAAAAGGACATGAGGACATACATAACCATATAAATATACCTATCTAAATAAGAGTCTGCATCAGCTTTGGTTGTGTTCCACTGTCTGGAAAGGTTTTTTTGAGCATGATGGGTTTTAGCATTAAAGTCAATGAATGAAACTCTATACTTCAGCAGCATCTGCAAAAGGGAAGGGAGAGAGAGGGGTGTTAGAGAAAGGTAAAGCACACATAAAACTGGATAATGTCACCTGCTGCTCCCCATCATGCAACTTAAGAAATGCACAGGAATTTACAATGTACAAATGTTCTGCTTTGTAACTACTGAATTTCATGGTTGCATATTTGCCGCTTGTGAATTTGTAACTGGATATTAGCAATTTCCAAATGGCTGGGATGTTTGTGCACACATAGTATTTGAAAAATATAGTAAATATATCAGAGAACCTGAGTATTCATTGCAGAGGGCACAACAGGAAACAGAAATGCTAAGAACTGTTGTGCAGTAAGCTATTAAATTGGAACAACCACATTAAATATGCATGAACTGATACAGTCCACAAAGCATTTCCATATGGATATAATAGAAACAGTTATATTGTCAAAGTAAGAGGCTAAAGCCAAGAATGGACAAGATGGTTAAAATGTAATGAAGTCATTAGAAGCTATTGCTAAGGCAAAACCCAACTTTAATTTGATCCTTTCATGTTATTTTGTACAGAATGGGATTACTTTCAACCTGCCAGTGGTACTGGGTTTATACACCAATATGTGAAAGTGAACACTTACAGAACTAAAATAATTCCTCATTTCATTCATCTTTTCTGAAATATCACGTGTCACTTTTATAGGAGACACCTTCTTTCAAAAGTGTAAAACGTTCTGCTGATACTAAGTATTAGATGACCAGAATGTAACATATCACAGCTACCATGTTACAAAGTGACATGCAGTGGTTGTAGCTTATTATTATTATTATTTTGCTGTTACTACAAAATTGTTGGAAACTGCCTTTTAATTTTGTGTTTTTTCAACATATGACATGTCAAGGTTCATGCACCTACCTGGGCATCCTTAATCCTATTATCCTTTATTAATATGTTTCCATTTTTATATTGTTATATCTTATTATCAAATCCTTGATCATATCATATAAATGTGCAGATTAAAAAAAAGCAAAATTGAAAAGGATGCAAAATTTTAAAGATTAAAAAATTATTAAAATTTACCAAATGAATGTTTTTCTGAAACATAGTTTTCTAAAAAAAAAAAAATCTAAATTTTTTGCTTATAAATATGGTTAGATTTTTTTAAAATCATCCAAATTCAGAAGGAAGATTAATTTCCATGTTAAAAGTCCAATTTAAAATTGTCTTTAAAAAATACACATAACTGGGTGATGCATTTGTGCCAAATGGCAAAAAGCCTTAATTATCTACTTCCAGTTATGTTTATGAATAACAATCAAACCAATGGTTAGCAGAGTTGAGGTGTTCGTTGCCCCTTTACTTTATTATTTTCAAGCTCTTCCCTTCCATACTTCTGGATTAGGAAGTTTTCCCCTTTTCTTTAAGGCCCTTTGTTTGTGATCTGCTGCCAAATTCATCTGTATGCATCGTTTTCAGTAATATTGAGAGTTGTACCTTCCATGAGTCTTTGGTACTGCATGATGAAGCACTCTATTTATATTAAAATGAAGAAGTTCCTAAGGGAGACATAGAACAGAATGAAACAACAAACAGAGCTTTAGAGAGTGGATATGCGAAGTGACAGTGACAGCAAAATGGTAGCTCTTGTTACGGAGTGGCCCAAAGGGCTGCAGGAAGACTTATAGCATGAGCCACACTGGCTTGAACTTGGCAGCTCTTAGAGGCTTAAGTACTTGCCACAAGAAGATGTTTTACAAGGCGGAAGTTAATCAAACAATTTCTCAAGATTGCACATCTTGATTTGGTATGTCATTGACAAAATACATTGTACAAGGCTTTGCTATATATAAATTAGAGGAATTATTTTAACATCAAACCATATTTCTTCATTTAAATCAACGCGCAGCTATATTGCTGTTGTTATGATTTACTTAGTCTAGATAATAGGAGAAACAAGACACAGACGTCACATTATATGACAACTAATGTCCTTACTGTTTGCAACTCGAGCAAAGGGAGCAAGTGAATTAAGCTGCTACTGAAATGTGCCCTGCAGGTCAACTTGAATCGCATAAGAGTGCTATAAAGTGGTTTATTGTGGCAGGGGGAAGGTGTTGTTAAATTGCCTGGAGGACTGTCTCAAACAGATCACACTGAGGAAAGCAGTGAGGTTACTGTGCCCTCTCTTCTGATGGTGCAAGTAACCCATACATCTATCCAGAGGTACTGAGTGCGGGAAGAGCAAAAGGATGGGAATTATTAAAGGTGAATTTCAAAGAAAAATTATATTTTGCAAAGTGGGAAAGAAGATCAGATATGATTTTTTGAAAAATAAAAAAATAAATGGAGGAGGCAGGAGAGGACATTGCAAATTACAGTTTTCTTTGCACATTGAGGCCCTCTCAGGGCCAGAAGAGCTTTGCAGGTGAGGGGATGTGGTACTGCCAGGATGGGAAAGTTAAGGCTGAGCATCTGCAAAGGGAATGATCTTTTATCTTTTTCTGTTTTCATCATGTGATATTTGACTTCAGTGTATCATTCATGTTTTATACAAACAAAATATTTTGAAAGATTCAAGCTGTCCCTTCTCAGGTTGTCAATTAGCCAGTTACAACTTCCCACTGAAAACCAGGGGTAGAGCCCGTACTTCATTCCAACACAAACAGGAGGCAGGCTACGCTTGGTATTCCCCGACTGTAACAGCATGTGTTTAAGGAACTTATTTTCAGTCTCAACATCTGCTACAAAAAGAGGACACCATCTATTGGAAATAAATAAAGTTATAGTCAGATACTTTAATGAGCAAACTTGTTTGGGAAAAAATTAATTGTTCCCTGTGGATACAGACCTGCAGATGTTTATAGCACTGGTAGGGAGGAAAGATCACCTTTTACAACACAAAGACATAATTTATCCTATTCCTAGCCCACAGGAAACTAAACCCAGGGCATATCCTTCATGTCTTTTTTTTTTTTTTTTTGAAAATCATTTCTATGAAAAACTACTGAACCAGAAGTTTGAAACATCTGAAAATACTTTCCATCTTTTAAAATGACCTTCCACTTTGATTGAGAATGTCCTTTTTCATGACTGTTATTGCAGAGGGCAAGAATTGTCAAAGTCAAATAGAAGTTCCCAGAAACAAAAGCTAGACCTGTTTTTTCAGGATCCAGTCCCAGACTATATCTACCTCAGCTCATGTTATCTGATAGCTAGCATCCCTACTACAGAAAATGTGCACCAAACAATTTCTTGTCACCACCTACACAAGGATCCATCACCACTGAACTCCCTTGGCATCTCGTCCACTTGCCATTGCCCTGAGATTAGCAGGAGCCTCAGGAGCTGCTCTTCACTACTAATGCTAATACCCTCAGAATGCTGGGAAGGGAGAAAAGAAGGAGACCAGAGAAGAAGATTTGGACAGTAATTTCCAAATAATAGAGTATTGGACTTTATTGTTTTCTTTGCAATCAAGAGTAGGAGAGTTATGAAGAGATTTAGGACTGCGTAAACTCTCTGCAAGGATAGCTCTGAAAATTTGTCATAAAGGGTAAATTTTGAAGGAAATATCCTCCTCCAAGAAGTCTTCTTTCCTTACAGACTTTCAATTCTGTCCATGGAATATGTGCACAGTTTTTAAAAGGTGCTTTATTTCAAGATTTCCAAAGCTTTTTACCAAACCAATTGTCCATTCTACCTTGATCCCACTCCTTACTCAAAATCTGATTGGGTTTAATGTTGAAATTCCACCATTTGTTAAGATATTGTATGTAAGAGAGACTTGAGGTATTTTTCATGCATCAACCAGTCAAGAGCGTGTATTTGTCCCCATTCCTGGGGATGGCTGATAAATCATAGAATATTCTGAGAGTTTGAAATTACCTGAGCTGCATTTCTCATGTCAGACTGTCTTTCAGGTATGTACCTTCAAAATACCTGAAGACAGTGCAGCTAACAATTTGGAGAATAGCAATGATGTGGGAATTTTTCCTTCTGGCAAAGAACTGTAGAAGAGGTACTCCTTTTATTTACACATATTTACATTTGTTTTTCCACATTAAAAAAATTTTCTGAGCTACTTCAGATGTCTTGGAAAATGTCCTTGTGTCCTTAATATGTTTTGGCTGCAGTACAGGTTTAATTTCTCTGGCATCCATTTCTGTATTTTCATGATAGAAATAATACCTCTGTCAATGAAATGGAGAAATTTGTAAAGTTTGGTAATTGGCCAAGCATAAAATAGGCATTCTAGAAGAGATAAGGGAAGCAAATGAATCAGTGAGACTACTGCCTATTTAGAGTCAGACACAGGAAGACATTAAGGAGAGATTTTTTTTTTTTATTTTTTTTTAAATGTGTTTCACTTAAGGATTATTACAGAACCTTACACATACATCCTTAGAAAGCAAAATATGCCACCTTGGTTAATTCTTCAGAGTTCATGGTGTGGCTAATTCAACTAATAGGTAATATGCTGTGAGATGTGCCCCTTGTGACCTCTAATGGTGAACTGGACCCCAGAATTTGGCACTGGACCCCCATCAGTCTAGAATATCCATATTGAGAAAAAACCCTTCTCCCTTTAAAAATTCAGCTAAACTGTCCTGCCTGCTGATCATTGTGCCATGTACAATGGTTTATGGAATGCTGGGGATTTTAATCAAGAAGTCTGTAAAAATCACCTGAAAACCGCATATCATGATTAAAATGCCTTCTCAGTAAGTGTGACACTATGAAACAGCAATTACACATTATTGGTTAGATCTTCTGCTAATGTAATTTCAAATAACTGTGTTTGAGGCCATGTTTCTCTAAGTCACTCTGTAAAGATTTCAAGTAAGAGAGATCAATTTTAATTAAGCACATGTTTCAGAGATCATATAAAACTGGAAAGAAAAAAATATTTTTTTTACTAGAGGGTTATTAAATATATGATAGAAGATTAATGTTCTGCATTTGTTAATTAGGCTTTTTTATGATGTTAAAGAATTTGAAATTTAAAAAGATCAGGAAAAAGCTAATTGTTATCTGAGAAAATTTATCAGAGTAAAAAAATCAAAGATTATATATTAAATGCAGATACAGAGATAAAGCTAAGTGTGTTCGATGATAACTTTTACAGCAAATATCTTTATGTGAAATAATTTTTTGTCTAAATTTGCTAATGTAAAACAGCTCACTACACTATCCTTTGAGTAGACAGTAAAATATTCAGATGGCAAAGCTCAGTTTCTTCTAGACTGACTCAGCAGTTTAGTATAACTGACTTTTATTGGGCATCATTTTTTATCTGCTGTAGTTATTCCATCAAACAAATTGATTCTTCCTTTCCTGACTAGAGCATAGTATAGTACTACAAAAAATCACTGACGAAGAAAAAGAAGAAAAAAAAAAGACTTCTGTTGAGTAAAACACATTTTCAAGGAAGGAAAGAAGAAAAAAACCAACAACAGGAACCATAAATTGGCCACTGATAGCATGCAGATTGAGCAACAGGTTGAGCAGTTACCCTGCTTTCTGTACAGCCTCTCTTTCTATGCAGTTCTTGAGTGCTTCATTGCCTGTCTGCCGATGGAAATGGATCATCCCAGGTTTCTTGCTCTATAGGTTTATTAATGACCTTGGTGTCTCAATGGGCTTCCAACGGCTTGTAAGGGGAGCGTATCTTCTAGCATGTGGACACCAGCAGCAAAGCGTCCCCCAGCCTTCCCTTTTCACCTGAAGTGTCTCAGACCAGATTAACACAACTGCCCTGCAAAGCTCAGCTTGGAAGTCCCTGGGCCCTCTGCCTCTTGCTTTTGCTTTCTGGATCATGTGCATGGTTTTTGTGGGCCATAGTTAAAGTATAGTACAGGGTCCTTGCTTATGGAAGGAGAACCTTTCATTAGTAGTCTTCCGTATGGTTACAAAATTTGGAACTAGTGAATATCAAGAGAAAGGCAATTTCTAACATAAGGAAGTCGCAAAATGAAAAGAATCCATGGCATACAAGGTTAATGCACTTCCTCCAGAAAGAAGTGGAAGAGCAATTTCAATGCACTTTGATTCATCAGGTTTCAGTTGCTGCTGTAATCATTTGACATTATATATGTTGCCGCACTGAACAGCCTGGTCACTAAAGGTCATAGGGTTAAGGAAATGTTTTGTACCATGTTGTGAGGAAGCTGTGTGTATCTTATTGTTAGTATATGTGCTCCTGTTGCTATATTTTGATTTAAAATTTATCATATATTTTTCTCAGAAGATCAGAAACATAGATACAGAGATACTTTTTGTGATGACAGGCCAAATTTGCCTCTTCACTATAGATAATCACTGTAAGAAAATTAAGGTGCAAAGCCATGCCTGCTGTAACTGTTGCATACTTATTAGCAGCTTTCCCTTTCCAGATTCTCTGGGTATTTGTTGCCCATGATAATGTGAATACTTAAGGGGAAAGTGTAATTAGCGACTGTGTAGTTCATTCAGTAAACATTTCGGAGCTGTTTGATGTGACTGAACTGAGCGTCACATATAATTTTACACTTTTATCCTACCAAGTAACTGACAGGTCTCTAATCTCAGTCTCAGAGCTTTCACTCTGCTTGAACTTTGCTTCATAGAGGTCATTTTCCAACCACTTGGGAGCAAGAGCCACGTCCATTAAATCCCACAGAGTCGATAGATGCGATAATAGCTTTAGGCACATTTTCTTAGAACTCAGGGGGAAAAGACAATTTCAATAAATGTAAAGCTATACTATCTGCAATCCACAGAATATGTAAGCAAATCTCATAGGAACATGTATTTCTTTTACCTCCTGGCAAGAATCCCTTTAATAATAATATCTATTTGTTTATTTTCAATATCAACCCTAGATAAGGGCTAAAAAGTCACACAAGATGCTTTAAGAAGAGAATAAAGAGGAGGAGAATGTACAAGGTGAAATGATCAGCAAAACATTTCCTCTGGTTTGGATTTTGCAGACTATTAAATAGTCTAATGTATATTACTCCCCTCAGAGAAAGACAAATGGTAATAGTGTGTGTGCATGGTGATCTGACCGTCATATTGCAAGTATGAAGCCAAGTTTTAGCTCAACATACAAACTATTGATAGGAGAAAAGTAGAGACCAAGCATCTATAAATGAATGCTAGAAGCATGCTAAGTAGGCTTGTATACATAATGCTTTGATATATTTTACATTGTATAGATCACAGCTCATCAAAACAAACTTGCAAGTTGTATCTGTCAAGATAATTAACAGACAGTTCCTCTGTAGCAGATGTGTGAGATAAGTAGGAAAGACAGTTCTTCCCTTGACATGGCATCAAAGGAGAAACAATTAATATTAAAATAAAATAATGTGAGCTATAACAGTTTGATCATAGCTGCCTAACATAAACCCCCCCTCCACGATAAAACAAACAATCCCCGTTTGACTGTCAAACTCTCACACTGAGACTGAAAATAAACTTTCCAGTTCTTTCAAGATTTTTGCTATTGTCTTTGATTTTTTTTCCTTGATATATTTGTGGTGCGAAGGAATAAATCTTGAAAGTAAAGTATCCCCTCCAGCAAAATATTTTACTCCATTTGCCTTGGAGAATTCACTGCAGGGAAGAGAAAAGGAAGAAAAGAAAAGCCTTGCAGAGTAGCTGCAACAGCTTCAAATTCAATAGCCTATGAGATTTTCCTTGAAATGATCTTTCTAAATATAACAGTTCAATAGATCAGTGGTCAATATGAATGTTATTTGTAAGCTGGAGCTATTAATTTCTGCTACATTGTTCTGATGCCAAATGTTAGCCTGATGTTTTATACGCCAGCACCCTCACACATACACTGACAGGAACATTAGGCAAAGTGGGCAAGTGGGGCTTGTGTTGCCATATTAAAAGAAAAAATAGCTGCTGGATCACAATACAGAATTTTTAATTTTTATTTTTTTTCAATTTATTTATTTTTTCTGTAAAAGGTCCTTTGAAGAATGGTCAACCTGAGCAGAAGAATGTCTCTGAAGGTGAGGTGAGAATTTATATGGCTTCTTGACAAAGAAAAGAATTTTTTAGAATAATTCAACTCCATTCAAAACTCATAATCAGATATGGCAAAGGTACTGAGTGTCTGCACAGTAACACAAGTTTGAAAGCTTTTAGCAAATAAATTTAAAAGTGGAAAAGGTATTAGACCCTGGGAGAAGAACATGAATTAGGGGCTGACCCCTGCTTTAGTTGCTGTTCCGGCAGAGACAGTGCTGCGAAGAGCTTTGCTCTGGTCCAGGCTCACAAGGGGGCTGATGCAGGGGCCGCAGAGGGATTGCAACCCAGCATGCAGCATGGACCTCTGAGACTTGCTGGTAGTAGAAAAGGGAGGTGACCTCCTTTCCTAATTCTGAGATGTGTTGGGCTTGGGTGAGGATGTAGGACACAGCATTTGCAAGACTAGATGACACAGCTGCCTAGATTTTTCCACACTTTATTTTGGAAAGTAGCTGTCTGCAAGTGTTTCAGCATTTGAAAGTGACACAGACAATAGAGCTGACCCACTTGCTATATCATATTTTCCCACCATTGACGGTGGGTCACTGCTCTGCTAGGTCCTGGTTTAAAACACATTTAAAATACTTGGCCTCCCTTCGTATTTCTGCTCACAGTTCACACTCCCTAGGAAGAGTTTTACAAGGTCTCTCTTTGTCGTCAGATTAGTGTTTGTTCTTGCAAGTTCATCTGTGACTGTCCAGTAACTGGAGACCACTGGGAGTTGTGACACTTGTTTCAGACTTGATCACAACATGGAAAGTGTAAACACAGCAGTCTGTTCACAGCCCAACATCTCACTGGGTTGCTTTTCGCTTTCAGATGCATCACGTGGGAATCTACAAAAGCAGCAATTCAGTTTTTGTCTTGTAAACAGCACAGGGTGATATTTTTATTTTCTCCTAAATTTCTAAGCAAGAAAAATAAATTGTGTCCTCCAGAAATTCACTCTGTTGTGATTGTTTGAGTGCAACATGCTAACCTGCTGACTGAGCCATGCGCTTGAAAATTGGTATTTCCTTGGGGAATCGAAGCTGGACAGCTAGTTCTGGGATATGATTTGGCTCAACACTTACTTTATGTGTTTCAGTGGTGCTGGAAGAACCTAGAGAAAACTTCTGGGAAAAAGCGTCAGAGAACCACTATGGATTCTAGAGGGAAAACACTGTCAAAGAAACTAATTGAGGAGAGGAAAGAGCTCCAAAGGTTTGCTCCCTGTTGTACTGAAGCTGGTTATTCTGTTTCGGATCGTGAGTGCTGAGCTGATTTTTCTGTTACAGTATTTGTTGTTGCAGTTAGGCCAGAAGTGCATATTCACACTCAGAGGACATTATACTTGTCTTTATTTCTGTCTTTTGAGTGACAATTTTATTTAACCAAGCTACTACCTCTACCTCATTACCCCGGACCTGTTTTCTTCTATTCAAGCTAGTACCTTGGCCAGTTGTTTTTCCATTTCCTCTTAAATGCTTTGTCATCCCCTCTGGTTCAAAGATTTATAATAACTTCTCTTTCCTCTTGCCACTGTGTCCTGTTTGAGTTGCTATAAGCAAGACAGGTCAATCTAACTTTCCAATAGCCTGTCAGTCAATTCTATTCACCCCACCCAACTTCAACAAGGTCCTCTCACCCAAGCTATGCCTAAACCTAGGAGATAATATTATGTTAAAAGCTTGGGTCTTTCCTACACTCATCCATGTAGCTAGATGCAGTTCTCATCTGCCAGTTTGATGGCCTTCTTTTCTAGCTACATGTGTTTCTATCTTTAATGCATACAAACTTTGACAGCACTAGAAATTACTTCCCCTTGCATGTCATGTTTTGATGTCCTATGGAATAATGCAAGACAGTCAAAAGCAGATTTTTTAAGTTTGTTATTTACTTAAACACTTTGCATGTTGGGAAACCTAGTGTGGGTGATTTATGTATTAATATCGTTTTGCCAATTCATGTCCAGATTTTATTTTTCCACAATCTATCCCGTATATGAATAATAAATATAACTGAAATAATAACAGATTTACTATTTTTATGATCAGTTTATGTCCCCATATGATTCTAATAAGAAGAACCCATGCTGGAAAAGAAACCACGAAGTTTTATTATGTCTGTACTCTAATCCTAATCCTCCAATGCAAAGCAAAATCTGTCTATGCCAGAAAATGTCATATGGAAACCAGAGACCTTTCAGTTTTTACTACTGCTGTCCCAAACAGAGGTATATATGTGAACACTGCTGAGCTCAGAATTATGGTCCATGACCAGAAGTGACATATACAGTGCCAGAAGACCTTATTCATTACAGAGACAGGTTTAGTATGTTTATGCTTTACTTGAATGTATGGCTGATGATGGCTCCCAAGGATTGCACTGGCACCTGGGGATTGCTGGGAAGAAAATCTCTCTTTTGCTTTTGCTAAATTCTCCCTAGCAGAGAAACAGAGAAAAGGATGCTTTGTTGGCCCTGTGCTGCTCACCATTTCTCCCAGGCATTTTTCATTTACAGGATCCATTGCATTTTTGTTAACTTGCTCTTGTGAATGGGTACAAAAAGGTATCTGTATAACTTGGAGTCTGAGAGAAAAGTTTCCTTTTTAGAGCTTTAAAATGCTTTAAAGAGTAAAGCATGCTAATTATTTATATAGCAAAATTTACAGCTCTTTTGGACTTGTACTACATTAGATAAGCAACCCTCTTACACAAGAGTTTCTGAACAGTAATTTACTTAGTGGAATATATTGATGGTCTAAAAGAGCTTGTTTCCAAAATGTGTTTAAACAAATCCTTATTTAATATAAAACCACCAAAAAAATTGAAACATTGGAAGCAATTAGTGAATTTACTGAGTAGTTGAATTCTACTCCATTTTAAGTTGATCAGCTCCTCGAAATGGCCTAAGGTAGGCTTTTATATCTGTGAATCCAAAATGACTTCTGAGAAAAGCATTTTCTCTCTTAAAAGCTAGACAGAGAAAAGGAGTTGAAAAATGTAAAAATGTATAGCGTAAAAGCTGAGAGAAAAAGCTACAAATGGGATCAATCTGCCTCGCTCCTGCTGCCTTAATCCAGCACCTCAAGAATCAATGTCTCAAGTCAATCCTTCCAGATGAGGTGCTGATTGAGTTCCAGGCACTTGCCTAGGAGGGAGGTTGCTTTTGAAAAAAAAAACCAAAACACGCCAATCTTCTCAGAGGAGTAACTTTATCTTATGTAAAATGCTAAAGGAGCCATTTTCTGCCACGGGAAAATGTGGAGCACTGGATGTCTGTTTGCAGTGTGGGACAGAGCTCAGCATCGTCACCTCCTCAGCCAAGTCTTACTGTCTTCAGTCATACAAAATTGTGGATGATTTCATGAGAGAGTAAAAGGCAGAGTTGAGCAGTGGGTCTCTGTTCTCCATCCTGGTTCATCTGACTCTTTTATCAAGGAAATACTACAAAATGCTAATTCTTAGAGATCCAGTGTCGGGGATGTTGGTAAGGTTTGTCAACTAGCAGGAAAGAAAGCAAAAAAATGCCAGGAAAAGAGCAGATATCTATCTGGTGCGCTTCTAAAATATACAAGTCAGAGATTTAAGAATTGGGAACACTTTTTCCTGATTCATTAAAGCTTTCTCTTTCTGAGCATAAACAGCCATATATTGCTGGTAAACAGCCCTTTGAAAGATATATGATCATCCTGTCATTTTTCTTTTCTGCTGGTTATGCAGATCCATCTTGTGCTAGAGTACATTCCCCAGAGTCCATGGACTGTGACTATCATCTGAAAAATACTGGCATCTACAGTGAAGCCACTGGGGCCATAGTAATGCTGTCGTTCTGATATAGTACATATCTGTTAGCCCTTTCACAAGAAAAGCTGCATACGTACTAATGGAACAAACCCCAGATTTAGTTGAAGCTTTTTGATCTCTCTAGAGAGGGTGGGACAGGCTTGCAGTGGAGAATTAATCATTAGAAAGTATTTCATCTGGAGAAAAACCTACATGTATCTTCATATAAAGATCAAAGTAATGCCAACACAATCTTGAGATGTGAATTGGTGTGGTCTCTGTGGAAAGGTTGGATAGATGGTGTGTGTTTAGAGACTACATAAAATAGTTGGGGTTTAATATTTAACACTAAGAGATTGTGCTAAATATGCTAGGAAGGCAAACTTTACGTTGGCAAAATGCAGAGCCATTTTAGTGCTGTGCCTCTCCTCATGTCCTGCCCTCTCAATAGACCTAAATAGACCAAACATGGACTATCAGGATGTCAGGAAAGTAACTTTTTTGTGCTGCTCTCCCATGCTGACAAGGAAGATTCTCAGCTGTCATGGTTCCACTGCTGTTAGCAATTATTTGCAAAGTGCAATAACAAGTTGGTTGCTTCTTTCCTTTCTGCTTATGTTTTGGGGTAAAAGAGTCAAGTCTATCCCCTGTCCTTTGCTGTACGTATCTTCCTGGAGTGGACAAGGTACTTCAAAGCTCAGCATGGCTGAGGAAGCCTTTGGATGTCTGTATGAGGCTCCACAGAGAAATTTCTTTCATTAGCATGCCTGAAAGTAAAACAAAGGAAATCCATTCAGAGCTTTCCCCAATCCTGCTCAAAGAGCACAAAGCCTTCAAAAACCCCTATGGTTGAAAAAATGTTATGGTCGTTGCCAAGTCAGGCACTAAGAAGTTAGTAAATATTAAAATGGAGTCTTCTTTAATAATACTGTTCTTTCATGCATGTAACTTGGGACTTAACTTTCAACTGAATAAGCAATTGAAAATGCAAAATGTTTTTATAATCGTTATCTCATTATAGTAATACGGTGCTCGAGAACTTTTCATCATGCAGTGTGTGGGATATATTTCACTTTGGGACACATGGAAAATATGACAAGAAGGATCTTGGCCAGAGGTCCCTTGGTTCACCTTAGGCAGAAGTCGTCCCAGTGCTTTGAGGCTGTTTGATGTTATAGGAGTGCTCACTCCAGAAAAATCAAGGAGTAAATTAAGAAAACTGTTTTTTTCAGAGCAAGGTTTGAATGCTTCTCAGCATTCTTTTAATAGTATATAATGCTTTATTATAGTTCTATAATATTTCTGTAAGATGTGAATCAAGTGCCTGAGCCAACCTATCTTGTATCATTCTAGGCAGCCCAACTGGAGGGATCAGTGTGAGGTTGGTACAGATGACCTAGGATGGATGGGAGGTCTGAGCCCTTCTGCAATAACTGGATGAAAGGGAGATCCCAGGTAGCCCAAGTGACTCTCAATATCTGTGTTTATGCACCTTGTAGTTATTCTGATGATTACTGTTTTGCTTCAGGAAAGGAATATGTGAATGGAAAAAGTTACTATGAACAGTTTGATTTTTTTCTTATTTAATTTAAGGAGAGCAGTTAATTATGGGATTGAGTTTTCGTGAAGAAAGGACTGACTTTATCAGTTTGAATATACCTAGAGGTCTTAAACCAAGACCTTAAATATGGGATGCTCTTATTCACTGCAAACAAGATTTATAAAATGTCTTCTTTTTCCTTTGTTTGCCCTCATGTGATCCAAGCTGTGGTTTCAAAAGGAATCAATTTGGTAACTTGTACATACATACTGTAGCCATCAAACCATCCCCATAGACTAGAGAAGATAGTCACCATGGCAGAATAAGTTAGTTTATATTTATACCCACTTTGCCTTGCTCTTGATTTTGGTGGTCTGTGGATAGATAATTATATTTTCTGTTTTCTTTATAAATTTGATCATTTATGCCAACATGAACAGCATAACATTACAGAGTGGGGTTTTTTATAGTTACCAGGATGTGTTAAAAGGCATATTTGACTTTAATTTTGTAAGCTTAATAGCCACAGGCGTTAACTAACTTTCAAATCTAGACAGAGACATTTCAGGCTTTTACGGATATTAGGATTTGTTAAATTGGATTTTTTTTCTGATATAACAGACTCCTATAGGAGTTTTACAATTCCAGACTACCCAAAATATTGGAAAACAGGGTGCAAGGACAAAAGGAGGATTCCTCTACTTCAGTATTAAAAGAATTGAGGAAACAATTTCATTTTTCTGTGCTGATATCCATGTTTTCACATGAATTCCTGCTCTACATTTCTGTTTTCTCACAAACAAAGACCTTAATCTGTTTCAAGTAAAACCCAACACATTTAAATGAATAACAGAGAGTTTCCAGTGGTTTCATTTTGCTTTGAGTCAGGATTCAGATCAATTTCACCAGCACTGGGCAACATTGGGAAGAGCATATCCTTTGAGAATGGGAAAACATTGATTTATTTTATATGTCCAATTAGTCCCATGAATTAAGCAACTCTGTTCAGGTATGTACCACAGCACTCCTCCTTCCAAAGCTGAGGAATTTGTAAAATCTTGTAGGAACAGGGCTGTCATGAAAAAAAGTGTCCTGATTTGAGGTGATTAGAAGCCACTGGAAAGATTCCCATTGATGCTGGGGCAAGCTTGTTGCAAAGGATCACATATCTATCTTTCGACAAAAATGAAACCTCTGGGTTTTGGTTTGGTTTGGTTGTTGTTTTGTTTTTTAACTCCAAAAAGAAACTTTTTTGTTGGGTTTCATAGTCTGTTCATTTTAAATGAAGCTGTAACTTGACTCTGTCTCTTAAGTTGCTGGAAAACATCAACATCAAACAATTAACACTGTAACAAGAGTTACACTGTAACAATTACAGTCTAACAGCATTAGGGGTGTAAAAACGTACTGCACTTTAAATATCGGGTTTTTCCATTTGGGGACAACTTGTGGCTTTTTGTCAATGTAAAAATATTCACATAGTTGTAGATCAAGCCACTCAGCCTCCTCCTTGCAAGGGTGAGGATTGCCACGCCAAGCACAAGCAATTAGCTGCACGGCACTCCTGCGACTGGTGGCCCCATCCCCGGCTGATTGCCCAGAGCTCCACTGCTGCTCATAATGCAAATTGTATCTGGTCCCCCGGTAATCGGGATCAGCGCTGCCTTGTCCGTCCACTCGCTGCTCATGCCCCCTCCACGCTGCAATAATGGTTTTGGTGGGCAATCAGGGAAGATGCCTTCTTGACTCATCTCTCATAATAGATTGTCCTCCTCAGGCAAAATTGAATAACCCCCGACATGGCCTGAAGGCAAGCAGTACGAATTCAATAAGTCTGCAAGGTCAATGTCCTCTCATTTTTGGCAAGCAAGTAATTATTCTGCACTAACATTCAGTAATAGGAGTAGGAAACTGCTGGAGATACCTTCCCCTGTACCCAGAACAGCCACCTTAATAGGATATTCCGCTAATAAGTAATTCTGCCTCATTCTGATGCCCCTTGCCTTCAGATTCTCTTTTCATGCACATTTCATGTACGAATTCTGCAGAGGCTTTCTACCAACAGCATCTGTGGGAAAGTTTAACAACTTCACTGTCTGTTGTTTAATATTTTCCACTTTTATGGGTTACAGTTGTGCTGTCTATTTGCTTTTACTGATTTGTGAAAGATTTATTATAAACCAAATACAGCTGTTCTCTCCTTTCATAAACTGAAACTATTTTGGCAAAACCTATTTTCCACTATGAAAATAAATTTTAAATTGCTTCCCTCACCCAGCTTTCCAAGCGTGAGCCTCCAGTTGTTATTTAGCGTTGCAGAATAGGTGCCAGAGTGGTTGTAAGCTCACTTAAAGGAAAGAAAATACCTATTTTCAAAAATAAACAGCAGAAATGTTTTTTCTCCTTCCATCCCCCTCCTTTTCCAGCGGATTTAATATTATTATCTGCAGATCTCAAGACTTATGAATTTGAATATAAGAACTTTGTCCAATTCAAACCATTTTTGCACTCTGATTTTGAATTTATTTTGAGGATTGCCTGCATTTTATTTAGATACTTGACCTTTACCTTAAACTAATATTATTATCAACCTTCTACTATAATTCAATATGTTTTCCATTGCTTAAAATAGCCCTCTGCTTACTCTGAAAGAGCATACATTTCACTGGGTCAGTTTCCACTGGCAAAATTTGGATCAGTACAGTATTTCCTGTCATTTTGAAAGGGAATATTAAGTTCTAAATTCTTCAAGAATATTTTGGTATGGATTATAATATCCTTTCCCTTTTCCTAAACTGGAAAATTTATGATGCTGCATTTTTTAAATGAAGTAAGAAATAGAAGAATAGGAATCCTACTACTGTTGCTTCAATCTACACAGTTTGATATTTTTCTCCTGCTTGGGGATGGTTTCGTTTTGCATTTTCCTAGATTTAAATGTGTCTACTGTATGGAAATTATTGCTTTAATCATTGGAAGAAAGCTTTATCTCTTATCTCTTGAAAACAACGCACATATATTAATGAAGATTTTTGTATAATGGCAGAATAAGCACTTTCTATGACTGATTGATGGTTGATTATTGTAGGGCTGTAGGTGCACATCACAATGCTTCTGGATGAGCAGCATTCATTCCCAACATGAGAAAATTGTTTTAGTCTATACTGGTTCGATTTACTAGCTGGGGCAAAACTTGGGCTAATATTACTCATGTTCATCTGTCAGCATTGATTTAAAGTGCAAGTATAAGAACATCTTGTGCTAATAATAGACCCAAATTTTTGTGAAATGCTGGTCATTATTGGTGCTGCTTAGCATCTTACACTAATAGTGATTGTTTTCCCTCTCTTTGATGCTTTTAAAATACTGTTTGCAGTACAGATTCAATATGATTTAATTTTACCATTGGAATGTCCTTGTTACAGTGTTGACAGCCCTGCATAAGATCCATCTTGATTTGTTTGTCTGCCAGCTTGGCTCCATAACACACGCTGCTCCATCCTTTGGCTCATAGAGGATTTAGTGATTTTTTTTTCACTAGTACAAAGTTGCCTTACCTAGTGCTCCAGCCAAAGTGCCCAAGATTCATGGTACTTGTACTGAAAGCTTACAAATGCACACACCTGATCCATGAAAAAGTTTCTTTGTGTGTCACTTCATTGCAAAAGAGGAATGATTTTCCAAGAGATCTGGATTATTGGGAACTGCAACCAAAGAGGGGTGAAATTAATGGAAATAAAGTCATGGAATCATTCTGGACTACTATGATGACTCTTTTAGTTCCGTATGTGTGTCTTGGACCCCTCTCTATGTCATACACAAGCCATTGATTTTTTTAGGCAGATCAAATCATTGACTTCAACTTCTGCTCAAAAACTGCTGAATAAAAACTAAATTCACACAGTTGGT
Organism: Manacus vitellinus; assembly: GCF_001715985.3. Classification (NCBI taxonomy): domain Eukaryota; kingdom Metazoa; phylum Chordata; class Aves; order Passeriformes; family Pipridae; genus Manacus; species Manacus vitellinus. The sequence goes on along the minus strand of NW_021938789.1, from coordinate 41,285,133 downwards.
GTGGTTTTATCTTTAGTCAGTACATAAGCATTACTGACAGTAGCAAAATACTTCTTTTATTTGAATAGAGAATAAAGAAAGTAGACTTGTAAAAACTGTACTTCATCATTTGTTGGCACAAAGTTTCAAGCCTTCCTGTTCACTTCTTCCAGCTGTCTTTCCTTAATTCTGTTTTTATTTAGTCCAAAATTCCTGCTGTTTCTTAAATGTGTGTTTGTACATCAAATATTAATGTCCTTTGAATTGTTTGGGTTTGCCTTTTTTTGTCATATTAATGCTACTGTGAAACATTCCAGTTTTGAACCTAAAGGCAAGATGACATTCCAGAAATCTGTTAGTGAGCCTGAGTTTTTTATTATTTATTATTTTAAACTTTTACTATCTTTATTTATTTATTTATTTATTTGGTAACAGACAGGGTTACAAAAAGTCTCAGAAGAGGAACAACCCCCCAAACTCCAAAATTCATGCATTCAAATATGAGTACAAATTCCACAAGACTTAGTTGTGAAAAAAACATCACATGCTCTGATGGACAGATACAAGGGACACAAAAAGCTGCAAGGTAAGCACCAAAGGTGCCAGCAAGCCAAAAGAGCCTCATTCAAGTCAAGCATTCCAAGCCAGGTTCTCATCTCTCTCTGTCCCTCTTGTGCGGGTGCAGAGAAAAGCTACAGAGAGATGTCTGCATCAGCAACTTCCTAGCTTAAGGGGATGTTGGTCAGGAGTGTAATATTATTTTCTGGCATGGATTTTTTCTCACAGATGTATTTGGGTAGTTACATAGATGGTTATTTCCCATTGATGTCAGAGATGAGGAGGTGAAAGGCAATAAAAGTGAGCTAGTTCTTCACTGAGACAGCATTCACCTTAAAGAAGTAATTGCTGAAAGATGTGTTTTTCTTAAGCTCTGCAAGTGGAAATTATATAAAAATGAAGAAAGTTAAATATAAAAAAACCCCCAACTATAGCATGCATCAGGGTTGACTATCCAAACGACATTGCAAGATGGGGTAAGCATGAATGTGGGCCAAAGTCCTCACTAGGGGACAACAATTTCCTGGCTTTGTATTATTGTTTCTGTCTGACATGCTATGTGTCATATGCATTTCTCCCTCTCATTTCCTATGGCTGTTTCTTTTTCTCCCTGCTTTTAGCTACTGTTTGTTTGTTTGGCTTGGGGACAAAAGGGGAATTTTTTGAGGCTTTTTTTGTAATTTTTTTTTTGTGACCAGAATTAGTATAAACAGAAGGTATAAAATACCATCTTAAGATGCAATTTTTATTTCATTTGGCTTTGCTTCCATGTCCCCCCCCCATTTTCTTACCACTGCTAGTGCTTTTTTATATAGTGTTCCAGCAAACCGCAATTTGGTGTGTTTAGTGTTAAATATCTGAAGCCTTCCTAGGTTCTTTTATTATTGTTGTTCCTGTTATTATTACTGTTTCTCATTGTTGTTTCTTTTTTGTACCATCATGAATCAGAGACGAGTCATGGGTCAGGAACCTGCCTGACTGCTTGCTGTACCAAGAGAGTACAAGAGTTCCTGCAGTCAAGCATTTCCAGCACCCACATGCCAGAACAGAGAAAGCAGGCAGATGCACACAGAGGAGGGAGCACTGGGAAACAAGGATCAACACCCTTTGCAGCGGTAAAGCAGATTGCCAAAGTGATTGCTGTCAAGTAGAGCTCTGAAACAGGATTGGAGAGTTAAGGAAGTAATTTCACAGGTGTTTATGGGTAACTTTATGTGCAGCATGGTAGAAAGTATGAAGATATGTATTTCTATGCATGAAAGGAATATTAGAGTCTGGAGCTGTGTGAAGACTGAACAACCAAGGCAGATGTCAATCATTTGATAATGAATGGACATGGGTGGTGGTGAAGACTTCTGAAAGTGAAGAAAAATAGCTTATGTTTCACACTGCAGAGAAGATAAATGCACAAGAGAAAGCCATTGGCAGAGCAATGAGCTAGGAAAGTTATCTTAGTAGCAGTACTCATCTGGGCAAATATTTGTTAGTCAAACTCGCATTTGCTTTGTCCAAGGATGTGGCTGATACTCAAGTTTCATTGTACAGGCAGATCAAGAAGTTTGCATCCTATGTATGTGTTGTAGAAAGTAGGCACAAGGCTTGAATGTAAAGAGATATCTAGGAAAATATACCCTGCTCAAAGCTAAGAGGTGGGAGATTGAAAAAAATAGGAGGGGGGAGGGTGTTTTTATTTTAGTCATATTGAGATGATGGCTTGTCATATCAGAGACAATGTCAGAACAACAAAATTAAATTTCAGTTTGGCTGGCAGCTCTGAAGCAGAAACGTAGATGTGTGTGTCAACAGCCTGGAGAGATTACATGCATTTTTTTTTTTTTAAATGGAAGGATAAGATCAGCCAGTGATAGGGTGTAAAATAGAGGAAATTCAAGGATAACTTTAACTAGGCTCTCCAAAGAAAGCTGAGAAAAGGGATGAGAAAGCTCCTGACAAAAAGGACAACCAAAGGAAAACATGAAGAGAGAAAAAAAGAACCATGTGCAGAAGGATCAACTCAGGATCAGCTGAGCCAAAAGCTGAAGAATCTTACTGAGTCCAAGGTTGGGCTGGCCAACACTGACAGCTGCAATACACGAGTTTCACAATGCATGTAGAAAACCAGTTACCTGATGTTTATTACTCTTCAAGAATGTGCATACACTGCCAAGGAGCCAAGTTATGTGAACAGGTGATGCTAAACTCCTTGCTCTTATGGGTGGCTAAGGTCCATACTGCAGGGGCCTGTGCTAAGCAGGTTAAATCAAACTTAGTTGCTTGTGTTATGCTCTCAGCTTACTTCTGTGATTGTAATATCCTATGGCTTCCAACTGGGATGGTCAAAGAGATCAAACAGAGGTAGGTGGTTGCAACATACAATAAACCACAAGAACTGATCCTGACAAGAGCAGATAGAGTGCTATCTCCCCTATTTTATCTCAGTGGTGAATAATAATACCAAAGGAAACTAATTAAATGCCACAGAGCCCAATTATTTTCTCTATATTTGGCATCCTCCCCACATTTTTGCCTTTTCATTTCCTATCTGTACAACCTCTATCCATTTCCTCATCAATTGCTCTTTTCCATAACTGACTCATGAACAGCTTATTTCATCAATCTGTTTTCACTGTATCTTTCCAAATACTGGTCTTGAACTGAGTCTAAGAATTAAATATGAGGTAAGGATGAACATTAAATACTCAGAAGTTACTGTTGAAGCTTATCTAGGCTGTCATTTTACAATGAGGTGGGCATTTAGGAATTTGGATCAGAGATGTACAGTGAAGAAGAGCATAAAACGTGATGGCAGAACTACAGAGACAGCCTTTGTTCTCCAACTCGCTGCAATGCCGTGCAGTTCTTTCCACTTCCTCCTGCTGGAAACAAAGCAAGGAGGTCATCAAGCAGGAACCATGCATTTAAACAGGTATTTTCCCCTTTTTGCAGAGACTCAATTTCAATTGTAATGAGTGAGGTGTAGTGAGTCAGACATCTGATCCATCATACCAGGTCAAGTAACTGATTTTTTATTCCAAAACCAAACATGTTTCTGTGTGAGTGGAAAAAAATTACTCTTGCGAAACTTATTCTTAAGAGGTAGCTTCCTTTTGGAGGAAGAGTAAAGTACACATGAGCAATATCAGAAATCTGGTAAATTCTCTTATTTTTAAAACTACACTCAGTTGAACAATGGCTTTCTGTTTTCCCACTTAAGTGTGTGTTTCTTTAGAAATTTTGTGGACTCATGTTCTACTTTAATAATTAAAATGTACCAACATTAATGGTGAAAAATAAGAAAAAAAAAACCTGTCTTCACAGCTACATATCTAAGATATGAGACTCCCATGCAAAGTCATAGTATTACAGACTTAGTTTGTGGGAAAAGGGGAGGGTTACTATATGCAACACTGTGATTAAAGCATCTGTTACTATTTTTTTAATGTAACTGTGGTGTACATTATCTGAATGATTTCTAGTTCTCTCATATTCTCAGAAAAGCTAAAATGGGTATAATGTCCTTTAAGTCTCAGCTAGAATGCAGATTCAGCAACACTGAAGCTGCAAGAGAAATGGTAGCTAATACAGATATTGGATAAGAGCTTATTTGGAACCTACATGGTTGGAGTGAGTGCATACAGGGCTGGGCTGAGCTTACTGAACTAAGTACATTCCTGGTGTAAACAGTGTGGGCTCAACTTCACACTTTTGACTCTTAGTGACTTATGTCAGATTATTCTCTTTCAAGTGCTGACATGAGAATAAGTTGTTCTCTAACACTGTAAAATTCCTTGACTTCTTAAAATTTGAAAATGTGAATCCAGTACAACATAAACTTAATGAGTTTAATTGTCATAAGTGGTAGAGACCTTAATTGTCACAAGTGGTGGAGAGCTCCAGTTCTGGTCACTTGCCTATTCAGCTCTGTTCCTCTTTATAAAGAGTGGTTTTCTGTCCTGAAGTAAAATATAATATTAATAGAGTGTAAAGGGTTTTCCATAAAATCTCCCCCACTGCACTGCAAGGTATACGTTAAGAATGTGTAAGTCTACGGAAGCATTTTCCAACTTTTGAAATCTGCACTTCGATAATTTTATAAAAACAAAGCTCTGCTTGCTGAATGGTCATGCATGGGTCCAAGAGAGAAACAGTCAGAAACTCCCTCCATCAAACTTACAGGCAAGAAAGGGGGATTGTCTGTTCTCCCACACACTTCCAAGTCCTACACTACAACCACATATTTTCTCCTTTGCTGTTTTTAAAAAGGTACTGATTGTTGCTTTTAGTGTGTGACTACAGAGAGGGAGTCATAGCCTCCAGTTCAACTGTTCTACCTGCTCCTCCATCACCAAATCCCTTGCAAGAAAGAACGTTTGCTGTCCCTTTTCATGTCTCATTCTCATGGCATAGATCTCTTTTCTCCTCCTTTACATCCTGGTGTGGTTTTTACTAGCTTGTTTGGCTTGTTTATATGACAGCTTATTCATTGGTTTGATATTTCACTGTGTGCTTTATTTATGCAGTTGCCTGTTGGAGTCGGGAAAGGATTTCCCGTAATGGCAGATTGGCTGGTCAGACTGGATTTTTCAGATTCCTCATAGTAGTGGTACTAAATGTTAGTGATTAAGTATAACCTTATGTCAGATATCAATAACAGTAACCAAGGCTGGTTCAATAATATGTCTAGGGGACCCTTCCTAAAATAAATAAAACATGTGGCTCAAGCCCATACCTAAAGCTCCCAGGCTTTAGAGACTTAAAATTTAAGCCCTGTAGTCACCTTTACAGGTATTTCTTCCCCAGTCTCACTCTTGGGAATATGAAACCACAGACACACAGTGTAATACAGATATTTATATTAAAAATAAAATGAAGCATACCTTGAATATTGCCATGGAGGCAATACCAACCTCTGAATCACAATTATTATTTGCCCCACTGACAGAGACTTAGTCATCATTTTTCATATCCATGGGACATTGTGCGCTCTTTTACTTCATCTGCCACTCTTTTCACTTTTCACTGTGAATTTTAACAGGTTTTCACAGGAATTTTAACAGGGATGGATGTCTGATCATGCTCTTCTTCAGCCCACCAAGCCTGTGGACCCTTGGGAAGTCCCTCCCAGTGCAGTGTCCTGACTGATTTCACAGCCTGCCTGTTGCATTAGCTGGCCCTGGCAGCATCTCTTGCTGGGGATGCTGCTCCACCACTGTCCTGGCTGGCAACAAGGGGGCAGATTTAGTCCCATGAGGAGCAGTCCCATCTTGACCACACCAGTTCTGCACAGGGTTGGAGACTCATCCAGAGTAAAAGAGGGGATCAGTCGACTGAAGTAATTTCATGACTTGTCCACGTGGGCAGCTTTTATAGGGTATGTGTCTTCTAAAAATTACTGTCCCTTTCCTGCAGGTACTGTGCCTTACAGTGTTAGCTAAGTGTTGGTTTTAAACAACAGAAACATGCAAATATATATAAGTTCTGTTTTGTTTGCAAAGACAAGGGCTCAATAGGTAGCAAATGACAGAATTAAATTTTCCTCTTGTGTAATATCTTTAAATATATGACCATGCATTAAATTTTTTTTTCTATGGGATTCCCATTTAGTTCATGGATTCCAGTAGTAGAGTGATGAGTTGTCTAAAAGCTATTTACAGTGAATCACCTTTGTTTGAATGCATCTGGTGAACTTGAAAGAATTTAGTATTTCTTGCATTCTGGAACACAACATATAAGTCAATTAAGGTAATTAAGGGAGTTTTTTGAATGCTGACTGGGATTTGTATTGAAGATATTAGTTTCTGTCTCGGTAAATTGTAGAAGGAAAGACAACTTATGGAACAGCCACTTAAAAAATAGTCTGACTAAGTAATAGCCTAATAATAATAAGAATGGCTGTAAATGAATAATACTAGAACAGGTTATTTATCATCACGACTATCACTTATTCCTTCCTTTCAACCTTCACAAAATAATAGGAAGACTGAAAAACATTGCCATACAACACATCTTTACCACTAAAATGATGGTGCTGTTAGTGCAGTTTCTGACAGTATATTATATATTAGTATATATAACTAATTCAGTCTTAATTTGAGTTAATATCCTATCTGAAAGATTTTCTAAGCCTGTTTATTACTTTCCTGATAAGCAAACATATTGACAGAGGGTACTTTGTATTGTGTGTACTTTACTTATTCTAAAATAAACCTATTGTTGTGGTTTGTATAAAGCCTAAATTGTATACACACACAAACATGCAAACATAGCTCTTGAAAATGTATTAACTGCATTGGATACCTAAACAGGTATTTTCTCTGTTGGCATTATTTTGGGTACAGTGTATAGCGAGTAAAAAAAATACCTACTTTCAGGTATCTCAAAGCAACATTATTCACTTTTCAAATAAAAACCCTGCTAGTATTCAGTATTGAAAAATGGACATTTTTACAAAACACAGCTGTATCATTCAGCATTTTCAGAAAGAACTAAAAGTGTGCTGTAGCAAAGTTGGTTGCAGCAAATTACTCTTGAAATGTACAATCATGCTAAACATTTGTAAATGAGCCATTGCTATGTTAAGTCAGCCAAAATAAAAGAGGGATATTTTTGTTTTGTGGTAAAATCTTGTGATTTTAAATACTTCTGCCCACTTACTTTTTGATTCTCTGAGTTAACTAATTTGCAGTGAGCCTCCAGACCTTTGCTAAAGAGTGGATGTGCAAACTTATTTATATGTCTTGACAACATCACCATCGTAAATTGCTTGAGCCATTGAAAAACAATAAACTGAACATGCTTCAAGAGGAACTAGTGCCTCTCTATGGTATTACCTTTTTTCAAGATGACAGGAGACCTCAAGAGGCCTGAGAGTTCTTGGTTGTATGAGTTTGTGACTAATAGGTGGTTTGATAGGACGAGTGCTCACTACCTAGGGAAATTGAAGCATCTTTGAGCTCGATACCCTTTGTGTCTCATTCTTTTGTAGGTTATCGTTGGGAGGCCTGCAGGGACCTCTTTTACCGTTTGCATCCACAGACAATATGCGATCAGCAAAATCTTCTTTGTTTTACTGTTGCTATTGATCTGCTGCTATTCCAGGCTATAGCTGATTTGCTTGTTAGCAGTAATTTAAAAAGGTAATCACAATTTTATAGTCTGTCCAACTCTCATATATTTATTTCTTACCTAATTAAAAGTTACAAACTTAGCGGTGAAAAGCCTACTTTTTAGCAAATGAGGGACAGTTTGTTTCCTGATTTTTCATTTCTCTCTTAATCTGAAGATTGCTCTGAGGGTAGATGGAGACAACTGCATAGTTTACCCAGACATTTGCATTTAAGAAACCCAGGTTGTACAAGGTTGTAAATAACGTAGTGACTCACCAAAGGTACACAAGAAACTCATGCTTATGCTAAACCGAGTAATAGTTTGTGAGAGATTTTGTGCTAGCAGAGATGGCAGATAAGAGGAACACATCATTACAATCTGCCTATGTGTCTTGTACATTTTTCTTGACATCACATAAGCATGAAATAAAAAGAGGAAGAAATATGATGGCCAAATTACATGCACTATAAATTGAATTAAGCTCATCTGAATGTCTGACTACATCCCCAGTCTTAAAACTGAGCTGGGTTTCTCACTGAATTTGTCTTTCTAATTGAGCTAAAGAGCTGTATGATTTCAGTATGATTAGAAACATACAGAAGTGAAACACATTTCAGAAAGAATATGAAGGAGTATACTGAGAGGTTTCACACAGGTTTCACACAGATTTAACCTTTCTAAGACCCTCAGCCAACCTCAGTGTAAATGGGCAGCTGTACATGTGGGCTGAAGACTCAAAAGCAGCTTCCACTATTCATAAGCAAGACAGGAAAAAATGCAAGTTTTGTTTATTATTTTTTTTTTTTACTCTTACCAGTCCAGTTCAGCTTGGGAGGCAAAGTTTTGTCCTGCAATTTCTGTAATTTTCTTCCATGAAATTCCAATATCTACATCCAACAGCAGTGTTTATTATTTAAAACTAACAAAAAAAAATCAACCTGAGTTGCACCTGGGATTTGGTAGCACTTGTATAGCACCATGTTTTCCCAGTCCCTTAGATAATACCCTATCCTTGAACAGCTTCACAGCCCAAACCTCTGCCTGGAAAGGCACCACTTTCAGCACCAATGGTTTGAAATAATACCACACATTTTTCTTATTTTGTATTCACTTGTATTCACTTCAAGATCTACAAAACTCCAACCTTGCTCCTCAAAACAGGCATCCCAAGAAATTCCTGTGACCACATGCTCTGGGCACACTATAAAGCTGTGGGCTCCAGATAGAAAGCTGTGGCCTCCAGATAGAAAGCTGTGGCATTGATCACTGCCTTCAGGTGATCCATGTATTTGTCTTAACTGGTCCTGTTAAAAGCTCACCAAAGTGCTGTGTTTATCCTAGATGTATTTCTCCACAGATTTACCACAAACTGCTGAAATTTTACTTGCCCAGGGGCCTGTCATAAAACATTTTGCTAGGTAGGGTTGCTAAAGACTGGAAGAAAAGTGATAATCTGAGTGACATGCCTGAGTACTGTTTTACATGGCACTTGCAGTAGCCATCAGCAGATAACAAAGTCCATTGTAACATTGGTGAGACTTGAGTTACCACAGAAATGCTGGATTACTGTATCATGTATTTACAGCTCTCTTAACATGACTGTCAGATTGAGGATTCCTGTAAGTGAAGCAAAAAGCTTCCAAAAGTGGCATTTCTGCCTCTTCCTGTGGATGAGACAAGCCCAAGAGTCTTTTGGATATCCTCTGCTGGGAAGCCAGCAAACTGAAACAGTCTTGCATCCTGCTGCTGCATCTGCCCTGCAGAACCCAGGAAGAGCTGCAAAGTACAGATGAGAAAAATGCTATTTCATGGCATTAAGCCAGTACATCAGGAACAACCATGAGCCCCTCTGAGCACAGCAGCAGTTAAATTAGTCTTAATTAACCCTTAGAGGGCTAGATGACAACCGTACAACCTTCTAAGGGTAATGGTCAGGGTGTTACTGCATTGCCCCTGAAACAATGTCGGAGGCAGATGAGGGTTTAGGGAAGCTGATTCCCTTCCACAACAGGGATGTGGTGCTCAAACCTCATGTTGCTACAGTCTGTAAGCTGCGGTTCACTCTCAGATCCATGTCTTTGGTTCTTGTTTACTTCCCAAGCAGTTGCCTTTTATAGCAGATTTTCATTAATGGCCAAATCCAGATAATAATGAAATAGATATGGGCTAAAATAAGACTTGAAAATGTACAGGCCCATGGAGACTTCTTTGACTAGTTCGACCCTGACAGTCACCCTGGCAGATTTCCTGGCTCTAGAATATGTGTTTTTACAACAAAAATAGTGAAAAAGTTTAAAAATAGATATACTCAACAGAAAAAAAAAAAAAAGGGGGACAAACAAGCATGAGTAACCATTTTTAATTACTTGCAATAGCTGTGTTATTTGTTTTCAGTCCTTATCAGTCACCTGGGACTTGTTAAGCCTATAACGAGCCACTACTAAAAGTATCTGGCAGGCACAAGAGACTAATTGGTGTCTTCCCACCTCAACTTTTTTTAAATAATTAAAATAAAGAGGGAAGAATAGTGCAAATCTACCTTTTCAATAATATTTTTCTTATTATTTTTGCCTTAAATGAAAACTTTTAGTATTTTCTTTCTTCCTCATTCCTCTGACAGTATTCCCAGTTTCTTGGTACCTTTTTCTTTACTAAGTAGTATATCTACTGGAACCTGAAGCCAGTGGAAACACAAACTATTTCAAAAAAGTAGTATTCAGGAAGTATGGAATGGTCTTCTGTAAGACTTCAGATATTTTTGTTAAAGTAAGGTCAGAGTATTCTATTAACTGCATCCTAAGAAATTTGTGAAAATTCTGAATTTCATAAATGTTTCATTCCTGTATCAGTTTCCATCTTCACAGCCATTAACCAAATGAACAGCTTTGGCTGTTTCTGTTGACTGCTTGGGCTGCAGCCATACAAGGAATTATCTATCACTCCTCTGAAGGATTACCTTTTTTACTGCTATGTTCTGGCACTGTTTTCATGAAAAAGTGCTAATAGAGCAATTAACATACATACAATACTGTGCTTTCATAGATTTGAGACATGCATTTCCCATTATCTCAAATTTCTAAGCAGTACATAAAGATTCAGCCACTCAGCTCTTATTAAAGTCAATGAGTGAAAGCACATGTAAGATTTTGGCAGTCTTATCCCAAGTAAATTTATCCCTGGATAAATTTTATGCATGGAAGCTGCTCAGGTGTTTTTGAGACCAGGATAATCTTTGTCTTAAAAAAAATTAAAATATTCTTTGCCTTATATCTAATTTAATGAGATGCAACATAGCTTGCTTTAATTGCATATCTGACAGCTAATTGACTCTTCAACATAACAAGCCACAATTTCAAGTAATAGATGTTAGAACAACCTTTGATTGCCTTTTGGCCTCACTCACATCCCAAAGGACTTCTATGCTCTAATGGGTAGAGCAAAGACCTCTGAGTGAAACCCTTATAGAGGACATGGGTCTACTGAGAAAAGCTCCGTGGAGGGTGGAAACTAGAAGAGGACGGAAGAGATCCATAAGAAACTGCCAGGAGTATAATCCAGCATCTGTAAATGTTCAAAGTCTAACACTGCTCCAGTGAAATCAATAGGATTTTCTTGGGATGAATAATCACCAGTTTGATGATATTATTATGCTGATTAAGAGAATAGTCCTAGGAAACAGAATCAAAAGCATTGCTTGCATCAGTCCACTGACACCGATGTTTTCAAATACAACAGCTTGTTGTATTTGAACAGCTATGAAAAGATCTGGTAAAGCTAACAGTGTCTGGATCTTGTTAATTTAGATTATGAAATTTAAAAAAATCTTGCAGAAGGATTTTTAAAAAGAAAAGATTTTAAAAAGAAAGTACATGATATCTAAAATGGGTTTTCTCACACCTGTTTGTAACGCTTACATACACTCTGGTCTGTATAAACCACAGGCTTTCTTGCTTGTATAACCATAAACATTTTTATTCACATTTAGGATGGCATTTTCTTCTAATTTTAAAATCCTTCACTGAATTTCATTAAACCACTTGTTGAACCTTACTCATTTACTGTCTCCATGAAGTTCAGAGGTAGATCAGAGCGACTCCAGTTTCTGAGGAAATTTGTGTTGATACTCTGGTTTTGTGAAACCTTGTGGAGATGAACCAAAGCCACAAATGCCAGCCCACATCTAATTCCCCCAAAGTCCAAAGAGATTCAGATCTGCCACCTAGAAAGATTCTGCTCAAAATCCAGGCTGATCTTATATTTGTATCACACCCCATAAATGTAAATCACAATGGCAATTTCAATGTACTTAAGTTGCATATAATTGGTTCCTAAAGCTGCCTGCCACTGAAAAGAAGCATATTAAATTCAGATTTCCAAAATTCCCTATGTCCAATCCCCATTTATGTGCGGTGGGTTTTTTGTTTGTTTCTCCCTTAGAAGCTGTGCTGATGTTGGTTTCCTTTTCAGCATAGCTAATAAAAGAAAAATTTTAGAACTCTAGGTCATTAAGCTGTCAGGAAATCTATAAAATTAATTTCTTGTTGTAAATCAGATTTAAAAAGAATTAAAATGGAAAATCTCATAATGACTCTTGAAACCTCTGAGTAGTTAAAAAAAAAGACAAAGAAAAGAAAAAAGAGATAGTACAGGGAAGTATATTTTTTAGGTATCAATATGAAAACTAATGTTTTTTGCACTCCTGTCTGAAATTTAGTAGTTATTAAAAAAAAAAGGTAAGTAATGGAGAGCATTAAAACTACAAGAAAACCTTATCAGATCAAATGCTCTACATGTTTTGTAAAAGTTGTATTAATCTCATCTCACAGGAGCTGTCAGTGTTACAACTAACCCTGGAGCTGTAAAATGAGCTGTAAAATGGATTTGATTCCAGAATATTACAAGTTCTGTCATTATGGGTAAGATTAACAACAGAGCCTGATGGAGGGCTACTGTTCTTAGTGATGCAAGGATGTCTAGGGCAAGAAACAGCTCTCTGATTATAGCTATCTTAGTGGAAGGGAAAGGGCAAAAGGGAGCACATTGAAATAATTACAGGTAATAGAGAGATTAATGCTCTGAGCAAGGTAGTACTGAAATAATTTCATGGGGACAGGTTATAGGAAAGGTTATGTCCAAATTAAGTTAGCGGCTTTCATACTGGAATGAAGTTATAATGTCTGTATGACTGGACAATGTGATAGAGCATTGCATAATCTGTGAGATTTATCTTCTCAGCTTTTAGCAGGATTATTGTACAGGTTCCTGTATATGTTCTGTTGTCATCTATGCCTTTGGGATGTAAATACCAAAGTACTCATGTGTGAAAACAACAGGAAGTGCATCACATGCTGGGATTTTTGAAGAAATGTTTTCTGCACAGTTTCTTTGCAGGCTGTAGACCTGTATTCTCAGCTTTGAACTGGTGCCCTCAATACAGGGGGGAATTTTGTCTTTGACTTCAGCAGCAAGGACATCTCTGTGCTGGCTCTTGGTGGGCATTGTTATGAGATCACAGGGACATTAGCTGGGGAATAGGAATGCCTCTGTTAAACAGTGGCCTCTATAATGTATGTTGCGTTCCCTAAACCCACGGTTTTGCTTCCAGTTACGCACCCATGCAGCGCACTTACTGACACAACTGTGTGTTCAGCACTGCCATGAGAAAACACTGTGCAAGCAGGATGTAGCATGGCAGGATGCTTACAAGTGCCAGCTTCCATTCAGCCACTCAAGGGAAGGACTGGGACAGAGAGGGAGGTCCCCACGGTAAAATCGTTTCGGGAGGAAAGCGGCAGTGAGAGCTTGAATTGGACATGGTGTGGAGGAAGCAGGACCACACAAGGTCCTCCAGAAAATGGAATCAAGAACTGGAGGCAGAGTGTTTCAGAACTGTGTTTTATATGTGTGAGTGGTGGGAAAGAACAAAGATACAAAACAATAGAAAGCATGAAAAATATGTTTTGGGTTTTTTTCCTTTTACTGAGTGGTTTGAAAGTACAAGCCAAAGTCTGAGTTGTCACTGTATTTCTTTATTCTTATTTCTCTGGCTTCTGTTAGAGGCACACATTACAAACCTTGCAGGAAAAGAGAGCAGACAATAACGCAACTTGGAACTCTACTATTGCTTAAACAGTGCTACAACTTACGAGTGTAGATGTTTTACCAAAATTTCAATTTCTCATTTGTGCTATACCAAAAAGACAAGGGGGAGTAGGATTAAATACAGAACACTTGATTATCTCCACTTAACTGCACAAATGGCATTCATATGTTAGGTGTTTTCCTCTAATTGCATTTTTGTTTCTTCCTTCAGAAATAAAAATACCTGAATAAAATGAAGCTGAACTTAAGAAACAATGTTTTCCTAAGAAATACAGTGTTCTTCTTCTCTTGCTGACTTTTTGCTCTCGTGTTCATCAGGGTTTATTCAGTGTGGTAGCTGTGATAATGTGGTTCATTTGTCTCCATACACATATGCACTTACACATAAGCTACAACTGCAGAAACCACAAGTGTGTGGTGGGATGGAAAAATGTTTTAACCTTAACTCCACCAGGATCAGGTCCAATGATGAAGTTTGGTTCTGCTTTTGAAGATGAAGAGATGATAGTAAATGTGAGAACATAGCCACATTCCCACTCTAAGATGCCCAGATCATAACAAGGAATCCTGGAGGGAGGTTCATCTCAGATATGTCCCTCTTTGAAAGAGCAAGTCACATCCAAGCAGCTGGTATTGCCTCAAAACACAATATGGTTTCTTGAATGTAAAACAGACCTAGGCCACACTGGCATCAGTAGCCTATGTCCCTGGCTTCCATGAGTCTGGGTTAGTCTTTAAACAGCAAGTTTGTTAGTACAGAAAGTTTGTTACTTTAAAATTACTCCTTAGGGTACCACATTTCATTTTCAGTTTTCTGTAGACTGACCAACACTACAAATAGTTGGGGAAACATGGCAATGTCAGGAGTGAAACAGAGCAAGAAAAGACAATGGAAGACACAAAAATCTTCAGCTGAAGAAAAAGAATGATTTTTCACATGCATATGTTGGTTTATCACAAAGGATCAGAGAGAGAGAATATATTGGAGTTAATCTGTACCTCAAAGCAGTGACTACTGGGAACAGTTAATAACATTTTTGCTGTGACTTGTTTCTGCAGTCCATTCTAGTTGGTGTCTAGTAGCAGGGCTGTGATCTCTAAGAGCTTGCAATCATTACATCTGAGTTCAGCTTCTCAATCTGTATTGGTGTTAACAGGGATCAAGCAGCTTAAGAGCTGAGGCAGCATTTTAGAAATGAAGGAGTGTCGGATCACTGAGTGCATCCCTTGCTAGTTCTCAACAGTAAGTTGTTATGTTTTTAATTGTCAGCTGTGACACCGCTGCTGCTGGAGGTTCATTATGGCACTGGAATTGGAATGGACCACCAACTCAGTCCTATTTGTTGATCTGCTAGACCCAAGAATAAAAGAAAATGTGGCATCTGAACACCAAGAAAACATCGGAATTAAGGAGAAACGTAAGAATTCTTCATGCATAGTATGTCATGCAATGTTTGAATTATTTCTCTAGCAAAATAATTCTGTGATCTCAGGTTCATAATTCTTTCTGTTAATGTAAATATATCTCATTAACAGATTGGGGGTTTGTTTCTGGCAAAGAATATTTCTCTTTGGCCATAAGAAATACATATGTCCTGATATGAGATGTGGATGAAAGACAGGAGAATAAAATTCAGTTAAATTCTAATACCATGGGTCTTTGTCAGACTGCTAACTACTTCTAGGTCCCTTCATCACATGAGAAGCTCCAACAAGTATTAGTATGCACCAAAGGTTTTTGAGATACAGTGGAAACACTGATGCTGCCCTGCTGTGGTAATTTACACACAGTATATGGTGTAATAGACTTTGATTATGTATACACCTAATTCCCTCCCTGTGATGGACTGTGATCTGATATACATTCATAATCCTTTTGTAATGCAGTCTGTGGTTGCTGAAGGTTAATTGATAGCATTTGACTAATAAGGTATTTTGCTGTTGGAAACAGGTGGCACTCATTTGGAACAAAGGCGGTACAGAAGGATCTGAAAACAGCAAAGCAAAGATATCATTTATAATTAGATACATGATTTGAAGTGTTACCTCTGAAGTACTCAGAGGTAGCTTGTTATCATAAGAGAGATAGGACATCTTCAGAAATCTAGCTGGCTTGTTTTTTTTTCTGTAGACCCTTTCAAGACAGGTTGCGTTAAGAACAACATTGTGTCAGAAAGAAACACCACCAGTGACCATAAAAATGCAGAAGAGTAGTGGTGACTAACTTAAATTCATATTAAAGAAATTAAATGAGCCCAAGTCATATACACATTACATCAATTAATTATTCTATTTCTTTTTTCCCCTACTACCCTATCAAGTATGTTGTGTATACAAATTGTACTATTATCAGAAAAAAAAGAGCGTGTGTCCAATGAACATGTTCAGTCTGACTCTTGGATTGCTGTAGATCAAGCTAGCATTGATGTTTAAAACAACCCTATCTAAAATACAAGGAATACATAATTGTGTCTTACCACCCTCAGTATCAGTGCCTTAAACCTCTGCTTAATGTTTTAAGCTGTGAGTTTATTGTAGAATCAGGTGCACAATTAGTCTGAGGATGTGAGTATCACAGCAAAGTGATTTTTGTGTGCTAGCCAAATTAAACACTTAGTGCTTTTATTCATTGCATTAATGTATGGTGGTGAATAATTATATGGGTATACTTCTCTTTTTGATGTCATGCTCTCAGACTCTTTAGAGTTTTGTTTTTGTGATATCTTGTCTATGCTCAATGTATACTGTTTAGATGACTTTAATTTAGTTAGTAATTCCTTTATTATTAGAAACTTTGATACAAATGTATCGCAGCATTACAGATATTTTTATGAGTGATTAATTAATAATTGATGGCTATAAACAAGTTTTTATTTTTAAACCTAAATAATAGTAATTTGAATAATTTAAAATCTTAATCCTAATTGCTACAGAGTCAGGAGACCATGCCTTTATACAAGACAAAAGGTACAAATTACAGAAGGGAGACCAATAAAATACTGGTTTTGTATTTCTGAGCATTTTGTAGCTCATTCAGAAGACCTCAAAGATTGCTTCTTGAAAATATTGCCTGTAAAACATTTTAAAGCTTCCATGTCAGTGCTTACAATTTTCTGTGTAACACCCAAAGTCTTACTTTCATAGGAAATTATTCAGCCATTCTTCAGCTGTGGTCCAAAGTTTGTGTTGGAAACAATTTTGACCTCAAATGCTGGAAAAGAAATCACCAAAATCACTAGAGATCAATGTCTATGCACAGTCACACAACATAGACTGGCTGAAACTTTTAAGAGAGTGTTTTGGGGAGATGGGAGTTTAAGGTGGAAGATCATGGTACTGCTCCTTCTCATCTCATCACTGGCAAGGGATTTCAAAAGCTGCTGTGCCTTTGCTAGGGCCAACATGGTCTTCCCATGCCCTGAACAAAAATGCAAGAAGTGATTTTTAAGTTAAACGCCCAACACAAAAGCAATCACATCAGAAATAGAGATCTCTCAAATATATTATGCAAGGACTAATTAAACTGTGGCCTGGAATTAACATGAAGAGGACTAGAGTATATCACATGCTGTGTACTATCCACAAGTGGTATGCAAGGGCAAATATTACTAGAGTAGCAGCGTGTTAATCTTATTAATTCATACCTTGTTTAACTAAGAGAAGGGTCTCTGCTCCAGAAGCAGATGCAGTACCATCAAAATGCGTGTGTGTAACCAAAAAGTATCTTATGGTCACTGGGATATTAAAATTTTGACAGTTTACAGTCACATTTCTTTTAGCATTGTTGGCACCTGAGCAATTGATATTTAAGTGTTTATTAATGGGACAAGTAAAACACTCCTTGTCTTGGGGAACTAGGTTGTATACAAGATTTAGAATTCTCCACAGGAAAATGTACAACCCTCTTGTACAACTGGCAGTGTTATTGTAACGCTGCTGCTGTTGTGCTGAGGGTTTTTTGGCTAGGATCTGACCTGGAACAATGGTCAGGATCCACTGCACTAGCACAGACCCCATTGTATCTGTGGAGTCCCTGCAACCTCAGTCCTTTGGTCTGTTTTCACAAACAGAGCCTTATCTGGATGGGCATATGATTTTTGTCCCAACAGATCAGGATGTCAGGATGGAAGAAATCTGTGCATAGGAAAAGAGACCTTATTTATGTTTGTCTACCTGTCACTGACCTTCTCTCTGCATACGCTCCAGAAATGCTTTTCAGGTGGAGCTGCGCCAGCACTGCAGCTCTCACTGAAACCAATTCCTCTTTGGTAAGGGGGCAGAGTACTGACATTTAGATAATTTGGTTTTAGATAACTTGGCCTTATCTCATTCATTCTAGTCTGCATGATATTTTCTATTACAAGCATTCTTTTTCTCCAGATTTTGGATTGCAAGAAATATCTGTAATACTCAAAGGCTTTTCAAAGCAGAAATCTGCAAACAGAGTCGTTTCCTAACACCATGGGCCTCTGTAAGTAACTGAACACCTAATCACTCCAAATAAAACTAATTGCTACTAAGCAATACTATACTGAAATATCACACTGTCATAAATTGATATGTAAACTTTGGTAGTGCCAACAACAGCTGCTTTATTAGAGTTATTGTGACTATCTATCAAGTCTCAATGTCTGAATGTTCCTTGTGGATCATTTTTCCCTGGTCAATTCTGTCAAAAATTTCTGTCCTAGCATGAAGGAAGTGCTTTGTTTTTTAAAAAACTTAGGAGTATTAAATTTCTTTTCCACCTGTCCAGATTTCTTCAGAGAAGTGCTTTAAGGATAGACTGTTTCAAGAGCTCTGTGGCCTTGCTGGTTCAGATAGCATAGGTAAAATGAGTGAAGAGTGTCTTGATAAACTATTGACTAGTTCTAACTCTAGAAAAAATGGACATGCTTCACTGAAAAATTTAAACTTCTCTTTTGAAACATAGAAAAGTTGGGAGCTTTTGAGTGACAAGTCAGACACCTCAGTTTTGGAGGTAAAACTCATGCATTGAGGTAAAAACATTTTAATAGGATGAGAAAGGAAGGGGAAATTATAATAATGATAAAATTATATACAAGACAAGTGATTCACAGTGCTCACCACCCATTGATTGATGTCCAGTCCATCTCCAAGCAGGAATTGGCACATCTCAGCCAACTCTTCACAGTTTCATTGTTCAGCGTGGTGTTGTATGGTATGGAATATCCCTTGAGTCAGCTGGGATCAGCTGTCCTGGTTGTATCCCCTCCCAACTTCTTGTGCAACCCCAGCTGGCAGGGCAGTATGAGAAGCTTCAAAGCCCTTGATTTAGTGTAACCACTGCTCAGTGACTTAAAACATCAGTGTGTTATCAACATTATTCTCAGCCCAAATCCAAACCACAGTACTGTACCAGATATCAAGGAGAAAATTAACTCTATCCCAGCTGAAACCAAGACACTTTTCCATTTTTTTTACTGTCCTATACCTTTTTCTTTGCTTATAACAGCCAACATGAAAAAAACGTTCCCTCCTTCTGACACTGCTTACAAACTCTGGAGAGAGGCACTGATGACTGTTTCAGGTCAGTTTATTCAAATTCTCCATTAGGACTTAGAACGCACCTGTGGGTTTCCTACTTTGCTGCAGTGCAGGCTGCTGCTGCTGAGCACAACACCAAGGCAGACTTTGAGCAAATTCAGCAAGGAAATTAATTACAGACCTACCTAGGTTGAATTCTGAGACCTGGAAATGGCATCTAAGCACACTTTATTAATAAACTCTGCAGGAACCCTAATTTGCTTTGTCTTTGTTCTCTGCTGTTCCAGCACAAATCAAATAAATTAGCTTCAAAAGGTGGGAGATCATGTTCCCAGGTCTCCACTGACTTGGACACACAGAGTTGGATATGTGAGCTGTGAACTGGGACCACTGTCTCTACTATACTGACTATGTCATGATGCTGAATGAGGTCTCGCTGCCTTCATCTCCTACTTCAGTTTGTTTGACAGCCTCAGGAGCTGGTGGGTTGGTTGGTTTGTTTGTTCTTGCTTTTTAGCACTGTGCTTCTTCTAGGGAGGTAAATAACAGGGAGGCCTACGATAAATTTCACATGGCTCCAGCGTGATTGCAGAGGCCTGTGGTCAGTTCTCCATCTTAAGGTATTTATTGGCACTTATTCTTGGGTAAACCAGATGTCACTCTTAAGAGTCATCATAACCTTTCCTCCAAAAAAATACCATCAATTTCCATCCGTATTGTTTCTGGTCCACCCAGGTCCATGGAAGTAATTTCAAAGACTTGCATTATTTCGGTTAAATTTTAAACTAATTTGTGTTTAAAGTTGCTATGTTCCATACTACTGCCCTGTTTCTGTCCTGAGCATTTCAAGTCTGCTAGAATCTTTTGTAAAGAGTGAAAATGTGGAGGAGAACGTTGGTTTAGGCAATTAAAACTTGCAGTTTCATAAGATCAGTGGATTCTGAGGTATCCTTTTTCTAAGGTATTTTCAGGGAGCTTATAGGGTAACGTCGAGATAATGATGATGGAAATAATGCAGTTGTCAAGAATTGCAGATATGCCTGACTCTTCTCATGTTATTAGGAGATTCCTTCTTTTTTATCTCTTCTCTTTTTTTCACTTATCTTCCCCCCGGAATATTCTTATCCAATGAATGCTCAAACATGTAATTTTAGATTGTGGGCTTTTGGTATGTGAGCATGTACTGGTGGTAGGGTTTCTGTATAATGACTTGATAAACCTGTCAGGATTTTACTAGTAATGCATAATAAATGTGGTTATTATAGAAGATATCCCTTTTCCAACAGTGGCTATTTGGTCTTTAGCAGGTTAGGAATCTTAATTCTTCTGTAATTCTCCTTCTCTCTTTTCTCCTCACCTTTTCTCTTCCTCTTCACTGATTAAGGACTTCAGTAGATTGTGGTTTCATATCTTTCAGTCTTTGGGTAAGAAAAAGCAGCGATAGTAGACATGCAGTTTCTTGTAAAAATAAATTCTATTTCTATTTGCTAAAATTATTTAAACTACACACATTGTGAATTGTTTGGAATGAAGTTCAATCTTTTAATATGACTGTTAATCCAGCTTGTTTTTAAATCACATAACTTCCTCCAAAGCATCAGTCCAAACCTATACCTCACCTTTCAGCCACCACCGTTTTCCAGAGGAAACACAATGCTGTAGAAGACTTTTGGAAGCTGCCTGCACTTTCTTCCAAATGTGTCTATTGATGTGGTAGGGGAAATCAGGCAGAAAGCCCCAAGCTTTCATGCCAAAGACCTTCAATACCACAAAAGCATGCATTTCCTGGAAGCCTCCACTACAGTAATCTTCTGAAGAGGATTATGCATTTTAAACAGCCAATTAGGTGTGATTAGGAAGAAAACCTCCAACGATCTCAATGATGAGAGGGAAGGAATGCAGGGAAACTGACAGCTGTTCATGGATGAACAAAGCACCATAAATAGTCAAGAAGTTACAAGCAAAGGGAAAAGAATGGGCCTGTAAAGGGAGAGGAAGAAATGACTGGTTTAAGGTCATAGCTTTGAACCAGCAGCAAAACCCCACTAATCTGGGTCCCAGACCAGGGCATTAAACTCCACTGTCTTCTCTGAAATTGCAGGAAAAATGCCTGCTTTGCTGGGAGATAGGAATTATTTACTACTGAGAGCTATGGGAACATTTTGAGTAACACATGACAAATCACAAAATACATATTTTAAAAAGTTTTTCTACCTTTTCAGCTATGACTTTTGTCCCATTTCATTTCCTTTATGCGGCTTGAAGTTGTGAAATACCATGCCAAGAGTCCAAAATATTGCAGCTGTTACATCTTCCCTTTTTCACTGTACAGCAACCCACATAAAGTGGTGATTCTTCCATGCCTTTTATAGCTATCACTTACCATTTGAACATTCTAATGGGAATGTGTAAGTCTGTTTATCGAGTACTACTTGAAGTTTTCATGTTAAAAGGCAAGGTTTCCCTTTTTTTCTGCTTAATTTCTGGATAGAGAACACAGCTGAAATTATGCATAGCTTCAAATGGTCCTTTGAATAATTTAACTATCTGAAGAATGGCACAATTTTTGCAATGATATAATTACAATCTTTTTCATATTGTTTGTAAAGCAGCTTGTGGTGTTTGTGTTTGATTTTGTTTGGTTTCTTTCTTTTTTTTTTTTTTATTTATGGAAGCTAATTTGAGGCTGGGATAGGGACATAATTCTTCCTACTGCTGTTTGCCTGCTCTGCAAGTAGTGGAGAATGATATCTTTCAGTTTGTCTTTAAGACCTTGAATGTTTCAACTGCATGCAATATCTGTGTCTTGTGGTATTGCGAATAACTTCTATTTTCCCATTATAAAAAGAAAAAGAAAAAAAAATTGACTTTTGATTTTTAGGAGTTCACACAGAAGAGCATGATCTGGTCCAGGTATGTAATCTCTTAGAATAAAATTTTTGCTGGAAGCCAGGATCCAGAGCTGCTTCATTTGCAACTTGCTTTAGGTTTGGGTTTTTTACTTGTTTTTAGACAATTCATGCATCCAAAATTTTTGGTGAATTTGTGGCTCCTAATTATTACCTGGATTTTGCTGTTCCTTAAAGGAAGGTGCTTGAAAACTATGGTAACTGTGAACAAGCAGACCAAGCGAATAGAACTGTGCTAATGTGTGTTTTTTAGCAGGTTTTTCAGTGAATCATACTGAACTGTAGAAAAACCAAAAATTAGGTCCAGGAGCAAGCTCATGAGTAATAAATAAATGTCTTTAATAATTGAAATTTAATTTTCAGAACATGCCATACTGTTCACCTTTCAATTGAGAAAACTGTAATTAAATCTGTGTCTCTGTTGAAGTCCTGGTTGACAGACATGATCCTCCGAAACTTATTCAAGATACTTTCCTTCTTCTCTTTATGAGTAAATGTAAGCTTGATTGCTAATGCAGACTTCAATGGTAAACATCTATTCCTAAATAAATCCCACACTGGATTTCTGTTCATCTCCTCTCTGGCTACATTTCAACTTACACAATTTTATTATGTGGCACATGTATTGTAAACTGCCAGAATGAAAGTCTGAGGTTCTCCAGCTCAGACCATCACACCACACAGAGTGGGCTAACATTGAATGTAGCAAATACTCTCTTCAGTGTTTGTCCATTTTTGAGTGTTCTTTAAACAGTGAAGATACAAGTAGGATCATGGGTTTGTCTCATTGTCCTTTTGCGTCTCTGCAGTTAGAAGGGGCTCTCACTGGGCCTCAACTCTGCAAATTTCTCAGTGTAATGTTGAAAAAGGGCTCTAGTCACTTTAGTCTGCTGATTCACTGCATCCTCATCAATATTGTTTTGCCATAGTGCTGTAAATTTGGTCAAAAAGGAATTTCTTTTTATGCCATTAACCTGATGTAAGTCAGGAAACTGAACTAAACACATTCTTCTTTAGCCGCCAAGTAGGAGCCATATCTTACCCATTCTGTTTCTATGGGTCAGCCAAGACCTAACAGTGAATGCAAAAAAGATTAAACTAAATAACCTTTGCATGCTTGTAAAATAGCCATTTCACAAGGAATGGTTATATTATTTTTAATAAATAAGATTAATTTTTTATTAAGGTGACTAAATCTTGCCAAGCACAAAGAATGTTCTGTTCTTCAAAAAACTAGGGTAGCAGAGGCTTGAATTTTGGCATTTGTCATTGCTGTGATGGGTTTTCTCTTTTTCTGTGTAGAACTAAAATAATATGTATTGCACATCATCTTACAGCATTAATTTCCAACAGCATAGTCAGGAAAACATTTATGTTCTCTACCAAACAAATGTACAAGGAAATTTATTTGAAAAGGTACATGCCAAAAAAATAGAAAATACAGTTGGCAGAGTGCTGCACTATGCAGCAGCTACTATTTGAGATATAGATAACTAACAATTTTAATCTTGAATGAAACAACTGACTTCTGTTTCATTCCTGGCCAACAGATGAGCTCACGGTGTACACGAGTGTGGTGAACCCAAGGGATTTACAGAGCATCATAAATGCATTTTATTGTGCACTGCAATGCTGTCATCTACAGCTAGCTAACAAATAAGATAGGTTTTTAATATAATCCACCATGTCCCTACCAGTGCTCCTTGCCTGTTACGTCATCTCGCTTTGGGCCAAGCGTTTGTTTTCCCCAGATGGCCATTGCAGAGTTGCTGACAGCTCTCCTGACTGAGAAGCTGTAGCACAGTGATCTTCCAATTCATTTAGCACTACTGACAAAGGAAAAGCTGTTGATATCCTGATGCGAAAGCACTCTATCAGGCATTACATAGCGTCTGTGTTCTCAACATGTTTGGAGCATTATAAGTCATAGCATATGCTTTCTGACATCTTTCTGCCTTTCACTGCAGTGTAGGATTTCTTGGAGTTGGAATTCAGGTGGCAGAAAAGATGTAAAAAGCCAAGTGTGATATCATCAGCAACTGGTAGCGGTCATGGAATCATAAATAATATTTTGTAGACTTGGGTGAAAAATAAATCCTCTTAAAGATGTGCGCTGCAGTTCTTGCCTCAACTTTTGCCCTCCTGAGCTGCCTGAGTTCCATAGACTTTTGAAACGGATACCAGAGCTATACCAGAGCAGAGCTATTAATGTCTAGAGAAGCCTTTTTTTCTCAGAGTGCATAAAAAAGGCTTTTCTTAGTCAACAATTATTTTCTGTCTTATCTAATTGTATCCATGGAGTATGGGTGGAGTAGGAAGTCGCTAAGTGCCCTTATTTCTGTCACAGCCTCACTCCCGAGCTAGTCGGATGTGTGGGACATGCTAAATTCCCACTCCCCGTGAGAGGGTCTTGGTAGACTGTGGGACACGGTGTAAGGTTGCTCTGTCCTGTGCGTGGCATGGCTGGGGTGGCAGAAGCTGTGCCTGCCCTGGGCCTCACCTTCCTATGGGGGGCAGCTGAAGCAATTTGCTCCCTTTTATGAAAATTAAATGCAGCTGTTGGGCTCCTGGCAGCTTGTTAGTACAGCATTTACTTAGAGTCTGGATGCCTAAGCTTCAGCATTTTGCTGCCAATATTTATTTTATAACATAATTATTTTTTTAAAAACAATATGTAGTAGATAATTTTCTTTAGGGTACCACAATCAACTTTTTAAAAAGTTTAAAAAAGTGCAGGGAGTTTTTTTCTCTAATTTGTTTGGATACATGAATGTACTGATGGTGACTGTAACTAATATAAAAATGTTCTATTTGTCATCAGTTACTGGCAGATTGACAGGATATAACCAAGGCTATTCAGGTGCTCCACAAAAGGTCAAAGAGTCACTCTGGCACCAGCAGTGAGTGGTCCTCCCCCTGGTAATCTGCCCATCACAGTCATTAGGTAGTTTAAATTGTGTCCATCAGTGCCTGTAGCAGCTCTGAGTTAGTGCAATTATTTCATCTGTGTTATTTCAAGTGGGATGAATCTCAGTGCCTGAGTTCAAATTGGGTTTAAAACATAGAGCAAAAATGTAAAAATCAAGTAACCCTTCCACTTCCTGATTCTCCAGCTTCCAGAATACTCCCAGTTTCTCCAGCTCTCCAGCTAATGCTTCCACGGCTGAAATGGAAAGATCCTTGAAAGTTACTTTTTTTCACCCCAGAAACTGTTGTAGTGGAGCTGGCATACCTTCTAGTTGCCAGGTAAAAGAACTGGTAAACTTGTAGAATAGTTGACGGCCTCAGGTCTCTCTTCCTAATACTGCTTTTCCCTCTGCTCTTCCGAGAGTAGAGGTTTTTGTGTTAAGGTTTGTCATTTTGGAGGAAAATGGTTAAGATGATTGTAGAAGAAAACAAAACAAAATGAGATGAGGTGAACAGGGGACATTGAATTCTTGGATAACAACAGCAATAGTATTACAGTAGGGTTCAAAAAAAGATTAACTAAGAAAAATGTCTATGTCAGTGACAAAGAATGAAATGTAACCCTTTGTATCTCACTCTAGGTCTGTCTGTATCTGCTAAATATCCCACTTTTTCTGCTGTTTGGTTTTCCTTCTGTTCTGTTCCTGTCATTTGTGTATTGGGACAGTCTTGTTCTCTCAAATTCATCTTAAAATTGTCAGCATATTCCTGCTTTTCTCTCCAATTGTCTCTTATGGCACAGTCAAGAGGAGAATGGTTTACCATACTGATTGAATGATACAGGAGCTTCAGCATAGTTACCCAAAGGAAGCCCACAGGACAGCTGTAGAAAGGTAAATTGTAAAAAAACCATACAATTATATATGTGTGTGTGTGTATATCTACAAAAGATCAAAAAGATCAAGTTCCGAAATGAAAGAGTTCAGCTGCAAACATTTTTTTTCTTTTTGCTTCCAAACTTGATTTATGAAATTGTATGAACAAACAGAACTGCTTTGGGTTGAACACGTATTTTTAGACTGTTTCTAAAGAAATGTGTTTGTCCCTGGCATAAACCAGCCAGTAAACAGTACACATGGCATTAAACTCTTTATTCCAGTTGAGGGGCTGCTGCAAAATATCTCAGCAGAAGTTTTTCAGGAAAGTAGGGGAAGACATATCTATGCTTTTCTTTATTCTAATGAAGTTCCCAATTTAGAATAGCAGCCCATACTTGGTTATTAATTCCTCTCACATGACACACAGTGCAATGTGGAATCTTAGCCAAGAAATTGTGGGCTTGCAGTGTTACCTTGCAAAGTTGTTTCTCATGTGAGATTGAAGATGTTTCTATTCATAGCATACCTTATTAAAAGTGGAATTGTTTTGGAAGTGTAACCCTCTGGGAGCTAAAGGTTAGATTGTTTGTAATGTAAACCCTTTTATTTTACATGATGGCTTATGTAAATGAATTTCATGGAACAGCTGAAGTATTATGCATAGCATTTGTTTTCTAAGATTGGTAGATATTACCTGAAATGTGCGATGTTACATGAACATCATCTTTTGTTCGTAAGGTTTGAATTTTGAAAAGTCTGTTGTTCCTGGGTGGTCACTGTAGAGATAGCTTCAAGCATACAAAATATAAAAAGTATGCATGAAATATGCCAGTATATTAAATTAACATCCTGCAAAAGCTCCCTTTTTAAAATCCAGATGCTTATATTGCTTTTGACAGACTCTAGGCGGTGAAGTTTTAACTTTAAAGAAGGGGCTTTCTGTTTCTGTTTTCAAGTTAAAAATAATGAAAGGAAAACACACTGAAATTCCCACATTATTAAATAAAACATTTAAGTGGCATGGGGCCAATCATTGTCACGCCATGAACAAATGCCTTACGGTAATATGTTCCATAACTGTTTGCTAAAAACTACCAATTTTAACACATTTGCACATGATTAGACACAACAAAAAGTTACTTATTGAAGTCAGTGACACAGTAGTGTTATTTAGGCCCAAGGGGAGGGAAACCTGAACGAGTGGGGTGGTGTGAAATGGGTTCCATGCTGTGAAAACAGATCTTCAGGAGAGTCCCTCGGTGATGGACTTGGCTCCCATGGCCAGGAGTTCACAGGGCTGCCCCTGCACCGGGGGCAGGGCTGGGTAGATGTGTAAGGGGGAAGACATGGTAACGTGACTGATGGACTCAAGAAGCAACTACCAAATGTAGTTTTGAAACACCCCTTGTTACCCAGGGACTGGGCCATCAAAAGGGTGCATTTCAAAATGGTTGGGCTGTAATGTTGTTCTTGCAAGATCTCTTGTCATGTTCCTCTTTTTCTTGATAATCAAGGAAAGAGCTTCAAAGGTCTGTGTTTGTAGCTGCCAACCCATTAGGATGTGTTTATTTCACTGAACCTGATCATCCAGAATAAGAAATGGGTCTCTCTATTGTAATGGAACGAGTTCAGCTTTGTTACTTATGCTTTCCTGACTGAAGAAGTATAATAGCATTTTCATAATTTCAGAATAGTTTATTTGAAGTACAGTTCTGCATAAATGTTCATTTAGATTTCAAATATTTTTTCTGAAGGAAATAACAAAATTTAAACCAAGGAATTTCTTTGTATCACTATTGTGAACCACTTCAATTTTCATTTTATTTTTCTCTCACATGGCCTTTGGATTAAGAACTTGCTGATATGCTTCAGCTTTTTAGAAAGCATGGCACTTCACGTCCTCCACATTCATGTGAGAAGATTTATCAAAACTGAATTAATTGAAGTAGGTGTAATCTCCACGAATATGTGGGAGCCAGTAAGTAAAAAAAAAAAAAGATAAATCTGCAAGGGGAAATTCTGAGTATGAGTTAATGATTACATTAGCAGAGATAATTTTTGCTTTTTGGTGTCTGCACATTTTGATTCACAAGGGAGGTTTTAGCTACTTGGGACTTTACACATCTATCAGGTATTGCAAATCTGAGAAGCCCATGGAAATATTATATGACTCTGAGACACACCCTTGAGGGTTTTGGACCTTGAAAGTTATTTATGCATTGCAATTGGGGATAAACATTTGCTTTCACAGGAGAACTTCCCAAGTCTTCCCATCATGCAGGGACTGAGCCAAATTCAGAAGATAAATACGGTTATGAAATCATTTCATAGTGACCTCTCTACCTTCAGAAGGTGATGGGCTCTCCATCCCAGTTTCCTGACACTCATTGGCTGCAGTTTTCTCCCTGTCCCCAGCATACACATTTTTCAAAGTAGTCAAAACACTGCACCCACTGAGATCCTGGGGAGCAGAGGCAGATGTGATGCCCACAGACTGTGGCAAGAACAAACACAAAGTTTGTTGCTTGTACCACTCAGTAAAATGAGTCACCTGCACAGTGCTGTTTGCATGGTCCCCCTCTTCACCTAACACGCTGACAGGATTTGGGACTGCCAGTTTCTCCAGTGCTCTCATGATGCATAGGATAAGGTGCCCCTGTAAACAAAATCTTCTCCCCAGTCCCCAGGGACTGATAGTGAGACTGCTGCTACTGATCTCTTGCTGTGCAGGGGGAATTACATGTTCAGCAGCCATGCTCTTCTAGCCTGAGCACATACAACAAGAAAACCCACCACCAATAAAAAGTAAACAGAACATTAAGATGAAGAAAGATTAAATGAACAGCTCTTCATAGTGCTTCACAGTTTTTTGTTCTGGGAAAAATACTGCCAGTAAGGCAGGATATGAGCAGGCAACCTGTACTTCATCTCCTGAAACTTGAGTTAAGGGCAAATTAGGTCTTCGGTCTCTACACAACTTTTTGCTCCCCCTAATTTCCACCACTGTCTTATTTCCATGTGGGAAAGAGAGGTTTTGGATTCATCTGTTTCTTGGATAGCAGAGGGGTTGAGGAATCAATGTTTGATGTCAAGCATATGAATAGCAGGTGTTTGCTTTCATGTCACAGCAGCCAGCCTTCATGTACAGCACTTGGCTCCTGGTGCCTCGCACAGGGCGGCAGCATTCCTCACACCGGAGCCGCATCCTGGGTTTCCATAGGGCGCCTTGTTTATACCTAGCCAGGAGGGTTTATCCTGAGGATGTGATGATGAAGTGGAAAGGAGTGGATAATTTCCAAAACTGGGTGTGTGCAAACTCTTTCTCAGCATTTAACCTTCCCCCTTCTCTTGCTTTTGTTTCAGTTGGCAGCAGCAAGGAGGAGAAGGAGGGGTAATAAACCCAACTCCTTCCCCTACTTTCTCCAGCACTGGATTTATTTCATAGTGCGTCACTTAAAATGAAAATATACCTCTTCCCCCACTGCCCTCATAACTAATTTGTCTCAAAAAGTCACAAAACAGGACAACAGTGTCACCGTCATCTTACAGGAAGGGAGAGAGAGGCAGGGGAAGGAAAATGGTTGCCCTAAAAGCTTGCCAAGCTTTCTGTTGTAATGGGACTCTTCGTCTCCTTAGTCTGGGCATGGCAAAGCACAGCAAGGCATGAATTCAGTGCTGCATTTTCTGAAAGCTGTTATGAGACACAGACCTGGTAAGTATCTTCTTTACTGTTATTTCCCACAGGTATGTATGGAACACTGAAAGCTATAAAGCTCTCCTACCACAAATGTAGCTGTACACAACGCTAGCAGCTGAGGGGCACATTGAAGAAGTGGGTGTCATGAAAAAGACCTAACCAACAAAAGCAACCCTGTGTCTTTTCATTTTGTGACAGCAATGATGACAGCACTGAAATTTTTGGTATATTAAGAACAGAAAAAAAAGGAAAATTATCTAAGAGATTACTGGAGTGAGGCATGATCCACCCTTATGAAGCTCCATCACCCAGGTGCCTAGTGACATTTTAGGAATTTTTTTTTTCCAAATTTGAAACTTGAAGTTGAGCTCCAACAGGATGTGAGGTAAATGCAGTGTGGACAATGTGTAGAAATACAGATTATAGTGCTATTAATGGCTTTCTGGTTAGAAAATTTGACATTGATTCAAGATCTGCCTCTACCAGTTTCCATCAATATGACCTTTGGGGTTAGCATCAAAATTGTAGCAAAGACTTGCTTGTCAGAGGTAGCTCTTAGCTATTCATGTTGCTCGTGAATATAAGAAGGAGGGGAGCAAAATCTAAGATGGAGTTATGATGGAGAAACTTCATTACAAGCTATAAACTGCATTGCTTTTATAACAAATGAAGGAAGATGCAACAGATTTTAAGTCATTTTCCTATCTTGGCACTTGTCTCATTTTGGTGTTTATTAGCATAGAGGATAAGGAGTCCTCCCAAGACAAATCAGAAAGTTCGTCTATGTTCATCATGACATTCAAGAGCCACGTTATTCTTAGTTTTCCATGGATTAAGAGAAGAAGCATCCTTCTTTTGTTGTTCTTGGATCCTCTGCAAGGATTAGGTACTTTTAGTGGGCACATAAAGGTTTGATATGTTTGACATTTTATTCCACAGGCAGGATTTTCCCAGAAGAAGTTTAAATTTTCCTTTTCTTTTTCCTTTTTTTTTTAATTATAAGGAAAATTTAAGTAGTTGCCTATTACCCGTTGCTGAGTCTGAAAAAGTCTGAAGCAGAAAAGAGTGAGTCCTGAACATTTTCTTGTGACCTTCTTCAGAGACCTCTAAAGTTTAAACAACTGATGACTCAAATTATTCATGTGATCTCGAATCACCTTTGAATCAGTAGGACATCTGCTTGCCACCAAGAAGAGATGAACTGTAAGTTAAGGAAAATCTCACAGCAGTGATTGTTAACTAGTGAAAGATGGCCTTTATCCAGGATTTGTATGTGTGACTGTCATTTAGTTACTGCATGAAAAGTACAGAAAAACATGCAATCTCAAATTAGCAGGAACAGCTGGAGTCAGAGGAAGTTTCTTTTTAAGTAGCAGTACATATTTGATATATATATATATATGTGTCTCTGTGTGTGTGTGTGATAGGTAGGCCTGGTGACAGGGTTGTGAGGCCTCATCTGTGGCCTTGAATAATTTTCACAGCTTGGAAAGACCATTAGTGTTGCATTGGAAGTGTGGATGCCCTGAGACCATCTCCCCTGCAGCCTACAGGCACAACCACCTTTAAATACCCCAGCTTGTGCCTTTGGCTCAGAAGTATATCTGGTTCAGTACACTTGATGCCTCTCTCTGCATTTAAACGCTTCTGAGCTTCAATTGAAGAAGTCAATAGTATTTTCAACATCATTGTAGCCTTACTGAAATCTTCATCGTCTCTTCTGCTGTTCCCCTGCAAAAATTTCAAATGGTAAATTTCACCTTTATGGGCTATATATTAATCTCTCAATGAATTGCTATTTCTATAATATGTTACAATTATTACTCCTTAGCTCATTGTCTTGATCTTAAGATAGAGCCCAGTGCTCAATAAAGCCAAATTTATTTGAAACATTTGAAGAAGTTCACCTTGATAATCTCCATCTTTCTGTGACAGCTCATTATAATGAGACCATAGATTATTATAGTTGTACTTGAAGCTTACATATTTCTTCTTCAGTTTTCCCCAAATGACTGAAGAAACACTAGCTGGTATTAGGTAACTAATCTTGATTCCCGTTTTCTTATTCATGCTGGGGAGCTGCTCAGTGTGGAAATAATTCCTGTTTTTATTAGGATTGTTTGTGAAGTTATAAATCTACAAAGCAGCATGCATTGGGAAACAAAGCTACACTTTGTCTGATTGATATGCTCTGACGTTTCCTCTTTGACACAGACTGGCTGTACCCTAGAACCTCTGAGGGCCATCTCATTCCAGATGTAACCCCTGACCAGCCTCCATCTCTCTGTTTAGACAAGGCTTGCGTGACTTTCCCTCCCTTGTTTCCATGGGAAGGAAACACAAGTGAATTGACTGAGAGGAAGAGAGCCATGCTCCAGCTGATCCCTCAGTCCAGGTAACTGGAGCAACATCATCACAAGAGGGTCATCTGCAGACCAGGGACAGCCCAAGTGCTCAAGGGCCTCTTTACTCAAGCCTGTGAGTATTTCCTAGACTGTGATGTGAGGACAACTTACCTGTTAAAAAACCACTTCAAAACCTGGTCCTTTTAAAGGCCTCAGTTCCTAATGGTTGTCTCTCAGGTTTCAGTAGTACTGAGCTCTGAGGCGTCATTATGAGAGGGGAGCGCTCAAAACTTGTGATCAAGTTGTCTTATATTGAATACTCATTAGAAGAGGCACATTAAACACTGGTGGTTTTGGAAAGCTTGGCTCTGTTTCAGGCAGAACCATCCTGCTGCAACCAGACACTATCAATCATGCTCCACTTTTTGGAGGACAAGTACCCTTAATCTTAGTGGTTGCTTCAGAAGAAGTTTATGAAGCTTATTTTTCTCCAGTGTTTTCTGCAATAATATCTGCCTCCTCCCTGCTTTGTGTACACAAAGCCTGTGATTACTTTGAGAGAGATTGTGGAGGGAAGGAACTCAAGCAGGAAAATTCAACATATGACCTTGATTTCCAAATGAACAGCAAAACTCCACAAATCATCTTTGAAGACAAGACTACTACTGCCTCCAGCTTGCTTGCCTGTGAGGACTGCTTCTGCTTCTTCCTCAGCTGGAAATATCTGGTTCTTGGTAGATCCCAAGCTGAGGCCAAGAACTCCTTTACTGTGAAAACCCCCCACCTTCACATCCTGGTTTATTTTCTTTAAAACAGGATGAAGTGGATAAAAAAAGTGAAAAATGTAATCTCCCGTCCAGTTTGTCTTAAAAAATTGTTGCGGAATATCATTTATCTGGAAATGCTTCTGATGTAAACCAATTAGTTTGAATCTTTCTGACTGTCTTTAGTCTTGATTCTACATTTTTCAAATGATAAATGTTAATATCACAATTGTAGTCTTTTTGGGGAAAAAAAAACACCATAGGAAACTTCTTTTTTTTCCTGCAACTAGAACGTTCAAATTTCTCAATCACCTGTTCTGATCTGATATTGATTTCCTTTAGTATTTCTTCTTCCTCCTTAGGGAAATAAATCTGTTTCTGGTATCTATCAGCCATTCTTCCCTTTGATAAAAAGAATTCATATAATTCTTAAGTAATGCTAAATCTTCTGTCAACAAATTAGTCTTGTCATCAGCCATAAGGGGCCTCATGATCTTCTTGGTGACCTCTTGCTTCTAAAAAACTTGAGAAAAAAAACCCATGCATAATAACTCCTAGCTATTCCTGTAATGTTTTTACTTTTGCTTACAACTTTTTATGATATTTTGGAGCAAATTGGCTAATTTATTTTTTTTAAACAAAATTGGAAACTTTATAAAATATCCTGTTTGTGGGTATGATGGCAGGGCTTTATGACAGCAAATGAATATATGTGTAAGGTTAATTCAATATCTGCAGGTTAATTCGGTAAAATCAATAATTTAATGGCTAGAGCACTCATTGGAGATCTATGGGTGTATGACTCATGGGATCAAGTTTCTCTGTCCCATTCCAAATGCCAAATCACTAGATTGTATGATCAGTCTATCTTTATCTAGTCAAATAATTATTTATCCAGTGTTCTTCACCGATAAAGAGAAATTTTTAAAGGTTTTAAAACTTTCTAATGTAAAATGGTTCCATTGAAAAATGCATCTTTTTTCCAGTCTCCCCCACCCCATAACATTACTGAATGTTTTGCTGTTTACATTTAGTAGGCTCAGGACTTCGGTTTTACTGTTTAAAATCTGGCAAGTTGCTTTGCATGGCTGGAGGCATAAACATGAAGTACAGGGTCTGTGACTAAAGTCAAAGTCCATTACAGTGCTATATTGTACTTAAAAAATGTGTTCCCTTGTCAGCTTTAATGGTGTTTTTCTTTCTTCCCTCTGATTCCATATAAACCGAACCGCTACTTCACACACTCTTCAAACTCTGACATATTTAAAACGTGATCTTTTTGCATATGATAATTTCCTTTCTATTTTTAATTATTTTTAACATTATTTGTCATTTTTCACCAATGCATTTTCCATGAAAAAGTACTATTTGCTTCTAGTTAACATTTAACTGGAACTGTCATACCTAATGCCTTAGTAATCTCTGAATGCACCGTGTTCGCCTGAAGCTGCTTAAACTCAGCCCTTATGCTGTTGTCAGGCTTTCCAGATTTTCAGTGGTGTGGGTTTGCAGATTTACCTCTTCATCTCCAATATGTGTCCAGCTGATTCTTAAAAACTCTGTCAAAAACTGCTATCATTTCACAAATTATAAAGGAAAACACAGCTCTATACCATGTGCTCAAAGCTATTGCTTGATTTATTTCTTCCACTTAATATGCCCCAGATTATATCCAGCACTTGAATACTCCCATTTCTACTTGGCTTTCTGTCTCTTTTCAAAACAATATTAGTTTATCATTGCCTCCTGCACAGTTCCATCTACCATCTTACTTCTTTTAACTCGGGTTTTGAACCTTGGTAATTGTAACCAGCTGGTAATGTCTCCTGGGGTTCCTGCCTCTGTAAATTTTACTTCCATTTGGAACCTGACACATTCTCCACCTTGCCCACTCTCTGAAGAGCAGAAATTTGAAAGGGGTGGGACAGGAGAGTAACTACTGCACTGTCTCTAGAACTGGAAGTTCCCATGCTCATAATTAAGTGCAAAGCAATTGTATTGTGTGATCTGTATACAGTATCAGACACAGGCCAGAACAAAATTTTCTTGTTAGACATTTCCTCCTTTATGCAGTCACCATATTGGCAGGTTTAGTTTTTCTGAGTTTTGCCCCAAACAAACAAAAGGCTTCTGTTGGTGTAAGGCAAACACATTGTCTCTTTTATTTTGTGTTCTTTAACGGGATTTCCTCTGGTGAAAATCAAACTGGTTTCCATGTGATAGCACTTCTGAAAACTGATAATTTGCCTTGATTTACAAATTTCTGTTGTTTCTGCATCTTTTGCTCACTTGAAAACTACTCTAGGGCACAGGAGTATTGTCAGCATCATATTGAGTACACAGAACCAATTACCTGCCAATCTGTATGTTATACCTCTTGTGCTTTTTTTATATCTAACTACAAACTTCAACCATTTTTTTTTCCTGTAAGTAAATAAATGGCACAAAGCAGGAGTTAAAGAGCTGTGAATTTTATTTTTAATAGTATTGCCCATGTTGATATAAGGCTTGTGTAATCATACATCCACCAAGCAACTGGCTAGTATGGAAGCACAATTTCATAGTCTTGTCACCTAAAAAAAAAAATCATTAAATTCAGAATCCGTGAACTTAGAATATAATGTTTCAGATATATTCGAAAGTGTGCATTAGTTATAGCTAATAAATGTAAAACGTTAATCCTGTCTGATCAACTTTGTCCATATGGGAAAACTTTTATATTAAACACTTGCCTTTTCCCGCTGTGATTCCTGGCTGTGATGTCATAAGTCTGAATTATGAGCCGGACATGGCAGGGAATTTAGATCAGGAATTTAAATTATCTGAAGAAATTTTTCTTCTATTTGTCTTTTTTATTCCCCCAGGAGAATATGCCCCATGATCTCAGGCAACTCAGGTAGGAGTGGGAATGCAACCAGGTACAGGAAATCTGCTGTGGACTGGGCTCTACATAGCAGAAAAGACCAAAACACAGTGCTTGCCCCATGAATGAAGAAGGATGTCTATGCCTAAAACAGTACAGCCTGGAGAGCTGGTAGTACTCGGATGGGCTCTTGCCTTCCTGTTCCCTCCAAGTTTCCTGAGCATATGAGCAAATTAAAACTGGCGGTTTTGCCAGTGGGAGGAGAGGCATTTTCCAAGCTCATAGTGGGTTTTTTATGGAAGAAACTTTCCCCAATGCAGGAGCTTTCACCAAGCAGATCAGATTGCTCACTGTTACAGGCACGAGAGAGCTGTGGGCTTGTTTCCAAAGGGGTTTGATGGCCAGTACGGATAAGGCATCACCTACTCAGGTGTAACTCACCTGGAGGCAGGGTGGACATCATGCTGGGACTGAATATATATGGAGGGTATATATGATTCACGTGATGCACCAGAAAGATCATCTAGGCATAGATGTAGTGAAATCTGAGCCATCAGAAATCAATTTGCCAAATAAAACCTTCTGGAAGAGGTGAGTACTCCATGAACACAAAACAGTGTCTATATTTTGTTGTTTTCATCTAGTCTAGATGGTAATTACACTTTGTAAGGCTAAAATGTATCAAGAATCCCACTGAAGGTCCAGTAGTGTTTACAGCTGCCAAGTTTATTGACTAAAAACACTGATTGCTATCTCCTGTGCTACCAAGCCACTTGGGGTCTCCAGTCAAATCATTACAGACAAGGAGCGCAATGATCACAAGCACTTGGCAAGATTCCGGTTGGAGAAGGGGCGTTTTCCCCTTCTTTTTGAACTGATTAGCCTTAAATCTGATTAGCTTGGGTATGGACCTGAGGAACTCAGTTTCTGTCTCATCTACAACAGAGGTGAGTTCTATGAACACCTTTTCAGAAAAATAATATTTTGAAACCATATGAATGTTTACACAGAACAAAAGGAAAGGGTGCAAACATTGTAAAGGGAGTTGGTAACTCCTTTGCTTCTGCTTTTTAGAAGGCTGTGCTTGGATTTTGCAGTATTTGCCCTGCTCTGATTATGCTTTAATATTTCAGTGTAGGGAAAATAACTCTGATGTAGAAATGCAGCATTCAAGTGCTCTTTCTTCAATGTACACGTACACATATATATATGTATAAAAAAAAGGAAACCTTACTTTTCATTAAGGGAAAAGATATTCTTGGCAACTTAAATTGGAAGGTTATGGGGGGAAAATAGCTCTCTTTAAGAAAAGTAAGTAAAGTAGGTGCAGGTAGTGACTTTAAATTGGACATTAAACTAATCCAGGGCTATACTTTAATAAAGGGTAGTGCTGGGAATTCTTATGGATTTTCTAGCTCATTGCTGGGATGATAGAGAAATACAATAAATGTTCTATTACTTACACAAGCTGCTGGTTTTCAGAAAATTAGTCACCAGTGACCTTTTACCCTTTGTCTTGCTCTCTTTCTCAGTAACGGTACCTGATCAGAATCAAATGCAGCCCTGCTGTATGATGGCATCCCTCCAGGCTGCACAGGGCATCACTATGAGTACGACTTTTAACATAGCACAAGATCAGCTTATTTTTCTCATTGTGCAACTGTAATATGGGGGGGGTGGGGTGGAGGTGGGGGCAGGAGGGGAGAGGGAAGGGGCAGAGGAAGAAAATAATCTTTTCATTGTTGGTTGTTCTTTCTAACCATAGAATTAAAAACAGGCACAATTCTAAATTTCTTACTAAGGAGGGAAGACCAAACCATAAAACATAACCAATCAAACTGCTCAGAATTAAATTTTGAGAACTGCAATGTGACTTGAGGATATTCCCAACCTCACAAAGTATACCCTTTGTGTTTGGTTGATATTTTCTCTTTGCCATGAGTATCAAAATGTGATGTTTATATTCTTTACAATGAGGCACAGATTTTGCTGAGGGGGAGGGGACTATATTACTTGGTGAGTACCAGCCCTTTGGTTGAATTATATTGATTAGTTTTCCAGTTAGCACGGAGACCTCCTTCTGACCCTATTTTCAGGGTCAGTAGATCATAATGCAGAAGCACTAAGAGACCAGCATCCCTCCCCACATTGCTTCTTGAAGAGTGTTTGGACCAGAAAAATCATCATTATATATATATATATATATATATATATATATATATAATGTGTGTGTATATAGAATCTATATATGTACAAAAAGAGTGGGGTTGGACTCTGCTCTGCAAATGCAGGTATAAGTTATACATCAATCAGAATAACATTTTGCTGTGGAAAGGAAATATATCCAGCCTGTTTTAAACAGTTTTAAAACTGAGTTTCGTCAGAAGTTGTTGGGGGTTTTGAAATAGAAGGATACCTCATGATTCAGCACAGTAAGGACAGATGTGAAAGAGGAACATGCATTTTTATTTGAAATAGAATTATTTTTGTGAGATCTTTAATCTGAGAGCTCTCAGACATGAACATGTAAAACAAAGATCTACAAGCTTGGCCCTGTTATAGGCACTCTGAGGATGTTCTATGAGCAATCTGTTGACTTCCATCTTGTATTGTATGTCAACCATACATACCTCTAATTAAACAAGAAATCATTTGTCAAAACTTGTTGCACTTTTCATATCCAACATGTTCCATGGCAGGTGTATAACAGACAAAGAACAAGGACAACACGAAATACCTAAAGAATGCTTTTAGTTGCTATTTTTAATTGCTATTTGAAGCTTATATTTGAAATCCTTGGTCCTGTAAAAGGATAAGGACTGGAGTCAAGGACTCAAATATCCTCACCCTAACACCAGGATCTTGCAGAATGCTTTTGAACTCTGGTGTTCCCCGAGCATGCTGTAACTGTAGGAGATCGTGCTACTGCCCCGGTAAGAGCCAGTCTGCTCTTATCATATTAAGAAAAAGGAGCTTGACTTCTACCAGCTGCTGCCTCTGATTTTCTCTATTTCCTTAATTGAACTACAGACTGCAAGGAGCTAATTAATATGTTCCATGTTAATCATGAAATCACCATCTGGGGAAATACAGGACTGGAAATAACTCTGGTGGGAAAAAAAGTGAGGCAAGGTGTTAGAGGCACCAGAGGCCCTACACTGCAGCCCCTCAGCACACATCATATGGACAACACTTTGCCTGCAGCTCTTTCATTGGAAATTCCTTCTTAGGGTTACCCATGTTTTGGTCCTGAGGCATCTGATAAAATCAGCTTCCCAACTATTGTTGGGAAAGGCTCAACAGGTCTTTTGGAGAACATGCCAAAATAGAGGCCTGCCTACTGCTTCATATATTCCTGATTATTCCTGATTTTTGTAAATCTGGACATAGTACGTAGAAAATAATTAGTGAATAGATACTGTTCTTACATGGGCTTTTTAGTTGTGTTCAGATTTTAGTGTGGTCCAGCAGAGATGGCAAAGAGAGTATCCACGCGCTCTCTCTTTACTTCCTTATCTCTTATTTTGACAGGCCTAAGGTCTGATTCTCCAGCGTGATATGGAGCTCTTAGATCTGAAATTGAGACACAATGCCTTACTTATTTCTCATAACAATATGTCACAGGGTTTCAGCATCCTGGTTTATGAACGTAAGACGTTCATAAGTCCACCCTTAAATGACAAAGATTATCTTCTCTACTTGTTTCCCTGATGAAACAAAGGCAATTTCTTTTTCCTACTAGTATCTTAACATACCTGGTTTCTTCAGGAAGATTTTCTAGGATTCATAAAGTTTCCTAGTAATGGCTAAACAATTGCCATTGTGCCCTCCTTGCACC
This sequence comes from Manacus vitellinus, assembly GCF_001715985.3. NCBI lineage: Eukaryota > Metazoa > Chordata > Aves > Passeriformes > Pipridae > Manacus > Manacus vitellinus. The sequence goes on along the minus strand of NW_021938789.1, from coordinate 41,245,678 downwards.
TGCATGCCAATCAGATTAAATAACTTCCAGGGAGGGTCAGATTCCTAACAGAAGTGAACTGACTCCAAAGGACTTGGGTGCTGGAGTGAGCAGCTGGTCCTTCTCCAAATATTCTGGAGCACAGGTATCACCGAGCAGGCTGTTATTACATACAGCATGTGCAACGTCAGTGTTGAAAACAGGCAAACAGCTGCTATGTGGATAAGAGTGACTTATCAGCAGTTGAAATGAAGCAGTTGAAACTGCTTCGTTTCTTCCCCAGATAGTATTTGAGGGACCCTTCAATTGCATGATGGTCAATAGCCCGTAGTGTGTCACAGAGTGCATTCATATGGCCGTAGTCGCACACAAAAATGGCATGATTTTCTGATGTGTTCCTCTGCTGCAAATATGCCCTTTTAGTACTTAAAGGGGCCTTATAAAAAAGAGGGAGACTTATAAAAAAGAGGGACTTTTTACACTGGAAGATAGTCATATGACAAGGGTGAAAAATTCTAACCTAAAAGAAAGGAGATTTAAATTAGATGTTAGGAAGATATTCTTCCCTGTGAGGGTGGTGAGACTCTGAAATAGGTTGCCCAAAGAAGCTGTAGATCCCTGGAAATATTCAATGCCAGGCTGGATAGGGCTTTGAGCAACCTGGTCTAGTGGAAGGTGTCCCTGCCCTCGGCAGGGGAGTTGAAACTAGATGATCTTTAATGTCCCTTCCAACCCGCCATTCTATGGAATATTATTGAAAATGTAGATGAAATGACCCTTTTTGCCTCCATGTCTGTTAGCAGATTGTCTAAGCCTGTCCTTGGTGTGTTGGTTGAATTTGTTCCAAAAATTTTCATTTATCATCTCACTCTCTGAGTGTTTTTTTCTTTCTTTCTTTTCCTGTCAGGGGCTTATAAACCATTTGACTAACTGGTAATTCAATTGCTATCAAGTAGTGACCCCTTTGGAGGAAGATTTGTGGCCCTGACACAGAGCTGTGCTGGTTGAGCTACCCCCACAGCTGGCACAGCTGGGTAGGTGCTTCTGCACTGGAACACGTGAAATTCGAAATTCATGTGAAGCTCACCTAACAAAAAAGACAAGGCAGACGATCAGCTTAATAGGCAACTAAATAAGCTAAGCAAGTGGTGTTTCTTACCCTACTTCAGGCAAATTATCTCATTTCATTTCATTGTCCTTTCATGTTCCTTCCTGGAGCTTTGGATAAGTTTGCTAATAATTTATCTTAAAACTTAGCATTGCTTCATTTTTTCTGTTTCAGCAAAAAATATTCTTTATTAAGGGCCATATATATGCTAATAAAACTGTAAAGAAGGAATGTTTCTAACACTGAATTATGAAAAGGGCAAAATATTAATTTCTTCTTTAAAGAAAAATGCATTTTATTTTCTTTTGCCTCGCATCACCTTGGAAAAATTGACTGAGAGGGTAATAGCCAGTCTACCCTTTTTCTTTTGCCATACCTCTTTTCCACACTTACACAGGGCAGTTACAATAAATTTGATAAATTGGAATAAGTCTAGGAAGAATGTACCCATCAGTAACAGAAGGAAGGTGTAAGCAACTTAAAGCGGCCACTCTAGCACTATTTTTAAATGGCATATCCTCTATATAATGCACTATCCCTCATCAATCCTTACCTAGGCAACTGCAGATCAGGACTCTTAACAGCATCCTGCCACAGCTGTAAAACAAAAAATTAGGCCCAATAACATATTATTTCTGGTATCTCTTCTGTTCACAGAAGATAATCCAGAGCAGAATACTGGATGTTTCAGTTGCCTGTTTGGAGGGGTCCTTCCTACTCCAGCATTTGTCCCAAGGACTCAGGCTCTCTGGGCAAAAATTGACCTTTTTGATGAATCTTCATGCTGCAGAGATTTAGTATGAAGAGTTTCATTTCTACTCTTTACCCTACAGCATTTTATTGTGTTAGTTTAATTACTGGAATTTAATTATTGCTATCTGAAAGAGTGAGTATAGTTGCTCCTGTGTGAGAAAAAGCTCCTTGTCATAAATTCTGAGTAACAACTCTCTTCACCTTTCTCTCTTCTCTAACTCTGTAGATAGTAGACTGGCAATTATGATTATTTAGGACCTAAGCTTGAAAACCCTTAATCATGTGGATATTCATTGCTCCCATGGTCTACCTATTTCATTGATTGTGCTAGTTTGTTTTTTGTAGGATCAAGTGAACAACTACAAAACAAGTAAAAACCACAGAAAAATGACAGTCAATTTAGAGCACAGAGAAGCGCTTACATCTCACACCTTGTGGCACTTACCCCAAGTAAGAGATACTCAATCAAAATCATTAAAAAGGATTAGTCCTTGCACAACCTGAAATGAGTATCTTTTTTTACATCAGAGGTATTTTGTGATATGCCTCACGTTGACTCATTTGCTGAATGTTTTGCTGGAGAGTGTCATGGGGATGGATCCTGCCAGCAGTAGTACAGGTGGGGATTGCTGCAGTCACCCAGGAAATTTGTTAAATCAGTTGGCCTTATAAAGCATGGGTTTGGGCTCCTGCTGCTTAAATCCTGCTAGTGACTTGTTTTAATTTTTTACCTGGGAGTCATCATCCCCTCTAGCAGAGGCACTTGTGTGGTCCTCCATATCAGCAAGATGACTCTTTGTTTTGGTTCTGCTTGACCCTTTTGGAGAGGATGGAAAACCCAGGCACCTCTGGAGGATAGAGCCAGTAGAGGCTGGGTTGGGCAGAGCCAACGTTCTGCCAAATCCTATCCAAGCCTAAGGTAGAGGAAGGGCTTCCTCCCCATCAGAGCTTCTTCTGGCAGAGGGAGAGTGGGTACAGGGCACCACACACATGAGGTGATCCCCTCCACCCTTCTCGGCACTACCCTTGGGCCAGTGGGAAAGGCAAGGACCTCTCTTGGGCATGCAGGCAGCTCCAGCCAGGAATGCCATGGCTCTGGCTCCTGCTTTGCAGGAGGAAGGGGCCTGGTTGGTGGCCCAAGTGGGGGTTGTGGGGCCACCAGCTCAGTGTCCTTCTTTGTGCAAGATGAATTAAACCAGGTAGCACATGGGCGTGTAAACCAAGCAGAATTAGAAATGGGTCCTGGCCAGAAAAATATGGTTTTGAGCCTAAATCACAAACCAAACTTTCCCAAAGGGAATGTTTAGATTCAGGGCCATCTTTTAAAATAAATAATGAATAAATAAGGTCCCATATAGATTTCTAACTATGTCACTTTATTAACGCTATAGATTTTTCAAACACGGAGGGGCTGTAAGAATTGCATATACATTTCATTAGTAGGGAATTTATGACTACAAGATTGCACTTAAGGTTTGCACTAACGCTTTAGGCACCCTTTTGACCCAGTCCCTTTACTATATTCTGCCCCAATATTATTTTTCATAAGTCAGGAAACGTTTTCCATATGTTTTGTAGCATTATCCAAAGGGAGTTTGCAGCTGTACTGTTCATACTTTATCATGTTCGTACTGACTGAAGTGCAGACCCCTCCTAGTGACAGTACCCATCTGAAAGATCATAACAACGCATTTTTGGCACATTATTGTTCTACTTTTGTGTCAAGCCTCCCCAACAGAACAAAATTGTTTCACAGTTTTTATTAAAATTTACTATAAATGAACAGCTGAAAAAATAAACAGAAAAGTCTGTGTGTATCTTATTTACTGTCATCACAAAAAGAATATCTCTGCTGGAACATTATAACATAACCTAACAGCCAAAACTAACTTACAGAAATAAGCAGAGACATTAGAAAGGTTGAAGGCCAGGAGAGTTCATTATTTTCAGTAAGCTTAAAAGGCAACAAATGGGGTGGGGGAAAAGAAAAAAAAAAGGCAGAAGGAAAGTTATGAAGGTACGTGGGAGGAGTGGAGCTGCAGGAGGGGAAAACTGAACCAGGAACCTATGTGGCACAAGGGAAAAAAGCGGATAAATGTACCAATATTTTAGCTACCATGTCTTCCTGCAGCAAAGAAAAGTCGCTATGTTAGGGTTTCCTTTGGAAAAATAAATATATTGACTTGAAAAACCCTAAATAAAAACCCATCTGTGAGTTATTTGAGCCGACTGTGGCACTGCACTGCTGGTTTGCAATATCTGAGCTCTGATATCACAAGTTATTCTGTAGGGGCATGAGTTTGCTCCTGCAGGATGACTTTCAGAAACTTTGTTTGGACTTAAAATGTAGGTTTTTTGGGAAAATTTTTACTGATGTGCCATGGTCCAAGTCAAGATGTGGCGTAGGAAGCTGGAACTTTGCTGACGGCTTCTTTGCCTCCATGTGCTCGATGCTTTCACCAGATCTGAATTTGACCTCCTTGATATGCTTCAGCGGAAAGAGGTTTCTAATCGTAACTGGAAGCAGATATAGCCAAAGAATCAGTTTTAGTAAATCCCACTGAACTCTGGAATGGCAGAGAGACAGTATAAATGCTCCCCGTGAGTCTGCTAATGAAATGCCTGGCAAAGCCAAAAAGGGCAAAGAAAAAAATAGAAATCACAGCTGCAATATCAGCTTGAATAATAGAGCTAGAAACTGGAGAGTAATAAAAGATGAGCAAGAGGTCAGAAATAACACAATATGAAGGCAAAAGGAAGGACAAGAATGCTTTCCAAAAAGTGAGGCAGAGGAGAAAGAAAAGGAGCTCTGGGTCCTATGAAGTGCTAACATAAAATGATTTAAAAGAGGAAAACTAAAAAATACTCTAAAGGCAAAAGTTAATTAGTTACATGAATTTCATGAACTGTAATATTTAACCCATCTCAGCTTCATGCTGGGATTATTCCCTGTAGAATCTGTGCTAGAGGTGAGATCCTCAACATCAAGTCCTTAAAATGAGCTGGGGAGACACCTAACTTCTATGTGATATCAATTACTATTTTAAAGGCTCATCCACCTCTTCTTTTTTCCTTTTTTTTTTCGATTCTCCTGTTTGGGAATTTTGACATACAACTTCTGATTTAATTGAGTCTTAATCTCTTTGCTGAGAAATAATTGGTGAAGTTCATTTTAGGGGTTTTATTCATCACTGAATGTACAGGCAAAGGAGCAGGTACTCCCATTCTCACCCCTAGGCTGATGAGAATGGGAAGGAGACAAGGGGCACCCAGCAGAGGGCTCTTGGAAGTACAAATGGTGGGAAAGGCACTGCACTAGCTGGCACTGACTGAGGCTAGTTTCCTCCAGGAGATTCCTCTGCATAAAGGCAAATTAATCAGACTTTCTGTGAGACAACTGCATTCCATTCAAAATGCACATTTTTCTACATTTCAAAGATGAAAATAATGTTCTCTACAAGTCTTCCAGGGGATGACTTGAGTTACCTAGATTTTGGTCCTTCCTGTCATCTGTGCTTCTAAGCACTAAATCAGGCATCAGTTGCTGAGGTTTAGTATTTGCATAAAGACTTGTAATATATTCCTGTAAAAGCATGTTCCGGACAAAGTAAAAAGAAAACTCCTTTATTTAACAATTTGAAGCTACAGTGGTAATTACTTACTCTAAGTAAGCATGGTCTTGATTTTCTCCCTCAAAAATTAAAATGATATTCCCGGTGATGGGAATGAGCATTGTTAAAAAAAAAAGTTAGCTACTGGATTGTATTTCATTTTATGTGATGAGCTCATCAATTCTTCATATTTAATCTACGATTATAGTTCAATTTTTGGTGTTTGGGAAAAACATGGAAAACAGCATAGAACTTAAGGTTTTAATTTTAATTTAAACTTACAATCAGAAATTTAAGAGAAATTTTTACTGGAACATTCACTTTTTTAATGGAAATACACTGATGGAGGCCTTTACAGAGAAGAATGAAAGAAAGCACTTTTAAAGAGCTAGAAACCTTCTGGGCTTCAGGCATAAAATTAAAAGAAATACAAAATATTTTATAAACATGAATATTGAAATATATACTTTCAAATACTATCTAAATGTGATTGCTATTAAAACATGTTTTAGCATTAAAAAATGACAGATTTTAAACCAAATTTAAAATTCCACCCACAGATACCTGCAACATAAGCAGAATGTATAGGCACATGTCAGCTGGACAATCCTCTACGTGTCACAGTTCAAAATATCCAAACTACAGCCAGGCTGCTACATAAGCTACATAAACATATTCATGCACTTACATACAAACATATGCCATGGCCATGGCCTGGCTGTGTCCAGGGAGGACAGGAGTGGTCCCACACTGTCCTGCTTCATGTGCAGCCCAGAAGTCAGGTCTGCTGGTTTTTGCTGCTCTGTGGGCCCTTGAAATATTGGGTATCTTCTGCTGATGCACTAGTTTGCATTTCCCTGTTTAAACACAAGTGTTTTCACACATTCTCCACAGGACCGGCTGTACAGCCCTACTCACATGCTGCCTGTTACCTGCCTGTACCTCTGTGCAAATTAAAAACCAGTCATGACATATTGGCTGACAATATTATCTCCTTAGCCTTGGGGAAACCACTGGAGAAGGAAAATAGGTTAAACCAGGAGTATTTTATTAAGGTAGCTATTCCTGGAAACAGTGGGGTAGGAGTGCTCCTGGTGTAGGTAAATACCATATCATTCCAGAACAGAGATGAAGACAAAACCTGGGAAGTGACTTTTTTGGGTAACAGTAGCTGACAGGAGTTTTACAGTGTATTAACCATCCTTTTCCACAGGGAACGTAATATTCTTTTGCCCCTCATTGCAAATGTATTTTCTTTTAATCCTAGACAGCTACAAACATACATTTAGGGGAAAGCCACTAATTATTTTAAGGTAGACAAGATTTGCCCTTTAGGTATTTTTGTGTACTCTTTATGAGCCCTCTTGACATTTAATTAGTGCAAATTGCCATGCCTTTGTACTGGATAGGTAAGGTAAATGTTTGATACATAGACTATAAAGTGTATGAAGCTTTACTTTTCTCATCTAGCATGCTTTGCACCTGGAAATTTGTGATTGGTCTTTTCTTTTCTCCAGGTTTATTTTTTTTTGTAATAGTGAGAACTGATCTAGAAAAGCTTATTTCTCTTTTATGTGGCATAACTGCAAAACTCATAGGTGCAAAGCCAAGTTACGACACATGCTTAGTGTCTGTTCTGCCCTATGTTAATAAAGTTACCCTGTGCTTTTCTCTCTCAATATAAATGTTTGCACATATAAAAATGTTAACATGTCTATAAAATACAGATACATCGTATGCAATTCTGAATGCTATAAAATTTGAAGTCTCAATAAAGTGCTTTAAAATCAAATCATGATGCCTTTCAGGAAGCTTTGCCAAACCAGGTCCTGGTATTTTTATTCCCCCTAATATTAACCATGCGACTTTCAGTGGTTCTCCCTGTCTCCCAGGAGTGCTGGCTGCTAGGCACAGCAGGCCTGGTCCTACCGTGACCATGCCGTAAGGGCTATGGTAACCTGCAAGTAGGTTATCAGAGAGCTGATGTGCCAGAATAGGTGTCAGGTCTGTACCTGTTTTTAAATAACCAAGTAGACAGCCTTTAAAAAAAAATTATCTGCAGAAACCTGCTGTTGAATGTTAAGCATGTCATGGAAATGCAGTCAAAAAGGCAAAATTGCCCAGAAATCTTGAGCCAAAAAGAGAAGGGAAAATAAAAGTTTACTTAGTAGTTATGAGTCAATGCAGTGTGTATGAATAAAAAATGTAAGAGATTTTTATTAGATGAGAGAAATCTGACATGGTTTTAATGCTTAGACTCTAAATAATAATCTGAAAGCAAATACGGTATCTGATCCAAGAAAAGTATTTTTTATTGCTTTGAGATGAATAATTTTAAAATTAAGGAATGAAAACCTATTCTGTTCTTAAATTAGATAAATAAATATCTGATCAATGCCAATTATCATAAAACTATTTGGATATTTTATTATGTTTGCATGACAAATGAGTGTTATGAATGCATGAAAATTGTGATTTATTTTTTTTTGGTAGATGCAGACTGGTTTTAACAAGTATTATAAAGCAGTTTCTGTTTAGTATAAACATATTTAAAAGTAATCAGAACAATAAGAAAAGGCACAATCAGGAGAATATACCCATAATTGAGTCACAGCTGAAAACTTTTTACGGTAGCTTGGAAGCTTACCTGAAAGTCCCAGGTTGCATGTCCTGTACAAGTGGAGAAGACAAAAAGATATTAAATTTTTTCTCCCAAAGTTTATGTATTTATTTTAGGAAGCAGAAAAGCTGGAATACCATAGACTTCATGGCCTCATTATAGAGCCTGGGAGTCAGTGACTCAGTGCCAGGGCCAATACATAAAACTGACTACTTGATAGATGAGAACCAGACTGAAGAAAATAAGTTTTTTTCATATGTAAGAGAATTAGTCAACCTTCTCTGGTGCCCTCTTTCAGCTAATGGTGTATCTCTGGCAGTGAAGAGTAAAGATGATACTGTGATGTGAGGGAGAAGAGGATGATGATACCTGGAGAGCAGCAATATCTTTGCTTTTTCACTAAATGTACTATTTCAACAATGGGATCATCAGAAACAGTTTTTCAGTGTGATGGTTTAACCAGATCTTTAAAACACCCTCCCTCTTCATCTGAATCACATAAAATGTAATTTCTTAAGTTTTCAGGGACTTTTTCTTGCCTACTGACAAAACAAAACAAAATTGGAACTTCATTATTCTCATGCATTGTTTTCCTCTTTCAGTAATAAGACATGACTTAGGGAGGAGGATCAGGACAGTAGTAATTATTCCTAGTGAAACAAACGTAGGATTCAATATTACTATTTTTTCTTAGGTTTTCTTTCACAGGCAAGAGAGATGTATGTTCTATCCTGAAAAAGCTCCCTGCCATGATCCTGACAATGTCCTAGATGTATCATCATATCTGAAACCAAGCAATGTGCAAAGACACTGATTCCATGGTGTCAATTAACTGCTGCATCTTCACAGAGCTCGAGATTGCCTACTTGGGTAAGTTCAGTTTTTGACAGTGATACAAAGTGATCTTTAACTCTTGATACCTGTTTAAAGGAATTTGCTTTGCTATTTATTGGGTCTGTAAAATGGAGTACACGCACATGTTTTTGCCTTCACAACAGAGGACACATGCTATTGAAAAAAAAATTATGCTGCTGGAGAGAACAGCAAATCCCTTATTTACTTCTTATTTCTGGAGGATGAGTTGGGGAACTTAAGTGTTTTATACCCACAGGTCAGGTTACATGTACATGGAGCTGTACAGTTTGCAGAAATTTTCTGCTCAGCCAACAGATAAATTATTCCCACCATAAGGTGGAATAAGCCAGCAATAACCTACTACTGCCTTTGTTTTGGCTTTGCTTTCTCAGTTACTAGGCAGGGCAATGAAAGACAAATGGTCTCCACTGGCTTGGGCTGACTGAAAGAAGGCTGGGAGGAATAGCTGGGATTAGGCAAGTCTAGCAAGGAAAATTTTCGCTGTTTTTAAGGTCTTTTAGTCACAGTTCCTATCTCCCAACACCAAGCAGACAGTCAACCATTGTTGTTTCCCCAACTTTAGTGATTAGAACCTGTAGCATAAATCTGAATGTATTATTGTACCCACCATTATTACAATAGAGGGTTATCAGTATACTAACTCAGACAGGTTCTAAGTGGAGAAAACATAAACTATGATTTTGCATATACATCTTGTAAGTCCAGTGGAAAATGCCAATATTGAACTCTTCAAGCAATTTTCATAGCCCCATTCTACAAAAGGGACTGTAGCTCAAAGAATTTCTCCCTGGTTAATTCAATTTCTGTAGAAGAGATGATTATTTGCTACCAAACTGTAGGAGCTACAGTTATTCAGAAGAATGAAATGGTTTCTACACAGTGTTGTAGATTAAGATGGTTTTACTGGGTATTACACATTATAAAATAGCTGGGCATTTTAACAAGCTAGTGATTCTTTACGGATATAAAACCCTATACCAAAACTGCTAAAGCAAAATATACAACAAGAACACCGTTGGCATTATTTTATGAGTGCCTGACAGGAATAACTGGGCTTACAAATTGTTTATGACTATAATGTCATCCTCTAGTGAAAGGATTGACTGCACTAATTGATTTTTTTTATTTTATTTTTTTTCCACTGAGTGATATTTATCCTCAATGGTGCAATTCTTTGGTACTTCTTCTGGAACTACCACCGTGTGTCTTTTATTACTCAAAGCTACAAAAATACACCTCATTGTGGGGAATTTTTATTTTTAACTACTGTTACAGTTTTCTTTCAGTTAAAGGATAATGCTATAGATACCTCTGATACCAAGAAAAAAGAAAGAAGGGAAAATCACAGAAGCAAGCCCTTCAGCAGTTTTCAGGAAAAAAAGTTCTTCATTTGCACACTTCAGTCAGTGAATCCTTGGGTTTTTTTGAGGTGTGTATGTCGAGAAATATATCTATACAGAAAAATATGTCAAAGAATTGCTAACTAGTTACAGGATAGCATATTGGTTTAATCCCATACTGTTTATACAATGACTTCATTGGGAGATATATTCGTGTAAAAGACATTAAATTAGGCCCAAGATTTGACCCAAATCCACAGACGTAATTACTAGTTTACAACACTAAATATCTGTGCTAATATGCTAACCTCACAAACCTTGCTGCTGTTATTGTGTCAGGGATTTTTTAGCAAGAGAAAATAGTACAGCAGTCTTAATTTCTAATCTTAGATATATAATTTTTATGAGAGATACATAACTCAAGTTTTTTCTTAACTAAATGTAGTTAGGAAGCAGAACTCCTGTTCATATTTCTAGCACTTCTCCTATGCTCTCCATTCCTCCCATACAGCCAGCAATACTTAATGATTTAAGAAATAAATAGTAATAAGAATTTGACAGCCCACAAAACCAATGAAATTTATTAAAGCCTAAAATTACGGACAGATACCTTGGCTTGCATTATGTTACTTCGCTTAGACAAAACAGATTCTTAATGCAAAAATCAGAAGTTACAGAAGATCAGCATGTTGCAGCATGAGCAGTTTCCTATGTTTTGCGAGAGACTTTTCTACTTCAACGTATTTGAAGTGGTTTAATGACTTCAGAGCAAGAAGAGGTCTGTTGACAAGGATTTCTGGTAGACTGGGTACAATGTCATCTGTTCAATTTTCAGGACAATAATATGTTACTGTACATTTCTGTAGTACCTGTAAATCACACCCACAGCAACAGGACCGGCTTTGTCAGTAAAGGGAATGTGTTGTATCCCACCAAAATACTACAACAGCAGCAACAACAATAGAAAGCAGGAACTGAAAATAAACCTTGGACAGCATGAGAGATCCATGTTGGTGTTTTCCTGGCAGGTCAGAGGCTGCAGCCAGCATCCAGTTCATAACTCAAATTTTGGGAGCTTGACCTAAGCCAATCCAAGCTTCCTACAGCAGTCATTGCTCAACTTGGACTTTCATAAGACAGGATTTGGGAATAAACCATGCTGGTTCATCATTTGCCAATTATACTTAAAGAACAAAGAGGCACTCCCTCATCCTCCCCAGTGATGCCTGTGCCATTTCCCTCTTCCCACGTCCTCACACAGGGAAGGATGTTTCTGCTGTTTTCCATTGATGCCAACTGATACCTGTCACTGACAGACAGAAAATGCTGTAGTCATTTCTGTGGTGCTCCCAGAAAGATCTAGAGGAAAATGCAGGAAAGATTCCCAAAAGGAATCCTGTTTCCACTTCACGGCAGAGATCAGGAGCCTTTCTTTAAACCAATAAAAGGTTCAAAATAATGATGTAAATTCAGGAGGAAAGCCAGGATGAGTATTACAACATAATACATCTTCTTTGCTTCTTCCAAAGTCTTGTAATCAAAAAAATAGGTCCTGAATTTACTTTAAAGGGGATTCAAGATCAAAAATACAGGTCATAGGCTGAGCAACTCCAAGTAAAAGGTGCGTCCAGCCCAGATAGTATCTTTCAGTAGTACTCTGATGACTGACAGATGTGGGGAAGCCTGGATAAAGGAGCGAGCACAACTGGCTGCAGAGCCTGCCAGCATCCAGATGCTCTTGTTGGGAAATATCTTTCAAAAGTTTGGCATCTCTGCTCTGGGGTGGTTCAGAGAGCAATGAGCTGAACAGGTGTCTCAGGCCAAATCACTTCTTATCAGACATTTTTAATGTGTAATTGTTTTATTGTGTTGTGGTTTTGTTATTGGTCATATCTGTCCTTCATATTGCTAAAAGACAGCACAATTATGCACACAGACGGATTTTCAGAAGTACAGAGGAACTCTTATCATATGAAATTTTTTATGGGTGGATTTTCAAAACATCTCATTATGGTGACAAATTTTTTGAAATGTGTGTGTTCTACTCAGTCACTCAAATAAGACCTGAAAATCTGAACTCAGCTGTGATTATTGTAGCATCCTAAAAACTCTCGCCATACTGTGCAGCAGCCTTGCAACCCTGTTTGGACACATACTTTGCCTCCCAGTCCTTTATCAGTATCAATAATGTGAAAACTAACAACATTTTATTTTCCTATCAGCTAAAATATGTCCCTGGGGAGTATAAAACACACCCATTGAATGTTGCAACACACATCTTGTTCTGGCTTCTGATATTACTGTGTACTTGAGTTTCCTAATTCTAGTGCAGTAATAATACAACTTGATTAGCCTACCAGTTGCATTTAGAAGGATCATGTCAGGAAATAATCTATACCAGTCTTCAAGATGACTAATATGAACTTTTAGAAAGCTCTTTGGATTTTCCACCATGAATGCACACAGAGAAGTTACTGAAAAGCTTAATTATAGATATACTTGACATCTACTTTGTGCTTCCTGGAACACAGGGGGTTAGAAAATAGGTTTCTTTTTGATAATCTATGGCGAATCATTTTAGAATTTTATCACATCATAGTACAGCTATTCTTTTTTGTCCTTCGTCTCTCTTTCTCCTTCTCCTCCTCCTCCTTCTTCTCCCTCTTCCTTCCTCTTTCTCTCTCCCTCTCTCTGTTGCATATATGTGAATAAAAAAATCTTGCCTAACAAAGATTATTGTTTCTGCAATACACTAGCAAGGTCCTAACCTTGCAGTCCTTACGGAAACAACTACACTGAAGAGGTAAAGGAAAGGCTGAGCACTGGACATGTATTAATGTGTCTTAACCTTTGGCAGAAGTTCTATCCCTACTTGGGTGTATTAGTAAACATAGACTCTGCTTGATTAATAAGAAATCGATATCCTCCATATGTAATACAGATGACATACATATATGGCATACACACACATATATATATACACACACACACACACATATATATGAGTGCATGGGCTACTCAAGTGTTTGTTTTGTAAATGAGTAATAAACCTTCAAACAGCAGCCCAGCATGATTTTAGACAAGACAAGCACGATGCATTAAATGTTTAACTGTATTAAATGCCTTTTTTCCTGTTTACATAATGATGTGCTATGTTTATCTTACAAGCACTGTAAAAATATTAGTTAGCAGTCATAAATATAGTCCTGATAAAATGATACTACTTTCCAGAACTGCTAATCTGTGTTAATGCCGCTTCAGTACAGGTCCTGTAACAGCTGTTAGAATTTTGTCCCCTGTAGGTCAGAGAGAGAAGATGGGAAAATCCTTAATAAAATGTTGTTAGAAGCTACAGGTGGGAAATAAAGAAGCTCTTGTGACCTGTAATCTTATTCCCTCATAAAGTCATGGAGTGCACAGCAGCTTCTGTGGCTGAAATTAGACAACACGCTAGCGGCTTTTCAATCTCAACTTTTGCAGTTCAGTTATATCATTTTCAGTGAAGAACAAATGAAGGATACAGCAAGCACTGCCCCTGACCTTCCTTGCTGTTTTTAATAAGCACATTCAACAGCATGAGCTTCTCTGTCTTAAATGAATTACTATATATCCATGTATTGGAAAGAAAATACAGTAGTGTTTATCTTCTGTATGCATTGTACTGTCAGATTTTAATTAACATTTAGGCTCAGGTAAAGAAAATATGCTAATTTTAATAGTCTTATAATTACTGTGGGACAGATTCCACTGTTCAAACGCAGACAGGTACCCAGTCTTGCACAGAGCCTCCCCAGCTTCAGTTGACCTAACGAGAGAGGAAGGGGCTACCACTATGCCATTTTCCAGGATTGTAGGAAGGAAAAAATGGAAAGGTAGAAGAGGTAGAAATCAGGAATGAAGCAGTGAATGGGCCATCTATTACCAAAACCAAATTATGTTATGGTACAAGTACATTTTTATGTTTTAGATATTTTACAATCAGCCTCCTATATGGATTTCATTTTTCTCTTTTGATGATGGGTATATTTCACATGTTTTTATATAGACAATACAGACTCTTTGGATATTATGAGTCTTACAGGCCTCACCTTTGCATTCCCCCTTTCTTCCCCTTTGACATCTCAGCTGTCTTTGTCAGATTACAGTACCACAGAGTAAAATTAATATTTTTTCCATTGCCTTTATTAAACAACAATAAAAAACCTCATAGTACAGGGTAATACATAGTTGTCTAAATTTCTATGGTAAATCTTATTCATTCAGCTGAGAGAGAATCATCTTCTAATTTAAACATTTAAGCTATCTGAATGAAATAGCACCACAGATAGAGTGAGCTTTCTTTTTACTATTTTTATCAAAAGAACAGACCAACTTGTTTAAAAATATTCAATTAATACACTATAATGCAATCAAATATTTGCAGCTTTAAAGTCACAATAATTTGGTTGACATAATTATTTGTAATCACTTATTAGTAAAGTGGTGAAAGATTGCTCAAATATGATACAAAATGGTATAAATAATTGTCTCCTGATACAATGAGTTGTCATTTCTGAAAATTTAATGTCATCAAAGCTCTTTTTCCAATAGCACAAGGAGCACTATTGCTAATAGACTTCAGAGCTTGAAATAAATAAATCTTTGGAATCCTGTTGCATCTCTTGGGGTGTGACATTTGACAGTCTTTTATAGCGCAGAACGAAACAAGTTTGTGAGCTGGAATTCAATTGTGGTGTATTGATTCCTTGCATCAGTCATTATTCCCTGCTGATTGACAGCTGAAAATTGGTTACGTTAAGTATTTCATATGTTATATTGGCTGACATTTGCTTGCCTGCTCCTGTGTCAATATTGTTGTAAAGATCTCCAGCTCTATGAGATAGCAATATACACTGACTGTGGCTTTTGTGTGATGTTCCAGTGTTTTTCCTGACATAATTTAAGACATATTAAAAACCAGCAGCATCTTCCCTCTTGAGAAGCTTAATGCCAATATTATTGTCTTCCAAGGGAAGATCATGTATGCTCATAATCGGGTGCTAATTTCCACCCATACGCTCATGTTTAGGCATTAGGCACTATAACTGTAAAATTGAGCCTGCTTGATTGATTCATGTCAAGCCTCATCTAGGCTCCTGCAGTGGAAGTCATCCAGCTGACCCTTTTCACACTAAAAGAAGAGATTTGTGTTTCTTTCTTTCACCTGGAACCATCAAATTGACTGAATAATCTGTAATACATTAGTGCTGACATTTGTTAGGCAAGAATTAAACAAGACACAGTAATCATTCCCCTGAATAAAAATTGTGTTTGATTTCCAGCAGAGTTCTATTAAAAGGACAGCACAGCCCATGTCCCCCAAAGTGGGAAATGGTGAATATTTTCTATGTTAATGAATCGAATTAACACTTTAATGACAGATGAATGATCCCTAGCCTCTCCTCACAAAAGCTACTGAGGACTTTTGGAGGGGGGTGCGGTTCCTGTTCTTGCCATGAGGACTCCTATGAGCTCTGTGGAAATCCTTCATGCTGAATGTTTAAGGGTGACCATGGTAAAGTTTGAACCACTTACATAAGAAGAGACAGAAGAGAGAATGATGGTTTTCCTACAACTAGAGCAGGACAGCCCAAGGAAAACCAGTTTGACCAGAAGTCAATAGGGCAGAATTCCCCATTCACATTCAACCTTAATAAATGTGGTGCTCTAAAAGGGGGGAGTCAGTGGTGTTGATTTCTGTGACAATACAATACTCCACCCAAAGTCAGTGTGAATACCACAGCATACACTTGGTATGATCAGAGTCTGACCTGATGCCTTTGAGGTCCCAGTGTTACTACTGCATTTGGCAATGTACAACTAGGTAGCTGGAGTGATGGCCAGTGCTTGTCTGGCTGTACTGTACACTCTCAGTCAGGGCCAGGCTGTAGTGGTGTTACAGTTGTACTGTATGTGTGTCCTTTCAGGGATAACCCTGAAGGTAAGATATGAAAAGTATCATTTGAAGAAGCACCTCTTGGCTATGTAGATGGCCTGAGCAGTTTGCACCTCAGCAATGCACTTAGAAACAGGTTTTTCCCTTGTTCTGGTGCTGAGGATAGACTTTTTTCCATCTGGGTTCTTGGGGCAAGCAAAAGTGAAGATGGGTTGCAGGGAAAGCACACTGGAAATAGGCTTTTTCCCTTGATTACCCCCTGTGAGAGAGTATGAGGGCATCACAATTGTGATGACATGCTTCTGGGCTGACCGCATCAAGAACAACAGCACTGGTTTGGTACATAGGTGTATGAACTATATAAAGCACTATAAAAACTCGACCAAAAAATTAGATCTGGAGCAGCTTTCTCCTGCCTTAAGCAAAGCAGATTTTTTCCAGCCAGTCAGGATCCTTCCAACTGCTACTGTAGTATGGTTGTGTTTTCCCTTTTTCTTAGACTTGAGTAGCACCAGCCTAACCAAAATCAGCAAAACCTCATAGGGATTGCAATTCATTAAGGGCATAAGGCTTACTGGCATCTGAAGCCTTTTAAGGAGCAGGTAAAGTGGGACTGGTTTATGCAGTCAGTCTTCCTGGTGGCAGGTGCTGCCTATTGCATTAGGGCAGCTGCCATGTGGGGGAAGGAGAGGTGGTGGCTTTTATAAGTGGTTTCTGCTGCCTTGGGGTGCCTGGAGATGGTGCTTCCCTGGAAAACACTCCAGTGGGGGAATTTAAAACTTGAAGGTGCATCTAAGGAACTCCTTGCAAAGGGGATTGCAATGTAAAGAGGAATTATCTGAACCCTGGGTGTACATGCCAAGCCTTGGATGGTGTGAGGTCTGTGGAGATGTGCCTCACTCAGCCAGGAGGGCTGCAGCTGCTGGTGAGTGGCTTTGGAGTCTTGCTGCTAGAGGATGGTGGATGCTGTGGTGAGAAATTTATCCTGGTGTCCTTGCACTTAGTCTGGGTTTCCCTCCTGGAGAAAGGGTGGCTTTTGGCCCAGCCACAGTGCTTCTCCTTGCCTTTTGTTTTAGCAAGTATTACCCCTTCCAGTAGTGCTTCCCTGTAGCCTGCCCCAAACACTGCCTCTGCAGTGGGGTGGGTTTCTTCTGGCAAAGTGTTTGTACCCAGCTCTTATTCTAGGTCTGCTCCAGGAGAGCTGCGGAATTGGTGTCACCTCCCCTAGTGTGTTTCTTGCTCTCTTGTTCTGGGGTTTGGACTGCTCTACTTGTAACTCTGCTTCTAGCTGCACACGATAGCTTCTGCAGCAGCGTCTATTGAATGTCTTCCTGGTGTTTACAGTACAGGAGAACGATTTTTTAGTCTTCATATTAGAAAGCCTTGGAGGCATGCAGCACAACTGTTACAAACATTTAAAAAATACGCAGCTTCTCAACACAGGCACTAACTTCTGAGCATGTAGCTTGTTTGAGTCTATCTGGGGTGCAAAAGTATCTGTTGAAATGATTCCCAAAACATAAAATTTGGAGTGTTACTTGCTCTCAGACTTGTAATTTCCCCATTTAATTTTCAATTATGGAACAAACAAGTGCACTCTTATTCCTTGTGCCATACAACTCATTAAATGTTTTGAATATTTCATAGCCCTAAACTGTACATGTTAATCTGTGAATATATTGTTATAAATAACTAATAGGTGTATAATGAATCATAGCAATGATTTATGGAAGATTTATAGATAGGAAAAAAGTATGTTGAAAAATGCTTTACAAGGGATAATACTGAAGCTCTTTCATCCAAGGCAAACAAACAGTGTTCATTCGCTACATGCCACTCCTCCTGATTTTGCACTACATTCAGAATGCTAAAGGGTTTTTGTGGGGGACTGTACTTAAAAAGCTTTGAAACAAATTAGCCTGTTTGATGTCAGCTGATGCACAATTCTGTGATGTTTTAGAATGTATACATTGAACGACGTGGGTATTTGCAGCTTTTTGAGAGGCCAACTATAAAAGGATATAGAGGGAAGAAAAAGTCTATAAAAAGTAATGTGAGAAATCACAGTTAAATATCTTCCCTGGATCCGAACTCCAGGTCTTCTGCTGGTGTCCCCACATCACTGAGTGTCCCATCTGTGTGTTTGCATCTGGTGAAGGACACAGAGGTAAAAGGTATTCAAAGTAGTAGGAATTCTTATTATGAAACAATTTTATAGTTAAAGAGACAGATGAAATTGTTAGAAGAATGTGAAGAATTCTGTACTTGATATTAAAAAAAAATCTAAAAAGGTAAAAGACGTAGTATTTTGGCTTCAGCTAGGATGAAGATATCAAAAGTCTGATGAGCTAATTAAAAGTTGCATAGGATCCTAATCCCAGCAGTAGTCTGTTCTTTCTTTCTTTTGAAATATCCTGACTAGTCTCCACCAAAAAATAGATTCTGCCGGACTAGAGAGACCATATAATTGTAGCTGAGCCATCAGGGAAATAATTGTTGCCAGGTATTGCAAGCCTGCTGGCAAACCCAAGCTATAGCAAAACTACCAGGCCATCTTCAAATCAGGTATGTAGCAGGTATCACAGGGCTACGTGCAGAGCAGACTCCACAAAACCTTAGGCCTCTGGAAAAAAATGTAAAAAACTGAAAGGCAACACAGAGCAATGTGTTCATAGCTCATTGGTGATAGGTATCTTCAGGTGGCCCTATAGCATCCTGATAGCCAAGAAGACCAATGGCATCCTGGCCTGTATCAGAAATAGCGTGGCCAGAAGGACCAGGGAAGTGATTCTTCCCCTGTACTCAACACTGGTGAGGCTGCACCTCAAATCCTGTGTTCAGGATTTGAGTCCTGGACCCCTTCATTCAGGAAGGACATCGAGGTGCTGGAGCGGGTCCAGAGAAGGGCAATGAAGCTGGTGAAGGGTCTGGAGTGTATGTCCTATGGGGAGCAGCTGAGGGAGCTGGAGGTGTTTAGCCTGAAAACAAGGAGGCTCGGGGCGACCTTATCACTCTCTACAACTACCTGAAAGGAGGTTGTAGCCAGGTAGGGATTGACCTCTTCTTCCAGGCAACCAGAGGCAGGATGAGAGAATATAGTCTTAAACTGCACAAGAAGGGAGGTTTAGGTTGGATGTTAGGAAGAATTTCTTCACAGAAACGGTGACTAGATACTGGAATGGGCTGCCCAGGGAGGCAATGGGGTTACTGTCCTTGGAGGTCTTTAAGGAAAGACTGGATGTGGCCCTTAGTGCCATTGTCTAGTTGGCATGGTGATGATCAGTCATAGGTTGGACTAGATGATATCAGAGGTCTTTTCCAATCTAATTAATTCTGAGTAATTCTGAAATGTTACAAAGAGGGTGAAGACAATGCCAGTTGCTCAGACAATTCTATCTTGGTACTTTGTTCAATGTCAGCAAAATGGGAATTTCTAAGGTGTTATAAATATCAAAAGAATAAATGTTTCTTGAAGTAGTAGGGTAAATTATGAAAAATGTCTGTGGATGCAGTTAAACTGCATAAAGGAATTGGTCTTTGGGATGGAGAAAGGTCTTTACACAGAAGACATAGGGTTGTGTGATGTGTGAGTGATGGTAAATTTGCTGTGGAACTAGAGGTGTGTGAAGGTCTTGAGATGAAACAAACGGAAAATTTCTATCAGTTCCATTAAAATGATATTTTTCATGAAGAAGGAGGATGCAGTTATGTTCTGCGGTCCCATACTGTAACATCTTTCAAAACCAGGAAAAGGAAAACAGACTCTCCTAAAATAGCTTCCCAAGGAGGTAGCTGTCCTTGTGGCCTTGCTTTGAGAGAGCTGAACCTCAAAACACAGCACCAGAGGAGGATAAGGGTATTTACAACAGGGTAGTAATGGTGCCTCAGATGGAAGGGCTCTAGCATCCTAATTTTGCTTGTAATCTGATTGCTAGGTAAACTAGATCACAATAAGGAAAACCCTGCCTCATGAAGGAGTTCACAGTCTGCACCTTGGAAAATGCCCAGGCTGAAGTCACTGAACTGATCCCTGAAATCCAGGGGAAACCATAAATGAAACTTAGGAATTAATGGAGAGGGGAAAAAATTAAAAAAAAATATGAAGAACAGCAAGCATTATAAACAGTCTTATTCATTTTGATCCCTTTAGTATTCTTATATATATATATGATAAAATATACTTGCTTTCTTGATAATATACAACAATGGTTTTAAAACAGCAAGGAAAATTATGTATTCTGGTGATGTCTGCTGGTTGCCTATCATGTAACCAGAACTGCGCATGTTGGCCTTGAAATGCTTGCAGTGCCTCCTAGGTTTCTTGTGACAAATGGGAGTTGATACAAGAACAAGACAAATAGTGCAGAAAAATAGCAAGTGGTGAACTCACCTCAGTAACATTTTCTGTAAGCATTTATGTGAGTGTTTTTTTATGTGAGTGTTTGCAAGAAAGTCTGTGTAGAGTGGCATATCCCTGGATATATGCAAGGGTTCATGCCATGAACCTTTGCAAGACAATCTTGAGTTCCCTACTCCTGTTTATAAAAGGTTCAGTCAATCGATCTGGGAACAAAAGCAATAGTGTGTGTTTTAGGTGAAGAGTTAGCTGCCAAACAGCACATAGCAAACAGGGCAGCAGGTCTGCCTCACAAAGCAGTGGCAGTCTTTGGTTACATTGGGTTGGATTATCAGGGCATGGACTTGGGCAATGCAGACGAGCAGATCAGAGAGGTGGGCAAGTGAAAGATTTCTGGTGGAGCTGGATTAGTAATGTGCTAATAGAGAAACCTCCAGGTTAATTGCTTTGAGTTTTCTTTTTTCTTCTGCTCAAGGGATAAGATTCTTTTTTATTTTTAATTTTTTTTTCAAAAGGTCTGCTTTTCACTTTCTGATAAAATTATGCCCTCTCATACAGCACTTAGCTGACTTGGAGAATACATCCTGAGCTATGTAATCAAAGGGAGGTACTTTGGAGACTGCTCACTTTCTTGATCCATCTGAAACCAAGGATAGGACTTTCATACTTCCAATCAAAATGCAGAACAAGTGGGTTCCTCTGACCCAAAGTCAACTCCTGTCACTTGGGAGAAGAAAAAGAGGAGAGTTAGAAGGGTAGGAGGTTAAGTCCTACAAATGTTTTTTTGCTGATGTAGTAGAACTAAGTCTGTGCCTTTGGGACAGAAATGTACTCGGTTTCCTGCAAGAGCAGCCAGTACGGTCTGATGCATTCACTTTATTTTCAGTATTAAAACCAATTCTTTAAAGAAGCGATCCATGACACAGAGGCTGTTTAGACAGTCTGCAGACCTGCCTCAAGTTATGGGCCCTGCTTGAGGACCAAGAACCTGGGAGTTAACCAGGTAGTTACAGCTCACACTTAGTACTGTGATACTTCCATTCTCATTAGCCCCAACCACGGAAAACTTGATATTCCAAACATTATGAAGGTCAAATTAATTTACATTTGTACTTTCTTTTTGAAAAGCAAAAATTACATAGTGCAATATTTTAGTGTGGATAGATTTAGTTACTGATGCCTAATAGGACTATAATGTAGTATAAACCTATTGCAACAGATCACAGTCAGCAAGAGGAGGATGCTGATAACTGTGAGTCCCACATCCAGTTGCATATCCCAATAGACAAGTAGCCATTATGGCCCCATTTATGCTCCTTAAATCTTAGAGCATCCAAGTATAAAACCCCTGTATGCAACAATACAAAACTGGCTCCTAGGAGACCCATCTTAGAGCTGATGTCAAGTTCTGGGTGGTTGTTTCATAGTACTCACTAGGCAACATATTTGCCCAGTAAGGCTGCTGCACAGACTTGATTAGATTAAAGCTTGAGGACTGCCATGGAACAAAGTCATCTCTGTAACTGCATTTGCACACATACCATTACCTCACTGTATTCCCTCTACCAGCTGCAGCTCAGGATGTGCCAGACACTTTTAGTGCAGAAGTCTGAGTAAGAGCAGAAGCAGGACATTTGGGAGAGGCTGTAGTGCAAGGGTAGAGGCAGGATATGGGGAAAATGGTAGTGGTGGGAGGCAGCATGATAAATTTGATTGTACTCTTGCTGCCTATGGCTATTGGGTGGTGATGCTTTTACAAGCATCCTTACAGCAGCACTGAGCATTTTGGCACACTAAATACGTGTGATTTTTATGTTCCACTTTGCTATCCTGAGAGATGCTTGCTTGCTGTGTATATTTACAGTGGATGCAATATCCCAGAGAAATCTCTGTGCTGTAGGAAGAGTATGTGTTTAAATACAATTCTATGAGCAATATGTGAGATAATATACTTAGTCCAATCCAAGTTCATTAGTTGTGTGTTTTTAGTTTCATCATTAATACTTATTCATTAAACAAAACTGAATTTTGATGCTCATTTTCTCCTAGAAATATTAGAAGCTGTTAGTAAGTTAGGTCACTCTAGCCTTTAAAGATTGCAGTATGGCATAACTTTTCTTCACGTTTTTGTCAAACAGGACTGAACCCATCCATTCTCAGTTAAATAGCAAAATGATTTATTGTTACAGGCTACAAGTACTACTTATACTAAAGCTTTATCTTGTCGTTGGCCTGAAAGACTATGCCAATTAATGTCAATTTGCACTTGCCATGTAAACTGCTGAGGGTGATGGGCCTCAATTTCCGTAGCTGCTATCTGATAGCCAGTGCCCGTCACTGAAAATTTAACAGGTCATTCAATACTAGTCAACAAAAGACCCATGAAGCCTCATTTCACACCAATTACTATTTAGCATATGTATACAAATTGATTTTAAAAAATTCGTAGGGACTCCTCTATGTTATA
Source organism: Manacus vitellinus (assembly GCF_001715985.3). Lineage (NCBI taxonomy): Eukaryota > Metazoa > Chordata > Aves > Passeriformes > Pipridae > Manacus > Manacus vitellinus. The sequence goes on along the minus strand of NW_021938789.1, from coordinate 41,222,632 downwards.
ATCTGCCCCCACGTGTCCCTGTAGCCTAGTCAGATACAGCATCCCACTAGTCTGATAGCATCCCTCCCTAGCAGGTCCTATCCATTGTAGAAATCAGTGCCCCTGCTTGCCATCACAGCTCTGCCATCAGACCAGGTCTGCCCCAGCCCAATTCCGACTCTGTTTCCAAAGGAGTGGTTTGGGTTTTTGCCTGGAAAACCTTGGGTTTGCAAAGTGGGGTCCTGGCCAAGCTCCAGTTGTAGGTGCTACCGGGTGACACATCTGGGGGCTGCTCTGTTGCTCCATTTACCATCCTCACCCTTTTCAAAGATCCTCATCCTCACCCTTTCTCTTTATTTTTCTGCTTCTTTTGGACACTGATGTTTTGTTAGATTTCACAATATTTCTTACCACTTACCTGATTGAACTATTATGATTGTTTAGAATCTCAGGTGTTTTCTTTGCAATAGGCATTTATTGTTTATTGCTAGTGATTTTGAATATAACGAATGCTAAGTGCCAATCTTGAGGTCTTAAATTTCCATCTAAACTATTCTCTCATTCTCTAGTTTGTACAGATAATTTGTAGAGAGTGAGATTTTTAAAAGGGAATTTTCTTTATCAGTAGAAACAAACAAAAAAAACCTCAAGACAAAACAAACATCACGAAAACATGTGGTTTTGGAACAGCAGCATAACTTTTTAAAAGATCTCTGGAAAATCGGGACAACTGCAGGTGCAAATAATACTTTGTTCTTACACAGGGAGAATCTGTGCTTTTTTCTTGCGTTGTTTTTTCCATTTCTAAATTGCCATGAGAGTAAAGTTGCCTGCAGCAACTGGTGGGCTAAGTATTCCCTGTCCATCTCCTGGGTGTCACCTGCTAAGGTGAGGAGTTTGAAAAAGCCTGGACACATTATGTATGGGTGGCCTTTTGTTTATGACAGACAAAGGCAAAATCCTCTGGATTACTGGAAGATATCATATAACACACAAGATGGAGTTACTATTATTCTTTTCTAAGGCATATTGTGTTTCCCTTGGGCAGAGAAAAGAAAGTGCAGCCAATCCTGGGAGGGTAGCTCCTATTAAAGATTTATGCAAGCCTGAATTATTTGGCTTTAAACTTTTTTCTCTTTTTAATAAGAGGGATGCTTTCTTTAGGCACAGCATACTGAAGGAGATGGTATCACTGGTAATCCTTGGTTTAGGCATAGAGCTCGTAAATGTTTTGAATTAGGCAGATGATGAGACTTTGATTTATTTTTTCCTTCCCCTTTCTTTTTTTTGTTTCTGCATTTAAGGTTTCACTGCAAAATTTCCCACTGAAGTAGTAATTTGGTGGGGTTTTACCCCCTGTCTCTAAGTCTTTTTTTGGTGTATTCATTCAGTGAAACATCTTTGAAGCTGTTGAACTGTGTAAATGTTATATTAACATTTTCTTTTGTAATTATAGACATTTACTTGCTCTTGTTGAAATAGCTCTTTCAAGGGGAAGGAAAGAAAGCAGGAAGTGAAAGTACATAAAGAAATGGAAAAGTAGCCATGTGCTTGATTTCATTTTTGAAATAAGTAATTTCAACTTCTAATTTACATTTCTCTAAGCTAGTAGTTAAGGATAGACAAACAAAGAATACTGGAAGAAATAATTTAATTTTGTTCCTTTGTTACATTAGATCACTTAATTTTCACCTGTTTGGTTTGCATATGGAGATTTGTCCAATGAGCCCTGCTTTCTGAATTTAAGCAACACAGAGGACAGCTCTGGGAGGCTCATGTTCATCAGCCTGCAATTCACAAATTACAAAATGGCAAGCAATTGCCCGAAATAAAGATGACAAACAGTGTGAATTAGCTATTAGTCCAGAGGGTTTCAAGCTCCTGTGGCTTGATTAAATTAAGTCTAGTGTGCTTAACTCAAAGTGGCAACTGATCCTTTAGGAAAAAGCCCTACATAATCTAATACAAATTGTGATCTTTCTTATGGGTTATTTAAAACATCCAGTAGACTTAATGGAAGAATTTTTTTTTTTTTGTGGCATTCTACTGGGTCATGTTATAATTTCTAGGTAATATAGTAATTTCTGTGGATAACTTCCACAGAACTCAGATTAATCTCTTCTCATTTATTCTCACAACCCTTTATTTCATGTTATTCATACCAGTGGTGTTTGTCCTCTGAATACATTCTGCTATGAGACTATTGTATCTATAGCAGGATTTCTGATGGAAAGTGCAGCTAATATTTCAGTGTTAACACAGTTTGTGTGATCTGGCTCCTTCTCTCTTGTATCAGTGGTTATTATTTCAACAGATTATTTTTTTTCTGCTGCCAAGCCAATGCCAGGAGCATATTTGTGTTGTTACTGTTGCTCAGCAACTGTGATCTCTTCACTAGGTCTGACAGTTGCTTTCTCTCCAGGAGAGCAGAGATGCAAGAAGGACAGATGCATTGATCCTCAACACATTATCAGATCTTGTCACACACTCACTTTGAAAAGCTGATAGCATCTAATAATCTCACTCAAGGCTCATTTTACACATCATTGGGCTTTTACAGTTAAACTTAGAAAAATGTATTGTTCTGTCAAGGCAGGGAGGCTAATAATTAGGCCACTTTTCATTGAAAAAAGAAAAAAGCAAAACTATATGCTTTTAAAGAGGCTTGGTCCCTACAGAACAGTATTTTATCCCATTTAGAAGCTGCAGACACATTAATTTCTGTATCAGTCCTCACCAGTGATCTATGTTTTGATTCTATAGACCTTTGTGTGGTGCAGCTTCTACTTAACAGTATAAGCCATGGTATCAATCAGAAAATGAGTCATATTGTTGTATTTTAATCCAGGATAACTAGGAACAGTAATTGCACTATCCTCATAGGAATCTATTGCAGGTACAAAGATACTCCTTAAACTGAAGAAGGAATGTCCAAAAGAGAAAAATACAAAGGAGTCTTAACTACATAAAATTAAAATGCTAGCCAGCAGTCAAGTAGGTCAAGACTAAAGAACTGGTTGAGTGACTGAATCTGGCCAATAATAAATTACTTCAAACCCAATAACATAAAAACCCGCAGAGCAGTCTAAGCCTGGTGACTAAATGAAGAGTAAAATGTGCATTTAGGATACAGAAGGCTATAAAGAAGGTTGATGAAAGGCAGGTTGATGATCTGTCAGCAAGTAGGACTTGCTCTGGAGGTGCTTTGTGATGCTCTGACCTAGAACCTTTGTATCATGGGAAACACACCAAGTCAAAGTGCTAGAAAAAGATATTTTGGATCAAATCTGTAAAATGGCTACTAATAATCAGCAGGGCCAGACAGAAGTTACCCACAGTTTAAAGGGACTCAGCACAAACTTTCTAATCTGCAAACTGTGGCTTCAGGCTGGCCTTGCAAGCAGGGAAGGTGGCGAGCACAGCCTGACTCCTCTGGAAAGGGTTCAGGAACTACCCTGGGTGTAGCAGTTGTTTAAGCATCACTCTAGCAATTAAAAAAAAATGGTATGATTATAATAAGGAAACTCACAATTACCTTGAATGTGACACATTAATAGTCAGCACTGCTCCTGCAGAGGAGGGAAGCAATGAACTACAATTTCATGGGGGTTTTTGGAACGTGCCAGCAATGCTACAGGCTGTAACTGGCAGGTGTATCTCCTGATGACCCAGGCTGGAGATCACCCTCACATGTCTCCAGCCCCAACACTCGAGTTCCCTTTCATGGAAGGCAAATGCAAACACCTACATTGCCAAGGCAGGGAGGCAGACTCAGTGGTCACCTCTCTCTAGGCCTGAGGTGGGCCAAGTTTGCAGTCTCAGAAATTTAAGCACGGTTCTAGTTACTGAAGGGTGAGAGGTAGCCTTTTCATACAGTCGCTGAAAAGGTAGGGAAACAAAACACAAAGGCACCCTATAAAACACTGAAGGAAGTTAAGTTGTTATAATACCAATGGGGAAAATACTTTCATGGGATTGGAAAGAAAGCAAATGAAGAATGAGGCTAAATGATGAGAGGTACAGAACAATCTCTGAAAAAGCTTAGCTGATTTTAATTTTTCAGTTTAAAACGTACAAATTGTGAAAGATGTTCACAGAAGCCAGGACAGACATGGATTGTGAGGAAGATTAGATGAAAAGCAGTAGCACTGACTGTAATGTGTGAAATAGGGTGTACTACTTAGAAAATCACTAAGCAGTGAGTTTGAAATACCAACCAGGAGTGGGTTTTTTTACCCATGGTAAATCATGGGTTATGATTAAATTGTGGAACTTAGTGTTAAAGTGCTGAGATTATGAAGATGTTCATACCTGATTTTTTCAGAGTAATAGAAAAAGGGTTAATTTTTTAAATTTTTATATTTATTTTTATGTATTTCTTTATATATATATATTTATATAGTATAGATATACAAAGCCACTTAAATGGTTTTAAATGCAGTGGGGTGACCACAGTCCTCTGGAAGTGAAGAGTATATACAGTAATCCCCCACTAGTTTCTGGAAACTGCAAAGGGGAAAGAATATCTTGAAGCAAGCTAAGTGTGTGCCAGGGCTATTGCTGCCAAATTGCATCTCAGTTCAGTGCCTGCATACATTCCTGCATGTATTAATTTACTTTATATATATTTAGTTAACGATTATGAAATTTGGCAAAAAATCTGCTAGTATCTTTGTGAGGTGTTGGCCAATTACTGCACATAGATAAAAAACAAAGATATTTGACAGTTAAACACAGAATAGTGTGCATTAAGTGGAACCTGGTTTTTAAAGCAGGTCTCTAAATTATCAATGCTATTTCAAGGACCTCTGTCAATTTGACACTGTAGACACCAAGAGATGGTCTTCTCAACTAAGACTCTTGAACTAGTGTTCAGCACAGCTGGAGAAGCAGCAGCAGTCCTTTATAGTCTCTTGATATGTGTGTACGTGCACAGGAGCCAGAAATGCTCTGTAACTCTAGAAAAGTATTTTTCTACTATGAATAAATGCTGCATATATGCAATGAAACTTATAGCAGGAGTTATTGTTTTTTCCTCAATATACAAATTAATTACATTTATTTAAAAACTCTAAGTTCTCTGCATGTTTTTCTGAAGAAGCAGAGATGGCAATCTTGTGTTCACTAAGGCAACTTGAATATGCTGAGTGTGTTCATTATTAGTTAAGTAATTAAAAGCCAAGCTCACTAGTTTGTATTCAAAATGCTGTTAAACTGCCCAAAAGATTCATCGGGCACTCCAATGGAGAGGTTTCCCCTATAACTATTTCTATTTGAATCTGCATTGCTCCGCAGATGCTATATTTGTTTTACTTACACAGGTATCTTTCCATAGTTGAATCCAGAACTCAAGTGTCTAGAATCAGTTGCTAGTTGGAGAATGGACAAAGTTTTATAGTTGTTTTTTTTTAATACAGTATCTGTCATAAATACCGTATTAACATCTATTTACTGGAAGACATACAGCTACCTGGGTAGCAAAGCTGCAATAGCCCTTCTGTTTGAAGAACAGTTCTCAAACATGTCTAAAATCTCACGTTATGTTTTTGGGGTTTTTTTCGAAAAATTGCTATTGTCTTTAACCACAGTGTGTCCTATGCAACACGGCTAATATCTGTGGCATCTAGTTAATTCTTTACATCTTGGGGATGTTTTAAACTGTTATTGAAGTTCAAAGGAGAAAGTTTAAAACATTCAGGTCCCTTTGTTCAAGGAGGGCATCTTTCAGCGACTCAATCAGCAAACTATTTCACTTTTCTCTTGTTTATGTTGTTTCCCTGTGATGAGACAGGAGCAGCCCCACAGCACAGGGTAACTGGAAGGTCACATGTGTTCATGTGTAATACCTACAAACAAATCTAAAAGAACATATACCGGTCCCAGTTTTCATCTATGAAACCAAACTGTGAGGCCTTCCGGGTTTCATTTTCTGTTTTAGGGGGTTACTTAAGAGTTCATTGCCAGCAGAATAAAGCAGCCCCTTCCTCCATTAGTATAAAGAAAGGATGGGTGGTCAACTGGCACAGTTTTAGAGACACTTGAAGAGATGTCTGTCTTTGAAAGTTCACAGAAGCAAAATGGAAAAAGTGCGAATTTCTCTGCCTGACCAAGCAAGCTGACTCCCAGTGCTCAACAAAGCTGAGAAGCTGGGTGGAAATAGACTTTAAAAGGAGTTCATGGAACAGACTGACTCTTAAGAGCCAACTCACAATAGTTGAAAACATACTTTCCCCAGAACTTGTCTGGGTTGACAGGGTAAATATTTCTAATTAGCAGGGAAGTTAATAGATGAGGAAACAACCCTTAGGTGTCACACAAAATATATGTAGCATTACTCACTGCATTTATGCTTAAATGACAGATGACAGCCCTGAGAAGAAATAGCTGTTCACTGGAAATTCTTGCCTTTTGCTACCTTTTTTAATTTTATCCTTAGCTTTTACTACTTAGCCAGTTTTGTATCTGTTGGGTCACTTTAACTCGTGCAGAAGCTTGCACTGGCCCACATTTATTCTGTATCGCTGAATTAGCATGGCTGAAAGGACAGTAGTGGCCCCTCCTCCTCTCTTATGGATGCATCATACCAATTTTTGTCATGAATTTGGCCTATAGTGATGTTTCTATTATGTGAGCTAGCTGGTGCCTTGCAGGTTTTACGAAGGGGAAAACACTTTTCTCATGTGAGCATTACTGTAGAAACTATTAGATAAGAGTCCTTGCTTTGACATCAAGGGCAGAACTGCTCAGTCCCTCCCTTACGTTGCTCTGTAATGGCTCCACATGTGGCCAAAAGACTTAATGCTTCAGGGAACCAAACTCACAGTTATATACACACAATCATTTTAATATCAGTGGCATTCCTTATGAAACACTGAAAGCCATGTGGGTTCCTAGTCAGGGAACAAAGCATAATACATGATTATTGCCAGTATTCTGATTCTTGATTGCTCATATATGGCTCAAGTCTTCTACATTGATATATAAATATTTACAAAGGTAAAAGAAAATAGATATTTTATAACAACAACAACAAAACCCTAGAATGCTGCTTGTGTAAAATTAAATTTTTTTGTTGAGACATCTGCAAGGCTGTGCCTGGAATCCCTGCTGCCTGCCTTGCTCCACACAAGGAGTATTTTGTTTATTACAGTTCAAGCAATGATAAAGTAGCCCATGATTGAGCTCTGGTGTTTGTTTATCTGTGTTATAATTTGAGGCATGATGTCATTAGGCTTAAAGGCTATGCTTAATCTATGTTTATTCTTCTTATGACTTGATGTATTACTCAATACCTCAGTGTATTATTAGCTGATCTTAATGGAGCTTTTTATTACTCTTTGAGCTTTTTCATGTTTCAGGTGGCTTGTCTGTGTTTCAGGCAGGGCTTCTACTGCACCATAGAAGCTGCTTTTAATTCATTGAAACTGTCACTGGGGAAAAACTTACGCAGAATTACACGAGAGAGACATATAATTTGTATCATAGAAATTCTAATTGGAGATAAATGTGTGAAAATCCCATGTTGTTGCATGTTTTGGTTTGTTGCTTGTTTTGTTGGGGTTGTTTTTAAAGGTAAGAGAATAGGTGAAATGAGTGAAGAATAGAGAATGAGTGAAACCATAACAAAAAAAATTGTGATGCACTGCAGTAAGGTCCTCAAAGCATTTAAACCAGATCTCTGATGCTCAGAAACTTCCATCCAAAAGCAGATTTTTTTTTGTTTTTCTAATCAAGTGTGAAGAGGGAAACAAAGAAAAACTACTGTATAATGACCGCTGTTTTTTTAATCCTTCTATCTATTCCCAATGCCTGATAGGGAATGACACTGGAGTACTGAAGCAGTAGTGCTCAGTCACATCACTGAAGAAGACAATTTATGCAGCTGTGACTATGTATATACCTTTCCTATACGCATTTCTATCTCTAGCATTATTTCCTAAACACCTTGCAAATCACGTGCAGGATGATTCTATATGTGGTATTTCTGATTCATAATTACATGTTTCCCCATTTCAATGTAATTTTCAACTATCTTTGTAATTTTCCTCCCCCTTCCTCTGATCCACACAGTGGTATAATATTTTTGTACGCTAATTCCTTTCAAGGAAACAAAAATATTTTGACAGCTGAGCTGGCCTATTTATTATGTATAATAGGCAAAATATTTCCCCAACTGTTTAAATCTCACATACAATGTTTTGGATGGGAGATGGAGAGCAAAACTACTGAAAATGAGGCTTTTATGGTTTGTAGAAAAACTAGAAATGAACAGCAATTTCTTTCACCAACCACTGGGGGCCAACCAGTGTGGAGCCTAGATAGCATTTTCTTCCTCCCCACTCCCAGGTGCCTCCCCACATGCCTCATTTCTTTGAAACCTGTGAAATCCTATGGAGGGTTAGATGTACCCTCAGAGCACCAAGGATTTGTGCTTATAGTGCAAAGTCTTGTGATAGTGTTGGCCTCTGCCAATTCATTCAGGTTAAAGTCCTTTTTTTTGTTGCAATGAAGGAGAAAACATTGTCAGAATTTCTCCTCAAACTAGTAAAAATCTGAAAAAATAGTAAAAATAAATGTTATTAATAATCTTAACAGAAGATGGGGCTGTTCAGTAGGCTTAAATGAGCCAAATAATGTCATAACTGATGTTTGTCAGATGCTTGTTTTCTTGGTATGGTCATGTGAATCCCACAGATATGTCCCTGTAATTACAAACAGGCTCAGAAAGCTGTGTTGAGATAAAACAGGCTCCTGTTATAAAGGAACCATAAAGTAATGGGTGGGTTAGTTTGTTACAGTTCTTTTCTTTTTAATAGCAGGTGTTAACATTGCATATTAACAAAAATCCCATCAATTTCTTTAAAAGACATTTACCAATGCAACAAAAACTTAAATTTTCAAGTAAAAAATCTTGACAAGGCAAACCACGAAGAAGATTGGCTGGTTTATTGCTGAGTCTCAAAAACTTTGGGATTGTGTTAATTAGCTGCAGATAATCATCAGCATACAGATGCCTAGGATACCCATGGAAATGATGAAGGGACAAAATTCTTGTGTGACAAAATTCATGTTGACCACCTACAGCTATGTGCATCTACATTTACAATATGAATGAATTCTTGTAAGTTTTATTGTTATAAATGTTAGTGCTAGGTAACTAGCTTTTTAGCAGATATATACGATATTAGCAAGTTATACATAAACACGTTATTTTCCCCAATCCTTAGGTGGTCTTTTTTAGGTTGTTTTTGGTCTTTTGAAGCAGTGGCTGTTTTTTTTTTCTTGAATGTAATTATATAATAAAAAGTAACTTTTATGTGCAGAAATAGCTGTTTACTCATTCAACTTTTATGCTTTCAACTGCTTGTCTGAGGTCATTGGCTTTGCTGTGATTTCCTGTTCACTGCCAAACACATGATGATATCAGAAAAGAATGAATTCACTGGAATAAATTAAGCATGGATTTGCATAATAGTATTTGGACACTTATACAAAACTATTGGTCTCATAGAATCATTTATTTCAAAATTCCTGCCAATGCAAATATCCATGTCTCACCTGGATGCTTGCTGCATGGAAGAAAGGCTTTGGAAATATTACTAGGAATTCAAGTAAGTGAGAAAAGCAGAAAATGTCATTTATCTGACACCTTATATCACTGAGATCTCTTGTTTGTCTCTTTCTGTGATTCTAGTCCCAGAAAAAAACATCCCTTCCTGCATTGAAATTCCAAGGAAAAGACCTGATGTAACTTTTTGTGCACTTCCTCAGCCCAATTTCAAAGGGCCTCCTTAGCCTTCTCAGAATGTGTAGTCCAGAAAAGAATGTCTTGGTTACATTTGATGCAAAGTATGGATGCTTTATGCACTTGTGACTTAGAAGTTTCTCCCTGAATTTAATCTCTGTACATGGTAGTTTTACCAGTATCTACCATCTTGCTTGATTTTGAAAGCTGCATCAGGCTGGCTGACTTGCCTGAAAGATGAGGGAAGCATTTGTAATGCTGGGGTTTGGAGGCAGCAACTGGCTGTGTGATAGGCACTTAGTGCCACTGCTATGTTATCTTCAGCCGAGAGCATAGAGAAAGGGAAAGAGACCTATTGGAAAAATTACAGTTGAACATAAGTATGTGTCAGGAGGTTTTGTTTGGGCATATACCAAAGCCATTGATTATGAAGAGATTTACTGTTCAAGGCTCTTTATTTACAATATAACTGAAGTCAACTATTGCAGTCCTAAAGCAAGGACTGTGATTTTTAGAGGGTTTTTTAGATACTTCCATGGAGTCTCAAGCATAAACTTTGAAATAACATTGGATAAGAAAGGCAATATTCTTTCCTTTCCACATATTTGTAGTGTTGCATTCTGCTCTCTATTGCACATGGTAGAAATCTGGAGTTAGCTCTGTGATGTTCAAAGCATTGATCCCCCATATACACCAGTGTAACCAACAGCAGAAATGGGGCTAGGCAACTTATTAAACTCTTCAGAGGTTGAGTCTATCCTACCCACTGCCTTTTTTCAAAGATACTTTATTATTGGCTCGTTTCAGTAGAGCCTCAAATGTCATTTTAAGTGCAATCTTTACTCATTCTTTCCCTTATAGTCTATTTTCCTTTTGTAGACTATGTAAGTAGATTTTGCAACACCAAACACCAGAAAATGCACCAGGTTCTTCAGACTGATGCTAAGGAGGATGATAATGTTACTCTGCAAACATCAAAATATGTAAATTCATTTCACCATTCTTTCAGTTTGCACTCTTGCTTTTTGAGGAGGAAGAGTAGTAAGGGGGGAAGATATATGGATTAAACAAGGTTAAGCGACTGTTCCAAAATGGTATCACTGGAAGGTAGTGTACCAATTAATTGAAAGGAGTAATAGGCTTCAACATCATCTAATCTCACTAGGGAAGCAAGATTATGGCAAAACACTCAAAAATGCATTACAAAATAAAAATTAAAAAAAATTTAAAAAAAAACAACTAAGTGAAATCATGCATGCATATCCAGGGGTCTTTCAGTCATCAAACAGGGTGCTAATCATACCTTGAAAGTTGTGTTTTTATCAGTCTGGATAAGTCATTTTTGTAAGTTCATGCATGGTTTTAAGGAATTGAAATAGTATCAATATAATTTCTTGACTAGGTAGACTGCCATAAAAGCCATTTTTTCCCTTTTGAATAATATATTACCTATTATATATATGTGTGTCAATAAAATATTGACAATTAACAGGTTTTGGTAGGAAGGAGAGGCCTGCACCTTATCTCCCTGACATGTCAGAACTGACTAACACAGAAAGATGTCTGTAAAACATACTGTACCCTGGCAGATGGATGGCATACACATGAAAGAATACTACCAGGTATAGCTGACACCACCTTAAATACTTACAGTATTTCTCTACCATAACATTAGCAGTTGGTGGCTTAGCAGTAGGGCATTCATTCCCAGGCTCACAAGATAAAGTGCCAGTTTATTTTTTGCTGAGGCTTTTGCCATTGTCTCATGTACTGAATTACCTCAACTTATGGATTGAAAACATCTTTAACATCCACTTATCTACAAATGCATATTATGTAGTTGATCATACAGACAAGAACAGAAAGGAGGGACGCTGTAATGAGGCAGCCCTTTCTGCTAATATTAGTATTTGAAATAATTTAATTAAAATACTCTTCCCTGACATTAACTGAGTAGTACAGGTAACTGCTAATTTTATTTAATTCCAATTTAAAATTGGCAGCAAATGCTGAGCCAAGTGCTGTAGACTTGGATCTTATCAGCAAAGAAAAGTTTCTGATATGAAGTCAGGTGTGTGCAAGTGCTCTTTCCACAGAGTTGTAATTATGCTCTGAACCAATTATCTGTAACCTGTTGCTAACAATGGCAGTGCATTACATAAAGTGTTATCAGTGTCTACAGCTTATTATGTTGGTATCATCTCTAATTTGTTACACTTTACAAAATTTACTGAGTCTGTACTAAGTGGGAGGAATGGGTTATCAATTTTGAGCAAAAGTGAATTGTTCAGCTCTCACAAATTGCATGATTTTTTCAAACAGGCAATATGTTCCCTTTGTAATGAATGAAAAAGTTTGTTTTTTGGACTTTCTAAAAGACTAAATTATATCAGGACTTAGAAGAAGGAAATATTGCCAGTGAGGCTGTAAAGATGTAAGAAGCTGCTCTTGAAAAGAAGAAAGGACAATTTATTTTTCTCCTTTGCAGAAGAATGAATGAGGAAAAAAAAAGACAAGATGGGAGCTTAATAGATGCAAAAGCATAGTATAGCCTGTGGGGAAAAAAAATTGAGTGACCATTTGAATTTGCCTTTACCTCCTTAATCTGTCTCTTTAAATACTTCTTTTTTTCTGATATGTACTTCTATACAGTATTATCCACCTTTGTTAACTGGTTTCAGTATGGGGAAAAAAAATTCCTTTTATCTTTTTAGTAGGTTAGAGGTTCAGGAGGTTACTTGGGTCAGTTCACTAGTGACAATTAGTTTTAACAGACAGACTCTTAACCTCAGCCTGATGCAAGAAGTGGAGAACTTAATCTATTTTAAAAAGTCATTTGTCACTGTAGGCTGACTTTGACAGTTACAGCAGAATTCCTGGCAAAACCCTGGGATCTTCTGGTAAACAGCAAAGTACCAGTTATTTTCAGGGTGCCAGAAGTGCATGCCACAGGCTGAATTATATAGGCTAGGGAAATCTGAAGTAACCTTTCAACTCCAGAAGAGTTTCCTTGTAGGAGAGAGAAGTCCAAGGCATTTTGGAGCAATAGTTCGGGATAGCTTGCTCTGCTGTCATCTTTATGGTCCATAAATGAATACTTCATGCTGTTAATTTGGTTTCTCTCAAAATAATTAAGCTTTATTTTCACCATTGAGGACACAGCAAAGCAAAGAGAACAAGTTGTACTAAAGTGACAAAGCAATGGGTGGAAATGGCAATACTTAATCATTCTGCATTCACTGTAGTTTTTGATGGCAGTCCACAAAAAATGATGAACTAGGTCAACAGGAATGATGAAAGCTTTCTGCTGTGGTGTGCTGCTAATCATCCTCATGGCAATCATCACATTGATGTTAGAGACAGTTTAAACATTGGCTATTCAAAGCTGAAGTGAAGCTAATTAACCATCCACTCTCCTGTGGTTATGTAGGGCCAGTTGATTCCTGCACAACTTGAAACTTCAAAAGAAGAAACAGGTTCTTTTCACCTGTAACTTAAGGAAACAAAAATAGTTTAAGTAAAAAAACAAACCCAAAAATATACCTTCCAAATAAAACCCTGTAATGGCTGCTGAGAGGAGTACTGCTACTCTAGTAAAAACAAGAATATATGTTCCAGCACATATTAGAATATCATTATGTGCTAAAACATAGGATGCTTTCACTTTGATTACCTAGAAATTAAAAGCTTTTGACTTACACAAGCATGAATACTGCCCCCTCTCCCCCAAGGTTTGAGACTTAAATAGTCCTGTTCAATCAATTATTTATTAATATTTTTTGGTCATAAGTAGTCATGCACACTAGAGTTGCAATATGCTGCTACAGACTTGACTAATGAATAAGAAGTTAAGTATACCATCTCTTCAGCTTCATCTCTCTAAACTGGTATTGAGTTTCTGTCAGTGTACGTAAAAAAAGAATTAAGTTTACTGATAAATTTAAAAGTCCAACTGATTTGGGAAAACATGAGTTGTTTCCCAAGGTGAGTAAATAAGTGTTGTCTTAAAAACATTGAGAGAGGGGTAAGAAAGTGTTTAATTTAAAAAAAAAAATCAGATATAAAAAAGGGATAGGACTGTTTAGTGGACAGTGATAGTAAGTCAAGAAAAAAGTTGGTATACATTGAAAAAGAAAACAGTTAGAGAAAGATTCGCTAGTAAGCTCCTGCAGCTTATTTCTGGTAATGCAGTCTGGCCATAAACTCAGTTTTAGCACTCCAAGTAATTCAGGTTTGCATCTGCACTACATCATCTGCGTGCTGCAAAGAGTTGCAGCAAGCCAGTTGCAGCACACCCATGAATTAAGGCTTCTGAGTGGTTACATAATGCTTTTTCCATATAATAAAAGGATAGTGTTAATACAAATGTACAAGTGAAAGCTTGAGAAATGAGCACAGTTGTCTCACCTTTCCATAAATTGTGCATGTTTCTGCTTGCAATGGAGAGCAGAAAGCGAGTGCTTTTGGGCACTGCACTTTTATTGGGATTTTTTTCTCTGTCCTTCCATGGAAGCTTGTTCCATCTTAGTCTCACTCTCCTCTATAAAGACTGGCATGTAAACACATGCCAGACTGTATGGGGTAGTTATACTATAGGCAAATATTCAAAAATAATCACAACAAGACCATCACACTACTCTTGTATAACTTGCAGAAGGCTGAATTCACATGTTAGAGCCCTATATACTAATGCAGCATGACCTACTGTCAAGGGGTTTGGGTTTTCTTGGATTTGGGTTTTCTTAGGGTTTTTTGGCTTTTTAAAACTTATTTTTAGCAGAATGACATTTGCCTGTCCTTACCAATTCCCTTTGTTTCTAACCTATACACAATTTTGTATCCACTCATTTTGTCCTAAGGTGTCAAAGAGCTGAAGATCTCAGAGATGACACTTACATAAGCTTTATCAAAGAAATGAAATGCAAAAAAGCATTGTATTTCCACACCTGTCAAAGCCACAATATGTGTGTCACTTGCCTACTTGAAAGCTACAGCTCTTGAAAGGGAAGTGGTGTTAAGAGGCAAAGTTAAGTGGGAATCACCTAAGATGCAGAGCACAAATTTGAGGGAAACTAGGCTGTGCCAATACTGCATATTATGTAACAGTTTGATTTACTTAATACCTAAAATAGTCTGTTTTTCCATAGCATTTTAATCTAAATTGACTTTGCTCAGCTGACAAGATTAACTGTAATGACTGCAGATATATAGATACCATCCTTCCTACCTCATGGTTATTTCTGTGACTGCAAGTTTTATGTTGTGTCGTTCGTTGCCAAGCACAGAGATGCAGGCTCAGCTCTGCCATGTGAAATACCAACAGCAAAGCTTCCTAAAAGTGTTGGAGATACAGTGGCACCTTGTTATTTGCAAAGGGCAAGATTATGTTGACTTTACTTCAGTTTATGAGCACAGTGCTTGACAAGTCACACAGCAGTATAGCTGTAAGCAATCTTCAGATTCGCTGCTGTTTGTGTGACAGCACTGTGGAGACGGGTATTGCCATGAGTGACTTGTGTAAAGCAACAGACAGTTGGTTTTTTGGTATTACTGCATGCAACATGCTGACCTGCATGTGCAGCATCTAGTAGGCCAGTTAGTAAAACATCTATTATGATTTTTGAAATCAAATTACAGACTATACATAAGCATTCTCATTGCATATTTATCTTGAAGTGCACTTAGACATCCTTACCTGTAGCATCTAACGTGTTAGCCTTACCATTTATTAAATGATTTAGTGTTTTCCCTTTAGCTTGTGTTTGAATTGGGCACATAGAACAGATCATCTCAATGGTATAAGCTGAACAGAGATTTAAAATGTGTCTGCTGTGGATTCTTTTTAAATGGGAGTATTTTTCTTTGCAGCACAGACATACCTGTGCAGATGCTGCTCACAGAGCGAGCTCCATGCTATCCTGTAAACACCCAGGGCAGTAGATCATATGCCAGGGCAAAACGGTGGGAGTGATTAAGACAATATGCGATTTGACTGTCCTCACCTGGTAATAGGTCTCTAGGGAAGCATACACAGTTTTCTTTACCCTGAAGTGGTGCTGAGCTTGTGTCAGGAGTGGACAGATGTTATTGGCATGGTGACAAACCCCTGCACTTCCTATAAACACAATGAAACCTGGAGGTGCTCCGTGCTCTACCTCTGCAACACTAATGTACTGCTGGACTTGGGTTATCTAATGTGAGTTTTTAAAACTGCCAGTAGAGAAAACTGCAACAATTGTGTACAAACTCCAGTGGGCTTGGACTGTGAAGGAAAAGCCACGGAAGCATGGAGAATCATTAATTTTTCCCATGGTGTTTGACTCAGCATGTGATCTTTTGGCCAGGAAAATACTTGAGGCAGAATAGTTAGTAACACTTCTCCCAGAGGCTGTCATAACTATGCTTTAGACACTGAGTCACAGATGTTTACTCAATCATCATCGCACACCCTGGTTTCTAAGAATTACACAGAGATGGGTTCAGAAAGACTCATTTCGTGAATGGCCCTTTCTGATAGCAGGCTCCCCGTGTATAAATTCTCCCCCTACATTTTCGTGCAGTTCAAATTACAATGCTTGATTAATTGATTTGACTGAAGAGAATGCACCAAGTAAAGTTCAAATGGAAAGAGTAAGCAGCTGGACACATGTTCGCTTTCTTTCACAGTCTTGTTAGTTAATTTTGGCAGATGATTTCATGCAAACTGTGGTACTGAAGTGTATTCACAGTGCTGTCTCACTGAATATAGATAAAGTTCCCGAGCTGTTGAAAGTGTGAAATACATTTCATATAGGGCCAAATTCTAGTCCTGTTGATATCTGTGGGAGAACTACTTTGCTTTCAGAGGATTGGTATTTGGCCCCTGATGTTCTCTTTGAAAGTTGTTGACTTGGGGTTGGGTTTTTTTATTATTATTTTTTACTAGAAATGGGTATTTGGAAAATATCTAGTGCATCAGAAATGCTTTGTTGTTGCATATGTAAAATTCCCCTCACCAGGCTGATTTTAGCAAGCCTGTTGGATGAGTTTGCTAAATCATTCATATAGAAAACTTGCTTTAAAATTGTGGCTTATGCTCTTTAAAGGAAGTTGATATCATCAAATTTCAAGGGAGTAGGAGATTAGCTGCCTTTAAGCCTATAAGCAAGCTTCCTTCTAGAAGTCCCAAACCTAAAGCTAGCAAAGCCTGTGATATATCCACAATAGCTTTTTGGTTTGAGTTTTTATTGTGTACCATCAATAGGCACACAGAAGGTCGTCTTACTGATTCAGAATTCTGACTAGTTCTGTAGTGGTATTTTATATCCTTCCCCCCAGCAAAATTTTGCATTCAGTGCAGCTCACTAGTAAATGAAAATAATCTTCTGCTTCAGGAAAGATTTAGACATTCTATAATTATTATTGTTCTTTCCATTCATGTAAGAATGACACCTGTGCAGCAACAGCCCGTAGCCATGTTTCAAGGGACTAAGCTTACCACCATCTAAGAAGAAAGGTGATGTTAGGAAGTGTCACTGTGAGAGCAAGCAGTGGGCTGCCAGGGACACACAGTCTGTCATGCTGCTCTGCCTGCAGAGGTGACACGGACACGTGGAAAACATTTAGTCTCTTCCTCATGTGGATTGCACAAAACCTGTGTGAAACAGGATCGATATTAATTACTATTCTCAAGCAAAGTTACAAGATCTGAGTAAGGAAGAGTTTTAAAGAGCAAACAAAAAAGCAGTAAAGGCTGGCAAAGCAGTTATGGATTCTCTAATCATGCTCTGAAACTATCAACCTACCACTCAGATGCATGAAATGCTTTTTCCCTCCAGTCTCACCAAGTTTTCCTTTGTTATCAGAGATGGTATTCCTTCCTGGGCACCTTTTGTGGAAAGATGAAGGATTGTTTTGCTCTGACAACAGAGCAAACAGAACACAGAAGTTAAGGTTCATCTTCGGAAATGAGATGCGGTGAAAGATATTCAGTAGACCACACCTGCTCTAAATTAATGGCTAAGTTAAAGTATACCTTGGTGAAATTTTAGCAAACAGCATATCACCTTTCCCTTGAACTTTCTCTCTCCTTCCAGCCTGGTCTTTGATGATAATGTGAATGCAACGTGGGTTTGTAGATCAGCAAATCAGTTTAATAAAAATGTTTTTATGTTTCTAAACAAATGGTGTGAAATAGTGCGTAACACTGTTAGAGAATTGCAGCCCAGCTGATGTGATAGCTGCTTGGAAGGGGTCTTCTTGAAGCTGTTACTTCCTCTTTACTACATTTTTATGTTTTGTGACAGGAATGGTCAATAAGGATGGGAAGGTTTAGATTTCACCTTCAAGTACTTACTTTGGTTGCAAAGGAGAAAAACTCCGAATGCTGAAAAGGTAAAAAATTAGCAAAAACTTCTCAATGTGAATTTTGGAGGCATAAAAATAGCTGATGAATCAATTTTGAAAAAGCCCACCTTCTGCACTCTTACCACTGCAGCTACATCTGAACTGCACAGCGGACTTCAGCCAGTCCCTCTCTGAGTATTAGGGAGTCTTAAAGTCATACAGACTAGGTACAGGGATGTCACCCTTATGGCACTGCTGCACCTTTCCTATAGGGTGACTGTCTCCAGAAGGTAGTTCATTGCACTTAGGACACGCATTTAGATTAAACAAGTTATTCTTTCTTCTTCATAAATTGATTCAAACACCATAGGAGTTATGCCAATATGGTCTCTTATGTGTTCAAGACTGGGCTGATGCACCTGGAGATGTGGCTGCTGTGAAGCTGTAGGATTTATAGCAGCTCAAGACTGAACCTGGTCTAGTCTGCAATAGGGTAGTGTAATACATGAATATAATGCAATCAGGAATTTGTATCCAGTGTAGCATGTTACATCAGATTTCACTCCTAACGTGGGTTTCAAAAATCATTGGGCACTTTCTTTAAAACATCTGAGCACTTTCAGTGGTGCTGAGAAGTGTGTGTGGGGTGCAGGCAGTGGGTCAGCTGTTCCTCCCACAGACCGCAACGCCACAGGAGGACTGGCAGCAACAAAAAAGCTGGTGTCAACCTGGACAGATTGATACAAGGGATTTGACCTCTTTAAGTGCTAGAAAAGGGAAACCAAAACTCAAACATAGCATGCTTGTTAGTCTTTGTGTCAGATCAAATAATATGTTCCCCTATAGGCTGAAGTATATTAATGGAGTTGTGTGGTTAAGAAAAAAAAAAAACTTAAAAAAAGAAGGATGACTAAAATATGTATATGGAGCTTGACAGTATATTTTCTTTTAGGAAAATCTGGAATAAGAGCAACATTTATGCACACTAAGCAGATGTTTATGATTAGTTCTTAGTTAACATCAACCAGCTGGCCATGGATGGCTTTATGGTGGGGAGAGCATTTGAAAATGTCACATGTTTATATTAATGAGAACATGGCAGTCATGATAACGGGGCAAAAGTGCTATATTTCCCATTTTAGGTAACTCTTTCAAATCACATCACAGGACAGTGAAGTAGATTGTTGTCAGCAAGAGTGTTTCCAGTTCATTCTGAGGATTAGACACAGACAAGTGGTATATGCATCTATATCTGTAAACATCTTTTATCACATCTGAGAAAATCAATAGGTAATAAAGCATCTGAGGTGTTCTTCTAATTGTATTTTATAATCTGTATTATTTTAGAAAATACTTAATTGTAAATACATTGGCTTTTATATAATCTACTACTGATATTGCAAAATTTTGATTTTTGTTTTTTCCACATTTTCTGTATGGGTCAGGACTATGACATTTTAGGGATGTGAACTGTTCATCAAGATCTTAAACTGTTTTCCTGTTTATGGAAAACTTGCCTTTGTAGGGAGAGTAGCTACTACTTGCATGGGCAATCTTCTCATGGGGGAATGTAAATAACAATTTTGTGCACAGTATATTTGCTGTGTCCCAAGTCATAATGCTCTTATGAAGTAGGACATATATGCAGAAATATACAGAAAGCATTTAGCTCCTAGTTAATAAAAAATATTAAACCAAAATCCTTCTCACTCCTGCTGGGTGAGAAGGATGAAAGGATAAAAAAATCTTGATGAAATGTTATTCTTTGTTCAAAAAAGTTCTGTAAATTTTGGCTCTCTATTAAGTATATAAATGTCGGTAATGCCAATTCCAGCTCAGAAAGAAAGCCCCCTTTGTTTCTCAGTCTCTTTGGAGAAAATTTGGAGAGCACTCATCTACAAATCTGAATCAAGGCTATTTAAATTCTTCCATAACCAACCTTGGCTGTAGTATTTGAAATTTTTTCCATTCTGACGTGTCTTTCTAGTATGAAACATGTTTCAGAAATATTCAAAGAAGTTGATATGTGCTTCTAATTTAAATAAAGCACTTCAAAAATTTTCTTTGTAGAACTGAACTTTAAAAAATGAAAGACAAAATGGAGGAGTCAGCATTTTCATTTATTGAGTACTAGGTTTCATTTTTTGGTATTTGGTTTCCATTCCCTGATCTTCATGGACAGTCAATCACTTCACTGTACCTTGTTTTACAAACTTGGATGCAGAACTGAAGCAGAGAGGCTTTGGAAGAGAAGACAGTTCTGGCAAAACAAACCTAATGAGCAGCCACAGAGTTTGCCAGAGCTCTTGCTTGGCACCGTTGTTGTGAGCACAGGAATATGTGGGAGCAGGGCTGGTGAGAGCTGCTCAGACAACCCCGTAAGTGGTCAAAGAAGTGGCTTTGCAGGGGCCTGGAGTGCAGCCCCACCTGCACTGTGCCCAGTGCTGGTAAATAATACAGCTCGTCCTGCAGAATTGCTCCTTGATGTGATGTCTAATTTCATCTACCCTTGTGTTTGTTTGAGAAGGCAATTCCTGTTCAAAGGTATTTCACAACAACCCTCTCAGCAAGGAGTGACATGAGTGTGAGATGAGGACAGGTGAAAAAGATGTGTGACCCTTAGCCTTCTGAAGGAATGGTGCATCTAGGCCCACAAATGGGACACTTTCGAGTGGTTGGACACACAGCTAACTGCAGTAATCAACAGCTCTAAACCTACATGTCCTGCCAATGATAAGGAAAAGAAAAAGTGTTTCTTCCTTTTTTTTAATCATTCCTCAATCTGTTTGAAGTGTTTTGACTACTTTGTAATCCAGTAACATCTTTTAGTAAAATCTCCAATACAAGTGTGCCTTTCATTAAGGTGCTATTCTAGAATGATGCCCTCACCCAAACACTACCCAGGACTATTGGGCTGCAGAGCTGCCCAGAGTTTGAGTGAAAGAGCTCTTCTGTACAGATGCTTTCAAGGAAAGGTGACATACATACCCCACCACCATTATTTTTTAGAACATGTAATCAACAAACCCACCCAAGTGCAAAATTACCAAGGACTAGCAGTAAGACCCCTGTAAGTGTTGAACCCTTTCTTGTAGCTGCAAAAGCTATGGCACAGGAATCCAAAATTGATGCCTGTTGTTGTAGTCATCCTTGCCCCCTTGTTTCCTGACTTTAATGTGATAGTTCACAAAAAGATGGGGCAAATTTTTTTTGAAGTTATTTCCATTCAAGGTGTGGACCTGTGGAATACCAGAGATCTGCGATGTCTCAATTCTTGCCATGAATTTGGGGCTCCATAATCTTCCAGCTTGCTTTGCTATTAGTCTGCTATAGAACTTCTTTCCACATTTGTAAGGTGTCTTCCCATGGATGTTAACATTTACATAGGCTCTTCTGTCAAAAAAAAAGAATTATTAAGATGCTTTGTGAGTCCTACCCCCGTTATATACCCAAATGCTAATCAACAGGCTGAGCAAGCCTCTTATGTTCAGCCAGCCAGGTATTATCCAGCATTCAGAAAACAGGGTATGGATCATAAAAAATGTATAAGGGGTAGTTAAACTAAGAAATGCCAATGATTCTTGTTTAGTGCACAAATATACTTTCCTTTTGTACAGAAGTACTTGCTTTGACTCCACCAACCTGAATTAGTAATAGGACACTGAAAAGAATGTCCACATACAGAAGTGTTTTAGAATTAATTTTTTTTTTAAACTATACAACTGAAAATGACAACTTCTCTAAAGTTCAAAAATGCATACATTTAAATTTAGTTGGCTAATTTTGTATATAAAACAAAAAAAGAACAGAATGACCTTTTGACTGTCAGGTATAAAGGTCATTATGTTCAGCCTGATTTTTGCCAGGTGTTATTTATTTTGTTTGGGTTTTTTTTCTGCTTAGTCAAAGAACCTCATGTCCTACCTCTGTTAAAATGTTGGAGAGTTTTGGCTGTTGATTTCAGTGGTGGCAGGACCAGACCTCTCATTATTGATGATTTCTTCAGGCATTCAGAAAGAAAAGTGTTTGAAATGTCCAGATTCTGTTGGAGATATAACCTTTAGAAAAGTTTGTCTCTATCATAAATATTAATCACAGTGCAGTGGTTGGTCTATAATGTTCAACAGATGGGATTTAAATGTCTGGAAGGAGTCTGCTGGTATCAGTTATGAACAACTAATTGCTGTCCACATTAGAGCATTTATTTTGGTTTATGGTAATTAGGTTTTAACACTCTGGCATCAGAGGTCCTGTGGTATATTTATACTTAGTAGAACTTTGCCATTGCCACGTGGGAGCTCAGCCCTGGTTCCTGTTACTACATCAGTGCCTGTGTGTTGGGTGTCCCTGAAGTGGGGACCTGATTTCTTCCTCTGCCTCTGCAGGTCACCTTCCTGGAAGGACCTGAAGTGTTGCTAGCAGTTTGGTGAAGGGTCTTCACAATGGGCCTTCAGCCATGTGGCTCAAAATCCCCTCATGTTCTGTTCAGTAAACACCAGACACCTGGGAAGTTGATTCTTCATTCAGACATAAACCTGTTCCCCCCTGCTGTAACCCAACCAGGAGCTGAGGTGATTTCCCTCAATGTCACATGCTTCTACCAGCAACCCTGGACAGAATAGTTTACATTTTATTCAACAGTGCTAAAAGTAGCATATCCTGATGCAGTACAGGATATGATGGGAAAAGAAACTTGATTTTTACAGTGGGTTTCCATGCTACTCTTCTCTATTTTTTTTTTTAGTCCCTATATGAAGTATTAAGATAGCACTGAATAGTTTATCTTAAAGCCCAGACCTTCCCCCCTATATTTCAGCAGATGTAGAAATTATATTATCTCCAATGCTGTGTGAAACTCGTGAATATATGAATGTGTTTGACTGTAGAAATCATTTCATATGAGCTCCGTAAGCTCCATGTGTAAGTTCAGCATCCCAGTTTGTTTTAATTGCTTAGTCCAGTATGTTCAGCAATGTCTATGTTTCCATCTTGGGCCAGCAGTTCACATCAGAGTCTGGATGAGTCAAAGCTATTAGAAAAAGACTGGTGAATTCAGGAGTTTTCTTCAAAATTAGCACCTGACAATCAGTCTATGAAGTATTTTTCTTTACCTAAAATGTTAAACTATGAATTCACATTGCCTTTGCTAAATAGTTTATTTCTTTTAGTTTTCTTTTGTGGGTGTGTACGGGGTACATATCACCAAACAGCTCTAGCTAAAGTGGTAACAGTGCTTAGTGCCAACAGTTTTAAAAAGTATTTCATCAGCTCAACAGGGAGATTTTCAAGCGACAGTTTTCTTTCAAAATCATCTTTCCTGTCACAAGAAACTATAGTTCTTCCTATAGGCTCCTGCGTTTGTAGGGAGGATGAACCATTGCTTAGAACAAATAGGTCTGAGTATAAAGTACATAGGAGTGTAATACTGCGCTTTCAGTCTTACAGAAACTATATGAATAAAAGTGGTTTAGATACCCAAAATTAAGTTATGTAAACCTAACACTCTGGTTTTGGGAACCATTTGACAGGTATATTCTTTATGTCTCTAATAAAGTTCTTTCCACAATGCCTAACATACTAATTGTAGTGTCACAGGCAAGACAGTGGACAGGTAAGCTTCAATGAGAAATCAGAATTGTTTAAATACGTGCCCTTGTTGCTATTGAATTACATTAACAAAGAGGAGAAATCAATTTACTAACATACTAGATGTGGTTTTTTGCATGAGCCAGGTTATACTTCTGGAACTCAAACTCTTCGAAAGAGAGGCTGCACAGATGGTTTGCAGATTTTAAGTATTTGTCTACAACAAAAATCTCTGTGGGTTTTGTGTTTCTCTGTTTTTCCCCAAAACATTCTAACATCCTATGACGTATTTAGATAATTGATGTCACTTCCATCAGGGCGTAATATGCTTTCCCAAGAAAAGTGGTGAAAGCACCAGATTTTGAATCATTTAAATTGGGATTGGGGAAGTTCAGTCACAAAAAAACCCAAACCTGTTCACAGTTAAGTTGGTGTTCAGTTTTGCCTAGCATCATCCTTCTGCTGGCAGGTCCTGCGATTCTGACACGATGAATTGCCCTCAAAATGAATACAGAAAAATATATAACTATCAAATAGACAGGCACCATCTCCTTGGCTGTAGCAGACACAAAAGGTTCAAATTTTATTATTCCTCTAAAAAAGACATTCCTCAGGATAAAGCTCCACTGAGTACCTGGGTATACCACTTTTTTTAAAGCAGGAATAATAATAACATCATTAATTTTTAAAGTGAGAAATGGGTCTATGCAGCATCAGAAACTGTGTCTGAGAGCAATTAATAATGACTGCTAAGCACCTTCTTTTGGGTATTACAACTGATGTACTTGACTATGGATGCCATTACTACCCTTGTGTGTCTGGTGCTAGCAGTTCTGTACCTGGTTTGCATTTCACTGCTACCCATTTGACCCCTGAAAGCTAACACATGCTAATATTTAATTCTTATCAGTGCTTACTCTATCACAGAATATGACTGTGAGAGAGTATGGCTAAAATGGCTAAAATAAATCACTGAACCATGAATTTAGTCCTAGCCTTGTAGGAATAGGAATTTTTTTTGCCCCGGATGAAGTACAAAATATGTTTCTCATAGGTATATCTACACATGGGCTGGCTGCATTTATGGGTAAAAGAAAAATCTAAAGAAATTTCTGTGGCAGCAAGAGGTTGCATACTTTTCAGAAGTATAAACAAATGACTCAAGTTATTTAGTTTTTGTACTTCTTAATTGTACAAAATATGTGTGATAACTGTAATATGTAACAATTACAGTTGCCAGAGAACAAGAATTTGACACATCAATGGGGTTTGTAATTCTGTTTTTCTTCTTTCAGAACGAGAAGCTTTGAATACAGGTCTAGATGGGGTTTTAAGTCATATGTTTTCATTCATGTGAAAGTAAGGAATTGCCAATGAATTGGGTGCTCATTACCCTCCCTGACACTGGGCAGAAGGGTTGTAGGAAGGATGATTCATGTCCAGTACACATCAAGTAGTCTTTGTCAAAGCCTTTGGTACACTGATGACTAGAGAACATACATCAGCAGAATTCTTTGTGATGAATGTCCTAGTGATATATGACAGTTTGCTGCCAGATTAAAATGACAGAAATTTAACACTAACTGTGAGTATAGGAAAGAAAGCAATTTTCACTAAGTTATTGTTTGCATAACTAAAATAATGACTGATGAAAACAGCATTCTGCAGAACATTTGAGAAACGGCTTTATATTCCTGTTTAAATATGAATAAGCATACTACTTTTTAACCTTATATTTGCAATAATTCCTTTGAACTTCAAGATTCCCAGAAAAACATCCCAAATCTAGATTAGTTTTCTTGCTAAACTTTATAAAGAACAGAGGGATCTTTTCACACTGTGCTGGACTTAACCTTAACCATGTAAGATAAAGAAATATGTTGCCAGGCTCAATGAATATCTGCAGTTTCAGGAAGATATTGGAGAAATTACATTCTTCTGGAAGTGCCATCCTGAATTTTATGTTTCTTAGAGTACATTTTCTTGAAATAGGTCTTACTCAGAAATTTGTACGGAAATCATAAGGAGTCATCTTAGAGGGAAAGTATGTTGTTATTGATGGAGGTTCTCAATCTTGGACAGACTGGTGTAATAATTTATTTTTAAATACAAAAGATCTTGAGTATTTCTTCTACTGTTCTGTAGAGGTTATTCCAAGCGTTAGAATTAGATATGTGATACACACTGTTTTTTAAGCTAAATGTATGGCAATTTTAAATTCTTTTGTTCATGTTATTTTTTTTTTTAATTCTTGATAAATAATTCAAAGGTAATCATAGTAAGAAATTTGTTTCCTGCTCTCTAGAGAAAATTCTATTCTAATTCAGGCAGTTGTCATATTTATATTCAGGTGGGGTGGAAAGGATATGGCATATATATGTATGAGTTGTCTGTGCAAAGGCAGGATCATAAAGCCTGAAAGTAGTGGTAAGAGACAAGTAAGAGGCTTCTTCAGCACTTCTACAGCACCTTGGGTCACAATGGCAAGCCCTCTCTGCTATTCCAGTTCTTGGGAAGATGTTGCCATGCCAAATCACTGTGATGTGTTAGACCCTTTGGTAGCTCAGTGCAAAGTGGGTGGATGCTCACTGGCCACTTGGCTGGTACTAAAGAATTATTCTACTCATGACTGGAGCAGTGCTTGAACCCCCACTGTCAATTCCTGGCCCTGCTGACATCAGTGAGACTTTGCTGTGGACTTCAACAGAACCAGTCTTTCACCTCAGGTCTCTAGATGTGAAAGGTTAATGCATTAACCCACAGCAGCATTTAGCTCCATGGGCTTGATACCTATTTCAATATACTTTAGTGCAAGTCTGTAAATATGACATTCAGAGGTGGTTCCCAAGAGAACTGGGTACCTGGTAATCAGAAATGGTGCTAGCGTGAATAATGTATATCACAGGGATTTGCGAGACTGTCAAAAGGGAGATATGACTTACCCAGAGCTTGTGTTTGAGGCTGTACTCCAGGAATTGTAAGTTGACAGAGCCTTTAAGAATTTCTATATGCATAAAATATATTTGTATGATGGTGATATCTGGAGTCCCCAGTAGATTATCCAAACCCCATTGTGCCAGACACTATACAAATAGAGCCTTTCTCCACAGAACTTGCAATGTAAGCATATAGGATGTGTAAAGTGTTGGATAATGAAGTCTCGTTATTCTTATTTTACAAACTGGGAACCAGGGCGTCGAAAGGTTAAGTGATTTGCCCAGGAGCACATAGAATTTCTGTGGTAGGGCTATGGTTTGAATCCAGATTAGCAACTTCCTTGGTTCAATTCCTTAATGAAATAAGAGCTTAATAAAGCATAATCAAAGCTATCCTTACTTAAAAACCTATATTGACATCAAAAGGAAAAATGATCCTGAGAGTTCTTCTATAGCATCGTCATTATCCCTTGAAAGTACTAATGTATCTGCATATAACTTTAGCTTTTGTCAGAAAAAAAAAAAAAGTGTTGTTTTTTTCATGAAATTGAACGGAAGTTATAATACTCTGTATTTCACTGACTGGATATCCCACAAATGCTAAAGTTCTATAGCATACACAGTACTACGCTAATGCAGCAGAAATGTGTAAAATCTTGTGTGCATTCAAGTGATGCGTATCTAAACCAGAAAAAATGAGGCTTCACCTTGGACTTACTGTTGAGTGAACTATTTTCACTAGAGCGTGTGTGTATTTTATATGGTAAACTGCACCTTCTTTGCACATCATAGGGTAGCTCTTTTTCAGAGCTTGGGAAGATGCAACGCTTCAGGGATGGAACTTTTCTTTTTAAGATTGTTAAATCCTGGGATCTAGTTTCTAATCTCTTTGGTGTCCTGTTGTTTCCTTACTTTTCAAGGTGAAGAAAAAAGAAGACATTATTAACTATTCCAATGCCTGCTGTCAGTGCAAATTGTGGAAACAGGTCCAGTCTTACTTGCATAGCTACTGTCAAGATGAAAAAATGATACTTTCCGGTGAAATTTTCATCCATTAGTGTTTCAGTAACATCAGAGGCTTATGAAGAAGCTTTTGCAGCCAAGAAAATGTGGATCTATTTTTTAGATCATTGACTTTGCTTATTTAAAAATTTTTCTTTCTCCAAATAATTTCAGTTCCAACTTTCTGTCTATTTTTTTCAGTGAAAAAGACCATGCAGAGGAAAAATTTAAAAAACTTTTTAAAATAGAAAAAAGGTGACTGTAAAATCATGAAAAGCATCTGGGCCATTTCAAAAGTCTGAAACCACTTTTTTCCATATTTCATTAAACTCTAGATCTCAGGTTGACAAGTTTCTGCAACAGAAGTCACTGACAATTGTTTGGCTTTGTAGCTAGAAAAATAACTAAATAAAACCAGCAAGAGTTGAGGGGTTGAACACATTATTTTAGCTCTAACATCACAAAATTCAAAACAGCTAACAAGAATAAGTTTACAAGAGGATCCAGTTTTGAAAACTTTAAACTCACTCCAGCAAAACTAATGACTTAAGACGAAGAAGCAGAGAAAGCTACAGACTAATGGAAAGCCTAAAGAAGGCAATTTGCATTTCATCAATAGTAGAACACCACCTAAAATAGGGCTTTAGAGACAGTTAAAATTCAGAATAGACATTTTAAAGTGTTTTAAGAAGTTCAAACTCTAGTAATATAACAAACTGCACCTTTGCTAAACTACTAAGAGAGATGGAAAAGCTGTTATTTAAAACATCTTCAATGCAACCGTTTGTGAGATGTTAATATTTAAGGAGGAACTTTGGTTGTCAAGTTTATACTGTTTTGGAAATTGCTGCAATATGAAATTTACATTCACATTGCCAGACTTTTAGGGTTACAAGTGCAAATACACACACACACATCGAAATTATTCCCATAAAGTCCAATTCAATCACCAAAAGGTCACTTTTTTCCAAGCTTCCAACTTTCAGCTTCCACTCTCTTTGTTCACTAGACAATGACAAAAAAGGCACAGACATATATCAGGTGCAGTCTTGGCCTGAAAAATCAAGTCATTCTACAAATTATGTTCTCTTGCTTCAGAAACCTGATTGCTGTGTAGATAGCTATACCTGACTTCTGTGAGAAAATCAATTCTTACTACTCCTTTAATCCTGCTCACTCTGCAAAGCCAAGGCAGCGATTTGAAAGGGAGTTCAGACTTTCTGTATCATCCATGCAGTTTTCTCATTTTTATCTGTCCATGCCAGCCATGGGTGGCAAGAACATTATGAAGGGGTTAATTATGATCTTGCTTGGCCTTTGAAATAGCAACTAGTAGTAGCAATAAAAAGGAACAGCAAACATTTGGGGAAATGTGCAGAGCTGAGAGGGAAATGGACATTTTCTACCGAGTAGGCAACCACTTAAAACTGGAAATGAACAGAGATGGTGCACTGGGATCCTGCAACACTGTTTTTACAGAGGTGGGAGCAGAGCTCTGCTTTGTGAGTTGCTTAAGGTGAGAGAGAAAATATCTGGTAGCCCAATACCCATTGAGGTAAATTTTGGATTATCTTCTCTGAATTGTACTTCTCTACTGGAAGGAGAAACTAGCGGATGTCTTGACTTGGTTCTCATGGTAAGGGCCATGCAAATTCCAGAGTGTCTTACCAAATACTTTCAGCTGCAGCTTCCTTCCAAATCCAAGAAAAAAATCGTAGTTGGTTATTTCTCTTGCTGTATGCTAAAGATACTACTTATGCTTAAAGGAGATCCTCAGGAGTGTTTAAGTGTAAAAGTCTTAAGTGAATTTGGATAGGAATTTGAACAGTTTTGAGAAACTTGCCGCAACGCTTTGTGAAATCCAGGTACACAATTCAGACTGAAACCTCTTTCTCAGAATCAGTGAATCACACCTCTGAAAACTTGACACTAGGCCAAAGTAGATGGAAGTTTTTTAGCTAGCTTACAGTTGCATAATGCGTAATAGTCTTTTGACTTACTGTCTTGGAACTTGTAACCATTTGTCTTGTTTTAGTGCAGAGTTGATATTTGATGATTAGTAAATCCAGGAGATATCAACACAGTTTGAAAATGAAGTTCACAGTGCATTTACTGCTCGACTGCCAAAAAAAAAAAAAATTCAAGTGCATGGTTCTATCCTCTCAGATGAAAAGAAAATGGCTAGGGTTACTGGCTGGCTCTGTGCAGCATGTGGAGAAGTGTAGTTTTACTGTGTGATAATCAGTGCTTCAGAACCTGTTTTCAATTACCAGCATGTCCCAAGTCTGCTGCTGACTCTGTCCCAGATATACAATGTTTAGCATGATTTGGAGCATTGCATAATACAGAATGGAAGGCAAACCAGGCTCTCTGAAAAGACAATTTCCCAAACATTATTAGTCTTCTAATCTGTGAGAAAATTCTCTTATTCTGAGAACTTAAGTGTTGAGATTCCCTCCAACTTGAAGTCATTAGGCTCTATTTTATTAATTTGGTCTACGTGATGCTGATCTCTACTATTTGTTTTTCTTAATTTATGTGCATTAAAGCATTGCCCAGAGGCTTGAGAAATGTAGAGAATGCTTTCAGAAGGACAGAACATCAATGTCTATCAGTGAATGAAATGCTTAATAGGAGCAAGAGTTCATTCCTTGCCTTAAATGGGCAACTGAATTCTTCAAAGGATATGTCTATGGAAACCAGCCTCCAAACGGTATAAATGAAAGAGGAGCTGGCTAAGGAGAAAGGAAGGTAATAATGACTATGAGGAGTAAGAATGAGAGGAGTAGCTGGAAAGACATTTAAAAATGTGGAGCAGTGACAGTGATTATCAGCAGAGGCATATATATGTGTGCGCATGTGCGTGTGTGTGTATTTTTTCCTAAATGACTGATGTGCAGATTGAGGGTCTGAGGTACAATTCAGTTATAAAGGCTTCACTACTCTACTGTAAGCAATGCTCCATCCAGTTGCTCTAACCCTGCTGTGACTGTAAGATCACATGAATTACTAAAAGCTAAGCCATATTATCTCGCTGTTATAGAATTCTAGAATGGTTTGGGTTGGAAGGGA
This sequence comes from Manacus vitellinus, assembly GCF_001715985.3. Classification (NCBI taxonomy): domain Eukaryota; kingdom Metazoa; phylum Chordata; class Aves; order Passeriformes; family Pipridae; genus Manacus; species Manacus vitellinus. The sequence goes on along the minus strand of NW_021938789.1, from coordinate 41,191,987 downwards.
CCTTAAAGATCATCTTCTTCCAACTCCACTGCCATGGGCAGTGACACCTTCCACTAGACCAGGTTGTTCAAAGCCCCATCCAACCTTGCTTTGAACACTTCCAGGGATGGAGCATGTCGAGGTGGACAGAGAGTTTACAAGTGACTTGTTATTACAGGTCAGCTGCTGTTACCTGTTTCATTGCTATAAACTAGACAGTCAGGCCCTAGGGGACAAATAGAGACAGAACTCATTGGTATGCATGAGAGTTTTTAGGAAAGGAAGACTAGTTTTGCATATTCTCATCTCCTTACATGTCTAATACTGCTGTTGGTTCCAGTATTACAAATATGAACTCTTCATAGGCAAACAGATCTTGTTCTGTCTTCTTTTACAAGTGCTTTCTTGTTTGTGCAACCTCTGTAAGAAATGTTTGGAGCTAGGGTGTAGGGGGGCATTCTGGCTGGGACTATTTCATTTATTATGCCAGCATGTATGCTGGCAAAAACTAACCAGTATATCTAACAATGATATGGCTAGTATTGCTAACATAGGTATTTCTACCTTTTCTTCTGGATAACTTTCTATTTAAGGAGTCCTCAAGCTCTGACAAATTCTGGCAACAGCTATAAATCAACTTCATTTAATATCCAGTATTTCCCTAAGGCATTTACTTTCAAAGGCTCTTAGGCTCCTTTCTGTACTTTTGGTAAATTTCCAGCTTTTATGTCCTTGCAATAAAATGGAAATAACACAGTTGGGTCTATATAAATGGCCACATATTAATAATATATCAACAGAAACTTTGCTAGGAGAGGATCCTGTAAAATGTAGCAGTAACAGAGCTTAAAGGTAGAATGTACTAGACAGAAAAAACAAGTAGAGTGAGACCAAGAATATTCTTCATTTCAGATGTGAATGTTGGCAACTGGATATGGTCTACCTCTACACAAACCAACTGAAGCAGCTGAAAAATTATATACACACAGCCCACATACTAAGCTAATATCAGATGTACAGTATACTGCACAGCACCCCAAAGTAGGTTAGATAGAACTAGGGTGGTTTAAATGGCAAGAGGGACAGGGGGATTCAACCACACTAAAATATTTCATGATTACAGGAAGAATCAAGGGCTGGCTGTGACAAGGAGTAAGTTGATCACTAGGTATCCCAGTATTGGCACATGGCAACAGAAATCTCTGAGCCAGCAGGCTTGGCTTTATAATTGTAAGGAGAGTTCAGGTAAAACAAAGAAGAGTCAGCACTCTCCTTTTTGGGGGGATTAGAGTTAGTTATTTCTGAATTAATAGGGTATTAAACAAGTATGAACACGCCATAATTGATTCAGTTATTTCCAATTGACTTTTTGTCAGGAACTTCTAAAACAAAAGTATACCCATAAAATTACCTTTGGGAAACATTGGTATTGTTTAACCATAAAAAAAGGCATCAGCTTTTTTTTTAAGTCAAGTATGAGAAAACGCAACTAGTAAGAGACTTTTTTCTAGCACCTGAAAAAAAATTCCAACAGATGGTTTCCATCTGCAAAAGAAGTGACCAAAAATCTGATTGCTTAAAACCAAAATTAGTCTATATCTATATATAGTTAATAGTGACGAGAATTTTTCAGCCTTGGAATAAGAAAATTTTTTTATAATAATACAGTAAATGACTTTATCAAATAGATTATTTTTTTCCAGTCTAAACCAGTATTTATAATCACTGTAAGACTTAAGCACTGATTAAGATGAGTGTTGCTATGCACCAGTTCACATTTACCTTGTTTAAGATGAATCATTGCCACTGAAGTTTAGGGCAAAAAGCACAGGAGTGGCTGAGGAGCTAGGATTGTATACCCTGGAAAAAAGGAGGCTCGAAGGAGACCTTATCGCTCTCTATGACTACCTGAAAGGAGGTTGTTGTGAGGTGGGATTTGGTCTCTTCTCCCATGTAACAAGCAATAGGACAAGAGGAAATGGCCTCAAGTTGCATCAGGAGAAGTTTAGATTGTATATTAGGAAAAATTAGTGGTTATTATTCATTGGAACAGGCTGCCCGGGGAAGTGGTTGAGTCACCACCCCTAGAGGTATTTAAAAGGTGTGTAGATGTTGCACTTAGGGACATAGTTTAGTGGTGGGCTTGGCAGTGCCAAGTTAACAGTTGGAACTGATGATCTTTCAGGTCTTTTCTGACCTAAATGATTCTGTGATTTCTTATGTCAAATTATGGTCTTAATCTCTGGCTTCTCCTGTACTTATTTGGGGGAAAAGGCAACTGGCACAGTGGTTTTGATCCTTCTCTGAAGCACAAGGTAACTAGGATCCTACAGGAGTCTTTCTGAATCATGATTTCTGCTTAAGTCTTCAAGCTAAAAGAGGTTTGACAAAGACTTGGATCCTTATCCAATCTGAAAAAAATACGTATTCTTGGAAGTTCATGTTTCAGGCCCACTTGCAACCAAAATTAATCATAGTCTATCCTGCTCTCTCCCCTTTAGAAATTGCTGTTGCAACTCACCTGAGCATCTTGCCTATCCTAAACATGCAGCATATTAGTTATTCCTTCTATGCAGTGAAACCTTCGTCATGTAAGGACAAAACAAAAATAAAATTTGTATATTTTCACGCAAATACATTATCATGATTATTTGCTATCAAAGTTAAAAGCCAACTGATTTCATCATTTCCAGACAGAGTGAATTGAGGACTATTACATCAATATTTACGTAAGCAGAGACTACAGACTTGGATTGTCAATAAGTTTTTAAAAGCAGATTCTTAGATATCATATTTAAAAGGACAATCTGAAGAAAGAAACATTCAGTTGGCTATATGCATTCTTTTAGTCCTTCAAATGGCAAGCCAAGAAATATGAATAAAGCAAATTCCCTTCTCGTTCACCAGTCCATAAGTGTTCATATTTTCATCCCATTTCTCTTGGAACTTGAGGTCAGGGATGTTTCTCTGGTTGTATTTTTAACTTGGTTGTTGTTGTTGTTACATTCAATCTTTATATGACTAGGCTCCTGGTTTTTTGCTTGCTTGGTTTTGGTTTAGTTTTTTGGGCTTCACTAAAGCTGCAAAGGTCTTGTTCATAAAAACATATATATTACTCAAGCAACATCTAACAATTGCTGTTACCTTCAAAAGTGTGGAATTTGTTTGGATACCACCAGATATGATTTGTAGTTCACTTAATCACACTCCCCTTAAGTAGAAGTGAGAACCTATTCGTTTTTCAGAGAATGTATTATTCTAGTAAGAACTACATAAAAAGAGGCACTGATGTTCAAGATAGAAATATTTGATAAACTATAAAGAGACACCATCCCTTTCTTTTTGTTTTTTACACAAACAGAAGAGCACAAACTGAAAACCTAGACTGGGAATAAACTGTACATAAGCAAATAGCAAGAGATATGACTTAATTTGCTTAGCAACTGAAATAAGGTCTGCTAGGTTTGTCTTACTTTCACTTTAACCTATACTAAATGCTTTGCAAAAAAGTTCAAACAATGTATCTCCAATTCTGTAAATATGCTATATATTGAGGAGGAGCTCTACTGTTTCAAGCAATCCCCACAGGCTTGTCATGTAAAACTGGTGTAAGCAAACTAATTCAGTCCTCTGAACATTTATATTCTTTCACATGATGCAAGTCAGGGATAATTGTACTGAAATAGTCTTGTGCTGGTACAATTTCAGTCAAGGTGGCATTGAGAATAATTAATTCCAGGATGAAAAAGACGTGAAAGCTGTTGGAACATTTAATAGGGAACGTGACTGATACTGCTCCCACCCTGTCAATGCTTGAGAATAAGGCCTTATAGTAACCCTTACAAGGGCTTGAGCTTTTCTTCGGACTTGTTCATAGGATATCCAAAACTTTTGTAGTTGCTTCAGACCCACCTCTGATTTAAGTATATAAAAGAATGGTGGCACAGAATCCACAAGATCAGGGAGAACTCTTCTGTCCTGTGGGTGTTGTGGAGCATAATATCATAGAATCATAGAATGGCTTGGGTTGGAAGGAACCTTAAAGAGCATATAATTCCAACGCCCCTGCCATGGACAGGGGCACCTTTCACTATATCAGGTTGCTTAGAGTTCCATCCAAACTGACCTTGGACACTTGCAGGGATGAGGCATCCACAACTTCTCTGGGCAATCGGTTTCAGTGCCTCACCACCCTCACAGCTGAGGATTTCTTCCTATTATCTAATCTAAATCTACTCTCTTTCATGTTCTGCATAGAGATAGGAATCTCAGTTGTGTGCAATATTTGGCAATAATATGTTGACAGTAATAAATGGGCTTTTTTAAATAATAAAAAATATGTTTGACTTATGAGATATATGTTGGGTAAATTTTCTTATATCTTAAAAATAATTTTTTTCTTACTGAACATCATTAATGTCACATAAGCTCCATTCACAGATAGATGAAGACTCATTGGCAGTGTATCCTTTCTTCTTAATTATAACTTCTTGTGTAAAAGCTCATATTCTTAAAATGTTTAAATTTTGCATGAAAAATGCTGAGGCAAGGCTAGGTTATCTCTATTTTTGGTTAAGAATTTAGCAATCTCTAGACACTAAGTGATACTGGTGTAGTCTAGTCTGTGTTGCTGTCAGCACATTTAAAATGGTGTTGAAAAACTGAAGAGGTCAAAGAGGACGTAAAAATGAATTAAGGACAAAGGGAGAAAATGTGCTGTGGTGAGGGAATTAAAAGGAACACAGACATAATTGAATTACAATGTTGAATGTCTTTATGGGGAGAAGAGGGATGGATAGTAAAAGGGCTTTTCCATCTAGTAGAGAAGCATGACAAGAAACTATGTCCTTCTAGTCAAAAATGAACTACAAAGGTTCAAGAGAGAATGACCAGCTAAGGGAGGAAGCCTCAGCAGTACCAAAGGAGTCCATTCTCCATCTTTTACCTTCTTCATATTTAAGATGAAATACATTTCTACAACAAATCTTGTACTCAAAATTTAACTTTTGGATCGAATGTAGGCACACTTCAGTTACTTTTATTGCTTTTGTAGGAAAGTGTAAAAGACTGATCTTTTCTAGATCATTAATATTTTGTGGTGGCTTTTGTTGTTGGGGGTTTTTTTGTTTGGTTGTATTTTGGTTTTATTCATAAAAAAACCTGAGAACCATGGGATGCTTTATATGCGTACTGGGTTTCTAGGTACCTCTAATACACTTTATCAATATCTTGGACCACCTCACAATAAGCTTATGTAGTTTTAAAGGTTCTCCAAACTGCTTAAGTAATCTGTTTTGTCTCTCTGTGTTGGTTACAGGTCCTATTTCTTAGAGGTAAGACAAAATAGGCACTAGCTTTTTCTTTCCCATATTTCCTGCAGAAATATGAAAAAATTTTATGTGAAAAAATAAACCTCAGCTTATTATTTCTCTTTTACCTCAAATCTTAATAGATCTTTTATTTTTGGTCCTGAACTTTGCCTAAAGATTGCCAAGTCTCCAGTGCTATTCTTCCAGTCTGCCCAAAAGGCAAATGTAGATTAGGTGCACAGCTGGTCTGAACTGGTGTTGAAATTGAGCTTTTTGGCTGCATCATGGCAGACCCCTTTCCTCCTTGGTGCTGCTTTCTCTTACTCTTCACTCATTCAGCATGGTGTATAAATGGAGAAACTGAGTGGATCTGTGGTTTTTTGCAGTTCTTTTCTAAAGAGAGTGCCCAAAGCAGTAGAGTGGCTCATAAAATAGTTGTGATATGCCCTATCATCCCAGTATGCAAGCTGGTACCACAATTATATTATGACCCCGATACTACTCAACTGCTTGGAAAAAAGGAGAGTTGGACTTGATTGTATCATGGAGAGGAGAGTGGTTGTAGGCTTGTATGTGTAGGTTTTTTCATAATTAGTTCTCTCCTTTTGATGAGAAAAAATTCTCTGGCAGACTCATTTTGTAGCTGAAGCTCAAGCACAAGGTCATGCTGGGAGAAATAACCCAGCTTATTTTATTCAGAAGATAAGATATACCACAATTTCCTGATCTTGCAGGGTTTGTAGCTTAGTCAGTAGGACACAGGAACTGCAGACTTCAGGGTCTAACACAGAGTTCTCCCTCTCTTTTCTTTTTTTATCCCCTTTTTTCCCTAGCTGTTTGAGATCTATTGCCACAGTTCCATCCCCACTCTGAACAAAATGCCCAGTGTGAGCGTACCTCTTACTTTTACTTATTTCTGGCATTTTGCTGGGGTAGAGGACAGGAAAGAGGTAGTGTATCCTGACAGGAGTCTTCTTGCCTGCCTTACTAGAGCAAATGCCCTAGCAGTGCTAGATAGCAGGCTAAGAGATTGGGCAGGATTTGGACAGGAAAATGAGAGGTTAGTGACTAAGAAAAAGGCATATCAGAGAAAGACTGGGCTGCACCAGGCTATGCATTTAGTGTAGAACTGGTAATAAAATTTATATCAGTAATAATGATGTCCTTTTAGCTCAATAAAAATTATATCAAAATCAGACCAAAAAAAAAAAAATCCAAACGGGTTACAAAGTGTGACACAGCAGAGATTCTCTGCTAAATAAGGACTTGCTTCCAGCTATCCACTCCTGCTAAAACTGGCTACACAATTCCTGTAAAGTATATATGCAGTTTGAAGCATATGTGAGATAGGGTTAGTCTGAGAAACAAGTATCATTATGGCCTGACAAAACACAGGTGTACCAAATGCTGGCTGGGTTTTAGCTGTTTTTATAGCTTGTGTCACACCAGAAGCCCCGGCTTTCTTCTACTTTTGGCCAAATTACTCTTCCTTTGAAGTACAAGGGGTATTGATAGGGCTGCATTTCCGTAAATAGTCTATACATATGTACTTATATTTTGAGAAAGTCTAGAGAACTGTAATTAATTCTGTTTCACATTCACTTTCTTAACCCTTAAAAGTCAAAGATAAAATCACTTTATAGAATGCTTTTTCCTGATAGGCTATTACTATTTCTTGTATAGCATATACTGTAAGAAGCAATACCTTTTTAAATTTAAAATTTGTCAAAGCTGCAGTTATTGCAGTAATATATTTTTTTGATATAAAGGCCAAAATACATGTTTCTTAATTTTGTTTTTCTCAGATTCTTATTTTTAATCAGAAACTTTTCAAAATTTACATAGAATTAATTAGCTGCAAATATTATACATATCTTACAATCAATATTTTATGAGAATCCTATATAGTTAACAAGAATCTTAAGGATTAAAATCGTTTGATACTACACATAAGTTTCATGAGGAAAAAGTGCTTCTACTCAGTTTAAGCTCTAGTGGAAAGAGCACCAACAAGCATACAGAACAGCATGTAGCCTTTTTAATTTATGTTTAATGTTTAGATATTCATTACCTCTGCAAAATGCTTTAAAAATGCTCTGGGTATTGCAATAGCCTCAGTCTACTAAATAACATTATTGATTAATTTTAAGAAATTGCTCTATAGCATTATATCAGTCAGCAGTTGCTTAAAAAAATAAAAAGCAGAGAATTATATCTAGTCACATCAGAGTGTAAGGTTTAATTTAATTTCTAGTGTTTCTGACCCATTACCCACTATTGAGAGCATATAGTGATACAGCCTGTATTGCCACGTAGCTACAAGACTCGTTTTCATCAGCACCTGAGACTGGAGGCAGAAGGGGAGAGAAAGAGGGTCTGGGAATTATAATGCCTCATCTGCTCAGGTCATTCAGTGCCTTGCAAGTTTAATCAGGCTTTCTTCATCCTCCATTAAACTCATTAGGTCCTGTTAGGTTAGTGCTCAATGTTGATCTCTATCTTGGTGAAGACAATTGCTGCCGATTAACTATAATTACCAGTAATGGTCCCAACCTGCTTTCAAGCAGACAGTTGCTGTCATTTTGTCCAGGCCCCTGCTCTGTGATGAGCAGTCCAAATCTGCTAACTGTTTGCTCGCTTGCTGTTTGAACCAACAAGTTGCTTCTTGTGTGGGCTCATGCCCTCGCCCTTGTACCTGCCATCTGTAAACATCCCAACTCTGCTTGAGGTATGCAAAAATGTATAGGTAAAGAGAACAGGAATGACTGGTATGGGGAGGGGGAAACAGCAGAAGCAAGGAATTAAAAATAAAATACAAAATAAGACAAATATCTAAGGATTAAAAAGGCCATAAAGCTCAATGCTAACAAAGGTATCTAATACTTTGAAGTCCACAGTAATAAAAGTAGGGCCCAGTCTCTAAATGTGTCTGTGTGTGAATAATCTTAGTTTGAGTCTGCTCTCCTATGTATTTCTATCAGATTATTTTGGGAATAGCTGTCCTAAGCATCAGACCTTCTATACTTCAAATATTTCTTAAGGCAATTTTAAATTGTGGATGGTTTTCTGGTTAGCCTTGTGAAAGCCTCTATATGCTTACACTTCACGAAGACCATAAATAATCACGAGTTGGGTCAGAATTTATAGTTAATTGTGGTCTGAATGCCAAAGCCATGTAAATGTTTATGTTCTCAATTCAAAGTTACAAATAATGCCTGCTAAATTTCTAGCAGACTAAGTAAAAACAATTTGGGGAGTGAAACTCAACCCTAGTTATTTATGCCTCTTTTCTGCAGGCATCTTAAACAAAACAACAACAAAAAACATTGCCATCGTTTGGACATGAGGGCAGTGTGTAATGCTACCCTAGGCAGCCAACATAATGGGCAAACTTTCAAGACTCTGAGCATGTAGCCATGCTCATAAAGCCCAGAATTCAAAAGTGCACCTAATATTGCAATTTGGGGAGGCAAAATCAGCTAATTGTACCAGAGGGTAGAGTCTCACAGAGAATCCTTTGGGCTAACACTCTCTTGTGTGTTTGTAGACAAGCCTGTAATTGCACTTGCTGGTAGCAGTTCTCACAGTGAGATGAGCAGTGTGGGTGGTGTAAGTGTGAGCTCCCTCAGCCGAAACTGTGACAAGCTAAAGTGGTCATGTAGAATCTGGCAGAATCTGGGTCTTGCCTGGCCATCCTGCAGTGTGAAGGCAGAGCATGTGTTCACTGGTGTGTACCTGGCAGATCTGACATAGCCAAGAACTGGGGAACACTGGAATTTGACACAGACTGTAGCAACTCTATTGTCATAGAATCACAGAATATGCTGAGTTGGAAGGACCCACCAAGGATCATCCCTGCTCTGGACTGTGGACTTAGTGATCTTCAAAAGAGTAATTTAAGGCAAGAAATTTATGAGGAGGGAGAATAAATTGAAGAAATCCCAATATTTATGTATTTATTCAACATGTATCTCAAAAATTCTCCTTGACGATAAAAGAAAACCATTTAGGTTGCAAAGTTAAAGTCTTAAACATTGCATCTGTTTGTCCAGCATTAATTGCATTAGGAGCTGATCTCACCCAAAGCACTGAATAAAGCAAGGAAAATTAATATTCTCATGTAATTAAACACTGTATAGTAGTTGGGTTTTTTTAATATATGTATGTAAGATCAGAAGTAGAATTGACTGGCGGTTCTAAACGTGACATTTTCTTACTTCAAAATACTTGGATTTTGCATTCTAGGTGATTCTTCTTTAACATATTCATCATTTACTATGCTACATTTAAAGAAAGGAAAAATAATTTTTTCTGTTGATTTAGCAGGCCTTACTATGGGTACAATCTTATTGAAGTTTCTAAGATACATAATTTTATTGATACTAGAATGCATCCAGGAAAACTGCCATTTTTAAAGATGATTGTGTGCCTACCACTGTATGTTTCTTTATGTGGTAAAATGTAATGGCAATCGATACTAGTTTACAGTTGCTTTATGTCTCTGCAAGAGATTCATATCTTTCAACACAGCAAAGTACAAGAATAAGTTTCTTTGTTTTTAAATAAACATCTGCAAAAAATTATTTTTCTCTAGTACACAGAGTGCCTGCAAAAAGGATCTGATAAACTGGAATAACACCCATTAACTGCTCAATCCTGAGATGAGCTAGATAGCTATTTTCTACATAGTTTTCCTTGAAACACATGCATCTCAAATTTCATCATAAAAGAATCTTTTGTATCACACTAAAGCACCTTCAATGTATAATACACACAGGGCTTATCTATATTTATGTACTGTAGTCATACTTGTATAAACAAATACACACTGCATAAATGTATGGGTTTCACTTCTGGGACTATTTATGGTTCTAAAGCATATGTGCTTTCAGAATTTGCACATTTATATACCTAAATATTTGTGCATGACACATATGTGTTTTACAGACGCAGACATAAAACACACTACATGCTCTGTGTAGTTTAATTTTTCTGTCAAGTGTTTTCATTCCACATTGAAGTGAATATTTGGCCTGTAAAATTAAGTGAATTTCTAGGCAAGTAATAGTAAAACTTTAGCATAAAGAAATGTAATTGACACAATATATAACAAATGTATTCACATTCTGACTGCCAAATTGCATTTAATCAAGATTGGCTCATGTTTTTTTAAACATTGGCAATAGCTTTAAAGAGGATTCTCTTATATACTTTATATTTGTATATACTATATATATTTGTATGTTTGTGGGTTTATCTCTCTCTCTCTCTGAAGATATACATACATATAAAAACTACAACTTTTTTTTTAACCCAAAATCACTATGTCTTTGCAGTTTTTGCAAGAAAATGGAGAGTTCTGGCCAGGAAATCACATCCCAGAAAGATCACGTTCTTGTGACAATTTATCATGGAAAAAACCATGTCTTTCAATTGAGATGTAAAACTGTGGTCTTGCAGTTTTGTGGTCAATGGAGATGCTTGGGGATTTTTTTGCTATCTGTTGCAAAAAAAGCATTATTAGCCCCTGAAGTCTTGGTTGCATTCCAATTTTAATAACTATATTTTGCCTACATAATTCCCACTGTAGCTTCAGGTGGATTGTGGAATTTTCTTCACTTCCTGTCATAAACTACTCTGTGGTGTTGCTGTGTGCTGTGTAACAGCTGCTGTGCTCCTCTGCTACTGTTAGTGCTTCTCCCCAAACTTCTGACCCTCTTTATTTAATCCTACATCATCTTTTGCTGAGTTTGTACTAGTATTTCAAACAGAATATACTACAAACCATTACCAAATGGGAGTTAATACAAAAGCTTAACGTACTATTTTTCAGTTGCATCTCCTGTATCTGCTTGACACTCTACGCATGGCATATCAAGAACTTAAAAAAAACATTATATGCAAGCAATACAGAGTTTGGGGGGCCCCACCTGCTCTGTGAGTCTCATCCATTAGTGGTAAATGGGGATTAAACAGCAACTAAATGTATTTCAGACAGGCTGCACCCATGTAGTGTCATGAGCACATAACTTTCTTGCAGAAGATGCTGAGGCAGCAGGGGAAAAGGAGGGTGTTAGTTGATTTTTCTTTTTTCTCCTCTCCCCCTTCCTGCCCACCAAAACAATAATATTTTTACTTGAATTTTGGTCAAAAGATATTTAGGATTTTTGCTCTTTTCTGTTTCAGTTTTAGGGGTCTTGTTGAGAGAAAAGACTTACACTTTTTCTCCAATAATTTATTTCTTGATTGACCTAGGTTTTTTATAATTTTTTTACTATTTGTTTCATTGAAACTTCTTAGTTCATACACATTCTTGTTTTTATTTAATAGCCAGAGCAGTGTCTTTTTCTGTTTAGGATTGATTGACAGTGGAATATTCTGGCTAAGAGCTATAGAGTCAAACCACAGACTGAGACACTGTACAGACTGTACATCCTCAGAGTCTGCCAGCAGACTGTTCCTTGCAAAATATTACCAAGTCTAACTATGAATTCTGGAATAACACTTTCTTGGCTATTTGTAAAGACAATGCAGAGTATAGTTAGTAAGTTTACATTTCTTGCCAGAAAACCACAATCCAATGCATGCGTTGATACATGAAAAACCTTTGCTATGATTATTTGTCAGCAGCTGTTGTGCACATAAGAATCCTGTGCTTTCATTCAACAGCATTCTTTGTGCTTGTACATCTTCTTGGCCTCGTTGTTCCCATTTTGATGAAGTAGGGAGGACTGAAAATCACCTTCCAGTGATGCATTCCTCATAATGGCACTGTGTGGGTGCTCCTTTCTGGGTGGTTATCTTTTTGCTTGTCCTTCCTTCTAGCGGCACTTGTGTAAGTTGTACCGGCACAAGATAGAATTTTGGTGACTGCCTCTGGATGGGCAATAGTCTAAAACAAAGGAATATAAATTAGTGGATTCTGCCTGTAGCTGTTTTTGCAAGGGGTGATGTGTTGGGAGAGCTGCCACAGGGTAACAGGCTCGATTGGTACTCTTGCCAGGTCTCTGCCATGCCTCCAGAAGGCCAGAGTGGCAGCAGTTGGGAGTCTCTTGCTTACATGGTAGCTCACAAATTTTATGGCTTGCCCATTTGTTTGCAAGACAGTCTAACATACAGGTTATTTCATATAAATTAGCTTCCTATCTTTTTAAAGCAGTGTACAGATAGAAAACTCTGTAAACCAGTAACTGTTTGTGCTAGTTGTATTGCTCTAGGTCATCAAAAATCTGCAAAATTAACTAAACCAAACTATACAAAAATATGAACAAACTTGGATTACCTGTTAAGAGCTCTCATTTCCTTACTATTATCATCATCCCTAAATAAATATGATTGAAGCAGTCTTTTACCCATCATTTCAAAGGACTTATCATTGCTGCTGTTCGACACTGCAAATAAGTTGCAAAAACCTAATTTGTCTTGTAAAGAAAAAAAAAATACTGTTTTATAAAAAACCAAGATAGCACAAGAGCAACACTGTGAAAAAATATATTGCCCCACTTCTTTTAACTCAACCCCACTGCTACTGAGGTCAACAGAGAAAATCCCATCCTCTTCCCCAGCAGCAGGCAATACTTAAATATTTATCTTCTTCTGAAATGGTAGATAGACTTGATGTTATTTCTGTCAATTTTGATGCAGTGGTTTTCTTTCCAGTCTGAGTCTGACTATGTTTGCGGGTATAATATTTATTCTTATTGTTGTTCTTACTACTCTGTGTACCCTCACGCGCAGTTGAGGGTGTTGTTGCAAAGGCGTACTGCCCCCGCCGCCCAGCCCGGCGATGAAGTTTAAAGCCGGTTCCTGACCCCCAGGCCGTGCGGCAGCAGCCGGCGCCTCCTGCTCCCCCTGCTCCCCGCGCCCGGCCCGCGGCGGGCGCCCTTTCCCGGCATTCCGCAAGCGGGTGCTGCCATCTAGTGCCATGGACGGCGCTGCGCCGCAGGCGACGGGAGCGGATCGCCGCCAACCCTCGGGGTGTTCGGGAAGCGGCGCGGCGCTGCTGCCGATGCCCGGACCGTGCCGATGGGCGCACATCGCGGGGGGCACCCGCCGGCTTCGTCCCGGTGGCCGTCGGGGCCCTCTGGCAGCAGAACCCGTGTCCTCCGAGCGACCCGCGGGCGGGGAAAGCGGCGTCCTGTCGCCGGCTGAGCCGTGCGGCCGCGGCGGGGCTGTCACGGGCTGCGCCGTGCTGGCCAAGGAGCGCTCTCCCGGCAGGGGCTGCGGGACGCTCCGGGAGAGGCTCGTCCCCTGTGCCCAGGGCGAAGCGTAGAGGTTCTGCAAATCCCTTTGGTTTTGGTTTTTTTGGTTCTTGGTTTGTTTGCGCGTTGGATTGTCACGCTGTAGGGCGCTTTTGATTTTAAAAAGCTTTTTGTTGTGCGGTACCAATCTGACACAACCGGATACTTTCAGTAACAAAATCGGCTTTGGAACACCTGGCATAAATAGACGGTTTGTATTTTGCTATTTAGTGCAGGAAAGTGGGGTTTACTTTTAATTCGGTTTAGAAATTTTGCTGTAATTTTCCAAAGCCAGATCCTGAACCAGGATGCTTCCAGCAGTGACAGCTATAAACAATACAACTGAACAAAGCACACAAATGTTTTCCCCTTAGTTACAGTGAGTGACATACACGAAGGTAACTGAAAACTAAAGAACTTCAACTTTAATTAATTATAGATACCCTTAAAATGCAAATCCTAAGAAATAAGTATATTGTGCCAGTTTTTACACATATGCAATTAACATCATGTTGATGAAGCTGCAAGCATGCTTTTTATGAAAGTGCTGCATCTTATCATTGCACTGACACTTTTGCGTGGCTAAGTGCCTCTGGTTGTCGTGGACCGGCTTTAAAAAAGCAAGAAAAGTATTTTCTGAGATCTGTGTGGCAGTGATCTTCTCTAATATCCTGCTCTCTTGAATTTCCAATGAGAAGAGAGAGAACAGTTTTACCCTTCGTATTTAAAGAAAAAAAACATTCTTCCCATCATAAATGCTGAAGTACATTTTCTCCCTTTTATAAAATTGTATTTTGAATCTGGGAAATACATGATACTTTGAATAATTTGTAGCATGGCTTTTGAGGGTTGAGAAGCTATTTTCAAGAGGCTGTTTCTAACTTTTCCTCTTCAAGTTTGAAATCTGGTGTGGGATGTTTTTGTGAAATTTCAGGAACAATCCTCTGATCTCATCTTGATCTCTCCTCTCTCTTTTCCAGCTTGCATGCTGAGGAGCTGAGAAGCAAGAAACCGGTGGAAGGTCAAAGAGGAAGATTTTGGGGAGAAGAGGCATCACCTGCGGTAAGTGAGGAGCAATGTTGGGAGAGGGATGAAGTGAGTCAGCATGACACAGATGTGTCCACTTGGAAACCACAGCAAGATCTTCCTACTGCACTGTGTGAGCCTCTTAAAAGCAAAATCCAGACACAGTCTGTTTCTCTATAAATCTTTCCTCCCTTTACATTACTAGTTGGGTATTGTTGGCTTTAAGCCACCTGATTTTACTATGATTTATTAACTGCTATGCATTATATATGAGTTTCAGGTTTACTGAAGAGTTACCCTTATGGTCAATGTTGCATACAAATCAGCTACTGTTAGAGAGGTTTATTGCATTGTTTTATGCAGCTAAGAATTTTGTTCGGTAGTGTTAGAATTTCTGACTTGTAGAACAATACCTAAAAAGAAAAGAAATTCTCATCTGTATTTCACGTGGTTTGTGTATTACATGGAGTTCATCATATAGAGCTTTCAGTTCATGATCATTCCTAAAAACCTGAGTACCTGGGGATGGGAGGACAGGATGGGACAGACTGATATTTCACAAAAATTCTAATAAGCATATAAAATTACATAAATTGGTGTTTTGTACCAAAAGAAAAAATGTTCTTTTGTGTGGAAATATGACTTGTAAAAGTATCTGTGATTTAAATGATGATATGGCACATTTGAGAGATACTGCTGCCTGAAGACATTGGGCTGTTATGAATTGCTTATTGCTGTTCTTTCTCACTTGAGTTGCTGGAAGCTCTGCAGAAGAGTTTGGCCTTTGGTCATATCCTTGCCTGTGATGACTAACGTCTCTGTTTTAACACCAAGTATTGCTTTATGGCATCTTTGTTTTTCATTTTCTGCATGCACCTCAAATGTGCTCTAAGGATAAGTAAATCTAGAGAGGAGAAAAAAAAAGAACAAAAAACCTTGATTTTAAACTCACCATAAAATAATTTAAAATGTGAGCGTTTTTCAGTAGTTTGGGAATTTAGTGCAAAGGGTTGGGGAGAAGGGCAAGAAGCAGAAAGTGTATTCCTTTTTTAATAAAAGAGTACAGCAAGTTGCAGAGGCAGAAATTACCATAGGGATGTCAAAAGGAAGCAGGTGGGATAAAATGTAGAATACAGTTTCACTGTGCCTGAAATTTCGCTGTTATATTCAAACCACAAGCGTTGCAATCTGTTTCAGACTGGTATGTGTTATGAAGTATTAGTGAAGACAGGAGTTATTGCTAGGTATAAGCATTAGGTAGTAAACCAGAATTAAGAAAATATTTCTGATACTATTTCCCTGTGAAAGATATTTCCAGTAAACTACAGAAATGTTTACAGACATTATCTTTTTATGTAAATTTTCCTTATATTACACTCCGTTATTTTAAATCTATTTACTAGTGGAAAAAATTGAAAGAATTAGTGACTTAAATTAACTTTTTACTAAATTGTGTGGCAAATTTAGACACTTTTCCTAGAAGGCAGTTTATAGAGGCATGTTATGAGAATATGAAAGACAGGAAAAAGATTTTTGCTTCTCAGGATATGAATTTGGTGTCATTTCATGTGTTCCAAATATGTATATCCTGAAAGCTTCAGGTAACATATAATTGACTCTCCTAACACTAGTAACTCATTGTTATACCGTTTCGTTTTCTTTTGTTCTTTTTTTTTTCTCAAAAGAATGAAACAGTCTGTTGGAAGAGAAAATTTTGTTGGGCTTTGCTAGGATGATTAAAGATATTTAACCGGGCAGAGATTACCCAGGAAAGATTTCAGATTACCTTTTCAGACTTCTTTTGAGTTGATTTACTTAGGGCATTTTATAAATAATGCAAGCTTCTGCATTTGAAATACGTTTGAACATATAAGCGCTATCTTTAGAAGCCTATTTTATTTTATGTACAGATGAAGTGGAAGATATATTAAAAAAAACCCACAACAAAACAGATGATTTGAGTTTATCTAAATGCAGGGCTAATGCTGAAACACTTTTTATTTTCTCTCTCATTGACACTTGGAAGTGGCCCAAAGTCCTCTATCCTTGCAAAGCAGACACTGTTCTACAGACAAAAACCTAATTAAACTGAGTGCTACCTGTGGCAAGGACATTTAGAAAATCAGAGAGTTCAAGCAAACAAAACAAAGCATTGGTTTTCAGCTTTCAGATCTGGTCTTGATAAAGTGCTGCATAAGGTTTTTTTCTAATGTTTTTTTGGTGGGAGAGAACTGTGGTCTTACAAGAAGCCAAAAATGAGACAATGTTTATCAGTATCAAATATTCTCATTGAGTGTCACTGTTTCTGTTTCTTTACCATGTGCTGCTTTCCATGTGTAAAATAATACTCTTTCATAAGGGAGAATTGGTGCAGAGAAATCAGATAAATAAAAGTGAAACATTTAACAGATGACTAGGACAATGTTATTAGCTACCGGAATGATATGGCTTGATGAAATCATAGCACTGAGGCAATGTTTTGACTGACTTTTTGAGTTTCCTGTGTGAGTGACGCAGCAAAAATTTCTTGTCTTTTTAGACATTGGCATTTCAAACACTCCTTGTGAAAGTTACTGGAAACAGCATTCTCTTATGCCCTTGCCATTTGAGTATAAAATGCAAGGGAACTCACTAGTTCATCTCTAATCTGCTTGCAATCCTCATGAACTCATTTGTGTGTTTTTCTACTTTATCGATGCCAAAGAGTAAAAAATGATCCCTACCAAAATATACTGAAAAGAACATTTAGAGGACAGAGCTAACATTATGAGAAACCTCCTACCTGTGCTGGGAGGATTGAAATAGAAATCTGTTTTTCTTGAATGCATTATGTAGTTCTTAGTGTGTTACTGGCTGAACAGGACAAAGAAGGAAGGAATGGGTAAATATTGTGATACTGATATGTATCGGATTATACTTCTATTGAGTATACAGTTTTCAGCTCACAACATAATTGTGAAGTGTTCCAAGATAATCTGAAGAGATGGTGATTTTTTTAAGGCAAAGATATTGGCATCTGATACGGTGATCTTGTGCCGTATTGTCATGAGAGAGGTTACTATGTAGCAACAGTTCAATATCATCCTTTGGACTTTTCTGATAGACCACTTAACTATATCAGCTTTTCCAGTGATCATCTCATTTATCTAGGATTATTGCAGTGAATTTACTGTTTGGTTTTCTTCCAGAACCGAAATGTCAAGTCCGATGTCATGTATGCAGTAGCTTTGTGCTGTGAGAGCTCAACAGATCCACCAAAAGCTGCTAGTAGTTGATCTTTGGATAGAGCTAGAAATAAATAAATCCTCTTTAGCAGATCAATATTCATCCCGTTTAATGCTTGATGTGAAACTTGTGGATTTGAAGTAGTAATGCTGATGTACAGCTAATCGTTGAAATGGGCATTAGGGCTTTTATAGCATGGCAACATATTGTCAGACAGGAAGGAGGAAAGTGTTGAGTACATCCTAAGGGGGGGGAAACTGTAACAATATTTAATTTAATGCACATTTGTAATCCACACAATGTCCTACATTGCAGCGATCTGCTAGGTTACAGACTAATACTGTACATCCAGTGTTTATTCCAGAAGCAGATGATTCCCCCCTTCAGTGGATCTTTCAGTGTCTAAATATAATCACCTAGTCATATTTCAAGCCATAATTTTCCTCTTTAGTACTCTCCACTCGTTGCTTATCTATCCAACTGTACAAGTACATGGAATGTGTACTTCCCATGACACAAAATATATAAGTATTACTGTATCTAGTCATGAACATATGTATACATTTGTGTAACTCTGTATTACCTGCGTGTTAGACTTATGTCTAGAATTTGTATTGTGTGTATTTTGGAGAAACAGAAGGAGAATTTCCAGAGAAAGGATAAAATATCAGTAAAAAAGTTCTGGGACAGTTTAAGAGCACATTTGAAAACGTTTTGTGGGTTGGCTTCTTTTTTTTTTTTTCTTTTTTAAGATGTGGTTTAAGGATTTTTTTTTTCCTCTTTAGTCTGCTCTGATCTTTATTTTCATATGTATCACTGTAAATAGCTTTCTAATATTTTGCCACAATGAGCTCTGGCATTCAGTTTCAACTGCAGAGTTTCCAGATGCTGTGCTGGCCAGTATATACCTTGGTGGATCATTACTGTAAGGTGATGCGAGCAAAATGAACCTCTTTGGCAGACCTTAGTCCTTTGGCAACTGTAGGAAATAACCCATTTCCTTTTCAGCAGGGAGAATAACTTCCACAAAATTGAGAAGTCTCATTATCTTTAAAGGTGAAGCAAAAAATGTGCTTGTTTCATTCTCCCCTTACATAAGAGATACTGGTATAAAACACACGTTTATGAATACTATGCAACATGACAGGATATGTTTGCATCATAGTCTTTTGCCATTATCATTACATGTTTTGCTAAGGAGTACTTTAATCTTAAAATTGCAAGAAACATACAGAACAACACCTGCTGATGCAATGTCTAGTGAACTTCTACCCCTCTGAAGCCAAGGTAAGGGGCAGTAGGGCTGTTACCTTCCTTTATAATAGCAAACCCATATTCCTTTTAGTAAATCTTTCCTGGGTCCAAGTTTCTTCAGAAAAAGTATGTGGGAGACTGTGGGGAGGATTAAAAACAGTAAATCACTGGGAAGGGAAGGAAAGAAATGTCTAGTTGTATTTCATACCATGGAAGGGAGATGGTTTGGAGGGCATAGGTAATGACAGAGTGGGAACTTTGTGGGTTACTCTGTGTTCTGTCTGTGAAGGTTAGATAGTCTGGTTAAGCACTCTTCTAATCCTGCTTCAGTGCCCATGATAAAAAGTGATATGGGCAATAGGTGTTTCCTATGTTGTGAGGAAAGAATGCTGATCAGATTTTTTTCATATTCACCAGCCTATTTTTTCTGCTCCCTTTTTGCATTACCTGTGGCAATATTACATGTTCTTTATTATTAAGAAAATGTAATCAAAATAAAAGCCATTCTATTTATATACATTGTTGTAAGCTTTAAACACTTCAGAACATGGCAAGAATAACTGTTTTTCTTCCTATTGTGAAAAACAAAAAAGGTCAAAAAAAAGGACATCTGCTTTTTTTCTGAAGATTAATGAAGGAAAATCTATGCTGCCATGGGAGTTAAATAGAATGTTCTGAGCTTCACATACCCCATTTAGGAAGCAAAAGTGTGTCTTGGCATACTATTTAAAAAAATAAAAACAAACCAGAACAAACCCAAACACAACCAAATTAAAAAAAGTCTCCAAAACAAGAAAAAAACCACCCCACCTTTATTCTTGACACATCATATATTGATATAAAGGAAGCATGTACAACTTATTACCACTTGTTTGTGGAAATGTATGGTCTAGCCAATGCCCTACTGTCGTATTCTCTTTCTGTAGTGGGAGAAAAGAGCAGGCTAATAATAGGTGTTCTGTTAGAAAAGCTAAAATTGACATCCCATGGACGTTAGTGACTTCTGAGGCACTGTTGTGTTTTCTGTAGTGCTTTTACTGGGGGTGGGAAGTTTGCCATGTTGTGGCAGAGGTGGTCAGATCAGTGTGCATGAGTAGATCATAAATTCAGAGGGAGAGAGAAATCTTCTGGCCTATCCATCATAAGAGGGTGCTTCACAGGAGTGCTCACAAAGTGACAGTCATTTGATCACTTCTATGTAAAGGCCTACTTACCTAAACACAGAATATGACCTGTAGAAGTAATCGTCTGCTGAAGGCTTTGAAGGCTTTGTATTTGTCATTTATAGCAGTCTGAAGTTAAAATAGGGGACAAGATGGAGGTATAGGTTCACACATCCTTGCTTACGCTGCTGCCCATACATACAGATGACCTCAATCAGTTGAAATTTGCACATATGAAGTTCTTGACAGTGTGTAAGAGATGGTCAGTCTGGTCCTATATTTTGATCTGTTACTAATTGTGTTCTTAGTAAATGTGGTTCTTACAGTTATTATTCACTACTACTGTATTTTAAATAGATACTGTGAAGAATCATATTTTTTTAAATAACTTACTGATGATTTTAACTAAGAAAAAATAGCTTTTGGTTTATTTTATGGATATCCAAATCAACTCTTGCTCATAAGGAAAAATAATCAGACCCCTAGCCTTGCTTCAGTGAAGTTGTTGAATTGTGATGACACAAACCCTGCAGTTTTTTCCAATGCTGTAAAGAGGTTGGGGTTTCCCACTATTGAGGGCTCAAACCTGATCCTAGAAAAGACCCTTACACTGTATGATGAACCCAAGGAATCACTAGGATTCTGCGTTGTTCTTTTTTTTTTTTTAAACATTCTTTGAAGTTCGACCTGCATAGCAAATGTTTTGGTATTTTTTTAAATGGCTCTTTGCCAAATTTTTGGGGTTTTTTCCTTCTGCTTTCAGAATGCATAGGCGGGTTCAGACAGGAAGCGTAGCCTGAAAGGCTAGGCCAAATCCGGAGGGATTAGCTGCAGCAAAAGGCTGCTCTGTGATCCTGAGTTACTTTCTTAGTAGTATGGCAGAAAAAGAAAACACACACATTCTTGTATGTGTCCAGATCTTTATGCAAAGCAAATCCAGCAGACAGATGGAAAATTAAATCACCCTGATAAGACATTTAGGAACATTCTTGTCAATATAAATGCTGATGGTGGTGTCCTTTTCTTTTGGGTTTTAAAAAGCAGGTGATTTTTATGAAACAACGTCAAAGTTTCTTTTTAACCGTAGTTTCCAATGATGGCATGGCAATTATTTTTTTCTACTGTGGCATTTGGAAAAGCTTTCTGCTTAAAAGGGAAATTAATACTTTTTGCTTAAGGTAGAAGTTCAAGGGTAAGTTTTCACATACTTGAAGATGTGTTGAAAATGGATAGAAAGTATTTTCCCCTTTTTTTTTCTTTTTCTCTTGTTTCACTTTCCTTTGTGACCAGTGAAATAAATTTGTTGAAAGTGCAAACACTTTAAACTTTTACGTTCAGGTACTTTACATTAAACACCTGGGTTTTTTTAGTGTTTTGTACCTCCTTATAATGAATGTAGACAAGTCCTTGGACTTAACTTAGATAATTCCCTGTATGGACTAAAGATCTTAAAAGATTCTAGGTTTATGTTTTTGCATGCAAATTTATCTGAAACTTTAGAATAAAAATAGCAAAGAAAGACAAAAAGTCTTAGAAGGCTACTTTAGATGGTCACCAAAACACCCTTATACAGAAAAAAGGAGAAAGCTTTGATTATTTTAGGGGGTGAGGAGTGCTGCTGATGTGCTGCTGTTCTTTTTTCCATGTCTAAAAAATAGAGGAGAGTTTATTGCATCTTTCACTGTAAGGTGTGCCGCCTTTTGTACTTTTCAAGACGTGGAGGACTGAAGGGGACATCCGGAGAGGTCTCACAATTAGCACTGATTGTAAAAATTTTAAGTTTCCTGCATCAAGATACTTAAGTGTCATTCCTAGTAAAACCTGTAAGAATAAGCCACGGTTCATGGTTTGAAACAACCAGCGCTCATGTAGAATAATAGCTAACTGGCATTTTTGCTGAGGGTCTTTTAAGTGCCTTCAATATAGCCAAGTTATTTTCTTTTGTTTTCACTGTCCAAAGAAGTCATCTGTTATGTAAATACTTCTATATAAATACCATATATTTGTCTGAAATAATGATTTCGTATTCAGAGTTCTAATATTGAGGCCAACGGACTGAGCTGTCACAGAGGAGAAAGGAAGATAATTTGCGATGTGCTGGAAGCATGTCAAAAGCCTTTCTCCCCTCCTCCTCCTCCTCCGCAAAAGGAAAGTGGCAAAGGAGTAGGTTGGTTGGGGTTTTTTTTCACCTTTTGTAGTTCTGAAAACAAAAGGAACAGCAGAGGTCGCCCCTGCATGGCTTAAATCGGGTTTAGGGGGCGTGGAGCGAGCTCTGGCAGAGGGTGACGCACCTTTGCCGCCCTCTGCGGACCCTCCAGCCCGGCCCCGCGGCATCCCCGACAGCATCATCGCGACTTGGGGCTCGGTGTTACCGGCAAAACGCTCTCATGGATCACTAGGCTATTTGTTTAATTAGCCTTCTAAACAGATTTGGAATTTGGAACGGACTGCCCAGGGAGTTAGTAGAGTCATCATCCCTGGAGGTGTTCAAGGAAAGACTGGATGTGGCAATTAGTGCCATGGTCTAGTTGACGTGGTAGTGTTTGGTCATAGGTTGGACTGAATGATCTCAGAGGTCTTTTCCAACCTAATTGATTCTGTGATTCAGTGATTTGAATGTGTGGTATACTAAGTAAGCGTTTATCACACCCACACATTTATATTTAGATATATAATGCGCTAATAAAATATTTACCTTAAGTATATCAGTACATAGAATCCTGTCTTTTAGGCATTTGTCTTCTGTCAGCATCATTTGCAGAGATATTGAATATTTTCCATCGATGTTATGTTGTACTGTATTCTCACAAGCAGTTTAAACCCAAATATGCTGGTTGCTTCTCTTTGGATGGGTTTTGTAAGTATCTGATTGAAGTGGCAGACAGTACTAATACAAACCTGAGAAACAGATCTCACACAAAAATATCCGAAAGTCTCAGTCTTTAAAGATGTGTGGGAACAGACTTAATTTTTTAATTCCAGTTCATGAAAAAATACAGTGTGCTGTTCCAGAAACTACAGTACACTAAAGTTGTAGCTGGTCACTTATTTGTGGAAAAGCTTTTCTATTGCAGAATGGCTCATCAGTCTGTATACTCATCTGAATATACTTATTTTGAGATGGTTCATAGTAGGTCTTCTGTACAGAGTTAGACAACTCAGAACAACAGGTTGCCTATGGAGGTTCCCATATGCTTATAACTGAAACAGAATCCAAATGTGCCAACAAATAACCCTGGACTATGAGTTTTGTTTTTATATTTCCCCCTCCTAAAATGTTTGAAAGGACTTGACATAAGGGGAAATTGTTAAAGTAGGAAAAATATGCTAAGATGGGAAAGCTACTGCTTTTCCTAATCAATATATGATAATAATGAAAGATCTTATGCAACCAGACATCCGTATTGCCTCCTTCTTAATCTGAGTGAAAAACATGGAGGTCTCAAAGGCCACGAAAGAGTTAGGATCCAAAGTATGATGGGATTCCTACACTTGTACCTGTGTTTAGTACCTGTTTGGACAGAAACATATGAGAATTTTTTGTGTGAACAGGTGAGCTTGTTATTTATGCAGAAGACTATGTCTGAGCAGATCAACCTGCAGGCTGTTCCCTGCAGGCAAGTGCATTCCTCCACTGAACTCCACAAGTCTTACTACATCTTTCCATTTAACAATTTTCATTGCTGTGTGAGCACGGGATTTGCCAGGATCAGAGGTTACTAGCACACTGCCTATACAGCTATTTCACTGTGGCCAGTGTTGAAATCTGTTTTTTATTTCTCTTTTGTGTTATTGTTGGTGGGAGATTTATTTCTATCCTGTTCCTGCTGTCGTTATTTTGTTAGTCTTTTGTGTTTTTCATTTCCAGTCTTAGGGGAGTTTAAGTCCTGTGATTCTAAATCCTCCTTGCTTCAAATGTAAGAGTGTTCACCTCTACGTCTATCCTAAAACTGTTATTACATCAGACAAATCATGTAATAATGTAACCAGCATTGGTTGGAGTTGGATTTGCTCACTGTCATTATTCCCAAACTGAAGCAGATGGTCCACTTTTGAGTCATATTTAATGTGAGGACCTGTTCCTTTGGCAGGTCTTGGAACTTGTTGTATAGGCACCCAGCAGGTCAAAGCAGCGTTCAGTGTCAACTCTACTGTGTAATGAAGCAGTTGGTCTCTCTGTATCCCTCCACCACACAGTACTGTGTCCTGTAGAGATCTAAATAGGTTTCTGTATTCTGTATAAAGGTATCTTATCCAATTC
The DNA here is from genome assembly GCF_001715985.3 of Manacus vitellinus. Lineage (NCBI taxonomy): Eukaryota > Metazoa > Chordata > Aves > Passeriformes > Pipridae > Manacus > Manacus vitellinus. Next base: position 41,167,530 of record NW_021938789.1, on the reverse strand, counting down.
TAGTTCAGTTCTCAGATGTGCTGCAGCCGTGCTACATGTTAACCCAACCTAATGAACCATGCTTTCCTCCTTGACATCAACTGGGAGCAAACCCACACAAAGATCTTGTGTTGGTTTTGTGCAATTGTAAGATGATAGGGATTTGTGCATGTGCTTGGCTTTTGGGATATGAGTAGTCACTGAAGCCAGTGGAACTGTTCATGTGTTTGACTTTAAACATGTTTGAAAGATCAGATCCCTGGTGGCCAATTCTGTTTCCTGATGAACAAGCAGATATAAAATCCAGTCTCCATGTCAGAGCTGTAGGACCAGTTAAATTGTTTTCACTAAAGTTGGTAAGCCTTTCAAGTTGGAGTGAGTTTAAAAAAAAAAAAGTACCTTTTGTGCAGACTATATTTATGAGTAGGATTAAATATTAAGTTAATTTACACAATTTCAGACTTATTGGTGAAAATATTAGATAAAGTTACAAGTCTTGAAAGAAACTTCTCAGCTATCTGATGTAATTTTTTTAGGCTTTGCAGATCAACTCACTTCTGTCTTTGGAAGCAGTAAGGAGACAAAATAATACATTTCCATATTTCATAAGAGAGAAGTTAACAAATTTTTTTTCCAGGTATGTATTTCCTTACAGTTTGGTAAATTTGGTAAATTCCTTTCTACTTGGTAAATTTGTACCATGCTTTAGATGTATTTTATGGTGGTCTTAAGGGTCCAGCCTACTTTTCTGTCCTGTAATATCACTAATAGTAATGATTCACTAAGGCAAATTGTCTTTGAATCCATGCAACCTTGATTTTATTCTGCATCCACCCTATCAGAGTCCATTTCTCTGCCACAATGGATGACAGAGGAGATATAAAATAGTTCAAATAAAGGTATGACTGTCTCAATCCCTACCACTCTACAGTTTTCAGGAAATAATAAATAATAAGTAATAAATCAAAAGAATTCCTGGAACAACAGTTCTGATTATAGTGTGACACAAGAAGTCCACGTAAGGCTGTTCTAACTCCCACTTACCCATCTTTTCTCCATCTCTGTCCCATTTCCAGAAACAACAGAACTGAAACCCAAGCCTATTTTGTTGGATTTGTCTGATGTAATGGTACTGGGCAGACACTTGCAATGGAAGGGAAGGCAAAATATAACCACATTAACTGGTTTCATAGGACTTAAAACTAGCACAATTCTGAAAAGATGTTTTTGTCCTGAGTATGTAAAAATATTTTGGTACTCCCAATAAAAACCCAAAGGCTATTTCAAAGCACTGCTGTTTGGTTTGGGTATATTTCCTGTGCCGTACTACCTTTTCCAAGAAACAAAAATCCCATTTACTTTTTTTCTTTTTTTTTTTTACTATTTTAACTTTACTATGGAAAACATTCAGTTTAATAAAGATACTGGTTATAATTTATGGAGTTGACTGAGATTAACTTTTATCAATCTAAAATACTCCTAGAAAACAACTTAATCATTTAAGCTGAAACCTTTTGCATCGCTACACTTGTGACTGAAAGTTCATTGTGATGTACCAAGTGAAAGTTTTGATTTCTACATCTTATCTGCTACATCAGGAAACAAAATAATCTGAATCTTAGGTATGAAAATACGAAGCTTCAAAAAAAACCACAAATCACTAGAGGGGGGATAGAGATTCATTTTGCGTTATAGCCACTTGTATCTTGTTTGAGTTTTTCACTAGAAGAAAATGCTATTCATATGCAATTTGCAACCACTGTAAAATACATACCAGGGTTTGTAAGGTCTTATATTTTTTACTCTGGATATAAGAACTTTTCCCAGCCTCTCTTGGCAAATGGTTACTTGAGCCCTAGTGCCAAGGAGTAGATTGACAGCCAGAGAGCAGTAAGCTCTGTGTGATTCCCATAGCCCCTCTGTTTCATTTTGATTGCAAAAATCTGTCCTCATGCCTGCTGCAGTGCAGACTTGATCAGTGTACATGTTGTTTCTGACCATTTCTTGTGTAAACAAAAGCTATGTAGTCCATCCAAATATGCTTTGTAGAGTCATATAAACCTCACTATCTAGGCAGAGGGACAAAATTCATGAGGTTTTTTCCAGCCTTCAAGATCTTTCAAGTCTTATTCTAACTCATTTGCCATTCTTTAAGACATAGTCAGTTAAGTGACTTTGCAAGTTGCTATAACTTGCTTTGATTCTAATTTTATTATTATTCCTTTTTATAATTACTTGAATATTAGGGGGAAAAAAAAAGCCATGTTGTAAACATCATTTTGGCCTTTCTTTCTTACCAGATATTCTAATGGAAGACACATTTCTTCAGATACTGATATTAAACTGGCAAAATACTAAAAAACACATAGATAATATTTTCTCCTTTTGAATTTCGCTGTTGTTCTGGCTTATTCATACTTTACATGTCTCTATATTTTTATTCTCTATTTTTCTTTCCCCCTCTGTATCACAGGTGGTCTACCATAAGCAGTAGTGCTTTTGTAAATCACTGCAACTCAGCAGATCTAGTCCTCGCATAGGTGGTATCAAAGCATTCTTCCTAATAGGTTGAATTTTAGTTTAATTCCATCACTGTGTGTATCTGCATGATTCACTATCTGGGTTGAATGTATGTGAATTTCAGTTTAATTGTTTAGAACCCGATTAGTAGGACAAGTTAGCACATGTGATACTGATCTACAGGAAGGGCTGGAAGGACAATTTGGGGAACTACAGGTCTGTTTGACCTAAGTTCTGGGAAAAGTTATGTAACAGATCGTCTTTGAGTGCCATCACATGGCACATGCAAGACAACCAGGGGATCAGACACAGCCAGTATGAATTCATGAAGGACATGTCCTACTTGACCAACCTGATCTTCTTCTGTGACAAGGTGTTAGTTACTGGATGAGGGAAAGGCTGTGGATGTAGTCTACCTAGGTTTCAGTAAACCTTCTGACACTGTTTCCTACAGCATTTTCCTGAAGAAACTGGATGATCATGGCTTGGAACTGTTCACTGGGTAGAAAACTGGCTGGATAGGTGGTGAGTGGAGTTACATCCAGCTGGCAGCTGGTCAGTAGTAGAGTTACCCAGGCCTCGTTGTTGGGGCCAGTTGTATTTAATATCTTTATCAATGATCTGGGCAAGGAGATTGAGTGCCCCCTTAGACAGTTCACAGGTGGCACTAAGTTGGTTGGAAGTGTTGATCTGCTGGAGGGTAGGAAGGGATCAGCAGAGGAATCTGGACAGGCTGGATTGATGGGCTGTGACCAGTTGTATGAGGTTCAATAAGGTGAAGTACCAAGCCCTGCCCTTAGGTCATAAAAACTCCAGGCAGTGCTACAAGCTTGAGACAGAGTGACTGGAAAGCTACCTGGCAGAAAAGGACCTGGGGATTTTGGCTGACAGCTGCTGAACATGAGCCAGCAATGTGCCCAGGTGGTCAAGAAGGGTCAGTGGCATCCAGGCTTGGATCAGAAATAGTGTGACCAGCAGGACCAGAGCAGTGATGTCTTCCTGTACTCAGCACTGGTGAGGCCACACCTCAAACCCTGTGTTCAGATTTTGGCCTCTCACTGCAAGAAGGACATTGAGGTGGTGGAGTAAGCCCAGAGAACTGAGCGATCTGGTGCACAAGTCTTGTGAGGAGTGGCTGAGGGAGCTGGGGTTGTTTAGTATGGAGAAAAGGAGGCTCAGGGGAGACCTTATCAGTCTCTACATCCACCTGAAAGGAGCTTGAAGTGAGATGGGTGTTGTTCTCTTCTCCCAAGTAATAAGCCATTTAACAAGAGCAAACAACCCCAAGTTGTACCAGTCTTATATTGGTTATTAGGAAAAATTTCTTCACTGAAAGTATTACCAAGCATTGGAAAAGGCTGCCAGGGGAAGTGGTAGAGTCACTATTCCTGGAGGTATTCAAAAGGTGTATAGATGTTGTGCTTAGGGGCGTGGCTTGGTGGCCTTGGCAGTGATGGGTTAATAGTTGGTCTTGATGGTCTTGAGGGTCTTTTCCAACCCAACCGATTCAATGAATTTATGGTTAGAACTGTAGGGTACCACAATCACTGTAAAATAATTTCTAATGATGAGATAAGGCACAACAGCAGTATGATGTGATTTATTCTCTCCATGCACATGACTGATGGTTTTCTTTGGTTCGGTTTGTTGAGCCAGACCATAATTCACACAGCAAAATCTGGTTTGCTTAGGTGCTTTTGGAGTGCTGGCTGCTGAAGTAGTACCTGCTAACAGCCCAGTCTTCCTGCGTGGGCCAGCTATTTGGTAGAATTAATAGCAAGGAGTCTATGAGCCAGAATCTACATTTGCTTTGCCTTTTTGTAAAGGTATGCTGACAGTGAAATAGCCCTCTCTGATATGAACTTATTCTGTTTTAGGAATGTACTACTCCTTTTGAGGGTGGGTTTGTTCCTAATGAAGTTTTATTATGGCCATAATCCCTCACTGTTAGAAGTTATGCTCTCACTCAAATCCTTTAAGGTTTTATTTTACAAACTACATATGCAGACTTGCAGTTGTCCTCTTTTACAAAAGTGAAAATATGAGTTTAGGGGAAAGGAAAGTGCCCTTTCTTTTTGTCTTTCAAAGAAGAGATTAAAAAATCCAGAACAGAAAGGGAACTTCATCTGATAGAGTGCTGAAGTGCCTACCTTGCTTTGGGCTTCACACCAGTACTGCTAATGACAGCAGACTGATTGATCTTTTTAAGTATGCACACTTGGAAAAATGAGATATGTCTCATTTTGGTGTAATCCACTAGAGAAGTCAGTCATGCAAGAACAATTTCTGTCCAGTAGATCGGTAGACAGATCAGGCCTGTGGTCAAGCTTTTTTTTATTCTTTAATGAATTTTTTTCATATTTAAATCGTTATATTTAATGGAATTACCACTTCATTTGTATTCCCAGAAAGAGTGATGTTTATTACTGGTCTCAATCTCTGTGAAGAAAAATAATCCTGTTTTAAATCAAACACTTGTTTATATGATCTAATAGAAAACACCAGACTCTATATCAAATTCAAATGGAAAACAGATGTATTAAATTGACAGTAAGAATAAATTTGTCACAGCTATAAATGCTTATTGAGATATATGTTTATATACATATGTGTATGTACATATATAATTTCTTCTTTCTTGAGGCTTGGTGGGGAGGACAGAAAAAGAACATTCCTTTAGAGAACATCACCAAAGGGATGCAGTGTAGTTGCTTCAGATTTAAAATTATCTTTAAAGAGAGTATGGAAACAGAGACTAGGCGCATATGAAATTTTAATTTAAGGGTTTGAAGATTTAATTTCAGGGTTGGAGAGGTTTAATTTTCTTAAGTAGTCCAAAATGTGTTTTGCAAAATTCTCAAACTACAAAGAATGTGGTAAGTCCAAAGTACTTGGGAAAAATGTTACATTGAACTGATACAAGACACTCCAGTTTGGGAAAGAAGCATCCCTACAATGCCTCGTAGCCAGCTGTCAGCTAGCAATTTTTTAGTTTAGATTATGGCCCAAAACTTGCAATAGATGGACTTGTAAGTCTTCATTTCCATACATCTTTCCTTCTCCAACACACTCTTAAAAACAGGTCTCCAATGCTGTACACACATTTAAATGTAACTGTCAAATTAATCCAGTCCTGAAGCACGTGAGTCTTTTCTTGTCCCTGTCCTGTGTCAGTTCCAGCTCAGTCCTTTAGTATCAGCAGGCTTCATTTCACTGTGAACTACCTATACAATGCAATTTTATCACCTTTAAAAAGGGTGATAGGGGCACGCTATACCTTTCTTCCACTATTCCAAAAATTTGGATAGCTTCTTTTTGCTTCACCATGCCTAGAATTTTTTCTGATCCTTTCAGAGCACATCTGACATAGGGACAGCAGGTTAACTATACATTTTAAAGCCTGTTTTGTACAAATCAGGTGATAGAGAATGCATGAATGGTACCTCTAATGTCTAAGCCCTCACAGAGAAGGAGGAATCCTGGAGTGACAGGTGAAGCTTCCTGATACAGGTCTTTTCACCAGGGGAGCTACCCAGCATCATTTGAGCCTTGAAGATGCTCCTGCACTCATGGTTACTCAGCCATAAATTCAGCTAGTTCTACTGCAGTGCCAATAAAGATTCAGCTATTGATTTGTACCCACTGCCACCCATAGTGGATTTATAGAGCAAAATCTGTTAATCTTGGCTGGTCATCTGTCATACATATCATCAAAACCACCTTTTCCTGATGCCTGTTTCGTCACTTAGTCTTTTCCTGATTCATTAGGAGCTAGGTGTTCACTGCAATACAGTATGTTGTGTTAAGACACCTAGAATTGAGGTATAAATTTCATGTCCTCCTTAATGTTTCAGATTTTGGGAGGTGGGAGATTATGCACAGTGTGAATAAGCATTAGTGACTTACAGAATGCATATTGGAGAATATGGTTCACTCTAAGCTTATAGATTACATAGTAGGATGGTGTTAATATTTTGATGGTACATGAAGAGACATTGGGCAATGGCAGTTATGTGATTGTTTCTAAAATCCCTGAATTTTCTTATCTTTTTGGGGGTAGCTATCTATTTAGGGTCTGTGCACACTGGAATAATCAAGAAGAGTTAGAGAAATTTTAGAATAGTATTTTTTTTTTCCCCTGGGGATAGCCTAGTGAAAAAGTAGTGACATACTCTCCTGAATTGGAAGAGAGCAGAGACACCTCTGCACAAACAGACCTGTCTCCAGCTTCCTGGTTTGTGCAGAATGAGCATTTTCTCCCTGTTTACTGACAGAGTTCAGCTGAGATACTAAGTGGGCACTTCACATCGAAGTAACCTTGAACATGCTCGTTGCATGTTCAGTACTTACTTGTTCTGAAATCTGAATTAATGGTCCTAAATCTAAATGCTGCATACTGCTGTTGTAATGTATCTTTCATAAGGAAATGAAGGCATGTGAAGTGGTGTGCCCAGGGATGCAGACAGGGTCATGAAGGAAGTGCAGGAGACTGATTCCTGACCCCTCATGTTAAAACACAAGTAGCAAGACAATGAATTACAAGCACATGAACAACTGCATAATATCCTTTTAGATTGATATTTAAAATAATAATGCGAAAGAAAAATTCCAGACATCTTTCCTGTCTGACGATTATACTCCCTCACTTCCTCCAAATCCTAGCACTCTCTTCTTGTTGATTTTATTTCAGTACCTATTATCTATTTCTCTAACCTGATCTTCTTTCTTGATTAGCTTTATTTTGTCTCCTCTAGCTTCAGTGTACTGCATCCTCTTACAACTATCTCATTGCTTTCCTTCATGATCCTAGTTATACAGGGATGTCAGTGACCCTTGGGCATATTTAAAACCTTTACATTTGAGGAATATGTAAAGGAGTAGGGAGGAGAGGGGAGACAGTCACAGCACCACGCCTGCCAGACTTCAAAAGGTGTTTAGACAATGCTGTCAGGCAAACTGTGTGATTCTTGGGACTGTTCTGATGGGGCCAAGAGTTGGACTTTGATGATCCTTGTGGGTCCCTTCCAACTCAGGATATTCTCTGATTCTATTATTTTAATATTGGGAACTTGAATATCTTATAACAATTCTTGTTATAAAACATTATAAGCCAGCTAACAGATTATTGTCACCTTTGATTTTGTTTCCCTGCCTACTTGATCTGCAGTGTTCTGTTATTTTGAATTGAGATTAACCCTCTGTATTTGTTCCAGGTTTAGGCTCGTAGTGTCTTTAATACTAATTAATAAATAACATAGTTACTCATAACTAAAGCTAATTAAGCATAGTAAAGATGTAACAAGTACATGCAGATGGATCAGAGTTTGTGAACTTCTCTTGTTTTGTAGCCTGGCTCTTATCCACAGTTGGAAACAGACAGAAGAAGAAACTCTCAACACAAATCCAGATGTGCACAAACAGGACATCTGTCACAAGTATGCATAACATGCATGCCCTTATTTAAGGGCAGTTGACCACTGGGGCTTTCTGTCTGTGACTTAGGTTTTATGAGTGCTCCTTCTATAGATTTTGCATCAGCCTGTGTAAAGTTCAACTAGCTCGTTCATGTTCTACTCCTACACTGTCATAAAGGCCCTTGCCCTCATATCAACAATACTGTTATCAGAGCATACTGTTATCTTATTTATTGAACTGGGCCAGTTGCACTGTTCGCTGTAGTTGTTATTTCAATTTTTATTACTCATTTATCTATTAAGTTGGAAAACAGAGGCTTATTACTACTCAGGAGGAGCTTCTGTATGAGTCATGTCGGTACAATGGTGTACACATAACACAGAAGGTGAAGAAGATGCAGAGTTGATTGTTAGCCTCCTCAACCATGCCATAATATTTAAAAAAAACCCCACAACCCTCCCCCAAAAAAACCAACCAAACAAAAAATCCCCACAACAAAACCGCCAAAAAACCCAAAAAAACCAACTAACCAAAAAAACCCAAACACCAAAGCAAAAAAACTACCCATCAAATCAGTAAGTACATCTAGCTTTGAAAAGTTGCTAAAGCAGTGGATTTAATTATAATATGTAGTGTTTACATTTCCAGAAAATCATAAATTTTCCCAAAGTGTTCAAAATGGGGTAACTATATCTTTTCTCTCGGTATCTGTTAACAATTTTAAAAGATATTTATAGGATTTTTTTTTCCCCGATAACATGTTATAGATAAACTTTCAAAATGACCTCTCTGGGCAGTAAGCAGATATTGCTAATTTTTAGGCCAGCTCATGAATTTGGTTATATATGAATACGGAAGTTTTGAAATATTGACAGGATATGATAGATTAATTTCTGTTTGCACCATTAAGTTCAAAACGCAGCAAAATTCTGTGTGAAAGAAAATAACAATGGATTTGTGCAGTTTCTCATCATATTTTTAACATGTTAACAGTAAGTGAGGCATTTCTAAATTACTATATGTATTGAATTTGCAGCTATGTAATTGTATTTTACTTATTGTCTGTATATCCTGAGGCATTTTTAGTATTTGCTTTTCAAGAAGGTAACAATTATATAATTAATTTGCTTAAACTGAGCGTTGTACTTCATAATAATCTTTGAGTTGTGCCTATACCTTTTTCTTCATCAGTATTCAGTAAAACATAGTATTCTTACAATTAGTATGTTTCAGAGTGCAAGAGAATGTCTTTCTTTTAAAGATCAGAGATGATTCTTGTTCTCCTTCTCACAGGCAAGTTGAACAAGAGAGAGAAAGATTAATCCTAGTGTTTCCATTCTTAAATCTCACTTTTCAGATTATACTGCTTTAGCACTAGAGTACTCAGTACTGCGTATTTCATATAAAAAAATTGTATTAATTCATGTTTTAGGAAATAAACAGGAATTTAAAATAAAATCCTCTAGGATATTTTGTTGTTTTGAAATCTTAGGTGCTTTATAATCCTTTAAACCTGAAACACTAACAAAGAGACCATTGTCACTAAATCAAATTCATCTTTGTTGAAACAGTATGCTGCAGAGTTCCTCATGCTATTCAGTGAGCAAGCCTTACCTCTGCTATAACTGCAATGCCTTAGTACTCCAATCAGTGATCAATTTGGATAATATCTTGAAAATTAATAAACATTCATGAAACAGTGAGTTGACCACTTCCCAGCTCCCTGCTTGAATAGTTTTTCTTTATCATTTCTGTAGACTGTTGCTTTGTTTAACGTTTAAGGTTATATTAGGTCAATTCCTAATACAATAGCGTATTTGGCAAGAGTAGATGAGGATTAATTAGTAATGTTTGCAGAAGACTTTGAAAATGTAAAGTGCTATGGGGACATAAATGAATGTATCTGCTTTCTCTGGCCTACGAATAGGTGGTGCCTGCAGAATTCTATTTTTGTACTTGGAAAACATTAGCTTTTCATGGATTTTACAGTAAGTAAATTTGAGTTTTAAGGTTAATTGTTTGTACTTTTAAGCAGTGGCTCATAACTCAAAAAATGTGTGACCTGTAAAAAATATTCAGATAAGTAGTTGGTTTATAGCAAGCTACACATATGAAATACATAAAAAGGTTCAAACAGCCAGTGGAAATATGTTAAGAAGTTCTGAAATGCAGATCTTTGAATCTACTGGATGTATTTTATAACTTGTAGTTTGGCATTTTCAGAGGACATTCAGGTCTTCAGAAGTATGAGATTATTTATGAAGCTGATATTATACAATTTATGAGTTTTCTTACACTGACTTGCAAATGTTATGTCTTCCCTGCAGAGAGTGTTTCCTGCTGTTCCTTCCTCTGTACAAGCCTTGTTGTGAGATAAAACCAGCTGAGGTGCTGGTAAGCTGGGGTAGGTGGCAGAATTAATATCCAAGTGAGCTATAGAAAAATCTTCAAAACATCATCTCTAGTACTTTAAGTGAACTAGATTTAAACTGCTGTTTCAGAGTGAAAGGTCACTGTGCCCAGCTCTATCTCTTGGAGACATTTGATCCCCCACACTTTTACCTTTTCCAAGATGTAGAATATACACTGGTATTTTCAACAGAAATCCCCTGTACAAAAAAGTAAGTTTTCACATCTAAACATTTCTAAAAAAGGCAAATGATGGATTGCACAGTGGGCATTTCTCCATCTTCCTTTCACGCCAACTTCAATAATTCCGCTTGTAGTTCTTGGAGATGAGATACAAGGCTTCAACTGATGACAGCAACAGACAAAAATTTAGAGGCAGTGCAATTCCTTCAAACAGATGTTTTCCAGACAAACTGATAACACTTCAACTTTCAAGTGACAACTCTTCTCTAAAATCTCTCTAACTACAAGAAAAGAAAAGGTATCATGTCATACACTGTCAGGTGTGAAGTAAAACTTGATTCATCTTTAGTGTTTGATTATTCCTCATTTACAGCTTGTGTTTAAACAAATAGTATTTTTTCAAACCTCTGATTTGAGGTTGTGGATGTCTCATATATCTTCCTTTTTTTCTTTTTTGTTAACAAACCCAATCATTTGCTGGCAATTAGGAATTTTCCTTCCTAACATCTCTTGACATCTTAATATTTTCTGCTCTCTTTAGAAGTAAATATCCCCTGTTTTTTGGGCTAGGGCACCATTAAAATTTCAGGTCATGTTATATTATGAATACATTAAGTATTTTTTTTATTTATAAGATTTTTTTTAAAGCAGCACAAAACAGTTGTAGGACAAGTGAAGTGTAGGGCACTTCACCTGCTTGGTATTTCACAGTTAAAAAAAAAAAAAGGTGTAAAAGCTAAACTGGAAAAGCATAATTTTAAATCGCTTATGTATTTCTCAGAACAAGGAACTCTGATCCTACCTATATATCCAATGTTTTGTTTCTGCATGCAACAAATATACTGTTAGTGGTAAAAGAGCTAATTTGATGTTTCTTTCCCTTTCTCATTTTGTTCTAAAGAAATCTGGCAGTATGTGCTGTGGCTTTTTGTACTCTATTGTAGTGTTTATTTCTCCTCACCTGCAATGCAAACTCTTTGATCCACAACTTTTTTTTTTTTTTGTGCTCAATGATGGAAATATTAACAACTGTAAGGACCAATGATGAATGTTCAATGGGGCAAATGTCTTTCCATAAACATTAAAAAATTAAAGCTTTGTCTACAAGATCAGAGCTTCAGAAGTTCCACTGTTCTCTGCAAACTGAAAAATATTTACTACTTAATAACATTGCATTAACCTAGAAAAGGCTAGCAGTACATGGCTAGACCTGATTCTCTGTTGTACTACATAATTGCCTTCTCCTTACAGTCTTTGAGAAACTGTAAATGAAGTTTCGTCCATCTGTATACAACCTCCTTTTAAGATAAAACAGAATACCTAGCCATAATGTAAATTCTCCTTTTTTTAAATCTTACCCCCACAGTTGTACTAAAAGTTCCACATAAATTTCCCTTATATGTGTTGGGTTTACCTGGAGTCTCATATATAGGAGGTTGATCTAAATTTGACAGATGTGTGTTCTGCTCTTAAAAATTTTTGATGGAAGTTTCTACAAATATTGCTGTGTAGGAGTTATGGAGAGTTCTGCAAATTATTGAATGAATAAATTTTTAAGACATTGTTTCTCTTTTTAAGATCCTTTTGAGATAGAATCCATGCTGCTCTTGAATGGGAGATTGAATAATGAAGTTGATGTCAGGCACGAGCTTTAGCCCTGCTCAACAATGAGGGATGTAGGGAGCAGGGAGCAATAAAAACAAAATAGGAGTAGTCCCCGTTCTTTTCGCTTTTATAACCCATTATCATTCTCTGTTAAGAGCTTAGATACCAATATAATTATTAACATAAAACTAATCCCATCTTCAATCCTTCCTGTAGTTTATATTCTTTTCTGTCCCAAGTTTGGAATATATTGTACTCGTCTAGGTGAGCTGTTTTCTGAATTCAGGCTTCCCTGGATATGAGTGCCTTGTTGCAATTTGTCTTCCACACCAGAACTGTTTGCTTATATGTGCCTGTACTTGTTGATAAACTTGTACTTTTGTTGCCTTTGGATCCTATGCTGCTATGTATTTTTGCTAAATTTGATGTAAAGGCGATAAGCTTTTCCAAGCCTACTTGAATCTCAGATTTTCACTGTCACTGGTAAAGGAAACACATAACAAGACAATCTGATTTTCACAGTCCTAACACTTCTGTAGACTCTTTCATATAACCATATCATCGCCACAATTTATTTCTGCTTTTGTGGGTGTAACCTTACACAAATATTTGTTTGTTATCATGTAAAACAAATCTTTGTTCAGCTAGACACTGGCAGTTTTAAGAGAAGGTTGTTGATCAGAAAAAGACTTTTTTTTCCTAATCTCTGGTTCTTTTCTGGCAGTTAGGAGGATCAGTGTTTAGATTATTTCCAGAGGGGGGACAACCCTTTCTGCAATGACTGGAAAATGTCAAGGGGTCATCTGAGAGTGCATTCACTGTTTGAGCCCAGCAGGAACTTGTTGAGGTTTTTTTGTTGCTTTTTGGTTTAGTTTTTTAAAACTTCCATTTCATCAAGGTTGTCACAACCTGGGAAAAATTAAGGTGTTGCAGAATGGCTAAAAATGTTTATGAACCTTAATGCTAGAATGTTTATGAAGCTTCACACTAGACAAACTGGGAGCCACTATTCTTGAGTCACAAACTGAAATACCCCCAAGGCCAATGAGAGTCTTGTCTGAATTGCAGTCACCTTTCCTTTCAGATTCTGCATCAGATAGAACAACTGGCTCTACTGATTGAATGCATTGATCATTGAAGTGGCAATCAGAGTATATAAGTGAAGAGACATTGAGTAAAGGAGGTTTGAGGTTGTTTTTTGAATTGTATTACCTGCAAACCCTTTTTTTTCCCCCCTCATTTCAACTGATTATTCTTCAGTGAGGAAAGGCACCATGGCAGTATTATACTTCATCCCTAGCCTGACTAGTGTGGCAAAACTAGTGTTATGAACATAAGGTTCATAACAAAGGCTGCAGTTATTTCTTTCCAAAGCAAAGAGAATACAGAGCAAGGAAAACTGTGAACTTGACTGGTGCTTTTGCTGACCACATGCTTCGAAAACTGGGAGAGCCATTGTTTTCTGTGTGGTCTCAAATCCCCAAAGCAGGCAAGTATCTGTTGTGTCTTTTGCAGTAACGGGGCGGTCTCAAAAGCTGAGAAACATGAAGTCAATAAGCTGCAAATGCAGAAATAGCATCTTGTGCCCAGCTTTTTGGTGTGCCCAGGAGGTTTCAGGATCTCCCAATATAGTAAGAGGTTGTGATTAAAAACCTGAGTGAATGAGCATGCTGCTTGCTCTTCATAAAAGATCTTGAATGCATATATGTGCAGATATGGGGCTTGAATCGCCATAAGGGTTGTAAAGTTAGTAGTGAAAACCACAGGATAGATACTCAGGTTGTAGAAATTTGTGTAACTCCATTGAGATGTTTATTCCAAAATTTATCTCGATAGAGACAGTTTCATACTACCTGGAAATTTGGTCACAAATCACTGTGAAAAGAATCCTGACAGGGTTGCTTCCATATTTTAAGATGTGTAATAGATCACCTGTACCATATACCTCATTTACAGAGCTTACACTTTGTACTGTCTTGATGAAAGTTATGGGAATACAGGCCATGTACAAAATTGCCATTTATAGGAAATCCTGTTTTTCTCTCATTTTGGTTTTGCTTTTTCTCTCCAAACTGCAGCAATTTGTCTAAATGAAAGGCTGTGCAGGAGATTCCAGGAACCAATTTGCATGGCCCTGTTGGAAATCATGGTCAAAACTACTAGCTGTTAATAATATGACTTGTATCTCAGCAGGATGCCCTAGGAAGTGGATTAGCAGTGCTCTAAACATCATCAGGGATAAACAACAGGAAACTCGCCCGAGGAGAAAGTGCCAGTAGCTTGACATAAACTCCCATAAAGAGCTTCAGGCAAGACTTGCTCTAAATAAATATCCCAATATTGAATCGGAGGGACTTTAAATTCAGTTTGCAAGATTGCCAACACATGTCGAAGTTCTTCCCGGGGCCTGGCACTGCTATAACTTCCCTCCAAAGCAAGCAAACAGTAGTGGGCTGGAGAAAAGCTTTAAACATGGATTTAATTTCTAGCAAATGAAACATATGTCTTTTTGAGAGCTTTCTCCTCTTATACCAAAAGACAAAGAAGTAAAAGTCCGATTGTTTCTTGATCAGCCTAGAGATTTTCTTCTTTAGAATAAGGAAATGTGCTACTCTTTATTTAAGGAGCTTCTTAAAGAAGAAGAGAAAAATTGTGCAAGGGAGCTCATGCTTTGAGAAAGCACACATTTTGGACTAGTAAAAAAACCATACTTCTACTTTGCTATGGTCAGTTTTGGTTCAGGAGCACCAAGGAAGCATACCCACGAGTCATTTCATTGTCCTGCAGTGTTGTTTGCCTGCTTTTCCAGTGCATGCATTATTATGGCTTCTAGACCATAATGCCAAAGTTGTATTCTCCACAGAGAAATCACGGTGGATACTCTGTTTACTTTGGATTTTTGATGGGGGCATAATACTTCTGAGGGATGAAGCTGCAGGTGAATTACATAAGGCATATGCAAGCTGGTAGAACCATTGCCTTAAATCACTGCACCATGTATTTTATATACTCAGGTTAGGAAAACTATATAAGGAATGATTTTAAAAAGTAAAATATTTGTGACTGTTTTACACATCTTTCCATCTTAAGTAAGACATTCTAGCTGCTCTGGCTCCAAGAAGACAGGGATTGGGGAAAATCCCCATTTTGAAGTCCTCAGTCTTGAGACATTAAGGAGTTAATGGCAGGTGCTCTGTGTTCAGATAGGAGCTCTCACATTTCCAAAGTTTGGTAGCATTTAGGTGTGTATAAATGGATGCGATTACTATAGGGCAATAATTAATTTTGCTCCACAGTGAATTGCATAAAGGTTGGTTTAAATTTTATGAAAGGCATTTCAAGTAATCTCTGATCTCTTTGCTCATCATCTCCAGCCTTACCTGTCAGTGTGGAATGGCAAGCTGTCCCTTTGACAGAAATCCTATGAAAGGACATCTGTGCTGTGTGACAATGTCATATGGAAGGATTACTGGTTCAATAGAGTTGAGTTTTGTTCTTGTTCAGGCAGATGCATCTGTCAGTCAGGCTAAAAAAAGGAACCAATTATGGCAATAATTTTCACTTTGAAATTTCCATGCAAATACAGTAATAAAAGGAACAAAAAATTATAAACAATTTCTGCCAAAAGTATGGTTCATGTAGCTGTTGAAAAACAGCAGTAACTGCGCTTGGAGTATCACATGCATGATATTAATCAAGTATGAGAAGGAAACATTAGTACAACAGATATAATCTTATTTGGCTGTATTTTGGACAGCTTCTAAGCACAACTTGAAAAAGAGTATTTAAAAGATCACTTTCCAGTATGGCATCTCCCCATTTTTTAACAAGCTATTTTTTCCTCCTTTCCTTTTTTATTTCTCTTTCTGTCTTCCAGACCAGTCCTCTCATTGGATCCTGCCTCTTTTTGATGTGTGTGTGCGTGTGTGTGTGCGCGCACGCGCATGTGTGTGTATGCACAACACTTTCTTTTTTTTTAAACAAACTGAAGGAAAGAAGTTTAAATAGTCTTACCACTAAGGAATTGTGTGACTTCTGAATTTTTTTGTGTATGCTAAATATTTCCTTTCAATTGTTACAATATTGCATATCCACAGGGGAGAATATGATAATTGTCTCATGCACATGAAGGCCTTGTGTGTGGTAAAAGGCTGGTTTGTAGCCAGGTCTTCTGCTCAACTGAATTTTGAACACAAAGACCATAATATCAAGGAGCTGGATCCTTAGAAACATTCATATAAACACAGTGATAGTGGAAAACAGATGTCTCAGCAACTACTGCAGCTGAGAATGTTCTTTTTTTTGCAGGGGGATGAAAAAGAAAGTTTCCATGGTTTTAAGATACTCATTTTTTTGGTGAAGTATATCAAAGTTTGCCTCCAATAATCTGTAGTTGTTATTTATATCTGCCAAGGAGAGCTATAAATTCAGCCTTGACATGGTTTCAATAGTGTGAACCTCCAGATCTGCTCTAATCCCAAGATTAGATACTGAAGTGCTGCTTCCATTGTGCAGTATTATCACATACTATCACTTGGCCCTATTTCAAACTGTAGTTTTATTGACAATACTTTCAAAGCTGTTGCTAAGTTGTGAGCACTCTCCTTTATCTGTTGCTGCTTTTACAACTCGAGCTAGGTATACTTTCTTGCAGGAAGCACTGTGCTAATAATAATCCCTAGACAAAACGATGATATGTATTTAACCTTTTTTCATACAGGAGGCTCTGTTCTATTCCCAGACTCTTTTGCATCCTTAACAAGTTAAACTGATTTTCTCTACACCCTCTTGTTATTGTCACTTCTACCTGGGCAATTCTTCAAAGCAATCCTAAAAAGCTCTATATTTATATAATGGAACTATTTGGTCTAAATTTAACTCATGTTGTTGGTGGTTGTTCTTCCTTTCCCAAATATCCTGGTTCATTATTACCTTCAGTCATAGGACTTTTCCACAAATTGTGGTTGAATGGGTCTGTTTTAATTTCCATGAGACATGTAAGGATTACATGCAAAATAGAGATGAATAAAATAACAGATGCATCCATTAACTGAGGCAGACCAGAGAGCAAACTCAAGTTATATGTGCTTGCCTGTCACAAATGAAAGGGATGCATTAATAAATTCCTTTGCCATCTATAGAGGAGAAAACTGCATTTTGTTGAATCCTTTGGGATACAAAGGGCCTAAACTAGATTTTGAGAACCTGCTTGGAAGAGACACTGTAAGAAAGCAACTGCTCATCCTAATGTCCGGTGTGAGTGGCTGCCAAAACAGCTGCTGACAAAGCTGTGTTTATTTTGGGAAGGTCTGTTAGCTGTTTTGCTGCCAATGCGCTGAATAGGTTACAGCCAAAAGCAGTGCTGCCTGGTGTGGGGGATATGACACAGATGATCACTTCAGAAGAGAAATGTGGCTGTGCAGCTGCTCCTTTGAAGGCTTGGTGGCAGCTCCGTTTCTTTCTCGGTCCCACACCTACATCGTTAACTGGAGGGAGGTCAGCAGTCACCTCTGTTTACTCGCCTGCTTTTTTTCCTTTCTTCTATATCTGTCTACAAGATGTCAGGGTAGGGACCACTGCCTCTGTTTCATTTTTGTAATACAGTTGGCTCTGTGTTTTACACAGACAGTGTGATTTAAGAGCGTGAAAATAGAGTCAAATACTGGGAAATCTTCAACCATCACTGCTGTGCTTATAGCTCATCAGTAGGATGGGACACTGCCCTCAGACTTCATTCAGATGCTGAAGTCTGCACAGATGTGTGCTTTGACAACAATAACAAAAGATTTAACTGAAATGAAGAGTACAGATGCTGCATTTTCCTATGTCAGAGGCTTTAACTTGATGTGTTCTGCAGCTTAGAAAAGTAAATACTGATTCAGAAAAATGACATCTACACCTGCACTTCTCCCATGTTTTTAAAGGCCAGAAGTCTTAAAACGTACATTGTTATACCTCTGATCCACTCAGGGTCAATTTGCGTAATGTGGTGTTCTTTTATTACAAGCTTTAGTTACAAGGAAATAATAGGAACTCAATTTTTCAAATCACTCTAAGTTAGCACTCATTGACATACATGGTATTGTTTTTATGAGACTTTAAAAAAGCAGTTTTTCTCCATAGACACAATAGCAGGAAGTATTTCTTTTTAGTAATAGCTGAAACCCTCAGTAGCAACTGAGAAGTCTGCTTTGTTCCCAGATTTATCTTCTGTACTCTCCTACCTGTTGGGAATGTTGTCAATAAGCATAACCTCATATGATGCACACTGATTTGATTGGTATATTCAAGACACAACCAGTTTTTCTTCTCTGATTTCCCTTCTCTTGTGAATTATTGAATTGCTCATACCTCTTGGTGAATCTGTATCCCTGAGTTTACAATCTTATTGGTATGCTGCTGCACCATGAAAACAATTTAATACACTATCTTACAGAAGCTTTTCAGAGCAATTGATTCTGTGCAGAGTCTGTTCTGTATTTTCTAAAAAGTTTGATTAAAACAGAGTAATACAAAAAGGGTATGTAAAATTGAGTTGCTTATCAGTGAAAAATATTCTGTTGCATTTCCAGTTTATATAGTATAAATACTGCGAACACTTGTTTATACATTTACACCCAAATAGATGTAGAAAAGTCTTAACTTAGAGTCTTGAGCAGCCTGGTTTTATACATATCAAAGTGCTTATGGGAAACATGGATCGTGGCCAATAGCACAACTTCGCTTCGCTTCACTTCACCTCATAGCTAGGACATACAGTTATATTGCCTTACACACATACTGGGATAAAAATTTTTTGTATGAAGAATGAGGATTTCCCTCTGAACATACAGCCTGAATTTAGCTGCCCTGCAGACCTGAGAGTTAACTATCTAGGAGGTATTTATTGAGATTCATAAATATCTTTATATTTTTAAGTGAGCCTATGCATATGTCTTTGCTTAATGCTTGTGTTTAATCATACCCTTCAAATAGACATTTTTGCTCCTTACTTACATTGCAGTGTACTTTTGCCAGTCTTTCTGTGGGCTGTCCAAGATTGCCAGCTATGATATTCATCTGGTTTACTGTTTTGAATTTACAGGACTTGAGTGTCTAAGGATACCATGCCATATAAAACAAGTCTTTGGGTTTTGTTAGTTGTTGGAAGGACAACAAAGATTGTTGGAGAAGATAGCTGCATGAATGATACCTGTGGTGCAGGGACCTCAGGTTCACAAATTTCTGCAGAACACTGGCCTGCAGTCACAAATACTCCTGGCAATCCAGGCCACCTGATAGAGGTAGAGGTGCAACCTAATGTCATTCCACTGTGAACTTCAACATTGAAGAAGATTGTTTGATGAGAAAAGGTTTTGTCAGTGTTCTGCAGAATGCTTCTACTGTAGTCTGATTTGGGGCTGAGAAGGCTGCAAACAGAAAGCAAGAAAACCTGCAGAACAGGTGGGCTATGAATGTCCAGGAGATGACCTGTGCATAATCTTAATGCCCTGTATGATGATAGTGACAGTTGTAGATGGTTGCAATTACCTCAGAAATGTTTGTAATGTTATCTCTGCTTTCCTGTAGTGTGGCAAGCATCTACAGTCTAGATCTTCTGTGATTCCATTAAGTTATACTGTAGGGGTGTAGTGGTACTATGGACTTACTCCAAAATAATTTTGGAGTAAATAGGACTAAAACAGATGTTTACACTTAAACTTGTCTCCTGAGTTGCTCTGTTACAATCACTGGTTTTTGTGGGGTTTTGTTGTTGCTGCAAGAACTCACTGTGCACTCTCTGGTTGAATATGTCAATTTAAACTGTGGTAGGTATAAGTACCTACCTACAGAGGGAGCAGAACAGGTGGAGAACTCGTGATAAATCTTTTCAAATAGTCAGGTCTACTAAGAGTTAAAAAAGGCAATGTGGCTAGCTGAGCAAGATAATAAAGCTGAAGGGTCTTACAGCAAAAATTGCTGTTACTACATCAAATGAAAAACATAGGAGTTTGCATTAGTTCTCCAAGTGGAAAACAAGAATATTAGGCTCTATACTGGCATGATGAAAAGGATTGCCAAGGAGAAGCCTTTTGCTACAGAGGAAAAAGGCAGGAATGAAGTCACAGTTGCAATAGCATGTTTTCCTGAGAGACTTGGGGAAGTGGTCTGAAGTGGGGATTATGAGCCAAAGCTGAGAGAGAGATAAGGAAAGGATAAAAGAGTGTATGTGTCTGCCTCTATGTGTGTGTGTGTGTGTGGAGCACAGAGGATTGGAAAGAGAACTGAGCACCAATTTCCTGCTCACAGTCCCTGGCTGGAACTTACAGAGCAGGTAGAAAGAAGTCTAGTTTTGAGAAAACCCAGTACAGAGGTGCTTGCAGAGTGAAAAACTGTAAAACTGCTATGTCTAAGGAGAACAAGCAATTACTGAAATAAATCCCTCTTTTATCAGTTAGAGTCACTGAAAAATAAGAGGGTTTATGGTTGGATGTAGTGTGGAGGACTTAGTGTAAGACCCCATATGACTGAATTTCTCAAAGTAACATAAGTATCAAAAGGACTGTCTATAATAAGGACTTTGTTAAAAAAAAAAAGGCCTTTGGCTTAAAAGGAATATTTCCTGAAGGGATGCTGGAAATTTCTAGTTACACCCTGAAATGATAGATTGTTTAACATACTGAAATAAGAGCAAGGTAAGACTGAGAAGGGAAGTAATGAGCTTCACTGTAATTGCACTGAAGCTCTGAGAAGTATGTGAGCATTGCAGGCCATGCAGCTGGCCTTTGTAGGATTGTTCTTAATTGGTGGAATAGATCTGCAAACTCTTTTGCAGCCAAATCAATATAGCCATAAAGAACACAACCTGGTAAAATAAGGACCTGTTCCTGTGAACACTTTCCAAGGGAGTGGTCATACCCCTGACACAAAAATGAATACTGCATTTGATAGGTCCCAAAATGGAAACCTCAACCTCTCCCCATCATCATTCAAGATGTCAATAGGTGGGGTTTTTTAGAGGCCATTGTTTTAGATATTCTTTAATTATAAATTATTTTCAACATATTAGACTGTTGAACACAAAAGGAAAGCAGGTATTTGCGAGGTATTTGGAAACCTGTACTGTTTACAACACAGTAGCCCTAGAAGAATGGGACTGTATGGCTTAAAAAGCAATATTAGCTAAACCAACCATTAGATATGTCATAGGGCTAAGAATAGCTCCTTCATCATCGTTCTGTCAGCATGTGAAGGGGTAGGATTTCGCGAGGTCACACAAGAACTTCAGTCCGAAAAACCCCAACAGCTTCATCAAGAAAAGCTAATGCAAGAAGCTTCTGAAGCACTTGGTGAAATTTCTGCTTTCAGGGGAAAATTTCCTTTTTACTTCATTGTTAAATTCCATCATTAATACAATAGTATACAATTAGCAATTACTGTAATGCAAAGGTTGTCTACAAGAAGGATGCTTTTTTTGCTTATAAAAGACAGCCTCAGATGTCATCTTTGTAGCATGCAGCTCCTCTGCAGGCCACTTCCCCTTATGCTAGATCTCTTTGACCTCTTTTCAAGGACAGGCCCAGACATGACACAAATGCATCATTTTCATTTGCTAGTATGACATGTTCACTTTCTGCACATGCAAGTGCCTGTATATGATGAAGGTATAGGAATCCTGGCTTCCATGCATATAGTCAAATCAATTTGGAGAGAGACTGAGTGTTAGTTGTGTGCCAATTTTAGATTTGATACCAATGTTAAATTTTATATGAAACTGAAATAAGGAGTGGCTGATATGAAGTTGCGGTTGTTTTTAACTCTTGCTCATGCCACTAGATTGGAGCATCTTTTGCCAAATCCCCCAGTAGCCTTTTACTTACCCTCTCTCAGTAATGAAGATGCTGAAGAGAAAAGAGATCAGAGCTGATTTGCTTTGGCTTGTGTCTTTCCTCTGTTGATTCTAGCTCACCTTCCTCTTTTACTTGTTCCTGCCCCTGAGCAGCCTGGGAACTTAAAATGACCTCTTGCATTCAGCAATCCCCTCCATTTAAAAAGTATTATTAAACTCTCCATGAGAGGAAAAGGTTGTGTGGTTGGTTTGGTTTTGAGGGGTTTTTTGTTACTCTGAATTTCTCCTATCACTAAAAGCAATAAAGTAAAACAACTCTGAATGTGGTGAAGTAGAACATATTTTTGAGTATGCTATAACTGTTTAGGTGTTGGTTACCTATAGTTCCTCTAAAAATATGACTTAACCTTTCTAACTCTAAAAAGAGTTTCATGCTACAGTTTTAACTTTGGAATATGACTATGGCTTTTTATGGCATTTCTTCCTCACAAATAAAATTATATAATGATACCTCTTCTGTTTTACCTTTCAAAGTCTCCTTCAGGACTACATGGCTTTTTAGGCTTTGGTCTGTAATTTCAGTTTAGGAATTACAAATTGATTTAGAGACTCCAATGTCCATCTGTATATTTTTAAGTGTTGTACTAGCTGAAGTCTGAGCGCTGTAACACGATAAGTAACCTACTTACCCTTTAACTTTATTACTTCAAAAAATGACTAGTGCTCCAGTTTGTGGTATGTTGCATAACACAAGACTCCCGTGTATGATTTATAACATTGACATCACAGTCTGTGCTGGTTAATGTCAGCCCTGGACTGCTGCTTTATATCAGGAACTATCAAGCTTATTCGTTATCAATAAATAAGAAATGCCGAATAGTTTCATTTAGCTTTTTTGAAAAATGTTGTACTGTTTTTTATTTTGAACTATAGGTATTTATTTAATTATCTGATTATATTAATTACGGAAGGAAGAAAAACAAAGGAAGTAACTCCATTTTCATAGTATTTATTCTCATTGGCAATATCTGTTTTTCCTTTCTGCCTCCATGTACCTTCGTTTGAGGCTAAATTCATTCCACACAGATGTGAGGACTCATTGATGGTGGCTTTTATTTTTTTAATTCATGAAGTTGCCCTGTGTCCATCTGGCCCCCTGCACAAGTTAAAGCAGTTATCGAAACCTTGCAGAGTTGAGGGACTGGGGTGAAAGATAGTCCATTCTCCTCCCATCTTAGAAAGCTCTTGCTGCAACTAACTTTGCATCTACAAACTTCCCCTTGGTCCTTTGGAGGCAAGCAGAGGAAAGACTTCCATGTGGCCATGTGCTGGGTTAGCATGTCATCAATCAGCTTCAATTCATGACAAAGAGAGGTGAAAGATTAGCTGTGCTTAAATGAGCCCCTCTTAGCCCATCCATGGTGGTGACTGTGGGGTGGCATCCTCACATCTGGTGTCTGTCCAGCTACTTGCAACACTTACTGATGTCACATATGTTCCTGCTCCGATGTCAGCAGGGTTCTTCTAATAATACAGTTTCATGGACTGGGTCTTTCCTTTTATCTGTCTGTGTGTTTGTCTAAAACCTTACTGTTTTGGGAAATAGGAAATCACTTTAGGGATGAAGGAAATATTCTTGTACAAATTAAAAAATGGATTTGGGTTTCTTAAAGTTCTCGTAAGATTTATTTTTATATAAAACAAATTACATTTATTTAGTTAAATGGTGCTGGATCTTTTCACTACTGGCTAAGTAATTAATGGTACTGTCCACATTTTTAATTACTCTGATTTACTACTAGAATTTTATATGTTAGAGCAATGGCATGGTACTCGTGGTGTCATTTCAATTATTATTCTAAATTGGACTAGATCATTACATTGGGCTATGATCAAAGGTCCTCTTCTAAATCCTATTAAATCTTGAACCTCATTTTGTCTTTTTTTTTCCTTGAAGTTCTCTGAGGGAACATCTCTCTGAGGATTATTTCTGAGAAAGTTCTCTGATGGAGCATCTCTCTGAGGATTATTTCTGAGAAAGTTCTCATTTGTTCAAACAAAACTTGCTGGTCTGACAAAGATTATGCAGTTGGAAAACATAAGGAAATTAAATGTGTTGTTGTAAGCAGGAGATGTTGGTAAAGCTTTGCAGAACAAGAAGAGTTATCCCCAAACTCTTACAGGATCCACTGAATCTTTTTTTTTAATTCATGGCACCCAGTTTGTAACAGGAACTTCTTTTCTGAAATTCAGTGTGAAATTAGGTGGTGAAAGTTAATAGTTTTTCTCATTCTTCTGGGCCCTATGACATTTAATATGAAACATAGGACTTGAAATATTGGCTTTAGTCACATAATTTAGACCACTGAATATATGCAAATTTCAATATATTTTAACTGTATTGTAAGGTCATTTTTCATGGTTATATTGCAAGTCTCATATCTTTTATTTACTTAATGCTTGACATTCTAAATGTGAGAAAGTGAGAACTTGGTTTCCAGGGCTTTTTAGTGACCTTCTGTGGTTAAATGTGATTTTAGTTTTCCATCAGAACAAAATTTCATAACAAGAGAAGGGAAATCAAAAGAACACAAAATGCTGAGAGGAGGAGAAAGAAAAGAACAAGACTTTATTTGGGGGAGGTAGGCCCTGAGCCATCTTCCCTGGCTGAACCTACTTTAGGTTGGGGGACTGGACTACAGACCTCCAGAAGTGCCTTCCAGCCTCAGACATTCTGTGATTTGCTGTCCACTTCCACACGATGTCGTGGATCACCTTTGCTGGTGATTTTTTTGAGCAACCTTAAAACACTCGTTTCACGAGAGCAGGGTATCAAAATGTGCTAAGCGTTTCTGTTGGGCTTTTGTTTTCCATTGCTGAATCAGTCACTAACAAACTATCACTGACAAACTAGCCTTACTGCTCTCAAAACTATTAATCAAACAGTTTGGGTGAAGGTTTTTGGTTTCTGCAGGTCCATGTAAGTGTTTCTTCTGTGCATTAATTAACTATACTGCGTTATGCCCTACCACCTTCTGCTTGTACATGTTCCTTGAGATAAATGATTAGAGATCTTTCTGGGTACTGTAAATAAACACTAGTCATCTGCTTTCTAATAGGTAACATGGTCCTTGAGTAAAGGATAGAATGAACCTGCCCTGTTATTTACAGATATTTTCTGTTTATTATTTGTCTGACTTCAGTGTGAGAGCTTTTATAATGTAGTGGACCAGCTCACTAACTAGATTGTAATATAAAAGACTAGATCATTACAATACTTTATGCATCTAATTGTATTTGTGTTGGATGATAGATCTATTAATGTCAACTCAAATACTTGCAAAAGCCTTTGTAGAACAGCAGTGATGGCAAATACTGTCTTGGATTGGAGTCTTGTAATTTATTCAGTTAATAAAAAGAAGATACATTACTTGCTAACAAAGAGCATGGAGATTTTGTGAGTAAAACATGTAAAACTAATGGTGTTGAAGCCTTTAGGTTAGTACAAAAAAATATTAACTGAATTAAAATAGAAAATCTTTCCTGTGTCGTCTTCTAAGGTATTACAGTTTCTCTACACATAGGGAAGTTACTACATAGTTAGGTAAACTGTGAATGTATGAAGTATCAGCTATGCTATGTTAGCTTCCCCATATGCACACATAATGATAAAATTAGTTCCAGGTAGGAGGGATTATCCCACTTTCAAAACAGAGTAAAAAGTTCTGCAGACAGCTGCCTACACAGGAACTGTGTATGTGTTACTGACAACATGGGAAAATTGCACTGAATTCTTGTATAGTGAGTTCCCCATGGAAACTAAGGCTTAGAGAGTAGACTCTTTGCAGCAGAAACCTGGTTTTGCCTGTGAATTAGTGGGAAGCATCTAGCAAAGATTTGCATACCATTGACTAATTGCCCTTTTCCTTTTACTCTACCTAAATTATGGTTCTATAATTTTTGCCATATATATACAATTCTTGTATTTCACTTACCTATTGGTAGTAAAACAATTTCATTCAAAAGCTTTTCACAGAGCAAGATTATTGAAGTTGGCTGTGAGATTAGAGCATTACCTACAAATGTGATAATATGCAAGTGTGGCTTAAAACTGGGAGCAAACATCTGGAAATTTTCCAGTAGATACAGACTGAAGCCAGTTACTCAGTTGCTCTTCATTTATTTGAAAAAAAAAAATATTTTTTTAGAGCTTCAGTTTTCAGCAATAAAGAAGGGGAATCTGTATGTGTAGCTAAATACATATTTAAAATGTATATATTTAAATCTTGTGTAGTGATATATAGCATTCTTATATATGACAACCATGTATCCAGATAACTATATATATATATATATATATAATTCAAATATGAGAACAGCCAAAACAAATGTAAATATGAATCTGAGCTGCTTGTCCATCCCTTAGTATGAGAGATCAGTGTGAAAACCTGTCTAAACTTGTCTAAATTTCATGCCAGCTTTATAGGGATGCCTATGACTAGGAAATGGTGCAAAGCAGTGTAGAATTGGACTCCTATTTCTTTTAGTCTGTTTATGATATTCCTTGTCATTACTTTTGTCATTCACAGTTTCCACCTTCAAAGCATAGGTCATTTAGACTTGTTTTGTCTTGTTGCCTAAAAGCCATGTTTTAATGATAAACCTCCACCCCATACCAATCTTTTTTCTGATGAGAGCGAAATACTCATTTACAAATTTCACCAAACCTGTTTGATTCATGGGTGGCTGTGACCTGGCAGTGCAGTGTTTGACAAAGGCCATAATTCATTCAAGAGCCCATGTAGCTTTTATTTAGAAAGGCTTGGTTTTGAAAGGAATTAAAAGGAGCAACCTTCCTAAATAATTTCTAAAGTACCCCATGATGCACTGCTTTTTTAACATCCAGAAAAATCTTGATTTTTGTTTATATGCTTACTTGATTAGTTTATCTAGAAAAAAAGACAGGTTGCTTCTATAAATGTGATTTATCATCTACCTCTAGCACAAATAGAATTAACTAATATTTTTCAGACCAAACTAAAACTTGATAATTTGTTAGTATTCTTTATTGACTGGGTTTTTTAAATAGTGTATTCTGATTTAAATAATAAATTTTAAGTATTATACCATTTTCTGACGCAAGTACACTAAAACCATTGGCAGAGCTTGTTTTTGTGAGATAGTTCACATGACATGAGCAATTTGCCTTATCTGGATAGTTTGTGAAACTAGCCAGACTCTCAGAGTAAAATCAGCAAAAATGAGAAGTCAACACAAAGATACTGTTACCACTCCCTTTTATGGCATTTAAATAGATATGTAAATTGTGAAGTAATGAAAAATCTGCACTCAGAAATAAATTCATTCACCTTAAGAAATGAATGGTGAAAAAAACCTAGGAATGAGAGAGAAAGAAACATCACCTCATTAAAAGCAATATAGCTTATTTAGCTCAGATCTCAGTTGCATTCTAAGAAAATTTTTTGCCAGTAAAATGAAATTAATTGGCAGGGCTGAATCAGTTGATCTTTTGCATTTACAGACATTTCACAACAGACTTCACACAGTAGTATTTCACAGCAACTCTTTTTCAAATATGAACAAAAGGCTATGCAGAGGAAGGATGACCTTTTTATCTTCATAGTCAAAAAGCACATAGATTTATTTTTAGACATGATGCATATGGTAAAATAGCCAAAAATTTTCCACAAGTGCCAGGTTGTGAGTGGTTCTGAGGCAGAAGGAAGAATTTTGTTAAAGGAAATATTGTACTGAATGCATGAAACACTTTACTATAATAAAGATGAGGGGGAGGATGAAGGGAGGAGAGAGAGAAATGTACAGCTAAATGTCTCTGTCTCCTAAACACTCACAGAAGTGCTGTTTGAAATTGAGCAGAAATGGGCAAGCTCCACATTCCTCCTGTGGTCACAGAGCTTCCCACTCTTCTAATGCACTCCAGTAGACTTGCAGAGTTCAGCTGCCACCGCAGAGCTCACATCTGGTATGGAGAGCATGCTTTAATAATCCTAGAAATAATTTAGAAATACCTACTTGTCTTGGAAGCAGTTCTCCTTTGAGACAGGAGGCTGTAGTGACCTACAGTGAGGCCCTTCAGTCCTCCACGATCGATTTGCAGTGCACAAGTGCTCTGTCAGACATGTTGCAGCTACTGTGCATCCCTGTGCACTTGTGTGGGAGTTGTGAATTCCACGTCTTAAAGCTGTAGGTATCCAAGCAGGATTGTTCTCCAGAGTCCTGGAGATGCTGGGCCCTGCGTTTGTCCAGAAAGCTGATTTGCAGTGTACCCAGTCTCCACCTCCTTTGTTCAACAATTTGCATGTCTGTGTGTTCGTATGCTCATTTGGGAGTGTATCATAGAATTATAGAATGGCTTATGTTGGAAGGGACCTTAAAGATCAGCTGGATGCACCACTGGAAATGTGTTCTCATGAGAGCAGAGTAAAGGGGCAGAAACCGCTCCCTCAGCCTGCTGGCCATGCAGCCAGGATACAGTTGGCCTTCTGGGCTGCAAGCACACATTGCTGGCTCATGTTGAGCTTCTTGTCAAACAACACCCTCAGATCTACCCCCAAGTGTATGTGCAGTAGGTCTAATTTATGCTTGCATATTGCAGACAATAAGATTCTTTTGGCTTCCTAATCTCTCACTGAAGTCAACAAGGGACTGATTCTCCCTATGCTGAACAAACACTTTAGCTTAGTTGAAAACCATTGTGGGGAGGCTTCATTTCTAGGAGGGGAAGTAGAACCACCTGCTGTCTTAAGTTCCCTGGAGTTGCTCTGTCACCAGCTGAGGCCTGGACATCTGTGGATCAAAATGATATGATTGTTAGTATTTTCATGTTTGTTTTCCTGGTTTATGCATTTAAGGTGAAGTTAAAATAGTGAATAAGGATATTCATCCTATGCATAGCTGAGGACCAGTTAATTAATACATGTACTTTCTTTTTGTTATTAATTCCTGC
Organism: Manacus vitellinus; assembly: GCF_001715985.3. Taxonomy (NCBI): domain Eukaryota; kingdom Metazoa; phylum Chordata; class Aves; order Passeriformes; family Pipridae; genus Manacus; species Manacus vitellinus. The sequence continues at coordinate 41,138,602 of NW_021938789.1, read as the reverse complement.
TCAAATCACAAAATATTTAATCCAGAGATAGATTCAGGTTTTTCTGGCCTCAAATATGGAGAGTTTTTGAGGTATAGGCTTTGTATCAGTTTATTCTTGCCTATGATAAAAATGCAGATTATAGTAGGCATCCAAAGTCAATGAATAATCAATATTTTTAGCAGAAGAATAGTGTATTATGCAATCTAAAATTACTGTCCCATATTCTTCCACAGATCTTTAATTAAATCAGTGGGGCTTCTTAAGGACAACTGAAAAAGAAAGAACTGATTCTTAACTTATAAAATCAGAGATCTTAATATATTTTGTCAGATTTTGCAAGTAGGTTTAAAAAATACAGCTTCATGACTGTCCTTTTAAGATTTGATAAACAACTTTTGGCTACTCAGCAGGACCAGTTTTTCAAAAAGCTTCTGACAGGCTTATGATGCTTATGACGAAAATAAATAAAAAAGTCTTACCAGACCTGGAAGGCAGGGGGGCAAGTTTTTACAGGATTAGACTGTTTCTACATTTAAGAAAGAGTACATCTGGTAGACAGAAACAAAACCTGCATATATATTTACCCAGGAAGGTGTGAACTGAGCTGAAGATATTTTTAGGCCAGTGATGGAGAGCTCGGGTGTATGAAGATTTGGCTTTTCTTTTTACTTAGAAAAAGATAGTTCAGAATGGACTGCTGAATCAGGCTAACAAAAAGTACTTTTTGAACTTCCCATGTGCCAAGAGGAGCACCAGATCCTTGCACTGGGGGAGGAAGGAATTTTGTTGGCCAACTTGCTGAGCACCAGGGCCATAGCTGCACCTGTGGGACGGTTTCACGAGGGATGCAAGAATGGCTGTGATGTGTACATCAGAGTTCAGAATACGTGGAAATAGCACACTGAAAGGATGGCTTGCACTTGTTTAGTGACATTAGACCTGTCTCAAGCTGTCTGAGGGTAATTTAGAAGAAATGGTGATCCTTCAGAGCCTGTGGATTTGGATTTCCACTGGAATCTTGTCTGGTAAAGATGTAAACTTGCTAAGGAACCAGAGCACAGTCCGTAAACTTTCCTCTTTCTCCAAATCAGTGTGGAGACTTGGCTTTGTTACATGCCAAGGTCATTATTCTACAGGTAACGTGCAGTGATGTGAGAACTGGTCAGTCTGATCATTGCCCACTGGATGGCCTTTGCTTAGTGGAAATTTCCTCTGAAATGATTTTACAGAAAACGAGATTATGCCTCTGTAGACATGCATTCTGTGTGACTCTTTCTATTATTAGTAAGTGTCACCTTTAGCTAAGAAATTTGTGTTTGTAGTTGTAACTAGCCTGGAGAGGACTGCTAGAGAAAGTGTTGGACTGATAAGTTAATGTTACTTGTAGGTAATTTTACTGGTATTTGTGCTTACCTTCCTTATCTTCCCAGATCTTAAAAAAAAAACAAAACCAAACCCCAAACTAAAATGCCTTAGTCTCCTCCAAATTAAATTAAATAAAAAGTTAATTTCACTGAGCTGTATAAAAAGAGGAAGGAAAAGATGTGGAGTCTTGTATACCTTCTGGCTGAGAAACTATTTTCCTACAATCTCAGCCTTTTCTTTATCTATTAGTTAAATTTATGGCTATACCTATAGAAATCACTTGTAATCTCTAGCGGATTGCAAGAACTGTTTCTTTATTGTGTTGCATCAAATCACAATTATTTAAAGTCTTAACTTAAGTCTCCCGTACCTATGTGTAACTTCATTAAAAATTGGTTACCAGACAATCCCCAAAAATTTTGCTAGGAATCAGTTTGCACAGATAACTTCTGATAAAAACCACTATCACTTATCATAGTTTAAAACTGTATAAAAATTCATAATTTGTCACCATCCATGACATCAATCAGAACAGAAAGTTTTATTATTCAACCATTCAGCATTAATAGTTATTATACTTTGTTTTTTTTTTATACTGAAAGAACATTACAAGACTGTTTCCATTAATTGTGGCAAACAGGGCTTAACTTCAGTTATTTGGGGAGACTGGTACTACCTGAAATTCAATATAAATTAGTCTCATCTTAAGGACTCTCTACAATGATCCATGTACTTAGAGATGTACTATGCAATTTCAGAAGGACATTTTTAGAGGTTTTTGTTCTAAGAGAGAAAAAATTTAGAAATAAAGACTAAATTAGTATCAGACGATGGGAGCTCAAGTCCATGAGTAAATATTATACACACGCATGCTTTTTTTGTAACTTGCATACTACTGCAGGATGCATAAACATTAATACCCATTTCGGGGGAAATCTGACTGTTTTAGTAAAAAGAGTGTGTTATGTGTTAGATTGACAGATCTGAAATGTCTTACGTTTATATTCTGAATTATTAATGTGAGTATATAGAAATTAGTCCCACATCCCTGCTCATGGAAGGGGTCTCTCTGTGTTATACTCCTGTGTTTAAATGACTTCTTGTTAACGAAGCATTATTTTGATTACCTATTCTGTTAGGTAATCTGATTTTGTCCCTTATTTTTCTGTGTGGCAGTGCTTTCTGTGCTGCTATTTTGTAGCATCGTTCTCATTTTACATCAACTGTCTTTGCAGCTACCATTCTGCAGTTACAAAATCCATCTTGAAAGCTAATATGCATTTAAAATATAAACATACAGTGCTAGATGAAAGGATTGTGGAAGAGATAAACAGAGGCAGATGGTACAGATTTAATTAATAAAAAATACAAACAGGAAAATAATTCTGCTGCAATGATTTAATGTCTAATTTAATTAAGAAAAATCTTGGAGTTTAGTTATTGCCAGGAAATTATGTACTATGTTGTTTCTCTTTGGGGAGAAATGTTTTGTATAAACTTTACAGCATTTTATTTTTTGAAGAATCTGACACAATCTGACAGAACTCCAAGAAATTTTACTCATTACAAGGAATAAAATTCAAGAGAAAGCAAAGAATGAGGCTCATGTCTCTAGGTTAGATGTACAAAACTGAAGTTTGAGGCCGACCTCTTGGGTACCAGGTTAGTGCCTTAGCTGTTATGCTACTGACTGTCCAATTAGTGGATCTTAAGGCCCCTTTTGACCTTCTCCACTGAAAATGTTTTTGAAGTTAGTGGATAAACATATGGAGCATAGAGTTTTTTTGCCAAAATGACATATTTCTAAAGGGAGGGAGAAAAAAGAAATGCTTTTTATTTAAAAAGCAAAAAAAAAAATCAGTGCTAACTACTAGTCTGACCAATTTATTAGATATATTCACAGATGACTAGAACTGGTTAGAAGGTGTTAAAAATAAAAATTTGGAAAAGCATCAAGGGAAAAAAAGGTATGGAGTTCTTGACTCATTGCTTTGGATTTTGCTATCTGTTGCTGGTTTCTTTTTACAAAAAAATTTGAGAACTGTACATGCAAGAAGCCGATATGTGGTCGATACAAGTTCAATATTGTTTTACCCATATGGGATAGTATGATTTTGAAATTCAATCAATTCTCTAAGCTAATAAATAAAATCCAATTTTACATGTCATTTATTTTCTGGAGATAGTCTATTGTTGGTTCTAATACAGTGTTGGAGTTCATATCATGAGATTTTTCTCCATTGCTGATACATGCATAATGTCACAAGAGAACAGTATTGGAACCAAGTTAATTTTTGTTTCATGCAGGACTTCACTGACCAGAAAACAAAAATAAGAGAGTTAACCTTTTGGGATCACACAGGAGATGAGTCTGTGGAATTAAAACCACAATAAATTTGGGTTGCGTTTGAGAAGTTCTGGGCCATTCAGTTGGGAAAAGACTAGTAAGGAGATAAGTGTGTGACTGTGCTTCTGGATTTTGGTTTCAGAATTATATCATTATTTAGGGTGCATTAGTTTTTTGAAAAAGGGGTTGACATTGACTCACACAAGAAAATGAGAAATTGTTATTGTTGAATCAAAGAAATTTTACTGCTTTTTCCTCAGTAAATTAAAAAAAATTTTAAGTCAAGCTGAGATTAGTTTGCTTTCTATCGCCTCTTTTAGTCAAAGAAGCAAAAAAATCAGCTGTTGTTAGACTTTTCAGTGTAGCACACAGAACATTGGAGACTGGTAAGAGAGATGTCAGTTTACAGGCAGCTTTCCTATACAAAAATCTGCTGAAAGAGCCCCCTGCGCTCTCAAGGGCCTGGGAGTGAAGTGGGGACATCAGCACTGTTTGACCCAGGTCGCAGGCAAGCTCCACTTGCAGGATGCCCTGCAGACAGTGTGGGGTCACAGAGGGCTGGAGGGATGAAGGCGTGGAGGGGTGACGTCTCCAGCATCCAATCATCCAGCTGCTCGTGGTTTTTCAAGCATGGGTTATGTTGATTGAGAGCAGTCCCAGGGTGACAGCATCATTCTTATCAATCAGCTTTCTGCTTCCATTTGCCACATAGAAAGGGCTGTAGCTGCTTTCCTTAAGTTTGCTGATGTCTCGTCACCACTGTCAGTCTGTCTTTCTGTCTGAGTGAGGGCAGATTGCTGGCTCTGGGTGCATTTTTAGGAGGGCATATATTCCCTGCCGCTTCCTTCTTCAACTGTACATCCTCTGTTAGTCTCTGTGTGTGTATGTGTAAGAAGTGGGCAAGATCTCCTTGGCTTATGTTTAGGTATGCTATGGTTTTCATAGGTAAATAATTCTGTAAAAACGGCATTAAAAGTTTTGAATCCTCTCATTAATTTATTTAAATAAGTTTGTCATTATCAGGATACCATTCTGGTCTAATCGATAGCCATCAGGAAACTAAATCTTATTATCTAACTGCTACTCAGAATTATTGTTGGAGAATAGGCCTAGTACTTCAAAATACTTCAAATATTATAGAAATTGCTTCCCTCTTCTAATCTTCCATATGGGTTGTCTGTTGCTTTTATATTGCTTTATACTGTCTTATACATGGTCTGTTACTTATTCTGTATTAAAAAAAAATTCATAAAAATTCTCTTTTTTTTATTTAAAAATAAATTTGAAGAAAATCTTCTTTGGTGTGTTCTACAGATTTATGTTGAAATCTTGGTCCTCTAGTATGGATACTGATTATCATCAGGTTATGGAACAAAATTTAAAGTGAAAGAAGAATTTGGTTTTTCTGCTGAGCTGAAAGAAGTAGCAGTAATATCTTTCAAACAGGACTTATCCTTGTTTACTGAAGCAAAATAAATTTCAGAAATGGAAATAAAAATCTAATTTAGAATTACTTAAAGGGCACTAAAACAAATGCTAAAATAAAGCTGGAAAGATTTTATGCTGATATTTTCTATTTTTTTAATTGCATTTAAATGGAATTGTACTTCATCATTTGTCATATAGGAGATGAGGAATGCAGTATGCTCATTTGTGCAGATATTTATGAGACAATATACATATAGGAGTGAACCTTACTTGTTACATTCTACATAAGCTAATGTTCATTTAACAATCTCCACAGTATAAACCGCTCACAAGAAGACTGTCACATTCCTCATCTGCAGCATTCTTAAAAATTTGTCTTGCTGTCAGACTGTTTTAGGTTTTTAATAGGTGTACAAAATCTTACAGGCTTGTAAATCTCCTAAAATGTTCACATGAATAATGCAAAAGTTAAAATTCACATGGGTGAGAAGTTTCACAGATAAGAGACCATCTACTAAAAAAGCATGTGGTTGCCCTGTGAGTGCAATTGGAGTTGTAAACATTATCTGGTAAAAGTGAGGTTTCCTGGGGCTGCAGTAAGTAAAGCCTGTTACATCTTCTGGTATTAATCATAATAAGTGTTTTATCTTTGGCTGTCATGTTTAGTTTCTGCATGCAATTTACCTCTCGGGCAAGCTGTTCACGGTATCAGCCAAGCTTATCTCTGAACTTATGGTCTTCAAGTACCTAAATGTATTTCCACCGGAGTTCCCACAGTTAATGTGACAAAAGCCAACATAAGTGCTATTTTAAAACCTTACTGCATCCTTTTACAGCAAAATGGTGTTGCTTTTATTCTGATCACTCCTATCAAACAAAGTAAAGCTTAACTGCCTTTACTAGAGCTACACTCTATTGCAATTTTATTATGACCTATTTTCAGATTGACTTTCTATACACACATATTTTATCTTGACTCCTATGTCCCTCACACATGTTATCTCCTATCCTCTAAAGTGCCTTTACTACCACAGGACTTCCACATACAAACCATGTCATTATCTGTCTGACTCCAAAGGTATGTTTAGCAAGATGCAAAAGCATGAAGCAAACACATGGTCCCTGTCCCAAAAATTCTACCAGCAAAACAGTCAGATTGCTTCAGGAGATCCAGCAATAGGCCTCTGAGAGGAAGGAAGAAGAAGAAAATGCCTTGAACAGTTTTGTGAGTGGCTCTATTTGCATGATGATTCCAAAATTATATGGAGAAAGTGGTCAAAGATTAGACAGCTGTTAATATTCTACTCTGCATGACCCCATCTCACTGCAATACTCCCATGATCTGCTAATAATCCTTTATAATTAAGTTTCCAGCCTAATATTAAAATATAATCCACATGAACACCAATCAGAGCATTCAGCAAGAAGTGAACTGGTTACCACTTTGAGTTGTGCATGGCAGGCACTATGCATTTTAATTTAAAAGCTTTAAAAAATTTGGCCCTTGATGTAAAGACAAATTAAGTTTCACTTCTGATATACATGAATACAGTTCAACAGAATATCTAGTTCAGACCTGCTGCTGTGACACTGCCTGCACAATGCTTGCCAAAAGAATATGGAAACATTGCTTCTGTGAAAATGGAGACTACACTTGATAGCTACCTTGACATTTACACAGCGAATGAATGCCAAACAGATTTTGTAGCAGCCATAAAATAAATGTCCTGGCTTCATAGTTGGTAAAATTTGAATTTGGCCCTCTGAATTGGGTTTTATATGCAACCTATAGGAGTGTGTTATACTAATCACCACTGTTTTCTCCTTGCACTGTTGTAACTCTGGGATCTCAGCTGAAGTTACAGTCTTACAGCAAATGGGACAAGATGCAATGTCATACTCTGTTCTATTTCCATTTGTTGTTGCCCATTTTGTGGTTTCTTACACCCTTAAAATACTTTCTAATTAGTTGACACTAGTGTGACTGGATTATTCGGCATGTTAAAATGAATGGTTCCTTTTCCTTCTCTTTTTCCCTTACTCCCAGAAATCTTCCTATAAAAATACTCAACCAAGATAAGAGAAGGAATTTTTCTTTTTTCAGAATTGAGGTAAATATTTGAATGTGTCACTGCCTCTAGTCCAAAAGATTCTTAAGCTATTACCATGAGATTGCAGAACATAAAATGGAAACTCGACTGTGCAGTAAGCACCCAGAAGAGCTCAGGGGAAAGTGAAATAGGAATATTAGTTCATACTAGTTTTTTTTATTGCCAGAAATTTAAAAAAAAAAAAAGATAGTTTTAGCTTTTTTGAGTTAAGTTAGAGTAAACCTATTTTAAACCATGGAATATGCAGTTTTTCCTTTTGAATAATGCAGGAAAAGACTGTAGCATAAAATGCTGATAGTATTTCTCATTTCTTTAATGAAACTTTACAGACTGACTGTGAATGTTTTCCACTGATTGCATATGGTGGAATTCTAAACTTCTAATTAGTGCTCAGAGAGCTGACTAACTAGGAACTGCCAGTGATATTAATATCTAATATATATTGCTTTAATTAGCCAAATCCTTAGGTCAACATTAACACAAATTTTCCAGTCCTGGAATACTTCATTACAGAATTTGACACTTCGGTTTCTACAGCTGCCAGGCAGCCTCCATGAATGGCCAGGGCAAACTGAGGCACGAGTGTGAAGGGCATGAGAATGGATATTGCTTTGAGCAGAAAGATGGCTTGCCAAACATTGTGCACATGTCATTGTAGAGTGGAATTGCTTTCCAATTTTGGAAGAAACAAGTTGTGACAGAAGAAGCTTTGTGTCATCAATGGTTAGATTGATTGGCAGAAAGGGTGCAGAGGACATTTCAGAATAGAAAGGCACAGTAGTGACCACTTGCAAATGCTATTGAGGATGGGTTTAGTGCTTTAAAGCCAATGTTATTTTTCTCATACTCCAGTTTCCTTTGACTTCCAGGAATGATGATAATCCTTACTGTCTTCTAGCGCTACCTCTTTTTTTTTTTAATTATACTTTTTTTTTAGTGTTTATTGTCTTCTTTACCAGAAAAAGGAAAAGAGCCCATGGGAGGGAAAAGAGCAAGTAGACAAAAAAAAGAACAACTTCTTTACTTAGGCATGTTACTGTCTTGAATGTTACATTAGGGTTTAATTTTGTTTCCTGCTTCTTCCTGTGTTGTAAAATCTAGATGAAACTGTAGGAAATAGCAGTAAACAAAGCTAAAACCATATTTTCAGGAGGGGACTTGAACTAAGCATAGGAAGTAGCCTGGCCATGGTTTTTCAGGCACTGCATAATAGCATGGTAGATTGTTCATCCTTTGTGGGTAGATATACACTAAAGTTTTTCCGTGTTTCAAATATTCATACTCTATTTGCAAAGCAATACAATTAAATATATGTGATATATTACAATACCAGGTGTCATGGTTTAACCCCAACCAGTAACTAGGCCCCACTCTGTCACTCACTTCCCCTTCTCCTCCTCCCTGGCATGAGGAAAAGAATCGGAAAAAATAGGTAAAACTCATGGGCTGAGATAGGAAGAGTTTAATTATTAGGGAAATAGTACAAAATAATAATAACAATAATATTAATGAAAAAGAGAGAAAGGAATGAAACCCAAGAAACACAAGTGGTGCTTGATACTGTTGCTCACCACCCACTGACTGATGCCCATCCCATCCCTGAGCAGCAACATCCCTTGAATTTATAGACTGAGCATGACATTTTATGGTATGGATTATCCCTTTGGCCAGTTCAGGTTAGTTGTCCTGGCCATGCCTCTGAGCTTCTTGTGCACCTTCTCACTAGCACAGCATGGGAAACTGAAAAGAATAAGCACTACTGAACAATAACTAAAACATTATTCCCATGCTACATCCAAAACACAGCACTGTACCAGCTACTAGGAAGAAAATTAACTCTATCCCAGGATAGATTAACTCTATCTGTCTACCAAGACACCAGGAAAATATTTGTTATTGGTTTCTAAGTAATTAGAATTAAGCAGCTTGAAAAATGTGGAGAGGCATATTTCCAAGAACATGTGTAGATCTGTGATATAATTTCATGATAGCATAATAAAAAAAAATGGGTTTGGGTATACATAAAATATAAACTAATTTAAATAATTGTAATAATCCTTATTTGCTTATTAAGTGCCATCTCTGTAGTTCTCTTGATGTATCACTTGATGTAGTCTGCTTTCACTGAAGTCAATGAAAACTTGATCAAAATAAGTTTAAAGACTGTGCTAGTATATGTGTGGGGAAGTTAATAAAAGTATTGTTTTCTTAAATTGTAAGTAACCTCTGCCTAAGATGCTAACTTGGTCTGCATCTATAATTTAAGTAAATCAAGTTAATGGAAAAAATTGGATTAGTAACTAGATTAGAGAATGAAACAGTAAATGCTTCATGCAATAAATTTGTTTACCTGCCATTAAGCCTAATTTCAAAATATGTGTGATTATACATTGTCACACAGACAAAAAAAGGAGATAACAGTTAAAAAGTTTGTAGCGGAGAAGGCAGGAGACCTTGGGGTGACTAACAGTTAGGTTAACTATTGATAGTCTAGAAGATGATTTGGTTTTGGTACATTTTTGAACTCATGTACTGGATTGCTCTGCAATGTAACAAAGGGAGCAGGCTCTTACACTTCTTAAAACGCGTACAGGTATGAAGTAATAAAAGAAAAGGGAATAAGGAAGGTGTTTCTCTGTCTTTCCCACAGTAACTAGTAAATGTACCTTGTCATAGTAACTGAGAAACCTGTAATATTCCTATGGTACCTCTGATGAGACAGGGGTGAAAGCATTAGGAGTTTGCCAGAATAAGGACTGGGCAATTAGTATAGAGAGACCTAAATATCAGTTGTAATTCTGACAAGCCAAAATGACTGCTGGTATGGTACCTTAACCCTAGAGTGATTCCTGGTTATAGGCCATTATTGCCTGACAGAGCTGCCCAGGGAAATGGATAGAAAGTCTACATTTTTGCTACAAGAGCTAGAGAAGGAAAGGTTTCAGCTAACTCTTGAAAACTGTTGCTCCTTGTTTTACCCAAGCAGCTAGTAACAGATGGGAAAGGAGGAGAGCCAGACATAAAACAGAGGTACTTCAAAGATGGTGTGTGGCTGGGTGCAGGCAGACCCACACTCCTCTGCTTCAAGCTGGTCATGAGGTAGCCATGGTGAGGAGATATAAGGCTGTGTTAGTGTGGGCCAGTGCCTCTACGGGACACAGGGTTGTTGTGGTAGGGTCGTGTAATATCCAAGCCAGTTCAGTGCAGTGATTATCCAGTAGGAGTCAACATCCTGGAGTACTATCATATGCAAAGCTTCTGGGAAGTGCTTTTCCTTTTGTGTGACTGCCTCAGTTTATTCAGAGAGGCTGCATCATCAGCATTATTGGCTGACGTAGATGGTCTACTCCACATAAAGAGGATATAGAGAGATGAGGCAGCTGAACTACAACTCTGTGCATACTGTAACAGCACTGATAGGTAGAAGTACTTCAGGCTTCAGATTAAACTTTACAAGTGTTAATTTTCCTTTTTATTGGAACTATGACTTTTCTACAATACAAATTCTCCACACACAAAAATGTTTAGTACAAATACCTGGTTTTCTCCTCTTGCAAAAACATGAGAAGTTCCTGGAAAAAGAGACATTTCTGAGCACTGGTTCTTACTGAGATGAAGAGCTCAAGTTACTGGTGACAGGGTATGGCTAAGCAGGAGATGAAGAATGACAAAAAGATTGTAGAGGATCAGATCATTATGAGCTGCATTCTAGGTAAAGAACTTGAACTCAAAAGTGTTAATGTTATGCTTGACTCTGCAACCTTAGCTTCCTGATGTATATATATTTATATGTAGTGTTCTATCAGATTAATCTGACAAGTACTCTTTAAATTTCAGTCTGACTCCACACTTGATAAATTATATTAAAAATATACTGTGGACCGAAACTGTGAATTTTTTGTAGAGCTTTTTCAGTATTCTAAAGTATTAATTAGTTCACATTTTATGAAAACCTGTACTGAGGTTTGTTGAAGAATTTCTGTTTTGACTTTCAGGCTACAGGACACATTCTGTCTCTCTTTTCTACAAATTTTGCTGCCAACTCCTTGTGGAGCTCTACTTCCAATCTGTTCTCAGGAACACCACTACAAGATAGGAGTGTTGTTTATTTTTAAGCTTTTGAAACTTACCTTTTGCTCAGTATACTTGTACCAGTGAAAATTAAATCAACAGAAGGTCTTCCTCTTGCTTCTACAGATTTCAGACCAGGTTCTAAGTGCTATTTCAGTCCTATAAAGTTTGTGCCCTTTTCCTCTTCAGATGTCTTGACCAAAATGAAAATCCAAATAACAATGAAATTACTTTTAGTGCTTCTCCTCTCCCTGTCTTACTCCCCCTTTTGCCCAATATCAAAAGGTTAATGAACCAAGTCCACACTGTTTAGATTTTGTACCAAGTACAAAGAAATATGTTGTGAATAGCTGATAAGTGGCATGATCAATAATAGGGAAACATCTTCCAGCTGTTGTTATATAAGGAAAAATTATCAACAAAGATCCTAGCATTGTCAACCTTGGTTTGTAAAATATTGGTAAATTACAGATTAGTCACTGCATTTTGAAGAGTTGTAATGTTGACCACTGAACCGTGTACATTTGTATCATCAAACACACTAAAACTCCATTTCTGAATGTAATGGCAGACCTTTAAGTTGTGCCTAATGAACATCTCCATAGCATAAACTTAGTAGCTTTCTAACAGACCTTTTTCAAACATTGCTTGCCATTATGAACCTAATTCAAAACAGTAAGTACAAAAGCAAAGAGGTGTTTCAGCTTAAAAGCACGCATTTTCTAGGTGGCTGAGGTACAACACTTTTAAAATATATTTGCTTAGTATCTCTGAAGACTGAATGCTATTTGGGAATCATGAATAAAATTCTTGAGCAACAGCTCTCTAAGTTCTAGTACAACTCCTGTGGCACTGTATTTTGACTAACAAACTATTTGACTGCTGATCTCTAAAAATTCTGGTGCTGTGGACATTTAACAGAGCCTAAGAACATTTGCAAAATGTAAATTTATTCAAAGTATTTTGAGGAGGAAACAATATCTTAGAGGAGACCCTGTGGGTATAACACTGAAATTTGTTATGTAACTGTGCCAAATTTATTTAGCATTTAGTATTTTAGCTTTAATTTGTGTAGAAAAAATACTAAACACAAGCACATGCTTTCACATGCACAGTTTTGTTCTGTATCAATTAATTGTCCAGAAAGATTAATGTCTTCTAGATGCTGAGCAAAATCTTGGTCCTAGAAAAGTCAGTGGGAGTTTCATTATGTACTTGCAGAGAGTCAGGATTTTAGCAAAACAAAAATATAAAGGATTGTTGTATGTAGCCTGATTTTCCAAAATTCACTCACCATTTCACTTTTGTGACTTTATTTTTAATAGTAATTAATAAATTATGTGGAAAAATTGCTTTTATAGGGAAGAAAAACTTCTGATTTTGACCAAATTCTCTGACGGAGAGATAAGATATAGCTTTTAAACTACTGCCTTCTCCCTAACAAAAGTTGTCAACTCCCCAAGACAAACTAGTGCCTGAGACCTTAATGAACTTTTCTGTCAACAAAATAACTGTTGTTTTGAGAAGTGCTGGGGAAAAAAGAGAATAGATAATGAAAAACCATTTGCTTTAGGGTTTTTTCCCAGGTCAGTTTATTTTAGAAGTAACTAATATTTTTGCCAAATATTTGTTTCTGTATTGTTTGGGTATGGGCTTGTGGGGATCTAAAAATTGAAATGAGGGCAAATTTAATAGCTTATTAAGAATTAACACTTCTAAATATAAAAAATAGGAAATGTGTTAAAATGAGTAACACATCTAGAAAGAGTGAGATTTTAAACCTATCCCTGCATTTAAAAGCAGCAAGAGTATTTCAGACATCTCTGGAATTTGTAGCATTTATAAGATCTATGTATTAGCTGCCACAAGCATAACACTTCTAAGAAGGAATAAAACCATTTAAATATTTTCTGGGACTCCTGAGACTGAGGAGTGTGCTTTGCATGTATGTGTAAAGCATAAATGTGAATGTGTGTAAGTGCATAGAAGGGAAGAACAATTTTCCCTTCTTCCTCTCAAGAGAGTGCCTGAAATTTAATTGAGGTAAAATAAATGTTCTTATCAGGAGGCACAATGGACCTTCCCAGTTGTTTGTGGCAGAGTTCAGGAGCCCTCCCCATGGCTTACTCTACCTTCCCCCACTTCAGATATTAACCTGGACATCATGCCTTCCAAACATTAAATGAGCTGTGCGATGTTTTATTACATTTCTCATGTGGCTAAGCTTAGTGTGGCTTTTAAGTGTTCCTCGGTATGCCGTGCTTACGCAAGTTATTTTCTGCTGTGGATTGTTGATGCTGCAACAGCAGATAGAGTGATGTGCCTTGAATTCCAATGAGGAGGAGGTGCTGGTTTATTTTGGTTTTTTGAGTACAGAGTGAGTATCTTGAAAAATTTGTAACTCAGATTTTTCTCTATTTCAGGCTTAAAGCATTAGAAATTAATTTTTTTAAGTGCTGACTGGAAATAATTCTGTGACTTTAGAAAGTAAAGTAATTTAAAATGTCATTATTTGTGAAGTATGCTGTCTATGAAAATCTCTTTTAACTAGTGACTTATATTGTGTTTAATGTGCATCTCCACATAGAAAAGATAGTTTTTATAAAACTGATTTTTATGAAAATGGACAAAACCGATGGGTGTAAAGTTTATCATTGTCAACTTGAGTTGTAACTAAATTAGACTTGCTTTCATTGTACTAAATTATTTCTGATCTTGTTCTGACAAGTAGGGAAAATTTATAAGCAATGAGGTGGGCAATTGAAGTGATGTGTATATATTTTCTCAAACTCCTTTAGAGGATTAAAACCTTTCAGTGTGTTCTATCCATCTGCTTATTTAGTGCTTGTGTTATTGGAAGCAATCCTTTCCTCTTCCAGCAGTGATGCTTAGATCCCTAGTTCTTAAGGGTTGTGTATGAAACAGATTTTAAGGGATCCAGCCCTGATTAGAACAGTTAGCCTGTTAACGTCCTATGTATTTACAGTGGATTATTTGAAGGGAAGCAGGGGTTAAGTCAGCAGGTCTCTCGGCTTCCCCAGGGGTTAACCTGGCAGCCTGTTTGGCACACACAGGAGGGCTGACAGGTAGCAGGATTTGTCTAAGCAGTGTGCATGAGAGCCAACAAGGAAAACTGAATGCTCTGGATTAGTTTTGGATTATGTTGTCAGAGTGAAGCCTGACGGACAAACTGCAGAGGAATAAAATGCAATCTGTTTGGGGAAAGAGACAGCGTGCATAGCTTTCATTTTTCAAGAAATGACAAGAAAAATCATTAATAATTTGTAAATCCATGTCCATTAACTTTTCTCTTTGTTATCCCAAGACAATCTTTTTAACATGATTTTGCCACTGTTCTATATCTGTTCTTTCTTGTGACAGATGGTGTGATAAATATAAAATTGCAATAGTATAGTGCAAACCAAAGGGAAAATTATCTAGAAATCATAAGACTTGGAATTGCTTAATGTGAAATATTTGGGGTGGGGAGAGGTGGTGGTTTTTTCTCTGTCTTTTTGTAGCAAAGAATAAAGTCAAATGTAATTTACATACCTTTCTTATGCTATGATTTCCTTTATGTGATTATCATTTACTCCAAAATACTGGAAGTAGCAATCCATTTTTTCTCCATTAAAACAACTGGATTACTAGTATTACTAACACAGTAGATTCCCTGTTTTAATTCATCTGGTTATTTCATTATTTTACTGCTCAAGTACTTCAAGTGCTTAACGTTTTAAAGAGGGAGGGGAAACAAAAGAACCCAAACTCAAAAAACTACAAACAACAAAAACCAACTTTTTTTCTCCACGAGGAAGAATTGCGTCATTTTTTATTGAAGTAGTGTTTGTCCTTGAAAATGTCACTTAGTTTGTTGACAGTGACTTCTTTGGCAATGGAAGAGTAGTTCCTATCAACGAACTTCAGTCAGATTTGACTTTCAGAAGGTTACTTGAAGGAGAGTGAAGGGGGGCTTCTGCAGTTCCTCTTTTATAATTAAAAAAAGATTCCAAATGAAAGGTAGCAAATGAGCACTTAAGGACAAAATAGAATCAGGAAAAGCCTGTAAGAAGTATTGTGGACTTAGTCTTTGTTAGTCAGGTGTACCGGATTTGTTCAGCTTTTGCACAGGGTCTTTATTTTTACTAAAATGTCAAAGGCATTTTATGGCATCCTTAACACAAGAAAAAATGATTCATCAGTTACGGCTGTTTGGATTATGCTGTTGCTGAGGTGTTAACAGACTAAAACAATTTGCAAATGCATTAGTACTAGAATTGTAATAGTACAATACTTTGTAAAAAAATATTTATATGATTTTAATTCTTTTTTTCTGCTGATGGATTATCCAAATGTAGAATCAACGCATTTGGTTTTGGAAGAATTGTCTATGAATTCATCTTGTCTATTTACATCTGTATGCAGATTTTGTGGCTATTCAATATGTCCAATTTGAAGTGAGTTGGGTTCATTTTCGATGAGCATATGAAATGTACGTTAAGTTTCTGTCTTATAAAAAGCTATATAAGAAAGATTTTGATGCTAACATTCCCAATTTCATGTGGGAATGTGGTCTATATATGAAAGCAGTCTCGTTAGCTGTTTGGTTTTCTTGATTCTTCTTGAAAAGTAGGTAGAAAAAAAAAAGATGAGGAGTTGCAGTAGCTGACTTTTACTTACCACTGTAGAATTTGCTTTTTCTTACTAACTCAGCTTTGGCTAAAAGTTATGTTGGAGTTTTCCTTGCTGCAGTGAGCTCATCTGCATACATGACACCACAGCATCTCTATTAAATTATAAGGAGTAATTTTCAGAGGAAGTTGTTACTGTTCTGATTAAAATTAATAAAATTGTTGTTTTGTGCAAGTTAAGTTACAATTTACGATTGGCTGGTAGTGGCCTTGTTTAATAAGGGAAAAATAGAGGAATATTTTTGGATTCATAAGAAACTCTTTGTAGAAAATTTCTGGAGACTAGCTTGCGACTGAGGGAATTGGAAAGAAGGAACTTCTCTACACTGGCTCCTATGCCACAGTCTAATCCCCTCAGTTTAAAATAGCGCAGTGGATGATGTAACACCATATGACTGTTTTAATATTGGATGTTACATAAGTATGTGTGCATATGCTCATCAACTCATTCGTAAAATAATATCAGGATATTTATCTCCCATATAATCTTATAGAAGTATTAGTTGGCTAGCTAAGAGTCTGAGTAAGCAAGTGGTAAAAATATCTCCTATATAGTAAAATGTTTATACAGATTCATCCCTGCACCTCCTATATGCTGCCGGCTGATTCTCTCATCTTTAGAACAGCTTCCTTAACAGAAAACAACAGCACAGTGTTGGGATTCAAGCTGGATTAATTTGGGCCATATTGCTTGTCAAATTTAAACCCATTAGACGTTCTTTTAATATTAAGCATGTGCTTCATTGCTTATCTGACTCAGGGTGACTAGATTTGGTCCTGGAAGCACTGTTGTTGTTTTGTTTTATTCTGAATGGATCAAAGTTGTGTGAAAGCCATGTAAGCTCTCTGGGCTTCTCTTTGCCCTTGAAAATAGTATTTCTTTGAAGTTTTAGAGATTGAAAATTATTGTGTGGCATTTTTTTTCTGGATAAAAGTTAAATTCTTTAATTTTACATAGTTATAAATGCTTATAACTAATCAAAACTTTTCAAAAGTATTCATATTGTATTTCCATCTCTAAGCTTTCAATCCAGATAAAAATTTTAGTGGCATTATAAATCTTTGTTCTAGTTATAGTTGTTAATCGGTTGTTCTAAAATTGTTTATAAATTATTTTGAAATGACCAAACATTAAGACTGGGACAGCAATGCAGTTTTGTTTCACCTTAAAGATGAAAAGTGTCTGGAGTAGAGTGCTAGAGTAGCAAAGAATATGTTTCAAAGGAAAAAAAAAAAAAAAGAAAGCATTTCCTAGAGATATATTTTGATTTTTTAACCCCAATTGTCCACAACAATGAACTTGAATTTTTTACTTCCTTTTCTACTAAGTAAGACAGATTCAGCTTTTTAAATAATCTATATTGTCAACATTGTTTATATACAAAAGAACTAAGAGAATTCACTTGTTTATTAATCTGTTTCTGTGGACACTTACAATATCCATATTCACAATCTGAAGTATTTGAACTCGTGAATAAGCCTGGGACATTTGTCATGCTGCATGTTTCAAAAATAGCTTATGAACATCTCCATAATCTGTAGTTGTCAAGTGGTTATTTCATTTATTGCTGAAATAGAGTGAAAACTCAGCGAATGTGCACAATAATTGGGGCCAAAGATCAAAGAAAAGTGCAGAAATATATAGAGGTAAATGCATTATAACTTCTTTGAGGAATTTAATTAGCAGCTGCTCACAATAATATAAAGCAACACCTAATGATGCAGATGGTCAAGACTTCAGTGGCAGTCTACTGGAAAAAGACATCAGTTCTGTTAGCACAGCATTTTGCAGTATCTTTTAAATTAATCAATAAAGAATACTACCAAAGTAATGGCCAGCAAATACTGCATGGTGCTACAGTTTGTCCTTCCTGAAGACAGGTTTATTCCAGGCTTGCATAAAACTTTTCAGAACTGATGGGAATCACATTACAGTTTGCTATGGCTGCAAATCATTATTCTGTGGGAATACAAACAGGAGAGATACTGTTAATTCTGTTACTCAGCTTTTAAACCTGTCCACTTTGGTCCAGATTGTCTGACCAAACATTTCTTTCTTTGTCATGAATATATGGGAAGTGGCAGAGTGCAATAAAAAAATTCAGAATGCTCCTCTTTGTGACGTTACTAATAGTAGCTTTAGGAAAACTTTAATATCCTGTTCCCTTTTTCATACAGGAAAAGTCAGACAATAACACATAGAAATAGCTGAAATAATAAATTATCAAGAAACATACAGTTTTAATGGAAATAAAACCATAAAACTATTGAATATATCTTCCTGTTCTAGGGGAATAAGAGTCTGCATGACATATTTTTTAGGTATACACACGAAAAAACCCCTTCCAAGCTACTGAAGAATATGACCTCAATATCGTTAACTCTGCTTTAACAAGTAGTGATGCACAAAGTAAGCAAAAATCTAAGTTTTCCTTTGAGTTGATTAGTTGTATATCATATTTTATGCTGCAGTGTATCATCCTTGATTTTGTGAAGTTTAAATTACATTGTTGGTTCCAAACCTCACCTCAAAACAAAGACATCTCCTAGCATTGAGCTTGCATTATCTGCAACTCAGTCTCTTGCTGACTATTCGTACGTCCCATTAGGCAATTCTTAAGAATAAGGACTTATTTCAGAACTACAGCTGTAGTTCTACTCTGCTCTGGTGCAGGTTGCTTGCAAAGGCTTGTTTTATCTCTACTTGCATATAAAAAATAGGGTGATCAAATACTCTGGTTTGTCTAGCAGTGCAGGCTCTGTCCTGGTATTTCAAGGACTGACCTCTGAATGCAGTTTCTGTCTGGGTTATTCTTAGGGTTATTGACTTTTACCAGCTAGTTGCACTTGCACTACTGCAGCAAGAGCTGATGCATTCCCACGTAAAGAGAGGAGCCTACATGAGCAGACAAGAGCTGTGCCCTCATACGTGAAGCAGTGCAAAGTGTTCCCTATCCTGCTCTCTCTCAGGTTCCGTGGCCTAACATGAGAGGTGAATTTTCAGTATGTAGCACTACAACATTGTGTTCCATTTCTTATAACTCTGTTTTTAATCTGATAATCCTAAATAAAAACCAGAGACACTTGTTCTCTCAATAGCCACCTCAGAGCTGTGTAGTCTCAGAATTAGTGCTGAGAGCCATGGCAGAAGTGAAAGAGTATTTTGTGTGTATGTGATGGTGGCACAGGTTCTGAGTCTTGGTTGTGGGAAGAATCACAGCCTTAAGGATGCTGTGAGCTGAAAAGAGTCTGGCTCTTCTTTGAGACTCCAATGCTTTCCAAGGTGGTAAGTGAAATATAGCACAGTTTTATCTATGAAAAGAGCAGATATGAAATTGCTGAGACAAAAATAGCATGAGCTAAAAGAATCACTTATTACAGAAGTGAGACAGTTCTTGTCTCTCTCCTTCGTCTCTCTTCTTTCACTGTATTCTTTAAAAAAAAAAGAGTGGTCACCAAAATGCTCTTCACAAGGTCACAATTTTTTTCTGACTCAGCTTAGAAAGAAACCTTTAGAATAGAGGCTTGAAATATCACATCCAAACATGTTACAAGAAAGAGCTCTCCATTGTTCACACACAAATCAATGCTGCAAGGCTCCTCTGGGCTACAAATGGCATTGCATTTCTGGGTTTGAATTTTCCTGTGTCTAAGTCTTAATTAATCTCCCATACTGCCCAAAGACATTTTCATCTTCATTGTCTTCTTCATGATACTGAACTGATAATATTCTTCCTTCAATCTTCCAGTTTCTACATTGAAACATAAACACACGATATATATTTATTTTGTAGAAGTTTACAAGTTATAAGAGTGCATGAATGATGCATGTGTACTTCTTCCCTTAGCTTTGTGATATTTCTCAGTATATGCAGGACGGTGAGACACTGAGAGAGATCAGTTCTTCAATATTAGCTTTTTTATACATATAGCAATGCCTTCCTGCATTTATAGGTCATCCAAACTCTACTTTAGCAGTGACATCCAGTGCACAGGTTTGAGAGGGCTTGCAGGGTTAATTCTGTCATTACTGTGTTGACATGAGGCATGTTACAGCTTTCAGCTGAAAATGTTACTTGTAATCTTTTAATCCCAAATTAGGTCAACATTTTATCAAGTTAATCTAACATGAAGATTAATTAGGCTAGTTAACACACGCACAGAGGTTATTTGTTTTGAGTCTACATTTAATCAAGGAGTTAGTCCTTAATACAATAGACAGCCTCTCCCCTGCCCCCTAACCCTATAGCTACAGCTCATTCCATCATTTGGATATCGTGCAGTGTTTAGGACATAAAATTAGGAAAAGGATAAATCAGATTTCTTATTCAATCTACCCACAATCCCTTATAGTACGAGAGACAGATTTTCAAAAATTGTATAGATCTGCAGAATTAAATCTATCACAGATTTTTTAATTTTTTATTTATTTTTTTTTTAGAAATAAGTGCCATTAATATTACAGTGCTCTGAAATTTGCTTTTACATAACTCCAGAGCATTCCAAGATAATTCTTCATCTAAGAATTATCAGCATTTGAAATGCAGAAGAGACATGATGTTTTCTAAAGCAAGATTGATGCTACCATTAAATCCTTAGGGCTACGAAATGCAGAATGGTGAAAAAAAAGTACGTTGAGATAAATGTACCAGACAAAATGGAAATTTTATTAAGAGAGTTTCTCGGGTTTCTGCATTGGAGTTTCCCTCAAAATCAGGCTGTCTCAACAGCTAACACTATGCCTGCTTGAGCACTCACCTGAGGCATAAGAACCCTGGTTTGGAGTACAGCTACTGGACCTGTTTTGCAGCAGATTTTTGACTCAGTCTCAGGGAAATTTTACTAACCATCAGACTAAAAACCATAAGGAAAAGGAACTTTGTACGCTTTTTAGCGTATTTATCATTCTGAAAACTGTTTCCCAGCACAGAGGATAGCAGCTTTCAGTTTTGCAGGTACAGCTCTTCTTGACGGTTGTGAAAGAAAGTAGTATTTTCCCTAGGACAGGATGTCTTTCAATAATAAATTTTAGTTCTACTAGAACCCTTGAAATTACCTACTGCATTCATGTTGTCTTGTATTTTTCTTTTTGTTACCAGTAAATCTTGTTGCTCTTGTGGTCTTTTGAAGAGTAAGAACAGTGACATGAGCAGAATGGAATAAGAACTTGGATGGTTTCTTTCTTTAACATTTTCATGCTCTATCCCTTCTAATATCCCATATTATATCATTTATAACTTTATCTCTTATTATAGTTACTCTCAAAAAGAAGGAGAGAGAAGGCAGTTTGTACAGAGGGAGGTGGCATAAATCTGCTAACAGGGGTCATTAGACCGGACAAATGCCTTTCTCCCCTGAGTTTCCTAGATAAGGAGAACCTATCTAGTAGTTAAAAATTCCAAGAGTCATTCTGGATAGCATTACCGACCCCCCTGGGTGTTGCTGCAGAGTTCATGCCCTGTTTCATCAAATACTCCGTGACATTCACCAGGGACCATGCTAATTATAGGGATTTAGCAGACAATGTCTAAGAACATTTCATCACAAAATAGCATGTCTTTGTCTACAACTATTGGTTTGTTGATGTGCTAAGTTAGCAAAAAACTAGAGGTAAAATGATTCTGCAGTTTGTTAGTGTATCTTTACAGCAACATTAATCAACATATTGAAACATTAAGATACAATCTCCTCTGCCTTTAGTGCCAGCAATACTGCGCTGTTTTGCAATTACATGGAGGAGAAGGGATCAAGGTAGCTTGAAAATTCATGGATTATACATTAGTTCAATGTCTTCTAACCCAATTGTTTTAATGAGCTACATGGTTGATTCACTATAAAACATTTGTCTTGGGCTGGAGCTAGACAACACTTGTCTTTTACGTATGCCAGGCCACTTCAGTGGTCTCGACTGAAATTAGTTGGGGAGGGGAGAGTAAAATAACGGAGGTGAATCAAACTTCCATTTTGCTTCACTGCAAGTTGAATTGCTGTTTGATTCTCAGAGAACAAAGCTCATGATTACAGAGTGAAGTCCCTCACTTGGGGATAAGTGCAGAAACAGACATAAGCAATGGTACAAGTTAGCTTTACCTGAGTGCAATGCATAGGCTTTCCTTGTACAGTACACGGAGGCTGGGCCATTCAGAAAGCTGTAAAATAGCCAGGTTCTGAATGGTGAGCAGCCCGCTCCACTCATCTTGAAAAGCCGTGAAGAAAAACACGTTTTATAACCCTCCAGGTGGAGAGGGGCTTAGTCCCAGGGATCCCATTGCCATTGTCACTGAAGGCCTCTCTTGGATGTAGGTGCACGACCCACTTGCAAAATGTCGACAGTGATAGCGTGGTATCTTCAGTGTTGGGGTCCCACGCTGGCCCAGTCACTGCAGTACAGTCCATACCCACATTTTAACTCTGTTTTTGAAAGGGAATAATTCCAGCAGAAGATATGTATTGCCACACTCACAGGTGCCCATGGCATAGTGCTTTCTGTACTATCCAGGGAGCTGGTGGACAGGAGGGTCAAACCAGTACCACTTTGATTTTAAGCATACCCCAAGTGGTGTATGCTGTACAAAATGTACATCAAAAATTTATTTTTCCATAAGATCCATAAGGAGATTTATATAAAAGAGTTTATTAACATAATTCAAAGGATTCTAGGGATTATACAAAACCTAATCTAATTTTCTGTTTCCTGTGTGTAGTTTATATTTACTTCATGTAGTTTGTATATTGTGGAATATCTTGAAATTAACAGTCAGTCTCACACTCTGGTACACACGTTTCTACTTATACATGAAATGTATTAACATTTATTCATCAACTTCAGTAGGTATTATTGCTTTATTAAGCATTTATGTATGGAGGTGACAACTGCCAGACAGGATGGACTCAGTTGCACAGTCACAGTACAGTACAGACATTATAAAATGATCATGCCTGCCTTTTAATGGGAGCAATCACAAGTATTTACTTGTTTAACAAAAATTTTGAAGTGGACTTCAGTGGACTTTAAGTGGACTTAAAATTAGCTTCTATGAAAGCATATGGTTGTTCAATACTCCTGGAAATTAATTCAACTACTTAAGCATCTTGGAAGAATAACTTCAGGCTGGCAAAAATCTGTCAGATACGTTAATGATCATGGAAATAGAAATGAGATAAATGGGTACAACTGATGAAGTAGAAGAATTTGAATTGACGAATAGCTAGTGGGACAGCAACAAAAAATGGCACACAGCATAGAAATCACCTGTCACTGAATTTCCAGAATTTTTGACATCACTAGTCGATACATCATGATCATCAAGAGGCTGTTGCTGTTCCCTCGTCTCTCCCCCCACCCCCTTTCTCTGTCCTCACCTTTCTTTCTCCTGTTATTATCAAGTTTTCGAAACTGAGGTTCATCTCCTTTGCTGATTTATTTTTTGGGGGAATGGTTTGTAAGAGGCACATTTGTCTCATGCTCTATGTTATAGCATTTATTTGCAGAGCTACAAGGGCACAGGCAACAACAGTCTCTGGGATATGACTCTGCGCTGGGGCGCACAAGGTGTTCCAAACCATTTTTGCACTTCCTGCATCTTTATTGCAGCTTCCCTAAAGGGTTTTAGTGAGAACAGTCTTTATGTCCTCCTCATTCTCTGAAGCAAAGGACCTGTACCTAGTGCTAGACATATGGTGAGGCATATAAGTGGGAAAAGGATTTGTAGTGGACAGGAAGGAGAGCTTTTGGAATCAGCTCTCACTCTGCTGCATTCACAGACAGCATTTTTTTTACTTGGTGCATTTTATGGTGGCTGACACATGTAAGTTCAAGTTATGTAACCATATATTTTTTGTAAATACCTTCTGCATTTTGATCCTTTTGATTACATGTTTGGAAATGTGAGATATTTAGTTCCATGATAGCTGAACACCCCACTGTATTTATTTCTCTAAGAATTTAGCCTCCTTTTCAAAATCTGCTTGCAATAGCCTATTATTGCAATTTCTTTTCTTTTTAACTGTGGGGAAAAGGCAGAGCCTTTCTAGTGAGCTCACTGAAAGCTGTCAAATAAATGCATTGCTAGACTTGTTTGTGTTTAACGGCTCCATGAAGTGTTACTGACAATTCTAATCATATAAGTTTTTGCAGATACACTCAAACCCAGACTATGCAAGGTCAGTTCACACAGTCACACCAGGTTTAACTTTCCACAGTTGTTTGTTGTTTGTTTTTTTGGGTTTTGTTTAATTAAAAAAAAAAAAAACAAAAACAAACCAAACACACACGAATGAGCACATTTGGAGATGTAAGAGCTTATTATAGGTTAATGTGATTTTTAGTTTTTTTAAGCAAAAGACCATACAGTGAAATGCTAAGAGTCTCTGAGGTGTGCAGGTGATTTCTAAATTATGGTGCTGAGAAATCATTGCTTTAGTTAATAAATCAGAAAGTGGTTTGAAGACAGACAGATTTATATTATTTGTATTTCCTGCTAAAATATTTCACTATTGTTGTCTGCAGAGACTTTGATCAATTTGTAAGTCATTATTTTCCTCAGGTGAGAAATGAACATTGTATATAAAGTTTTTTTCCTGGAGATGGTCCTAAGCAGAACACCCAGCTTGTTGTTATGAGAGTCCTAGGGAGACAGCACTCAGTTATACTCTAATACAAATAGCCTGGCACACAGAACCCTGTGTAAAGGGAATGTATACAATTTCATTTTTTTATAATACAATTTTTCTAAAACCCTCTGAAGTTAAAAGGAAAGCCAAACAAGTGTTTAGAAAGATAAGGAGAGGAAAAATAATAATAATAAAAAAAGGATACTCTCAAAAGCCTTTTTCCTGTGGGTATTTGTAAAGAATAGAACCTTTTCGAATAGTTATTACTGCACTCACCTATAGGATGTAGATTTCTTTTTTCCAAACAAACTTACTGTTCAGTATACGTGTGGTTAATGGGCTTCTGTGACATGGAAGTGCTACAGGGACTCATTGTATTCATCTCTTCCTGATGTCCTTTAAGTCAATATTAGTTTATAGAGAAGTGCCACAGTGCAATTAATTTGTCCTTCAAAGAATTCAGATTAATAAATCAGTCTCCTTCTCCTCCTCCCTTTTTCTGCACGCTTCATGGTGAGGTAAACATTTGCAACAGCCAAAACTCAAAAGGCTGAAAGGTCTAATTCAGAAGGGGCTCCCCAAACAGGATGCTTATCTTAAACATACAAATTTATCCAAACCTTTTCAAGTTTACCTTTTTCTATATGCCACTATTTTCTTTCCACCTCACTCAAGCTATGCTCCTTACCCTTAAAATTTTTTGTTTGTGGTGGTTCTTTTTGTTAGATATGGATGAAATAAATTTTTTAAAAGTCTAGTTTTCATTGTACTGAGCAGAATGCAATCTATTTCTGGGTTCAGCAAATCTCAGATAAATACTTTCCTGCCTCTCTGTGATTTCCAGTAGTCCTCTGTAACTCTCTGTCTTGCTGAAATCCTTCCCCACCTAACAACCTCCTCTGCACAGGCTACTGTCTTCAGATCCTGTTAGTTCTTGGGAACTCCAGGGAGACGCCAAGTGTTAGGATGTAAATGAAGTAGGCTACCAGAGAAGGTGACAGGTCAGAGATGTACACCTCATTCGTCACATCACACTTTAAGATCAGGGCATATATCAGGTCAGGTAACTCTGTAGGTCAGGTTGGGAGTGGGGGCTATGGAGTCTCTTGAGGTTTATAAGGTAGAAAGGAGAAGTATGAAATAGAAGTGTCAAAAAAAGCTGGGGGAAAAAAAACAGATGCATCTCAAAGGACAGAGGCAAAAGGTCTAAAACGGGAAGAAATCAAGTTTCTCAGAACTTTTTCAGAAATCCTTGACTACTTCACTGATCTCTACCTTCATCTGTAATCCCTTATTTGTCAGACTCCCTCAGCTCTCTCCTATGACTCCAGAGAAACTTGCATCCTCTTTTAAGTCTGACTCTCATTCTGCAGTGATGGAAGCTAGCAGTAGAGAGAAGGTCTCACCATCACTACTTCTCTCCTGCTTTAATTAGAAATGAAGTAGTTTTTTCCATAGCTTTTGTTCTTCCTGCCCCTTCTACCAGGAATAAAAAAAGAATTTTCTTCAGAGTGTAGCAAATAAGACATAAGGAACATACAACTGTGTTAAATTTCTAAGTTTCAGGGTTCCCTGAATTTTGTTGGGATTTGGGGTTTTTTTGCTGCTCTGTTTGAGGACTAGATTGCCAGCATTTCTGAATGCAAAGATGAAATTTATTCCAGTTTGAATCCACTTCTTGGGCTATTCCTTAGTTACTGTGGAGTGAGTAGTAAGTGATAATAGCAGCGAGTCTTTCAAATGCTCTGCAGCTGATACTACATCCTGATGAAATATACCTGATGAAACCTCTCACTCCACCAAATAAATTTTTGATGTATGATTATCACCAGACTAGAGTGATATTCAGCCTTCAATACAGAATCACAGAAGGGGCCCACAAAGATAATCGAGTGCAACTCTTAAATGAATGCCCTGTATGGGGATCAAACCTGCAACCTTGATGTTATTAGGACCGTGCTCTAACCAAGTGAGCTAATCTCAGGTGATTCTATCTGTAATGGAAGGGGAATAAAACCTATCTCTAATATTGCATGTTCATTACAGCAGTGTCTTGACAATAGAGATTCAAACCTCTTTGTGAAGAGGGAAAACAAAATTCAAGTTCCCACATCCTAAACAAACATTTTACCAACAGCTCTAGAGTAAACCCAGTAGCACAAAGGTTCTTCTATGTAAGTACAAGTAGAACTCATTCCCTTGAAACGAAACAGTTACTATATGATCAGACTAGAAACTTTTATTTTTGTAGACTTTGCACCAATATTGGCAAGATTATATTTCAGTGATTGCTTGTAAAACAAAGGACACAAACAATCCAAAAGCCCCAAACTATGCTGCCGGTTAGTCAGCTTCCTGTATGGCCGTACTCAGGAAACTTAAGTTTAGGTTTTCAAGTTCTTGGAAATTGCAACTGCAAGGGGTGGTGTTCAGGCACAATAGCACCCTATTCACTGCCTGAAGGAAACAACTATTCTTCACAGAATCACAGAATCCCTTTGCTTAGAAAAGATGTTTAAGACCATCAAGTCCAACAATTCACCCAGCACTGCCAAGCCCACTACTAAATCATGACCCCAAGTGCCACATTTACACATCTTTTATATACCTCCCTGGATGGTGACTCCACCACTTCCCTGGAAAGTCTGTCCCAATGCTTGACAACACTTTTGGTGAAGAAATAATTCCTGATAGGAAATTCATTCATCCTAAACTCAGACATTACATCCTTGAACATAGGCCCCTTTGAAAGTGCTGTGCTTGTAGTCTTGTGCTTTTTGCACTATTCCTGAAATAACAGAAATGGAGAAATTACAAAGGAGAATGGAGACCATTACAAATCTAGAGGTTTACATAGGAACACGATCACAGAATGGGTCCTATTGGAAGGGACCAGAGTGGGTCATCTTGTCCCACCTTCCTGCTCAAGCAGGGTTATCTTAGAGCACATTGAACAGGATTCCATCCAGATTTCTTTTCTAAAAAGCAAAAACTATGTAACAGGGAAAATCTGAGAGAAAAAATTTAAGAAGATTCTCTTTCCATTAGCTCTGTAAAAAATGTAATCATTAAAAAGAGAACATCATATATTTATTAACAATTTTTTCTCTTTGTAGATGCAAAACCAGTTAGTGACCTCAACCTAGTTTTGTCAAATTGCCCAAGTCCTGATTTTTTTTTTTTATAATCTCTGCTCAAAGTGAATAGAAAATTTTAGGACATAGAACACCATAAAACAACATCTATATCCTTTTACACATGTGTAAGCCCTTAAAACAAAAATGTAGTCATAATTATCAGAATATTTCCTACAGGTATTAACATTCATATATATCAAGTGAGTAAAGTGTATATAAGTCGTGAGTGAGCATCTCAGTCCCACTGTCATGGTTTAATCCAGGTCTTAAGCTTCTGAGGGAAGAGAAATAGTCTCTCAAAGGTTATTTCCATATCTGTCAGTCACCTACATAGAGGACATTACAGGTGGTAAAATATGCCGTCCTGAGCACTCAGGCTAAATAAAGAGGGGTCCTGTTAGGAAGTTAGCTAGTAAAGTTTAAAAAATTACTCGACATTTGCTGCAAAATAAGTTTGTGTACAAATGTTGTTACAGCAAAAAAAAATTCTCTACAAGTTCATACTCTTATTTTATGGTAGCTTGTTTGTAATTTGCATTTGTAATGCAAAATACCAGTTACTCAAAATGCTTTGTTTTAATTAACCTTAAAAAAGGAGTGGTGGATCCAGAAACATTTCCCTAAAGTTAGATCTATGATGGAGACAAGAAAGAAATGGAAGTGGA
This sequence comes from Manacus vitellinus, assembly GCF_001715985.3. NCBI lineage: Eukaryota > Metazoa > Chordata > Aves > Passeriformes > Pipridae > Manacus > Manacus vitellinus. The sequence goes on along the minus strand of NW_021938789.1, from coordinate 41,110,192 downwards.
AGTAGTGGAAAAAATGTAGTGCAATTTCAAAGTGAGTTTGCAGCAAGTCATCAGTCAGGGATTTAGGAATAAGAAATGTGGTAACTTAGCTTGCTAATAGGACTGGCTGAAAGCTGAATTTTCATTAATTAAATAATACTATTGTTATGTTGTTTTTTCCTAAGATGAAAAAGCAAAATAACCTTTTTCACAAAGTTCAAAAACCAATAAAAATATTCCCATTTTTAGTCAATTTGTTATTGTCATATATTGCTATGAATCATTGCAGTGTCTTCCTCTCTCTCTACATAAAAGGTTTGTTTTATAAATGTCAGAAACCTCTTGACAGAAATTTCTACAACCAGCATTCAGAGTTGAATATGCATCTTGTGGGATTGTCTCTCTTCAATATTTAAGGCATTTTAGATGGGAAATATTGGTATGAAAATGTATTGATCCACTGTATGTAACTGTGAAAGAAATAAACAACTCTGGCAGTCTCATACTATTTACTATTAATTACACCATGTAAATTAGTTCTGATCTTGAAATAGAGAATTTATTTACACATGCTTAAAAGCTACTCATCCCCCTAGTTGATACAATATTGTTTGAAAACTCAGTTAAAGGGGATTATCTGACTGGAAGTTGTTGTTAGCCTTAATGGTGAGACATAGTACTACAATTCCTGCAGGAAATGGGGTAATTTTTTCCCTAGCTGCATATTCTGGTCAAGCTGAGATCAAACATCCTGATTATTTTTGGCAAAAGAATCTCTGAAGCTTGTTGAATTTTTCTGCAATATTACTTACTGTTTGGCTTCTTGGGACTCTGCACTGTTCCTACTCAGTGCTCAGCTGGAACCACTTTCCAGGAATTTCATTGGAATATTTTATTACCAGTTTAATCTCTATTTCTTTCCTTTTTCGTGTTTTCATGTGATCCTATTTTTCACAATAGTTAATAATTTTTTTTTTTTTAATTTGTATAAAAGAGATTCTATGACCAATCAGAAGCACCACAATTGCTCTTTGTATAGGCATCTGCCTGTCTCTTAGAGGTGGATAGTCATGCCATGTCTGGGAGTAAATTTATGTTCAGAATTACTGCTTTATGAATTTGGTTGTGTGATACAAAAAGAGAAACTACTGGGTCCCCTCATACACAGCCTTACCTAATGCTTAATGATTAAAGCAAATGTCTTTTTTTTTTTCCTTTTGCCATTCCTTTACTTTCTGTTTTAAATCCACAGTATCTGTTATATAGCTTTTTGTGGCAGAAGTTAAACTAATTTCTCCTCTGATAATAGAAAGTAAAAACCTGAGCTTAATTCCTTGTTTGAGCTATGTTTATAGTTTATTTGTAGCACCAAACTGAAAAACCTGTATTTATAACCTGAAGGAAGTGCAGATAGAATAAACTTAGGCAAGTTACCATACTGTTTTGATAGTGGACAGTATTTGGTGAAATGGTGGGACAGACTGTTGTTTTGCAAGCTACCACATCAAAGCACAGTGTCTTTCCTCTCTACTGTTAAAAGGAACTGATGGGAATCGGAGAATGATAGACAGTTTTCTTAATTCAGGCCTTTGAAGGTTGGATAGTCTCAACCTATTAATAAAAGAAGAGTATTGTGACCATATGTCTCATCTGTCTGATATTTGGCTTCAAAATCATATGATGCTATATACACACACAGGCTGCATTCATATATCTGGGAATTGCCAGTGGTCATAAAGTATTAACATTTTTCTTACTCTAAAATGCCAAATCAGAAGAGGCTGTCTGCAGTTTAACAATAACTGATTTACTTTTTTGTTCTTACAGAAATTGTTGGTGATTGTGAGTGAGGTACCCTACTTTTAGTTCTTTTAAAGTGGATTTTTCTATCATCTATATTTACTTTGCTACAATGGTAACCTGTACCACTACTGAAACATGTTCAATTACAATAGTGAATAATAATTTGTCATAGTCTCATTCCAAAATAAATGGAAGGTCAGGGAACAAAGTGAAACAGACCACCTGGTCCTGGGGCTGCATGGGAGAAATCTCTCAATTAGAGAGACTTAAGGTGGGAAAAAGAGTCCTGAATTGATCAGTAGGACATCATGCTGTTGTGAGGCTTATGATATAGATTAGATACTGCTAAGATAGGAGATGAAAATGAGTTAAGTTCTGCCAATGTGTGTTGGTGAATCTGGATAGATTTGTAAGGGTACTAAAGAATCTGAACACAATCCAAATTTTAGATTGTTTCTGTGCAAATTTGCATCATCTGCTAGAGTTGGTATAAATCCAAAGACTGAACTGGATCCTAGTCTGATGCCCATTTCATGAACGAAATGAGATGGGATTGACAACAAAAATCTGACTTGGAGGGGGAAAGAATATTTTCTGCCATTAATTTTTACTGCTATACCAGAGCCGAGCATGTACGGAGGACTGCATTCCACTTTTACAGCTCCTCTTCCCTGATTCCAAAACAATGAGGAAATTTTTCCAATCTCTGACATAAACTAATGCAGACTAATTACAGTTCTACCTGGGTTTTGTTTCATACTAGGAAGGTTGTTTGTGGACAAGCGTTAGCTAAACAAGTTCTTCAAATACACTACTTCCCTGGCCTTACTCTGACCTGAATTTTAAGTACAGAGCTGTCTTGCTAATGCTATGCCAGTTAAGTGAGCCTTGAGCTGGGGCAAATGCCTAGTATTTTTATTCTCCTTCCTAATTTATTGCAGAGTGCATGGCAAGAGAATTAGAGCCTCCAGTTTGGGAACAAAGTGCACTTGATTTGAAATTTTAGAGGGAACCCTACTCTGAGTTATTCATTTCAAGAATGGATTGTTCTTGGAAGGCATATGTTCTGTTCATTGAAAAGAACATGATTCAAATATCAAATCAGTCTATAGTTTGAGAGTTTTGCCCTCTCACAGGGGCTAGACATGCTGGGGTACGTGCTGCTGGTTATTATCTGTAATCTAAATCAGACTTCAGTTGTGCAGCTTCTAACAGGGAGGTGACATTTACTTCCAGCCCTATTTAGCTTTACAGTTACTGCATTAACCTTGCAAATTAGCCTGTCTGACCCTACCAGTCACATACAAAATCTTCAGATGGCTGAGCTCTGTTTAACTGAATATGCCTTCTAGGAATGTGGCAAATGATGATGGGTGCCCCAGAGCCCATTTCATGTGCACCACCCTTGGGAGTTTGACCAAGCCCCAGCCTGACCCAGTGATAGTAGTGTCTGCTGGCTCATTTCCTCCTACCAGTGACAAATTGTCTGTTCTCCTGCCGCTCTTTGCTGATGACATGTTCTTGTCTCAGCACAAATGTTACAACTGAATTGCTTGTAAACCAGATGTGGCCTGTGGTCTATGGGCTTGCCATCCCTCTTCTATGGAAGAGGAGAAAGTCTTCTGTGAAAAATGGAAGGGCTTTTTATGGGTTGGAAAAGCAGTTTCACTTCTACTGAGAGTGCAAATGTAAAAATGTGTACCAATCTTCAGGAAAAATAGAACTGTCAAAATTTTCCTTGAATATAAATGCACAAGTAATTTCATGTCAGTATTGTCCTAATATTATATGTGAAACATATTTGCATGCCATAATTTTTATAAATATCTAAAAAATTCTGTAGGTCTATATAACATTTATTGCATATAGACTATAGTGGATATAGTGATTTATGGAAAATTTAAAGGTTGTGGTAAAAACACTTACACTAACTTGAAAAGTACTGCTGAAGAGTTAGCTGTCCCTGTCTAGAAATTGCAGTATGTTCATGATCTATAGCTTTTTCGTGTGTGCGGATATGCACGTATCTATCAATACCTTTTTTTTTAATATATGTAAAATACAAACATATCACTAACTGTACATATCACTAACTGCATGTTGAGTTCCAACAAGAAAAATTCACTTTTCAGTATGTACCACAACCCAGTAATACATGCACACACACATGCGCAAAAGAAGCAGTTGTAAATGCCATTGTGTAGTAGCTATCGTGTCATTACAGTTCATTCCTGGAAGATACTTGCTGAAAGTATACATGTTAACTATCTCTACTCTCAATTTGCAGTGTATTCACAAACTATTCATATATCCAGTTTTATTTACATTGAGGAATACTACCTCCAAGGAGAAAAATGAAATAAACTTTCTTATTATATACAGGAATAAAGAAGTGGGCAAAGACTTCTTTAAGTAGTACTTACAGCAGTTTCAACGAGGAATTCAAAAGTGAAATAGACTTGATTTTATGTACATTGTATCTTTGAGTTATTAAAGTCTTTAAAACTAAAATTCAGAGGCTGAATTTTTGAAGTAGAAAGAAACTGCATTTAATTTGATTTAGATGTCTGTAAAGCCAACTATAACCATATCTATCGTGGGAATTGAATGTGAAATATTTTCATTACTAATCTGGTGTTGATGGAAATCTTTTATGATTTTGGCATGCCTACTGTCAGATTAAAAAGCATGAATATAGTAAGAAGAATGGGTTTATTATTTGTCTCTATTTCCCTGCCTGTCTATAAGTGTCTTTGTGCAACTATTCTATTAATATCATGACAGTATAATAAGGTAACCATAGATGTCTGCCTGATTTTAAAAGCTCTCTAATAATCAAGGTGAGGCCAAATTGCGAACTGTTCTGCCCACAGATATTTTGAGGCACAAAATTGAAAGTGTAGAATGTGATATCCATAGGTTGTATTAGATTAAATAATCATCATGGATCTGTGTAGTATACGCATAAATTGTATCTTTGACAGCAGATCTTGTAAAAAGCATGAATTTTGTCTGACCAAAGATCCTTTATTATTGAAACAGCAACCAGGATTTAGATAGGACAATGGATGTTTAATGCTGGTCATTTCTATATTTACCAACCACCTCACCCTGTCTACTGGGACTCCCACAGTGACCATTTCCCAGAGACAGTGTTTTTCCAGACTGTCAAGTGTTTACTCATTTATCATACATAAACAGAAGTTTAATGGTAATAAAGAGAAGGTGTAGAAATATTCTCACTTCATAGGATAGAGTGGAAGTATCTAAAATATTCTAAACCAGTCTCATCTCTGACTCTACAGGCAGCGAAGAGACATTGACAGCATTTCAGTTGACAGCCATTGCAAGATTTAGCATGTGATCATTATGTTTTTCATGGAAACTTGGCAGAATGTATCAAATTCCTCTCATTCTCTTACTCTTGCTTCCTTTTTTTCCATACTTTTGTACTGTATATACCGTATCCCATTTCAGAACAACAGTGACTTCAGACATTTCTCAGGGATTATCACACTTCATGGGCAGTTGTATATCCAAGGCATCTAAAATTGCCCCAGAAATGCTTTGTTTGGAATATCTTGCTACTCAAATGGGGCTAGAGATACTCCACCTCACCTCCTACCAGCTGAAACAGGCAGATATTGAACAGAGGCAAGATAACAGATTTGTTCTAATTCACAGTAGACAATCAAAGAAGCACACACTAGCTGAAAAAATTGAATCTGATTTATGGGCTTGTTCAATCTCCCTGAGTTCCTGTTAACTTTGGGAAGGGGGAGGTAAGATTCGTCCACACTTCACAGTGTGTATTCAGCTTCTTTCAGAAAGCAGCTGTCACAGACTACCTGTAATTTGCTGGTTTGCTCTAAAGTGCAGTTAGTTGTAAGAGAAATACAAATCTCCATTTTTACCTGCTACTGAGAAACCATGAAGTGGCTATTTAAAGACACTAATTTATGCAATTTAGGTTTGGGTCACATTCATTTATCAGAAGTTCAGTGTAGTGGAAAAACTCCTCCTCCTGAATTGTTTTCCTGAGATTTATTGAAAGAGGCCTAAAGTACCTTGATGTATTTCAGAGGTTACTTCTATATCAGTGAATGAGGCTAACTCCAGATGGAGATGAGAGATGGCATTTTGCCAAGACAAGAGCTACAGCTTTCTGTGGGCAGTTCCCAGCATGGGCAATCACCAGCCAGAATTCCTGCGTTTACAGCTTTACTTCCCAATGGCTGGTCTCAGTTAACTCCTCTCCTGTTTCCCTTCCTTAAATTTGTCCTTTTCCGCTATGAAGGCATGATGTGGTAAAATCACACCCTCTTGCTGCTATGCTTCTATTGATCATTTTAGTGATGTTATATACAATGTTGCTTAATGTGCTTGTTAATTATTATCTGAAACTGTAAACACAAGGTGACTAGTTCTATTGTATCCTGTAACTGCAAAGCGATGGGCTTGTGTAAGTTGGTGAATAATTTGGCCCTAAATCAGAAAAATATTTTGCTTTGTAAAACTGTCAGGAAAAGGTTTGAGTGTTTTGTCTGTTTATGCAATGCATAGTGAAGCCCCCTTTTCCTTAAGGCAGTGCCTTGATAGAAATATTAGCTAGCAATAGAAGTAAAAGACTTTAAAAGTTGTATGACCAGTACAAGAACTCTCTGTGCCTGAAAGCATTCAGTGACTTGCAGCAAACTGCCTTGACTTTTGTAAACATAATGGGAAAAATAACCTTGTTTTCTGGTTGCTCTGTGAGCTGTTGTACTGCATTGGCCCTTTCTCACCTTAATTTCACCCCTCTCCTAGTACAAATCAAATTTTCTTGCTCATGCACCATCTTATCTTTGGGTTAAAAATTCAATTCATACCACAGACTTTGTATAGCTTATGCCATACAGGCCTCTCACAAACTTCACAGCTACATGCCGAAGATACAGTAAGATAGGAAAAGTAGAAAAACATTCCTGCTTGACATGGATGTGAAAATAAGAACTTGTGTTTTCATCCTCCATGTTTTTATGAAGTGACACTGTCTTTTGTTATGTTTCCCTCTTCTGCATTTCAAAAATATCCAGAAATTGTCAAGACTGGCACAATATTTTCTACTTTTTGCCTAGGAAGAATGATCAAAGGATGCAGAAATAGCTTTTATGTTCCATAATAATGGTCTTGCTAGAGTGAGTTTTAAAAATTTCCATGCCTGTAGAGGCCTGGTTTAGAATACACATCGTGAAAACAATTTCCCATCACTTTGAATAAAAGGCAAGGATGATTTTTCATGTTGTGAACAGGCATTTACTTGTAGATGTCTCAGTGCACCCAAAACTCTGCAATCCCCGCTGGAACATGTAGCAGAGATATGTGGATACAAGGAAAGGGATAAATAAAAGAGAATGAATACCAACACAGAAGAAAGCAAAGGGAGCAGGGGGTGTTCTATTAACCTATTTGGTATCTTGTAGAGGTAACTCCATGTCTTTTGGACACCTATGCTGGATAAAAGCCCACTGCCACCAGCTCTATGTGGGAAAAGACCTATCTTTTATCTTTTTTAAAGTTCAATTTTTCCACACTGTTGGACTTTAAGAGACTACTACCTTACAGGCCTAAAGTCAGCATAAGGTTTTCTGACCTTCTTCAGCAAATCACTTTCTTAGTATGTCCATGTGCATTTTGTGTTCCTTCGGAACTCCCTTGAAGGAGTTTCTTACTTGGGCAGCTTGGTATGTGATCACCAGAAGGACAAGGCCTGAGAACCTGTAAAATTCATTTATATTTTAATGAAAACCTTGAAACAGAAAATAGTAACTCAGCTGAATGGACCATGACTTATAGAAGGAGGTTTCAGTTTACCATTGATTTCTCTACATTTTTACTACTAGAGTAACTCATTCTTCTCAAGTGGTTGAAGCTAATGTGGATGCTGGAGAGTGTTTATTTCTCAGGGAGACCCCTAGAACTGCATCAAGGCAGAGCCCAAATTGCAAAAGTGACCTCCTGGATCCCTTGCTCATGTTAGACAATCCTTCTGTTGCCCACGAAGCCCAAAGTATTTCTGAGATATGTACAATGCAGGACTCCTTGTCTTAATATTTATGGGTATTGGAGTTGTCTTCCCTTATGAAGTATCAGGCCTCTCTTTTAACATCATCTGTAAACAACAACCTTTGAATAACAATTTGGGGGGATAGGGATGGTATAGTCTTTTATGGTTTTATTGGTTCTACTGTCTGCTGTGCAAAACCGTACCATAGCACTCCTGGGAACTCTTTCAGAAGCAGGGTGATCCACCTGGACCCGTACTGAAACACTGTGTGGTAGAGATGAGAGGCCACTGACAAGGCCAATGCCATTCCAAAGTTGTGCAGCTGCTGCCTTTGGGAATGCTGATAAGACACCTACTGGCTTGAGAGCATATGAGCAGCCAGGCCATTGTCTTGACAGCCTTGTGTCTTAGCTCCAGGAAGACCTGAAGTATTTCTGGCATAGGTCATTAATGGATAAAAAAAACATGTGAACTTCAGCAATCAGTCTGCTGAGTAATGTCCCAGGGCAAAGATGAGCAAGGAGCACTTTAGAAAAGGGGGGGGTGGGGAGGAGCAACAGATCGAGCCAAGTGGGGTCTGTACTTTGTTCTTGTATTTTTACTGGCAGAAACACTGCTATAGTCTTTTGCAAAGCTTCAGAGTTCTCAGTTTACTGTGACTAACTCTTGGATCAAGCTATCAAAATGCAGTTGTAAGAACTCAAGAGAATCAGGATATGGAAATTATTATGGCATATACTAGACAATCCCAAGATTTGTTTTAAAACTTCAGGGTCCTATAAACAGACTCTTCAACCTTCTTGATATTTTAACTCTATAACTAAGTGTCCATGAAAAATATGGGACATGACTTTAGTGTTTGCCTGTCTAAATTCTTATTCTGCTTCTGTGATTTCAGTATCACTTGGTCACTACAGTTATTAGTAAACTCATTTTTTGTGTTAATCATATGTTCCAATTTTTTCCATACTGCATTCCCTGTGTTGAAAGCATTTTTTTAGAGGAGAAGAAAGGGGTGTGCTGAAAAACAATAACTTTTTTGTATGACAATCAAGAAGTATTTGATGTATTCATTTTTTTTTTCTATTTCCTTAAGTGAAAAGTAGGGAGGGGAGAAGAAGAAAACCTCTTTAGCCTTAAGGAACATATAGAAGTGTGTTGGTATAAGTATTTTAATAGAGATGTACAGAAGAAGCCAAGCGTATTTGTTACTGGTAAAGAAAAATATCAAATAGTAAACAATTCTGTATTTACACTCTGTTAAGGCTAAGGATTTTTTTTCTATATTATTGTTGAAAAATGAAATAATATATGCATTTCATATATCTCAATCTGAGAGCTAAATAGCCATTTCACATGTAGCTATTCACACCAGTTCCATTTGGCCAGTGGGAATACATTGGTGTGGGATCAGTTCTTGATTTGTCAAGGTCAGTCATCTAAACAGTATGTAAAACCGTACATTTGCAAGGAAAGACAATCCCTTAATTGCTAGTGGAGGCTGGTGACATCTGAAAGTGGATAGGCAAAACTGTCATAGGTCCAAGACCAGAGCCAGTTCAGAGCATCTGGTAAAGATCACAGAGTGTTAAACTCACATCTGCCTGTGACACAGAGCCTTGTCTGTTAACTGCAATCCTGTGTATCAAGTTGCACAAACAAATGCGGATTTTAAGATCACTTATTAGGTGGCTACTTTGCAAACTCCATTCTCTATCTTCAACTTTAGCGCAATATCAAACATTCTAGAGGATGGATGGTTATTTTATTTTAACTGTGTAAGAGCAAATATATTACTTGGTCTTTCTCCTTTATGCATTTCTCTATATGTATATGCAGATATTATTCAGCTGCATACAAAGATCATCTGTTGTGCATATCTGTAAATGGTAAGGATAGTATTGAACAGAAATTGTGTATCTATATAATAAAAGTTCTCACAGTGTTGCAGTAAATGAGAGTAATTAATGCTCTTGGAAGAACTGGCAAGCAAAATTATGAAAAAATGAAAAACACTCTTTTTAGGTTTTTTAAAAAATCAGTTTAGTCAAAGCAAGATATGGATAGTGCTAACTGACTGTAATGACTTTGAAATAGAGCTTTTTTCATGTGAAACAGGTCAGGAAAGTCACAGCTTAGTAAGATAACCATTGCATATGTGAATCAGTTTGGCTAGTATTTTTCACTTTTTGGAATTTGTGCTTATGTTGGTTATTTTCTAGTTAGCAGAACCACACAATTTACAGACATTAAAATCTACTCACCTGCAGCTATAATATATAGTCCTTTTGATACTATATGGTAAACTCTTGCCAAATTGGAAACTAGGCCCCTAAATTTTATACCAACATTTCCATTCAGTAATAGGTAGTAGCTGTTCAAAATGCCACATTGCAGTATTTTCCTTAGCAAGCCAGCAAGGTATAAGCACACAAATTGCGTGTGCAGTAGTATAATCTCATTAATGCATAAAGCCTTTATCAGAGTTTCTGCTGAAGGTCTTTTCTGACATACAGCAGAGTAGGGTTTCAGCAATTAAACATCTGAAGAGAGGGCTCCTGATGTTATGGGGGTTTGTGCAGGTACCTGTGCTGCAGTTCTCCCAGTGGCTATCTGTGCCCGCAGAAGTAGGCAGAACCTGTGCGGCTTCTGTCCTCCCGGCAGATTTTGCGGTTCCTTTTTGGTGGCATAAACTTAGGAGGTGAATGTGACAGAACCTACTGTTACTCTCAGACTGAGGAGATTTACCAAGCAAAGGTAATGCCAAAACATGTAAATCAGGATATTTGCGTAGTTATGAACGGATTGAAATGCAACAGTAGGGTGTGGTTAAGGTAATAGCCCAACTGTGTCTCCCATGATGTGAAAAGAGGTTGCAGCACAGATGTGGGATTGAGACAGTGCTGGTCAGATGAACTTCTATTGTATGACCCGTTTCAATTCATTCAGCCTCTAAGAATCAGGAAGGCTGCTGCCACTCATGCCACTGCTGCTTGCTGTCATGGTTGGCTTGTGCCCTTTGCTCAGAGGCACAGACCCCTTCTGTTCACTTCTGCAGATCATCTCTGCTGCAAGGATCAGGGGAGGCGGAGGGAAGGAGGACTAGGAATTGAACTCTTACTTGCTGTAGAAGTGTTGGACAAAGTCCTGAAAAGCAGAGAAGAGTTTGGGAAAGCTGGCAGAGTGGCAAGTTGAAGAGAGAGCTTCCTCTCTAAGCAGGTTCTATCGATCAGAAACTATTTGTGGCCTTGATTTTTTGGAAGCTGAAAGCTGCTTGGAGTAGAACTTATATTGAAGCTGCTTACTGAAAAACTGAAAGGCCTTATCTAATAATTTTGTTGCTTTATCAGTTTGTTCTGGAAAATAATTTCTTAATATGTTATTGGAGAACAGCTTTGGCAGTATTATGTTGGTGCGAGTCTCAGGGCAAATAGCTGCTGAGGCAAAAATGTCGCATAGGAAAAGTTACCTCATAACAGAGTCCTACATAGTAAGTTTTGTAGTTAGATTTATATGCTGAGAAATCAAGTAGTCACTGATGTTTGATGCAAGTGTCTCCAAAAGCTTGGGTTTAACTGGATCATATCAGCAGAGGGAGAAGAAACAGAAACAGCTTTTTAAAGCTGGAAAAAACAGGATAGGGCAGGAGTACAGTACAGGAAGAAATGATGTGTGATGCACATGGCATCTGATTTTAATATGATGACTTTTTCTGCCCTCTTTGATTATGTATCTGGAGTTTGCCATTTGTTTTAATGTCCACGGATTGCCTGATTATTAAATTAAACATGACCTCTCTGTTTCTATCAACTTGAGAAAGAACTGTTGCTTTTGTAACTTTATAGATTGTTTTGTCAAGTAGATTTATGACCTATTTATTCGAATAGTTCCTATTATCTTCAAAAGATATTCCAGCTAGTCTGGCACCTTGCAGTAGCTTTGTACCTTTGCAGTAATTTAACTGAAGAGTTTGAAGATGATCGTTTCTTTTCCGCACTCTGAGATACAATCTTTCTCTCCTTACCCATATCTATTTCTCCCTTGGTATTCTGGCTGCCAGTTTTAGTTCCTTGGACAGCACTGTGGCCTTTGAAGTCAGAAGATGAATGAATCTTTCCACATGATCAATAGGCATTTGGCCATCAAGTCTCCACAACACTATTTTTAAAAATAATTATAGAAGTTTCTCCTGAGAGAGAGGGGAAAATAAATTCTTGAATGGCTAGGCATTCATCAGATGAGGCTGAGATAAGCAGATGAAATAGGGAGGCTGGATCAAACTGCTACAGCATTAAATTTTTATGCTTTTGCTTTAACATTTTTTGCTAGATGAGTTAACACTTGGCCCATTTGTAGTGTATATTTAGGTTGGAGTTTTTTTATTTTAACATATTCTTCCTTTTCTCGGTTTTTAATAATAAGTAGTGACATGCCAACATCTTCCCTTACACTTTAGCCTTCAAGTGGAGATTGGCACGCAGAACTTAAGCAGACCCATCTTGTCTAGGGGAATGCTATGGCTGTGGCAGCCAAGGATCCATGGGCTCAACTTGCCAGCCCAGGTCAAACACTAATAGTCAAGAAGTTTTAGGGGACTAAGAGGCAAATGCAAACTGGGGGGATGAGGGTTGGAAGCATGAGAAAAACGAGGTTGGGACTCATTTAAAGAAAAAAATGTCTAGGTTGTGTCAGGTTCAGGGTATAGACAGAGCTGGCAGTGAAGGCCTGACGGATGGACAAGTTAGAAAAAATGGGCACACTGTTGGAATGACTATGCATGGTATTAGGCAGTAAATAGGGAATGAGTTATAAATGTCTATTAAAAAATTACTACAACTGATGGCAAGCTGTGAGTACATGTGGTGATGCACTAAAAATGCAGATTACTTATGACTGGAGTGTATCTTTTCAGAGAAGGCTACAGATGGACAAATTTACTAGAGAGATGTATAATGTAGCTACGATCTGCTTGAAAGGCAACAAACTCGAATGTTGCATGCACTTAATAAAATACAGGTCTTTCTATTTATTAATAGCATTTAGTTGAAAAAATGCATTAATCATAAACTAGATTTTTCCCATTTTCAGTAATTCTCATTTATTTCATTTAATACAGACTGGAGATACCACATCCTCATAGTCTTACAAATAAAAAGTTATGCAGTTTTCAGTGTAACTGTTTTGTAGAAGTAAGGGATCTAATCATGAATTACTAGAAGGATGAATAAGACTACAGTAAGGACTGTCAAAATGTATAACTACTTGTAGTAATGAACAAGCACCAGGAATATGTAGGATAGTGGAATATAATAAGAACAAATATGACAGTCGGGAATGGTATAGAATAGAATAGAACAGAACAGAATATTTTTAGTTGGAAGGGAACTACAAGTCCAACCACCTTACCATGTCGGGGCTGACCAAAAGTTACAGTATGCTATTAAGGGCATTGTTCAAATGTCTTTTAAAAATTGACAGTCTTGGGGCTTTGACCACCTCTCTAGGAAGCCTCTTCCAGTGTTGGACCAACTTCTCAGTAAGGCAATGGTTCCTAATGTCTACTCTAGACCTCCCCTGATGCAGCTTTGAGCCATTCCTGTGTGTCCTGTCACTGGACCCCAGACAGAAGACCTCAGCAGCTTTCTCTCTGTTTCCCCTCCTCAGGAAGGTGCAGAGATCAGCCTCTTTTTCTCCAAACCAGACAAACCCAAATCCTTAGTTGCCCCTCCACAGGACATGGCCTTCCAGCCCTTTCACCAGGTTTGCTGCTCTTCTCTGGATGCATTCAAATACCTTAACATCCTTCTTAAACTGTGAGGCCCAGATATGCACAGTTTTGACAGACTGATTATGCAGTGTTCATTGCACCCTGACAATGTAGATTATGTCTCTTAATTGAATCTCATTGCCTGCAGTCAGGGACCTCTCTTTAGTCCCTGTAAATCAATGAGACTGCAAGTGGACTGAGATCCTCCCCTAAATGTATGGAGTAGGAGATCAGGGTTTTAGCAAATGGCAAATATCAAATGTTTCAAAGTTTGACTTTAAAATGTAAAGGTGTGTTCATCCTCAGAAATAAGCCTTTTATAAATCTGCTTCTTCTGTCTGTATGAAAATGAGGAATATGCAAGAACAGGATTTTTCAGTATACTGAATTACATCAAATAATTTCAGAAACTGAAAGTAAGGCAAGCCCAACTGTTTTCAGGCTTTAAACGTTGTCCCAGATGTGCTTGGAATTTTGGGGAGAATTTTTCAACTCATGAATTTTAATTCCTGTCCATTTAAGATCTTTTGCTTACTCTGTGCATGTTTTATTCTGTTAATTGAACTCCTACTGTATTTTGATTTCATACACACAATTGCACTGGGGTGTTTAGCTTTTAACTCTTTGTGCTAAAAGAACTTCAGTTATCAATGTAAAGAGTTATGAATGCCCAAAAAAAAAAAAAAGGAACACACCCAAACCCACAAACCCAAACCAGCAAAAAAACAGTGAAAGGTATAAAAATTGAACCAAAACAAATGTCAAAGAATTTCCAGTCCCTGATAGTATTTTTCTTGAACCCTTAGTGTTACTCCTGTATGAGAAAAAGCTTATCCAGAGGGAAGTCCTTAAGGCAAATGCTGCCATCTAGAGAGAAGCAAAAAGAAAGTGCACGATCTACTTAGTGATAGGATTTTCATTTCCAGGGAGCCCCAGGAGAAGCTGGACACAGAATGTCCACAGAATGTCCACAGAATGGACTACAATGACAGATATGGGAGCCATGGGGTTATCTTTTCAACAGCTGCAGCCTGAAAATAGTCAGGTAATTCCCACAAACACTGAGCAAAAAAACATTGAGAACATCCTGACAAAGGATTTTGAGTATGTATCAGGGATACTGAATGCCTCTTCTTAACCAGTTCAAATCATTTTGTGTTGCACGCTTTTTCCTCTGCATTTCCTTTTTTTTCTGAGAAAAACTTTCATTCTAAATTTATTTTGTTTAAAGGAAGAAATGCAAAAGAAGCTTGCATTATTTGCTACTTATTGTTCATCTGCCTTTTTTTTTCCACATCACAAAACCTCTGTTTGCTCTTCAGCTGGTTTTGAGAACTAGGATTGCAAAATTCAAATAGAATGACAAACACAAAGAAACCACTGAAAATACCTGAAAGACAAGAAAGAAAAGATGGGATTTACCTTGTCTCAGTATATTATGTGTGCAGCTATATAAACATCCCAGCGTGTTCGAAGGCTGAGCTATGCATGTTAAGCCTGAATGGCAAAAATGAATTCTTGTAGGTACTTTCAAAACTGTGCTATCAGTAGCATTTCTCTGGGTATAATGAAGATGGCTCATTAAGAGCTAGTGATTTAGAAGAGCCTGCAAATAATGCTGCACATGCTCAACTTTGTTATGTCCATTCATTTCAGTGAAATTATTTGTACAGTTCACCATGAGTGATTCAGAGTTCCAGTTTGAAATGTTCAAATGAATAAGCACAGTAAGAATAAACCTAGGCAGTTATGTTTCAATGTCAGTGCATAAAACTATGTAATGAGTTGACAAGGTCTCTGTGAGGGTTATTTTTAATTACCAGTTTTCTTTAATGTGTTGTGCTGTTAATGGCTAACTGTATGTTGTCTTGGTAATGATGTAGGTAAGCAACATGTGAGAAGGAAAATAAGGCAACTTCTGTATCTGTACCTGAATAAGATTTGCAATCTGAGACTTTAGGATATCTTAGCTGCTTCTCCCTAAGTGGTGTCCTACAAGTGGAAAAGAATTATGGGAGAACCCTGTTTTTTTCCAAGTATATGCATATTTGCTGAGAAGTGTCCTTACAGGGCAGATAGTTGGTATTTTCACCTGAAAGTTGTGAAGGGGCTGGACGCACTTTGAATACTTTATTTAGGTGTATTTGTAACATATATAATCTCTGCATATAAAAATGTAGAGATTTCAGAGTTCTGTAATTAAATCAATGAAAATAATTTTACAGAGTAATACTGGTTTTAAATACTGGTTGATAAGTGGGACATTTTCCTAATAATTGTAATGCATATTGGCATCAGTAATGTTTTCCACCTAGAAGCTTTTTCACCCTTCATATTTCATATCCAAATACTTTTCTGTAGTATTATTATATTTGTAAATTACTCAAACATAACCTATACACAACACAATGGAGTGAGAGGAAGGTCTAGTTCTGCCCTGCACCATAAAAATATTCTGCAGTCACAGAACAGATTGTCTTTTTTCTCCATACTTCTTTCTGGACTTTTGATACTGACATTTGTATCCAAAAGCCTTGATACATTAAACTTACTGTTCATTTTTTCTTTCAGTTATGAAGTTAGCTGGGTTTTAAGATCAGACATAGGAACTGCTGCAGCCCAAAAGCAATAATTACCAGCCATTTTTATATCACTGGTGAGGATGCTTCAAGTTTGAAGCAGTACAGGAAACTCAAGCTCTGCCTTTAAATACACAAAAAATACAGAAGGTTTTAAAATAAGTTTTCTCTCTGGCTGCCACAGAGGATTAAAGAAATGAAATATGCATTTCATAGTGATGCAAGGGCATGTTTTGAAGTGACAGTTCCATATGTTACCAAAAAAAAAAAAAAGAGAGAGAAAGAAAATCACAGATGCCTAAAAATGATGGGAAGCTTGTGAGTTTCCACAAACACATGAAAACTTTCCAAAGGCAAATTCCCTGCTTTCATTAAAATGCCCATGAGTGTCTTCTGTTCTCTAGCATATAGTACTGCCTATGAAAAACTTCAGCCTTCCAGAATGCCAGTGATGCAAATAGAATTCTCCATTTCTCTAGTGGAATATTTTTACTCTTATTTAGAGTTATTTATTTGCTTTGCCAGATCCTCTTCTCACAGTTCTTTAGTGTGGTATGGTCACCTGGTTATTATGACTAGGGAGGTGCATCTTAATAAAAACAGAGATAAAATAGTTAAAATAGATTAAGAATGGGTTTGAAGTAAAATATCAAATTATTCATAAGATTTTGTGAAATAGTGTGGAATCTTTTGTCATCCTCTTTGTTTCTGGATCTATGTATCTGAACTTTTTTTTTTTCCAGGAATCCCTGAACATAGTAATAAGATTGTTTGGAAAATGTTGATTATAAAGTGTCCCAGTGCGAACTCATGTTGCAATTACTAAAGTAGCAAGATTCAGAATTCAAATTTGAGTTCTTAAAAACAACAAATCCAGTACCTGTAGTAAGATTTCTAAACTATGGATTTGATTGGGAATTTGGGTGTCCGCATTTAACTGATAGATTTGGCCATGAAAAGCATGTTCATCCAGGATTAGAAACCTGTCTTAAGGCATGTGCTTTCTTGTTTTGGTTTGGTTTGGGTTTTTTTGGTGGTTTGGTATCATTTGTTTGTAGGGGGGTTTTTATTTCATGTCTCTTAGTGTGTTATTAGAAAGGTTAGAATTAGGTTTATTACTTAAGGATGAGAAGTCCTTATATTTTCCACTAGTAACATTTTTATTAGAGGCCACGAGGAGTATCCTAAAGCAGAAGGGAAGGAGCTGGACCTGGAATTAGATTTGGGTCTGTGAGCCAGTCCTGCTTGCATGGGGTAAAATTATTCAGGGGAGGCTGCTATTCAGGGTGGGCTTGAGAGACAAGAAAGAAACAGTGTCTGTTAATATGTGTGGGCATCTGTATTTTGCTGAAAAGTCTCTTTAAATGAAAATTGTCCACTATATGCTACAAAAATTTTTTTTTCAATGCAAATTGTAGGGGACAAAAGTTGCATGGATTTTGAATGCCTAAGATTCATTCCATTACAGGATGAAAACTTGGTATCACAAGAAGTCAGTGGAAAATTTCCCCCAAATTTTGTTAACTGCAGCTTCATTATCCAGTGATATTTTTGTCTTATCGTGTTTAAAAACAGCTTTGCAGACAAGCCAGTATCACCTGGAACCCAGGTTATGTTAAAACTTGCCAACCTGAAATGTCTTACTTCCGACATCTCTAGACTGTTGATAGAGTGGAAATGGCTCTAGATTCCACACAAATTCAGAAAAAAATATGATTTCATTGAAATTTTCCATAACTTAGGAGCTTAGAATTGCATTTGTAGTACATTCTGCTTTAGATAACCTATGAACATTATAAAAGCCCCCATAATTTATTTTTTACCACACTCACAGGGCATATCTTTGATTTTTAAGCAACTTTTTGCTCAAAGCAACTGAACATATGCAGTGCAAATAAACAGATATAGGTATGCACAAACGCATGTATAAACTAGACTGTGCAACTTCCAAATGCGTCTGATATAGCTGCCATCAACATCAGTAAGTTTTCTCTCTTTTACTTGTTCCAGAACATCTTGCTGAACAAAATGTTAAGCTTTTCCCTTCTCTTCCTTTCTTTTCAAGTTAGAAGACAATACATTCAGTTTATTCCTGCGTCTGTTTAGACTTAGTAAATGTGGTTACCTCTTACATTAAGAGTCCTAGGTTATAATCCTGTTGGGGTTTTATTTTCATTCACTAGTATATTACAATGGTAATATTCTTCCTTTTATTCCTTTGAAGAAACTGTGCTAGCCCATGCCAGATAGGCTTTCTCTGTTCATAAATAGGAAACATTTAAAAACAGATGAACGAAATCGAAAGATCCTTTTAACAGTGGTTTGTAAATGGACATTTTACAGGAACATAACTGTTAGTAGCATAACTTGTATTATGTGCCTTTCTTTGTGTATTTATCACAAAATAAAACTCCATGCAAATTCAGTGTTACTAAACAGCGGTGTGGTGCCACAAGAACAGTGGTAGTTTGTAATCACTGTTTCATACTCAGTGTGACTGGACTGTGATGCAAATTTGAAGATCTAAGTGAGACTGCAGAGAGAAATGAGTTATTACAGGATCTGGGATCCAGTGAAGATTGGAGATAAAGACATTTTATTTTGGAACAAGCAGTAAAAAAATCCTGACTAGCTGGGACATTGATTTTATTTTGTCTAAAAGATGGCATACCCAGGATATAAATTCCTAACACTGTTCCAAAGTGCTTGGTTCAATACTGACATATAGGGAAACCTTCCAAGAAATCAATGCTTAGAACATCTATCTCAGACATAAGCATGCCTTAGTTTATAACCATTTTCTATGACATTTCTTGGGCCTAGTTTTTCTGCTGATTTGTTCTTCTTTGTATATTGACCCTTTTTGTCTGTACTAGATTCTTGGCGGGGGTTTATAACCTACACCATTGTGTAACAGGATTATTCTACCCTATCAGATACTGATGATCACAGAGTGACCTACCACAAAAGTTGTGATAAGAGTTCTCCGCCTCTCTAGAAAATGTGACAAGAGGAATGAAATGTTGACAGGTTTCAAAAGACTTCTCAGCTCTTCCTTCGGAAAAAAAGATTAATCAGTAAAATTCAAAAGAATATTCTATTTTCTGCAAACTGATGAGTCTGTGCTGTGTGTTGAACTATGCCCCCAATCACTCCTAAACCATTGTTGTTGCCTGATTTGATTGTCCAGTGACCTATGCTTGGCTTCTGTTTGTGCTGTCTGGGCTTAATGTTTGGTTTCCATCTATCATGATACTACCTTTCTCCCGAATGATAAACTCTGCATTCAGCTAATAGAAAGAGCTATAAAAATTAACCTAGTTAACTTTTATTAGCTTGTTTTGGTCAACTACAAACAGGGTGCGACAAGACGCACCCCTGACCTGAGCACCTTCATCATCAACTTCTGGCATGTGACATGCCTGCTATATGCCAGATAGTTATAGCTGATCTCTAAATGGCATTTTCAAAAACACATGCATTAGGCAGTCTTAAACTTGTAGTAAAACTTGAAATAGACCATGTAGTATAGCTATAGAAGTTGATGTAGCTTCCTGTACATCATGGAAGGGTGCTTTAACAAACCTCAACAAACAACCTATTTCTCTTTGGACTTACTGTCTATTCCCACATTCTCATCTGGAAGACAAATATTGCATTCACACAGTAGGATTCATCAGACCATATTCAGGTATCTACACCTAAACTGGTTGCTGCTGGCAGTCTGTGTGCTTGGAGGGGAGTGCAGCAAAGGCCACCTCAGAAATAGCTGTTGAAATACATCAGTTGAATAATTGTCTATAACTCTTTACAAGACTATATGGAGAAAACAGATAGTCTGCTGGGGCTCCCATCTCCAGTGTGGTCATCTCAAGTTCGGTGAGCTGGTTCTCTTTCATTAAGCCCTTTTTTAGGCCTATTAATACATCCCTTAAGGTATATGGCCACAGTGAAAATACCTTTGGAGTCTGCTACATTTTTTCCCTTAGTTAAGCAAAACTGCCTTTTTTTCATAACGTATACCATCATTTTTGGTTTATTCTTTTCCGGTTGTGGTTACCACATTTTTGAATACATAAATTAGAAGTGCTTTCAGCTTCCTCTAAATATGGTCCGGATATTTCAGAACATGTAAATTAGCAGTGCTTTCAGGTTCCTTTAAATTTGCAGAGCAGGACTGATATGCAAAGAACAGCCTGTGTTCTGTGGGTCATTCAACTGCCTACACATACCTTAACAATGCTTGGACAGTAAACATAATCTCAGGGTCTGGCCTGTAGTAGCTGCTGTTTCTCATGCTTCTGAATAGATTTTCTTTCAGTTTATAGTTAAAATCTTGCTACAGGTACTCTCTCCTGACAGCTGAATTAAGGGAATTAATAGAGGCAGGAATCCAAGTTTGCCAAAATGCAGACAAACTCCAAATCCCTTCCTACTCACTTCTTCTTGAGGTAAGAATCCCATTGCTGAAAAAAAGGATGTTGCCCACCTAAATGTTGTCCTAAATTAGTTCTAATATTTGCAAGTATTAATTTAGAGATGGATGCAATTGTATCTAAAGAGTGAGAAACAAAAGCACAACTGAAATGTGTTAGGTGATAGAAAATGCTGAATCTCAATAAAGATATTTCAATATGGCACCTGCAAATCAGACAATTTCATGCTTCTAAAAAGTAGCTAGAAGTAGCTAAGATGATGATTTTAAGCAATTAGAAAAGGAATCTCAGTGTAAAAGATGTTTAATGCATCACGGAAAATAAATTCATATTTACAGAGAAAAAACTAGTATGCTGGATTAAGTGAGAGGTTTTCCAGCTTTCAGAAATTCTAGGAAATTGTTTTAAAAATTATTTCAAAAGAGATTTGAAAAGTGCTGTAATTATTATTCTTATCCAGGTGAATGGACATTAGATAACTAACTTAACAATGACTTTTATCTACTGTAATTTTCATAGACATTTTTCTAGTCTGTTCTGCAGTGAACTGATGTGTAACTCTGCAACCATATATTGTTCAGCAAACTCATAAAGCAAGCATGTTAAACAACACAGGCTGTTTTAACCTTTCTCAGAAATACATGTAGTCCTTTTTTCTTTCCTCTGTTAAAAGGACATATATAGTTCTCAGGATATTATATAGTGGAAGCTTCAATTACAAAATGAACATGCACACATGCAAAATTGGTTTGCAGGTTTCTAAGACTTTGCCTCAATATCCCAACATTAATGCACAGAGGAACTCACTTTTCTCACTAAATATTCTTATTCTCTCACTCCTCTCTCCTCCCCCAGCATTGCCAAATGTATCTGTAGTTTGATGGCATCTTTCCAGAGAGTGATGAACAGGTCAGATCAGCAACCAACTTTTTATCCATTGACATACAGACTGACTGATGGAAACTTCTAACAACCTTAAGACTTTAAGCCTCAGTACAAGAGTTTACATCAGACCCTTCACAGAAGGGGAAAGCCGTTTAATCCCAGAAACTGTTAAAACTTTCCACAAGACAAAATAAACTACCATGGTATAGTGTTTGTGTATTCTATTTATTATTTCTAAACAATTCAATATGAAAGATAATAAACTTAGATCTCTGCGTGTTTTTTCTCTTTAATCTGGCATTGGTACTTGAGTGATCTGCTTCAGATGGCAAGACCTTTATTCTCTGCCACTGATAGCTGGTGCTCTGAGTGCCTTCACTTGTCAGGTAGTGCTGGGAATCTTGCTCCCTCATTTCACCACAAAAGGGAGATTTTTAAAGCTTAAGAAATTCTTTGTTACAATGTAACTTAATTCTAAGATAATTTCAGAGCATATTTCCTGTATTATTACCTTACTACAAATTCCAGTATGAGATTTCAAATTGAGGTGGAATAATTCTGCAGTACTGTGAAATCTAGGAAGCCTAAATGCAAACATACTTGGACAGCACCTATTACCCATCTCTAGAAACAGATGCAGGCGTTATCTTGTATTCTGCTCACCAGTCAGCAGCTACAGCCACACTGCTGCCAGCCTACAGATGATCCCTGCCTACAATGGACATGATTTTCTTCCAAATGCATGAAAGGTTTTCAGTACAGTTTCTGTAGTGTGCAGGACTAGGGATTAGATGACAGCATCCAGTTTCCTGAAAGGTACAGCCATTAACATTGGAGTGTAACTTTTGCTAAAAATGTCACCAGAAGATGATTACATACTGCTGGGGTGTTCAACAATAAATTCAGATTGTTCAGACTTTTTTAAAGCAAACAAATATGTCCAAACTACAGAAACTTTTCAAATTCTTTATTAAAACCTGTAATTTTGTATGATTAGTCATAGTCCACATATTCAAAAATTGCAAAGCACCAGACCCTGGGCACGTGATTTGCATTAGTTTGCTGTTTGATATGTACTCATATGTCATGATTTGAAATCTAAGCAGGCATACATCATTGTTTGAAGACCAATTTAACAGAACTGTCCTAATTCAGAACTGTCTTAATTCTTACTCTAAAGAAATAAAAATATGCCTTAGATAAAGAATTTGCTGTCCATTTTTAAAGCTTTTTGTTTGTTCATTTTCACTCAGCCTAGGCCTCATTTACCACAGGATTTGTGCAGGATCCTTCTGGAGTGCCTCAGAGTTGTTAAGTGACAATCTAAAAGCCGATTTAGGATTAGCTAGCTTAACCAGGTGAACTGAGGGTTTCACTTTGATTGGGTAGAAAAGCTGTAGCTGTGCTTCGAAGTCCATATTGTGATACTGAAGGGCTTTATCAACATCCTGAGAGGAGTGCATTCAGAATAGGTGATGATGCGAATCTCACTAATCAGTGAAGGATTATCTGAGGCTCAAAGCTATACTGCTTCTAATTCCTTCTTCATGACGCTGTTCATGCACTGCAAAATGATCTAGTGCAACACCAGAAGTATAAATATTAGATGAGACTCTTCAGTATCTTAATTAGTGCTTTCTAAGGGAGCAGTTCTTGAATAGTCAGGGGTAATCAGACTTTTTTTTAAAAAAACCCACAAAATCAGAAGTGTAGCAGAAATCTGTGATGATTTCTAGTGTACAGTGATTGACACTGGATCATACACAACATATATTACTTTCTAATTTTAGAAACAGTGTCAGCATCAACTCTGATGCCAAATTATTGACAGAATGTAGTATTTCTAGTCACACCATTTCTGTGTTTAAGACAATGATTCTGCATAATTCTTTCCTCTTACTGAAATGTCTGAAGTTCTCTATTGACAGATTTCTCCTATATGGAATAGGAGTGTACCAGTACTCTACACAGTCATTTAAAATAGAATTCTCTGTACCCTATACATGTTTCTTCCATAGGAAAAGAAAAAAGAAAAGGGAGGGAGAAAATTAATGAAACACTGAATACAAGTTGATTTTGTTTGCTTGAATTGGTTTTTTTTCTTCTCCTGATACATTTAATGTAGTATAGCAGTCTATGAAGCATGGGACTAATAACAAAATTAAGCAACCTGCTCTGGTGGAAGGTGTCCCTGCCTATGTCAAGGGGGTTGAAATTAAATAATCTGTAAGATCCCTTCCAAATCTAACCTTTTTATGATTCTAAGAATCTATGAAAATTAGCATTTCCTACCACAACTCTGTTGAAAACTTATACTTGCACTTACCATAAATGACAGGTTTTCTAAATTGGAAAATTTTAAAGGAGTATACATTGGTAAAACAAGTGCTGCCCTAGTTTACTTCACTATGCACATTGTCAAAATGACAGAACAAAATGTTTTTAATTCTTGACATCCAATAAGGTCCAATATCTACAAGACCACCAACAGGGTGAGGAATTGCTTCCCAACATTTCTTGTAGTGTTTTATATTCTTCAGTGTATGTTGCTTCTTACCATCCTCATTTTACTCTTCTGGTCTCCAAGAAAAGTATTTACAAGTCATTGACATCTCTTAAAATATGTTTTTATTAGACCCTTTCTCTTCACCATAAGTTTAAGTAAGATATAGAGGAAAGGTGGGCCGTGAGTAAGACCCCAGATCTGAAGAATCCAGAAACAGGTTCTGATCTTGCAATATAGGACCGTTCATAGAACAAATCTTTAGCTGAGTGGCTCATGATTTTTATATTACAAATTCTACTTGAATTCACTCTTTATGTAAATGAAGCCTAACAAAAAATCAGTTTTGTAATTTTACCAGACCAAGTGTCATTAATTACTATCAGAAACATCTATTTAAAGTTCAGAAAAAGTCAAAATAGAATCTACCTCTCTTAAAGGAGGGTAGGAGGGATGTTGATTTAAATTTTACTGTGTTCATATAGGTATACTTCTGTTCATCAGCTGGTTTGCAGTATTTCTATGAAAAGAAATATAATAAACACCTTAGAAACCAGACATTATAAACACAAGTAATGTATTTCATTTTAATACTGTTTTCAAAACCAGATAGCAATCTCCTGCTTTCCATGGTCCCAAGAAAACATACGTCCAGGTAGACTTCAGATACTGTGTCAGAGGACTTCCATTTCTGTCACTCCTTAATGACGAATGAGGTGGTTCTTCTAAACAAATAAGCACTTCAGAGAGTTATCCTTGACAGGGTTGTTAATCCTGGGAGTCTGCCTTATCATTGTAGAATTCAAGGCCTGAAGTTGTACAGTATCCCTGAACTGCCTGTCTCTTACACTGGCGCTCTGGCTGAGAGTTGGGACAGAACTATTTCTACATCTTATATGCAAAGCCATGCTCAGGGCTTCTGTTCTGGTGTGCTTGAAGATAGAGGGGCTTATCATCTTAGTAGCCACTGGCCCTCTTAATATCTGGCTGAATTTCTCATTTAGATGGATGTGTTATCAGCCTGCTTTCACTAGTGTATTGTTTCCTTTGCAGCCTTTCTTGACCAAGGGCAACAAATTTTGGACTATAATACAAAGCCTACCTTGAGCACTACAGAACATTAAGGCAAGTTGGATCACACTTTCTTGTCACAAGTGAATTAAAGATATGGCCCTTTAGCAGAGTAGGACTTAAAAAACCAGCAATTTTGAAGAAATGCAGAAAATCTCGTCTTATGATTTTGCGTACCTGACAGCAGCTATTGTGCTTAATATCACCATTAAAACTATAAAGCCTTTAAAAAGCAACAGGTAACGGTGTTATTCTGGTGATTAAGGGGAGAATCTGTACCCATTTTCACAGGATTGAAAACTGTTCTCAAGCATTCTTCCAAATGTCTTTCATCCTTTCTCTCCACCACCTCCCAAATCCTTTCCACACCACCTGCCAGAGAAATTTGGAACACTACCAGGATCATCTGAGAATTACAAGTGAATATTCTTTTATCTCCATCAGTTTCCTTATCCCTTAAAAGGTTTAGAACAGGCATGTGACTTCAGCTGCTGTTTGAAAGTCAAAGCATAATGTGTTTCCAGTTTATAAATTATGAAATATTCAAAAGCACAGACTAATGTTACGGAATTGGTTACACTGCTTGATATCTAGAGCTGTTTGTTCCTTTTATCTCTTTTGCTTTCCCCTCCCGCTCCCCCTTTCCTTTCCTTCTTAAGGATAGAACACAAAGAAAATGTAAATTTTGATGCCTTGGGCCTTGGAAAGATAGGAAGGAAAAAGATAATGCCAAAAATAAATTAGGGAGATAGGGTGAATAGAGGGTCTCTTTTGATCTGACACCAGTAGTTCCATTCAGTAGTTTCATTTCTTGTCCCACAGAATGACCACTAATGCAAAGTGTTAGCTTTGTACAGGCTTTTCTGAACAGTGGGAAGAAAACCCAGGCATGTATACTGTACTAACGTTCATTCTCGTCTCCCATAGCTAAGCATGAATATTAATTGTCATCGATGCCATGTGAGAGGGATATTTTAACACCACTTTACAGATAGGAAACTGTGAGCTGTAAATAGTTAAAAAGCACAAGGGAGCATGAGAGCATTCCAGGAATAATGAACAGAAAACGAATGTTTGGGTCTGATCTTCAGAAGCTGTTTTCTTTAGGGACAGGGAAAGCCCTGCACTCATAGCTGGTAGAAAATATGCATACCATCCCCCTCAGCTGCCTGCACTGTAAAAGACAAATTCTGTTAGATGTAGGAGGTGAAATCCTCACTGGAGTGATGAGTAACTCCCAACTTAAGCAGAGCTGAACTTTTCTTTGCATGCTTATTTCTGCTTAGTACATAGTTTGTCAAAGTGAAAAAGCGACTTAGGTTGTAGTTCATTTTCATGGATTTGATAGTGGCAAAACCACTATGAAAAGTTCTCTGTCGTTCTTTACTCTAGCTTCCTAATCCAGCATCACAGTTTGTACCCTCAGCTGTGCTGAGGTAAGTGTCTGGAGAACCAGGCTTATAAACCAGGCCCCTGAAATGATTTTGATTATATTTTAAATCCTCAGGATCTTTTAGGTGAGATGAGGAGAAAGAAAATTTATTTTGGAGTGGTTTGTATTTTTTAAACCTAGATAATTTTACTGTCCTGAATTATAGCAGATTCCTCAGACAGTTGCAGCAAGTGTTAGAGGTAGGGGTAAACTGAACTGGAATGGTATTCCTGCCAGGGGAAATATGTTTTAAAATGCTCTGAGAATCAAAAGCATTTGGCTGTTTCTATACTGTCAGTTCATAGCAAGTCTATGTATTTTTAAAGGTCCTGGCACAGTAAAAGTTTGATGCTCATTCATGTGTGAAAACTTCCCTTATAAGCCTTTCTTAATACAATTATTTTTAAATGGAGTATTAATCCAGTTTTTTTAATGGAGTAGTATAAAGCTGGTATTTTTTAGAATTTGCTCTATCTGATGTCAATGACAAAAAATCACGTGGAGAACCATTATTTTAAGAGAACCTTCTCCATAAATCCTTGTGCATTGGGGAACATGTTACTTCCTTCTGGTCTTGAAGAAAGGTGACCTACAGTTTTGAGCAAACTATCCTAAACCTTGTTTTCTGTGTTGTATCTCAGCTGGCTTTATAGCCCTTTATCTTTTAGCTAAGCAAATGCTTGAATATTTGCCATATCCCTGACATGATGTTTCTAAAAGCTATAAATCAAAAGAAAAACTGCAAATTAGACTGAAAGTAGTTTTTGCTGATGAGAATTCAATTTGCTTTCAATAGATATGTACCATTAGGGAGGCAAATACACCTCTCTTAATTACTCTTATTTTGTTGTCATATATTTATTGATTAGGACATTTATCTAAAGAATAAACAATAGCATCTTGGACAGTGTTATCAAATGTGATGTAATCACAGCATACAGAGATTTAGTCATATGTTTTCCTAACTCTGTTATCTAGCAAACACATCATTCTATGTTTAATTCTAGTCTTAGCTCTGCAATAGTTAACATTCTTTATTTTATAATAGGTTAGATGTAACTTATTTTGATCTATTTAGCTGTTATATGTAATTGATTGGGGTAAACTATGCTACTTAACTGCCATTTAGTGATTCTGAACCTGTGGCAAAGCATTATATTGACCGAATTTTATTATAGGGTGAGTATATAAAATTGATTGTGTGATATGAGGTTCATGCTCTCCATTTAGCACTTTTTATTAGTACTGTCTTACATTTTTTTCCATCATCTAGGCAGAAAATACATTCTTTTTCTCCTCTGTATTTTACAAAACCAAAGGTTTGACCTGTAGTTAGAGTAGGCAGAACACTAAAGCATCGCATGTCTGGTCTTTGAAAACCTCAGGGTCTGCTACAGCTCCTATTGAAGTCACTGGGAGTTTTGCCATAGATTTCCATAGGACTGGAAGGAGAGCCTATGTTTATTGTTAGCTGAGATATACTGAAGTTCTGTTCACAGTGAAATAGAATGATGGGTCTGAATTGTTTCAGAGGTTTATTATGTGCAGGCTGCAATTCCAGAGAACCTCTGTTTACAGGAGCAAAAAAACTCTTCATTCCTTGTACAGTCAGAATTTCCACTGAAGTCAATGAAATCTTTGGCTAACTAAGGATAAACACTTGCAACCAGAGTAGATTTAGTGAAAAACAAGCATGTTACTGAAGTGTCTGTTGGCTGTGTTCCTTTATTTTCTGTCATTTAGATTTGAAGAGTCATCCAGTAGTAGTAGGTTTGGATTACTTATGTCTGCTTACTCTTGGTCAGTTTACAGCAACTGCACTAGTACCTTTCTTACAAGGAGTGTTTGTGTGAAAAGAAAGAGATGAAACTGTTACTGGATTTTCAAACAAATTCTGGTTGATTCAAAACATGCTGGCATATCCTCACTTCATTTCTTGTTGCTTTCTGCTGAGAACCTGATGGTTGTAAGAAATCCACCTGATGATTGTATGAAATATACTTGCAAATTTCTGCATGCCAGGGATCCAAGGAGGTTTTTTCCTTCAGATTCCTAGGCTATGTGAAACATAGCCTAGTCCCAAGCACTTTTCACATATAAGCATGATGTCTCAACAGTTATATCCTCACAAATTAACTTATCAGTGCTCTTCCAGGATTATTACTTTGTGACATGTGTACCAAGTGCTGCAAAACAGGGCTTTTTGTTTTGCAATAAATATTTGAGGGTTGTGAGTAATATTCTACTAAAACAGAAAAATACAAATAGGTGCCTTAAATGAAGCAGAGTAGAATTAGAGATTAATTTGTCTTCCATACTAATTCTAAACCTTCAGATAGTATAATACTTATATTTGTCCCATATATGTATGCAATAGAGTTTTGGGAACCTTCTTGGTTTTTAGTAGTACTGATCCCTCAATGCCTTCGCTATGCATTTGGACCCCGTAAAATTCTGCAGCAACGGTAGTACAGTAGGGACCTCAACAGCAGGTGAGGAGTGGGGTGAAATTACTGCCATGTGTTTCAGAGTGTTTCTCAAGCTGATGTAAAAGAGAAATGATCTTCCTAAAATACATGTTAATCCTGGGTTTGAAGGCAAAAGAAAGTGATTAGAATTTGCAGAGAAGAGATGTTTAAAAAAAATTGCAAAACCAAAATTGTAATTTCAAATTGCAAATGATATACTGCATACTGAGAATAAGAGATTCTAATAAAACAAAAGACTTAATTTGAAATACATTATTTTTTCCACAGTCTGCATTATTCTCTGTCAAATATGCTGGGAACACAAATCTGCATCTGCATTGATTGGATGAATTTCAAAGACCTTTTACCTGCTCTCTGTTTGTGTTGCCTCATATCTTTATGACATGGAATGAACTGCTTGGCGCCACATTGCTGTTATCCATTAACCATTCCTGTTTTCCTAATCATCTTGGACTCCATCTTTCTCTGTCCTATCTGTTATTGTCTTCTGCAAAGAGATGTGATGGTCCTGTAGCCTGTTCTGGTTTGCATGACATGATTTGTGTTTCTGCTTACAAGGGTTTCTCTGCTGAACCCTGTACATTATCTTCCCCCAGCACCCCCCTCCTCTGTAACCAGGAGAAGAGGGTCATACATCTGTAAAATGACAGCACTTATGAAAAATGGGAGTTTGGTACACATGGCTCTCATCAGACACAGACTCATCTTCCATGCCACAGACACTACTTGTTTCCTTGCAATGCAGACTGTAGCTGGAAACACAGGAAACACCTAATAAATTGCCTGACCTATCAAATTAACAAGTCATCAAGAAACTATTTTGGTAATCAATGAGCAAAGCAGAATTGTTTGCTTTCAGGCTGAGAGAGAAGAATGCATGGAGATGGAGCAATTTATTTTCTTTGTCTCTCTTCTATAAACAGCATTTAACTGGATTGTAAATTTGCTGCAATACAGAGAAAAATGTGAATAATCTATTTTTAGAATTAGGAGAACTCTTAGACATAGAGGTATGCATTGGGCCAAGTTTGTGGCTGAGTACAGAACTTAAAATTCAGATACACTTGGATATATGACAACATAATTGCGTCCATCACTATTTCTCATGGGTTTAATTCTGATTATAATAAATACATAACAGAAATTAAATTTTGTGTTTTAAGCGTGGTATGAATTGAAGTAAGCCTCAGTATAGTCCCTACGCTCGCAACCTTGGAGAAAAACTACAATATGTAAAATTTTCAGCCTTTGTCTAAAGCACCTAATAAAATTAAAATGAGTAATTGACATTGAATGAAGAAGCAAACATTTCTTTTTCTACCTGATGTGCCCTGAGATAGAGAAATAGGCTGGCTCTTACTTCTGGTTAGAAAAGGTAGATGCTTGGAGCTGTTGAATATTAGGTCATGGTGATGGTCATGCAGGCAACTGCCAAGGATAACTGGAACATTTAGTGCCCAGTTGGGATAATGCAACAGAGAGCTGTTCCTGTGAAATAAGAACAGCATATAAAAATGTGAGACAGACTGGAAACTTGTAAGTTCTACCTGTAACTGCCAAGGATATTCTGCTCAGGGAAACTTATATAGTAGACAGCCAAATGTCAAGGCAAGTTTTATTTATTTTGTGAGCTTAACAGTAGACATCCACTTGAGTACTCTGCCAAACTGTGGTCTCAAAAGCAATTAAATTATTTGGAAATTCATAGAACACCAGTAATGTTGCTACCACTGGGACATCCTCTTGCCTTTCATGGGCATTTTTGTGGTGCTTAATTTCCTGTTTTAATGACAGATCTTTAGCAAATCTCCGTCACATTTGTAGAGGCCCCTGGAAAATTATACATCATTCCAACTGACCAATTATTTCAAGCATTTTTTTTCTTTACTAAATCAAAAATCAAATTGTGATAGGATGGAATAGAGCTCTGTAGATTATCAGGTTATTATCTATGGCTATCGTTTTCCATTGGCCTTCTGACAATGAGAGGACACAAGAATTGCCATAGAGGAGTAAATGGGATAATGTAGGAATCCTTCTGACAAAAATTATAAATACATTTTGTTGTGGAAATCTGTGACATGCCTGTTACAAATTCTTCTTATTTCTAAAAAAAAGTTGTTTTGAAGTTATGCATACTTTTTTTCTGTCTTCCATGTCTGTGGTCCCAGTCCAGTAAGATGTTTAAACATGTGGACTTCTGTAACCATGTTTACGTTTTAAATCCGTTTTAAATAACTGGGGGGGAGTTTTGTTGTTATACTGTGGGGAAGGGGTGGAGTCTGTGTAAATTTATCACCTCTGTCAGTGTTATTTTAACTTTGGTGTGCAGTATTCTTTCGTTGATGTAAGTGAAGTTTGTGAAGACTGTGCTATTAATTTTTATTTTAATGATAATTCTTATACATACACATAAGTACTTTCTTAATGCCAAAAACATATGACAAGGTTCCTTCCCCCTGTCTTTATGTAAACAGTGGTCAAACAGAAGAAATTTTACCTCATGTGATTATTATAATAATTAAAATTGGCCAAAATTAGGATTGTGAAAGTTGGCACTAAATTCCAGATGGGATAAGAATGTGGGTTTACACCAATGGTTGTTTACAACTGCCTAAATCCAGAAGTATACCAGAGTCAGTGATTCATGGCCTCATCCCATGTGTGCTGAGCAATATCTACAATCTGTGTATAGAAAACTTGAAAATTCTACTGTTGCAGGACATACAAAGAGACAGATTAAAATTTCTGGATATTAAGCAGTAATTTATTTAATTTTTAGAGCAAGAAGCAGTAAATGAAGTGTAACTAATTGGCTATGTCATTCAATTAACTTTTAAACTAAAACCAGTTTTTTTGTGTAAGCACTGAGTTATGGTTATTGAGGTTCTCTTTTCCAAAATATCCTTAACAGAAATTGTATCTGATACACATCAAGATACTAATTAGTAGAATATATGTTGAAGGCAGCATACCTTCATGTTAGATTTATTAATAAATTTTAAAAATACTTGTATCACAGAAATGCTAAAAGATTCTTCCTTCTATCCTCAAACACCAAAAATCTTGTAGTATCATAACACATACTGTTGAGTAATCAAGAATTGATTTTCATCTTTTAATTTTTACTGTTTAATAGAATAAAATCACCTTTTTTGAGATATAATTAGTATTCTCTTTAAAAAAGGGCAGCAACCTGAATACTTCTTATATTTGCTCCATATCATTCCCTAGTTCAGAATTTTTCCTAGCAGGTTCTGTCTGTAACAGTAGCAATAGTTTGTTTATTCATAATTTTAGATTTCAGAAAGACAAATGGCTGTAGATAAACAGCTTCTTCCACTTTCTTCATGGAAAAACTTCTGTCATATGTCAAGACATTCAGTTTGCAACTTTGAAAGTCCAGGTTAACCATAAAAGCTGCTAATAGAAGAGCAATGAAAATGTTAATTTGAGCTTAGTTTTATTTAATAGTAACTGTAATAGTTGTTTTGCTTTTTTGCATTATATTATTACTTTGCTAAGTTTAATGCTCCTTGGTATGGGACTGTTCCACTCATGGGAGTTATGCATTTCTCAAGTCAACTTCTGGTTTAACAGATGTTTTTTTTAAAAGAGTTCCTTAGCAGTATAAATTATAGTAGACTAAATTGCTCATTTAAGGGCATGACAAAGCAACTCTCAGAGCATGCTCTGGTATGTGAAGGAAGCTGGGTGAGTGCAAAAAGCAGCACATGGGTCTCCATGAAAAAAAGTTCTCTTTCCTATGTTTTAGAAAGGGACTCTGTCATACAAAAGTTATGCCTCCTGCTAAAGTAGTTGAACCAGCTGCATCCCATGTGCTGAAAACACTCTTGTCTCTTATTTCTCTTGTTCAATTATTGTGTCTATAAATTGCAGTGGGCCACCTGTGCAATGCACTCATCCAGAATAGCCCCAGAGGAAGCATTAACATATCAAGGCTCATAAAGCACAAATCCTTAAATGTAAAAACTGACACTTTCATCCTACTCCAGCCTACATCTATATAGACATTAAAACAGAAAGGAATAAAGAATATTTTACTATGCAATTTGAAAGCCTTGCTCTCGTCTTGCAGAGGTCAGCAGCAAAACTCCTCTAGATTTTTACTTGAGAACAGGATCAAGGTATAAAAAGCATGAATTCTAGTTACATATTTTAGAAACTTATTCTGACTTCTGCCATCTATCATGTTTGATGCACCTATTAAAAAAAAAGAAAGGAAGGCTTATGTTCTTGACATTAACCGTATTTTTATTATTCCCAGTCTGAAAGAATTATATCAAATCTCTCTGGAAAGGGGTCTGTGGGTTTGGACTGACCAGAGGAAGATCTCCAAATTAGCAAAGCTGCTTCTTCTAGCTCTAATACTCCTTCTTTAGAATAGGTTTAAGAATGATTATTCTTTCCTTGATATGTCAAGGGTAAATCAACAAGTGCTGAGGTTGTTTTTTTAACCTCTGGGCATAGCCACTGATCAGAATGAATGTAAAGATGGCAGTTTTCCAGTTACCGCAATCTGCAGCACAGTTAACTTTTAATGGGGACAGATCAAGGTGAGACTAGACATTTCAATCAACTTGAGCAGTTCTCAAGAAAAGAAGCTCTCTGGAGAAGCAACCATCTTTATACATTTGTCTCCAGTGCATACATGGTATCATTGACCAGTAGATAATAGTAATAACTAAGAATGCAGACCCACCTTAATCTCAGTTTAGGATTCTGTATAAAGAGCATATTCACATTTCTGTGTCTGGGACATTTGACATATATTGAAGTGGCTGTCTGTTTGACTCAGCCCTTCATAAACAACGCTGTCCTTCATTACCTTGTTGTTTAGCTGTTTGGTTCTCTTTCTTTTTTACTAATTCCCTAGCTCCAACTCTTAAGACAGTTTCTAACACATCCCCAAATTGCAAACCTTTTCCTCTCTGCAGCACAATTAGACCCCTGACCTTCTATTCCCCAAAGCTAAAGAAATGCCAAATTGCCACCAGCACTTCATTATGTTTATATATTGGTCCTGTGAGACTTGAATTTTCTCTGGCTGTCCACATCCTTCTTTTAATTTCCTGTTTACTGGCATCATACAACTTTCTATAGTATCCAGGGCTCTTGAAATAGGATATATTTTTTTATCACGTAAGGTTATGTGCACTCAGTGATTTTCTCTTTTTTCAAAATTTTATCTTCAGTATTAACCAGTGTGAATTAGTGATTATTACAAAACCTAAAGAAAGGAGAAAGAAAGTAAAAATTCAATAGTGTTAAGCACAGTACAAGAAGATTTTGTGGGTTTGGATCAAGATCCAGCACATGAGTGTTCACTGTTACTCACATGAGTAGCCTCTGTTGTCAGTGCATTACTGAACCCTTACTTTTCAAATGCACTCTTTTGAAAGCTTCCACGTTAAGCCTTCCTAACTGCAGATAGAAAACAATCCACAAATGAATACATTTTTTCGGAAGAAGACAGGTCAGTGTAAGTCATTCAATAAAGAATTCAAAGCATGTTTTATCAACTTTAATGCATATTATTACATCTTTTGCTAAATCAATCCTAAATGAGCAATTAGTAACTGTGAAGTGTGTGAGATTACGAGTGCCATGATCACAGTCTTTACCCTTAACTCTGCCCTGAGAACACAAAACAAAAAAACCCTTGTCTTATCCTCCTGATATATTAATCCCTATGTTTGCTTCATAGCATGAAAAAGGTAGCCTCATTTATTTATGTTAGCAGGAATTCTGTCATTTATTCAGTGAATCAGACACTATTTTAAGATAGTATTACTCTAGCCTTTGAGAGGAACGGCTACTGTCAGTTAGCTTCTAAAATCCTGCTCAGATCTATTTTCTGTTGTCATTCCAGCCTCTGCTTTCAGTATTCACCCTTCCATATATTCCCAATAGACTGAGGTAGCAGGCTCTGGTAGGTTTTTTCACCGATCAGTTCCTGTTTCAATTTTTTACCTCCTTAAGAACAGCATATACAATTAAGCAAAATTGTCCATCTTTATGCAAAATTCGATGGAGTTCAAGTGCCAGTTTTTGGGCACAGAACTCCGACCCTTACTAGAATGAAAGGTCAGGCTAAAATGATGACAATGATAATTTCTGGGCTTAAAATCTATTAATCGTATTTTCATTATCTGTAACTGCATGAGATCAGAGATATGTGAGCAGACATGGCAGTAAATAACATTCTGTTAGCTTGTGCCTGTAGGCATCTTGAAACAGTGGGTAGTTCAGCTTGACCTGACTTGGAGGTAAGAGTGGTCAACATGCAGAGAGTGTTCTTGATGGAGAGCTCTTCAGCAGAGGAGTCTTCCCATGGGTACACACTGATTTTTTACTATTTTCTTTTACAATTCAGCCTATTTTTCATGGCCTGTGAGCCCTACAGGTGGGGTTTGAAATTACCGGTTCA
Organism: Manacus vitellinus; assembly: GCF_001715985.3. Lineage (NCBI taxonomy): Eukaryota > Metazoa > Chordata > Aves > Passeriformes > Pipridae > Manacus > Manacus vitellinus. The sequence continues at coordinate 41,074,751 of NW_021938789.1, read as the reverse complement.
GAGTGACCAGTGAAAATGTACACCTCTCGCTCTGGAGCTTTCCTCTCTGTTGAGTCAGTAGTTGTTAATTTGTAATACAGTAAAAACCCAGTTTGAGACTATGAAGTTGTCCAAAATTAGGTTTGGAGAAAACTCCTGGCTTTCTTTGGCTACAAAAAGTTTAGGTTTTGCCTATGAATATCTTGATTGTGTTTGAAAAATCTGTTGCTTAGTTGAGCAGAGCTGCCTTTCTCCTTGAGCAGATGCCACACATCAATTGCAAAACGTTTGTACTTGTCATGATCATATTTGGAAATGTCTAATTATTCTAAACTTAGCATCAGTTTCTTAAGGAGACTTAGAAATCAAAATGGGCTGAATATTATCAACGCACTCTATGTATTGCATTAAATTGCTGTGGAACTGCTAACAGAAAGTTTACAGTTCAGTTCAATGAGATCCTCTTTAGGCAACTGCAGATGGAAAAGAAAGGTTTGACACATGGCAGAAAGATGTGTGGTATGAATAGATCCATTTTTAGAGGGAAAGGTGTAAAAAGTATTTGTCTCTGTTTTATAACAGAATTATCCTGGAGAAACAGTGAACCATATTTTCATTTCTGGCATTTATTCTGTTCATGAAATCTGCTTCTTTTGTCTTTCCTAGGAATAAATAATTCTAGAGGATGGGTGGAGAATATCAAAGTGACCTTCTTGATGATTGTGTCTTAACTGCAGCTCTTTTTAAGCAAGTAGTTGAAAATAGTAAAATAAAACTGTTATAAGATAGTATAAGATTGGGACTCAGGGTTTTACTTGGAATATGTCTCCAGGCTTACCCTTTTGTGCAAGAAATGCTACCTAGTGTAATAACAGGACTGTATGGCTTAATTATTGGTGGATCCTCAGCAAGATTGCTGATGCTGTGCACCAGGGAATTTTTACGCAAATGTCATTATCTTTTTCTGTCTGAATGTTTTTATGTTGCTCTTTCCAAAAAATAAGGTAATATCATTAGTGATTGCAGTCTGATCCAAGTGAATCATTATGCTACAGAAGTGGCCTCAAGAATTCATTCAAATTATATTCACAAGTCTTTGAAAAATTCTCAGGCAGATGCAGATAGAATTAAGGCCAGTTCCACTCACTGAACCTGTCCAGTGCACTCAGTTCCTCTATTTCAAATATGGGGCATTTAAAACCCAGATATAGTTCTAAAATCTATATATAAGACTTCAGTCTCTCTTCAAAAGACCTCGAGTGAAGTATTTTGAGAGTTAAGGGGGGTTTTTTGACATAGAAGTAAAATGGAGCAATCTCAACCTAATTCTTTCCAAATACAGTCTTTCTACTTCAATGAAATTACAAACTGAATGTAAAGTCAAGCCAGGATAAAGGCAAGAGATTTTTCAGTTGGCACAAGTGAAAATTTGGCTGCAAAAGACTCATAGCCAAGTCAAACGTTTTAGAACAAATAAAAGGACTGAACTTGAGTAGTTTGTGAGATGCATACTGAGATACAGTAATTATCTACATAGTAATGAAGAGATACATTCAGTTAATATCACCACTTAATCCAGGTTCAGATTTATAGCACTCATGAGCCTTTGGGGTTATCTAGAGCTTGGGCTATGACTTGGCCCCACTTAATACATTTCAGTGTTTCTTCATTGTTTCCAGTGAAATTTTCTGTATAGTATTATATTAGGCTTATAAATCAAATCTTCCTTCAAACTGAGAAATATTTTTTCTTTGGTAAACAGTACACAATGAATACTGTTTATTTGTCCAGTAATTATTGCCGCTCTCTACTTCTTATTGTATTTCAGCTGGCACTAAATTGGTTGGTCTCCCTACCCTGGGATACAGCTGTGGGATAGCAAGGAGGTTGTCCTTGGGAAGATTTAAGAAAATAGCAACATTTCTTTGTAAGTCACTCTAAACACTGTGCTGTCCCCCTGTGACCTCTAGCTTCTCTTAGTCACACATGTGCATGGAGATGAATTTTGAGACAGAAATCCTCTTTTGTAGCAGTGTGCACCTGCCATTTTCATCACGGACAGCAGCAACTCTGCAGCAAGCAATAAATCTGTCAGTGGGATCAAGTAGTGGATGGCACCAGTGGTTTCACATCCAGCTATTTTGAGTCAAGCAGCTGAGTGATTTTTTTTCCCTCTGAGCTGACATAATGCTATGCTAAGAAAATAAATTCCTTTAGTATTTCTCTTGTTCTGTCCAGCCCCCAGTAGGCTTCACATTGTAATTATTCTCATTCTAGATTCCTAGATTCTATAAAATCCAATTTTTAAAAACAGGTTTCCCCTTTCCCAGCACAATGTCCAAGAATGGCCATTCGACTTCTTTTTTCTAACACCATTTGGTTACTGAAGACTGGTGTAGAAAACAGTGAGTTTAAATGTAGTTCACTTAGCAGACATTTAAAATACCAGTATTTCAGAGAATCCAAAGAACTTCAAGCCAGACACCAGACAGGTGCAAGTCCAATACAAGCCTAACATAAGCCTAATGTAACTTCCATCAAACTCCAGTGGCCTCTATCACTCATCTAAAATCTGCCCATCTATGGCACTAGTCTTAAAACTTGCAACATCTGATCTTAAGGAACAAAAGCAAAACACAGAAAAACCTGAGAAAAGCATTTCTAAATGACAATAAGTGATAATCACATCAAGGTACAAAATTAACCACAATATCAAGACAGAAATTGTAAATTTAAGCTGCATAAGGACACAAACATGCTTTCATGCAGACAGAATGATAAAAAGTCAGGTCTTAATAGAGTTGCTTTATAGATGGTTTTCAAAATACTTAAATTATTTGGGGAAAATGCAAAAATATCAATTTAACTTAATGACTTTTTTTACTGTAGTTCTTCTCTGCTTCCATTTCTCCAAGAGACATCACATCATGGCTCTCTTATGCAACTACAAATATTGTTTGCTTTTTAAAAAAATGTCAAAAGGCAAACCTGATAAATACAGAGATAAATACAGCTTCTGTATTAGCATTAAAAATAACCTGATTTGTATTTACACAAAGATTCATAAACCTTTCTCATTTACACAGGAATAAGTGTGATTAGTATTCATTATTGCAAGACTTTAAATTGTGGGAATAGTAAATGTGTTGTCTAAATGGACCTTCTCTTTGTATGAAAGGATAATGTAGTATTTGCATCCTCAGCAGTTCTTAGCTAGCAGAGCTTCAGATGATACCTGCTGGATGGCTGCCTTAGTTAAATGAGTACTTGTCTTCTAGGCACCGAGTTCACTAGGAAACCTTCAAATAGAAGGGGGAAAAACCCACAGGTTGTTCAATTTTTCCTATAAAAGTGACTTAAGATAAAAAATAAACAGTATAACATGTTCATTGAAAGTATTGAAAAATATTTATTGCTCTAAACAAAGAAAGATCCCTACCAATGAAAGAATAGCAGAAAGAGTAAAGGACCAGTTTAAGGATAAACAAACTCAGTGTTTTTTAGCTTATATTTCATACTTGATGCTACATTCAGAGAGCTTGGATGGAGACTCCTTACCTAGGGAAACATTGAGGTGCTTTAAACTCTATTCAGATCTGTTCTAGCTTTTGTCTGGAGAAGGCAATATGACTAGAAACAGGTAAAATGAAAAGAAATTATTTTGTTGAAAACCTCTAATATGATAGGAATCCAAAATTTTTTAAATACTAACTGTCTCATTCTTCAGTCATAAACAATATTACAAAGTCTCTGTTTCATGGAGTTGCATTGATGCCTACACAGGAACAGAGTAGATTTGGGTTTGGGCTGCATAAATTTGTACTCTTGCTTTTTAGATATGAGTAGAAAGTATGTTAAGGGTGTTGAGAACAGTGATCATTGTAAATACAAGAAACTTTTCCAATCCTTTCATGATATCAAAGTAAAAGAGCTTTCCTAGAAACGTAAGACAGCAAATTTGGAGCCATTGAAGTGTTTTGGTTTTTTTGGTTTTGGCTGGTTGTTTTTTTAATTCAAGACTGTAATTAGCCTATGACATTCCTTTCCACAAGACAGGAGGGTTGGGAAAAAAGTGAATAGTTACTTGCATTTAAAAATACTTCTACCTACAATAGTAAAAATTTTTAAAACACACACAAAAGAGAGAGAAAGCAGTATTTTAGGCATAGTTAACCTGCTTGCAGAAGTTATGAGACAGTTTTCTATGGCGGAGACTTATCTGTGACCACCAGTTGGTCCTTCCTTGGAAAGAATTGGTACTGACCACTGCTGAGGGAATGGCTCTGGGCAGAACAGACCGCTGGTCTGGTTCAGATTGGGAACTTCTGTGTCGGGTCTCACACTTCTTATAATTTTTGTAAGAGGCTTTGGGGACACACAAACATATAAAATGTGTAGAAACTGGATTGTCTCTGCTTTTGGCCTCAATTTTGAATTTACAAAAGCCTTTAGATTGAATTCCTCAGAAGTTTGTTTTAACTGGGAACACTGTGTGACACCATGTGAATTTTTAAGAATTTTGTTCTTGCAACATAATTTGCAAGCTAAAATGTGGCAAAATGAATGCTATGTCCAGGCTTTGAATTCCTGAAGTTCTTTCTGTGATCTGATTTGAAATATCCTCATTTAGCTGCGTGAAAAGCAGTGAAAAGTCCCTCTCAGTCTTCAAAGACAGACAATTCATGAGCCACACAGAAAGTCATGTAGAATCTGCATGATTTATATAGACAGTAAGTCTTCCTTCTGGTTTTCAGCAGGACTGAAGAAGAAAAATTTGAGGACTATTAGCAGGGCTGTCTCTAAAGACACTGATTATACAATTGGGAGGTTTAAAAACCCTGAATCTCACAACTGTTGGTAACAGTGTGAGGAAATAAGACAAGAGGTAAAGTCCTCTGTTTGAGTCCGTGTTGAGTCGTCATAGCATCATGGAATGGTTTGCGTTGGAAGGGAGCTTTAAAGCTCCCTTCACCTCTCCTGTAATAAGCAGGGACATCTTCAACTAGATCAAGTTGCTCCGAGTCCCATCCAACCTGGCCTTGAATGTTTCCAGGGCTGGGGCATCCATCACTTCTCTGGGTAACCTGTTCCAGTGTTTCACTGCCCTTACAAGATTTTGATCCTAAGAGGGCAGGAAGAAAGAAAGACATCAGTAAGAGATGCAAAGAAGGTACAGTGTAAATATTGTCTGAGTATAACTTCTCTACACACCCCAAATCTGGGGATAGACTTCCCATGTGATGCTGATTTGTATTGAAAACTGAAAGTATGTAGCTAGTTTTGGACACCCCACCCATATATGCAAATTTTGAAAAAGAGTAGAAGTTCATACATGGGGTAGGAGGCTGAACCCACTGCTAATAAGAACCAATAACAAAGAGATAATAAACATTTCTTATGAAACCTGCTATCATCATGCTAATAATTGTATGCACATTTCATCCCGGAAGCTGAATCTTAATCAAATAATAATGTGTATCCTCTTTGAAATGTCTCTTCATTTTGCTTTGAAGTGCCAGACTGCAACCAGAAGAGTACTTCTGCATTTCTTACTTGACATGCTCCCATCTGCTACCATCAAAACTGACTTTCTCTCTTTCACTTTTTTTTCCTCTTCCCTTCCTTCCTATCTCCCCATTTTTAAGATGAAGACCAAACGTTTCTGCACCTGATAGGGCAAAGACATGTCAACTGCATCAAGCTTTGTGTAAGCAATGCTGCCTTGGATAAGAAATTATAAAAGTAGCAAGAAAGATAATCTCCCTTTTATTGGCTTCATTCATATTGAAATGTATGATCAGAGTAAAAGTCTTAATCTTCACCTCACTTTCACAGCTGCTCAGCTAACCTTAGTGTGTATCCCAGCGCTCTGTGAGAAAGCAAGGCCCCTCTCATTGGATTAAAGCGCAAAGAAAGGGAATGTTGTGTTACCCCTTTAGGCAGCCCAGGCTCTCAGAAGGAAGCTCAAATAACAAAAGGTGAGAAATCTGACCCAGCAAAAGTATGGCAGGCTCCGTCAGACTTCAGCTGGCTGCACCAGCTACAATGAGGTCACTTTCGACACTCTATTGAGGTGACTTCTCAGTTTGTACTAAATCCTCTCTTTTCTCAACAGAAGGTGGGAAGAGGTCTTTCCGTGCCTTCATGCTGAGACAAGCCAATCAGTAGCCCAGAAAGTTAAACCAAAACATTGAAATTTCCCTTGTAAGACCTCCTGTTAACAATTATCAGCTCCTAAAATGCTAAAGGAAAATATTGACTGCAGTTCACAATATGTATTTATCCAACAAATTGTACAAGGGAACCTTTTCTCTTTTTCTAAAGCCTTAGCAGTCAGTCCAAGCTTTTGTGGCTTCCCCATCACATTTATTTAGCTCCTTACATTCTTACACACCGATTCTCCGTCAAAAAATAAAAAATTGGAAATTTGCCATTGTTCTTGCTGAAGACATGCAAAAGGAAAAACACTCTGTGGTAACAAGATCCTATCAAAACTTATTTCTTTTAAATATTTACTATACTTCCCCAAGCATAAACTACCCTCTCTTAGCAGTAAAGCTCTGGTAAGGAGTCCTCAGATAATCCACACTGTCTCAGAGGCCCCTCTGCCTCCTATCAGATCAAAGCTGGGGAGGGCAGTCAAAGAGAGGCAAATTATGGAGAACCCGATCTAAGAAGATATTAGGGAAGAAAGGGCTGTGGTAACCCTCCACACCTGAATACCCAAGTGTGTGGTTATCCCAGTATTGATTCATATGTTTTTTGAGAGGAGTCTTTTAGTCAAACCTGTGAAAACTTAATATGAACAACTGTAAACAAAGCAAGCCCTAACAAAATCAAAACTGGGCTGAGCTGCAGGTCTTTGCAGCAGAAGAGTAACATTTTTGAAAATATCATTCTCTAAATTAAAATATAATCAAGCAAAAAGAAGAATGAGGGGAACATCATGACACATGTCGTTTTAGAGAGAAGCCTCACCTAAGTACATGACACAGCTCTGCACTGAGAGGTTGGTGAACTTCTGCATCCATTAAGGTGAGGCTTGGACCTCCCCTGGCACTCAGCTTCCCTACGATATGGCAGGCAGAACTTCAGCAATTAACAAATATTAAATCTCCTCCCCAGAATTAATCCTTGACTCAGACACCTACAAACACCTGATACTGCAGGCCGATCATTGCAAACACAGATTTTGCAGACAGAGATGCTGCTTTGAATTAATTGTGTTGAGGCCAGGCCTTTGGAGAGACTCCAGTGACTAACTCCCTTTTAACCAACACTTTATAAACCTATCATTTTTTAGAACCATCCTCAAGGCATGAAGAGTCACTTCTATTCCACCTTGATTTCTGTTGTAAGTCAGGTCCAGGTAGTACCGTGGTTACGATGGCCTGTGAATCCCTATATATTCAGCACCCAAAGCAGGATCAGGGTCATGTTGCTATATATTAGAGCTATCTCCCAGGTGCTTTATTTTATTGGCAGTTATTGCTGTGATACTCCAGTGTTTGCAAAAGTGGTTTAAAAACACCTTTTCCCTCCACTTCCTGACCTCAAGTCAAATGTTGGTCAGCTGGACTGAGAGATTAAGTATCAAAGTCTGCTTTTTACATTCATCAGACTTTATGAGAAACCTTTCTTTCAGTGCTACTGCAAAGTACAATCTCTCCTTCTCCATACCTGCACCTCAGAACTGTAAGTAGACAAAATACATAGATTCAGCAGCATTTTCCAGGAGGCTGCTGCTGTGGCAGCAGAAATGGAGATGTAGTTAGTGACATGTTGATCAGCTCCCTGCTGCTCTTTTGACAACAGAGACGAAGAGCCGGTGTTTATTTTCAAATAACATTTTTGCTGAGGTTCTAGAAAGATGGATGAACTGAAACTGACTTTGATTTGGAGCTAATGGCCCAAATCAATCACTGTAAGTGGCCACTGCCTTACCACAGGTGGAGGCACGAGCTGACGGTGTTTGGGCAACATACAAGCTGACAGCCTTATATTTGCTGATGTGTTTACCTCAGCCATAAACAAACCTTTAGGAGATTGGCCTATTGATGGCTGGATTCTCAGTTTACATTTATTACAATACTTTGTGTGTGAATAACTGTTGAAAATATTTCAAGGCTAAAAAGTTATGATAAAAGGGAAACAGGGATCATATGTTCTGTATAGTGAGAGAAAAAGAGGCTTGTAGTTGAGAACATACAAATTTGTACCCTTTGCCTTGTGCTAAGCTATGATATTGGCTTTCATGTAGAAATGAATAATAGCTTTATTCACCCTGTCTAGATTGCCCTAACATGCTGCAACTTGATTAAGGGCATGAATTCAGGGCATGAATCTTCCTGATATAGTGAGATTATTGAAATTATCCCAAAAGAGCATGTTTGCTGCTCTGCATGCAAAGATCTTCCATTGTCTCCTTAAGAATACACAAGACAGGTCAAGAGAAGCTTAATTAATATGGAATTAGCACAAGTCACTTTTGGTTTTTTATATTGTCTTGCCCTTTGTGGCCTTAGGGCAGCTGGCAGTTCGAGGAGATCATGCTTATATATGTGTATTGATCAAACGTTATTAGTTAAAGCTTTTTTGTGCGCTATCTTTCGGGTAGCAGAACAGGAATTCTATATAGCACATAGTGCTAGACAGAAAAGACCAACAGGTTTCTGCGTTTTGGCAAGTCTAATTTGGGGCTAATAAGCAGCTGAGCTTTTCAGCACAGAAGAGGCAAGAAAACAAGGCTTTGGATTAACTCTGTGGCTACATGAGGCATTTCTTGCCTTGTTTAACACTGCATTGCAATCAAACAGCTTTCCCCTCATAACTACCATGTCTATGAAGGATCATTTAATATCACTCGGTCATCTGCCAGGTTCCAGTACCTAGTTTGCAGAAATAATTTGGTTCCTTTAATGTCATTTGTTCTTAAATTTATTGGACAAGGACAAGCAAAAACAGGCTATTCATCTAATTGACTGAGCACTGCACTCTTTGAATATCATATTACCATTATGTCTAAGCTCTCAGGAGCCAAACTTAGCATTTGCCAAGAACTTATTTCTCATTATTTATCCATATTGCATGTCAGCCTAGGGATTCAGAAAAGATCATTCTGTCATCTTCACTATTCATTTCTCCTGATAGTTGTACCAAGTTCATAGTGAGGCAACTGAATTAATCCTCGGATATTTAATGATGCTGTGCCATGCAAAATTCTCATTGACTTAGTGGATCCCCTGTGGAAGGTACTGCAGCACAGAAGGAATCTTTTCTGGAATATGCTTTCTCAGCAGTCCTTCTCCATAGCAGTGAAAACAAAGCACAGCTAAGCACCTTGGAGACAATGAATCCATGCTAATCAAGTCTCTGAACAACTTGTTGTTGCAGTTCCTTTGTGCATGTGGAACATTTCCACAAAATTTATGATAGGTGCAAAGAGCATATTCGTATATGACCCTGCATACAACTTGATGTTCCCTGGGACTTGTACAGTTCCTCATGATCTTAATTCCTATATTTGGAAATATGCTAATCGTACTTCTTTTATTTAGTATTATGGAAAATATCTTCTCGAGGTCGTCAGCTCTTTGCAATGGATTTATTCCCATCACCGTAACCAAAATGATTCATGGTTTAAAAACAGAGTTACTTTTTTTTTTTACGCAACTATTAAGTCAGAAGGGAATATCCACCCACAAAACCTCCAAAGTATTTTAGGCTTCCTGCCATGTGCCTGTTCAGTTGTGCCTATGTCAATCCAGGTCATGTGTCTCACCCAGATTTAGATTTTGGAGTTTTCAGAGAATTTGTGGGAAGAAGTAGAGAGGAGAATGTGTCAGTTGGACCATTTAATCTTTTTGGGGGGAATAGTATAAGTTTGGCAGCTATCACATGTCTTTCACCATCTGAGAAAACAAACCTCAACAGATTAAAAAGTCCCCTTACTGCACATGAATAGATACAAATACACACATGCAAGCACATGCACGTGCTTCATCTTTTTGTTCTTCATCTCAATTCTGCTCTTTACATTGGTGGAATTAATGTTATGAGCAATAACTGAATTAATTTGACAGTAATCCCAAGCTTAACAATGAACTTCTCATCTAAATCAGTTCCATGTCTCTGTTAGTATGTGAAATGCACATGCGGTAGCAGGGAACTGCCATGAGCAAAGCCCCACCATCTTAAAATTTAAATCCCTCCACACTCTCATAGAATCATATAGATTTTTTGTTTGCATTCTTTTTGGCAGCTCTTTTGTTGTAAACTGGCAGTTTGATCATTGTACATTATAACAGTTACCTCTATCTGTTATGCAAAGATAGTGAGAAGCAGTGTTTAGAACAAACCAAACAATTAAACCTCAGTGATGAAGTGGGGCTAGGTGAAAATACTGTCCAAAAATAATCTTTTTTTTGATGTAAACGATATAAATTATGTCAGCTTCAACTTCTAGACATTTGAGGCTGTGTTCTGCGAAGTTCTGTGATGCTTTACTAGCACCTACTTTGAAAAGCATTTGTTAGAAACTTCTTACACTCCCTACAAACTATTGTCAATCATTTTCAAACTACAGCAAATATTCACATACATTTTTATTGTTGTAAAACCTTTTGTTGCTGTTTCTGATGCTGGGGGAGATGGTTTGATTATTTTCATATCACAGCTGTTCAGAAACATTTTTTTAGATTTTTTTCCCTCCTTTTTAAGCAATTGACTTCACAATCAGGGCAAAACGGCTTATTCCAAAAAAATCTTTTAACAAAAGACCTGCAATACCTGGAGTGAAATGGAGTAGAGTAAGTCTGAGCCTGAACATACAAAACTAATTGCTTTGGGTTATCACTGGGATACTGTTTTATATCATAAAGTGTTCTGATTCATTTTCAGGAAACATGGCTTATTTTTATGTTAATGTTTTTCTTTTCTCCAAAGAGGTTCTATGAATTATCCCAAATAGATTAATGTGCTGACCTTTGATCCTTAGAAACCAGAGGCTGAATTACAGCTGCACAGGCCTTGAGAAGCTTAACTTTTACCATTCAGTTAAGATGTGAGCTGCAAAGTTGAGAGATGCCTGAAGTTGACATTCTAAGGAAATAGCAAAATTAGCACAAGATTTTTCCAAGGCTATTTATACATCTTCTGAAATACAGAATATGGCTGATCATTGCTTTTGAAGAGCATTTGCAGAAGAGGCAGATTCACTGCTGTAGGAGAAGAAAATCCTGCAGTGATTCTTTAGGCTTAATGAAAGTAAAACTTTTACAGATTTTTCTTGTATGTACTCAGCCCAGCAGTATTTTTGAAGATACTATGAGCAACTGCAAGTCATCTTTGCTCATAATAACCACACTGAGTTGGTGCTTTTTCAACAAAATATGTTATCCTGTCTCTGTGAGACACCTTATCCTCATCAATACTCAGCCATACGTCCATTGGTTAGTAAGGACTTCATCTGGTCAGTTTTTGAAAAGAAGTTAAAAATGTAAAAGCAGGATTGTAGCTTAGTGTAACTCAGCTGACACAGACATGGTAATTCTCTTTGCATTCACACAAGCTTTTTGGATCATGGGCAGAAATGCAAAGGTAAAAGTGTTCCTTTTTCTCTGGAGCAGAATATAGTATGCGAGTGAGCAGATTATGGAAATTAAGGAAGAAATAAGGTAAAATGTAGCCATTTTAGTTTGAGAGTGACAAACTACAATACTTCTTGGGAAACAGGATGAGGAAGGGGAAAACGAAGATGTGACAGGTATGATAATTATCAAAGAATCACAGAACATGTCAAGTTGGAGGGGACCCACAAGGATTTTAGAGTCCAACTCCTGGTCCTGCACAGGACCTTCCCCAAGAGTCACACCATGTGCCTGAGAATGTTGTCCAAACACTTCTTCAACTCTGTCAGGCTTGGTGCTGTGACCAATTCCCCGGGGAGCCTGTTCCAGCACCAACCACCCTTTGGATGAAGAACCTTTTTCTAATATCCAACCTAAACCTCTCCTGACACAACATAAGGACGTTCCCTTGGGTCCTGTCACTGGTTACCACAGAGATCAGTGCCTACCCCTCCTCTTCCATTCACGAGGAAGCTGTAGTTATGTCTCCCAGGATTACGGTCCAGCACAGAAGGTTTTAGACAAGTATTAAGATAAATCTGAACTGCTTATGAGCAAAAAATATGGACAATTTTTGCCACAAAGCTAGATGTGATTGGCAACTTCTTTTGTTGATTCTTTTTTTTAAGTTTCCATAATACATTACAGAATTGTGAGCTTCATTGAAACTAAAAACTTCTAAACTGCACAGGACTTTAATCCCACAAGCCAAATGAAATCTCAGCACTTAAAGCCTGTTTGCATTCCTTGCATCCCTGCACAACATGAGAAGAATAGGTTAACTCTAATGCATTGGTAAATGAGTAATTTTCAATTAAAAAAAAATTAGAACATGCTGGTTCCAAGGCTTTTCTCATGGCATTTTCAACTTGTCTGAAACCAGGAAGTGTCAAAAGTGTTACAAGAAAACCTGTTCAAAACATATTTGATTTATAGACTCCAAGAAGTTGGGCTGTGTAGAGATAATAATTTCATTTTCTGGAAGGTGATCAAAACAAAACTTTCAAACGTTCTGAGGTTCACCCAGTGCTGGAGGATTGCATGGTTGCCATTTCTGCCATGTGCATTATATCAGAGTTATTCATCAGCTGTCTTTTTGATATATAGAGTTCATATGATACAGGGAGTTTTAGTCCACGTTCATTCGTTTCATTTTACAGTACTAAATGCTCTTCAAGCATTAGAGCTAATTGCAATAAAAGTATCACTTAAAAGAAGTTATACTTATCAATTTCACCAAAAAATCCAAACTCCATTATCAGAATGCGATTACCATTGTATAATCATACAACAACAGTAAATACTGGATTATTAAGTAAAACACTTCTATTTCAGCAGTTTTTCATGTTGTCTTTTGCTCACCAGTAGCTCAGGGTTGTGCATTATTTGCCACAGTGTGTGCCACCACTGGAGAGTGAGAGGAATTAAGCTATTTTTCTTCCAAAACCACAAATATAATACATAGAAGAAAGCCTGAAAGAGAGCTCATGTTCTGGGTGTTTTCATAAGCTGGGAATCCACTTTCATGTGAGTCTTGTGGCTAAGGTGCAAACTCACTGGCTCATTCTTTGCATTGTGCTTTTTTTGAAGGCATTTTTGAAAAAAAATAAAATTAGTATCAGACTTCCTTGCAGAGCTGTAGGGGAGCAGCAGGTATGGTAGATCATGCTGACTGAATAATTGTAATGATTGACACAGAGGCCTAAACCAATTTTTGAGTGTCTCACAGCCAGGCCCATGGCCAACTTGTGACTATGTGTGCTTTTTAACTAAGGATTTCACTTTTTCCATAGCTTACCTGAAATTTTGATGAATTCTTCATGTAAAATCTTCCCTTCAGGCTCATGTGCATTATCAAACCGTCTTGGTGGTCTGATCTATCAGAAATTCATGCTGTGTAGGTTAGCAGGGGTCAATGTTGTGCCTCCTGGTTGGAAGCTCTATGAACTGTGTTGTTACACTACCGTATTATTTGTTGACCAGAGATCCCAGTCTAAGCAAACAACTCATTGCATTGCAAAGCTTACCATCACATCAGGTAGACGTGATGACAGTATCAAGGAAAGCTGTAGGTCTAAAAGACTAACAGGAGGTAGGACGGAGTTGGAGTTTTTCTAAGTAAGCTGTGTGGTGCATTGGCTGTGTGTACAGTAGGCTTCACAGAATAAACAGAGGCCCAGGAGCCCAGGACTTTAACTTGGCTATCTTTTCAGTGCAGCAGATTCACAGTATAACTGGTATGTGATGAAAGTGATGCTTCAACAAATCGAAGTTAAGACAAAAATTGAGCTGTAGGTATCCCTGGATGTGATTTTGAAGAGTAGCATAGCTTTGGGATTTGTTTGGAATGTAATTTATTTGCTTGCTTGTTTGCTTTTAGAGGGGTGAGTCTTATAAGGATTTGTTGGCTTTGTACTGTTCAGGCATCTCAAAGATATAAAACTTGAAACATTGTCTGTTGACTTCCTGTTGGGAAAAACTTCCAGTTCTCACAAATCATTGGAGCCTGCTCATACAACCACAAACTCTTTTCTTTCTTGGAAACACAAAGGGTACAGAAAAGCACTGTGTTTGCCAGCCTCTTTCTTCTCAAACCTATATCAAGGGTGTGCAAAGCAGTTGAGGGAAGCAGGGAGCAAGAGAAGTAGAAACAGAGACATTCAGTTCTTCAAATCTGAAGACATGATGCTACCTTTATCTGTCTGTATGTGTTGGAATTGAAATCCAAGTATTTCATATTTGTACAGTCCTTCATTTGTTTTTTTGGATCAGTAAAATATTTAAAACATACAAACCCTTCCTTAAGCTTCTTTAGTTTATGAATCAATTGTAAATAACCTTTGAAATGCATTCTGGTGATGAAAACCATTTGTTTGTTTGGAAAAGGTAATTTTCCCAAGCTCAGAGAAGAACAGGCCATCCTTTCTAGCAAATCCTTTAAAACGCTGTGAGAAATTATGGTCTAGATAGCTGGAGTGACCTCTCGTGGTGTTCACAGGAACTAAGGCAATTCACCTCCCCACTTCCTTACTCTCTTTTCAGCAGATACAGATCAAAGATGCTAGTTCTTACAGAAATTAGGACTTAGAAGCTCCATTGGGAGAGTGCAGGACAGGTAAATTATAAAATGCAGCTCACGCTGTGCTCCGAACTGAATTGATAGCCTGAAAATACGTTTTAGCTCTTGAGTGTCACTCATCTATTCTCAGCTGCTCCAAGAAAGAAATGCTTTCCAGATATGGCAAGTTGGCTCCCTCCTTGCATGTCTCATCTATATTTTTTTAATGTTGGCTAACAAAAGTACAGGTCTTTAAAAAAGAGGTTAACATCTTCCTAAGCCACTGGAAATGGGAGCAATCAACCCTTCACAAAGAATCAATCAGTAGTGGCATAAGTAGCTGAAATATCTCTAACAGATGCCTGCATTACCTTTCACTGCCATCTTGCTTTTATTTCACCATTCCTGTGGATCAGCTGATTCTAGATAACAGTGAGAAATTTCTATCATACATTTACAGACTGGAAAGACCAATGCATATTTTTATTGCAGTATTTTCATCTTGGCACCCAAGGAGTTATTTTGTTTTCTTTGAGTTTTTTGAGGGGGAGGGGGAGAAAGAGGAGTCAGGTTATTACTGTTGCTGACATAAAGATATACCTATAAGTAGTAGGTTTTTTTCAACCTGAATTAATTCCACTTGTTAAAACCAAAACATTTCAGACCAGGTGTCCCCCATCACTTCAAGCTGTCATATGCCATGTATTGATCAGTACATTAGATGCCTGGGAAAGTATTTATTATTTCTGTGATCCATTTCTTGAGAGGGACAGCTGTTGCACTAGGATTCCTCTGTCTCTTCTTCTTGTTGCACCTCCATTTCTCTAATTTTAAAAAATAAACAAGATATATAGTTTATAAATTGGTTTATATTGTTAGGTGTTGTATCTCCCTATATATCTGTCTTGAACAGAGGATCCTGAGCCAAACTACAAGTGTGCACCACCTATTTACTCCCCAAACACTACATTCAGAGTCCAAACCCAGATTTAGGTTTCACACTTTGCCCATGTATTTCTAATATTCATAGATTCCATACACCACTGAATAAAAAAATCCCCCTCCCAACCATAGTTTAAGATTTGAAAACTTGAAAAACAGATCATGATCCTAATCAGACAGTTTAGACCTGTCTCTAGTATTGACAGTTCTGCTTAGCTGATAGAGAAGACGATTACCCCTATGCCTACCCTTCTCAGTGGTAGGGGATAAAGAAAAATTATCAATAGTCTCTAGAGGCACAAATAAGTGTCTATTGAATGGCTGTTGCATTCATTCTCCCTGCCATCTGTTCTTTTAATCTCCCATATGAGTATCACACACTGAAACAGCATCAGTGCAATTGTCAATTCTTTTAAATTTCTATTTTCCCTCTTCTTTTCTATTATTTTAGTGCTGCCTACCTGACTTTTAACATATTTCTTCTTCAAGTTTCTTTACCATATGATTATTCCTGTGGTTTTTGTAATGTCTTAGCTCTCTCTTAGAGATGAAGTTGAGCATCAGGATAGTGAAAATGGATGGATATGTTGTTCTATAATAAAAAAGATCAGATTGTTTAATTTCATTATTTATGGCTGCAAGACCTATCCAGCTATTTTCCAGGCTTTAGTCACACATAGTATATACCAGAAAAGTTCAATTATTTTCTCTCATTTCCATCTCCTACAAAAAGTAAGAAAGTATCCTACATTCTTTTGACACTAATACAGTAGCTTTTGAGATATGAGTGCAGACATGTCAGATATCTTAGTGCAGAGAACAGGATGTGCTCTTCAGTACAGCACAGACTGTCTGAACTTAGTGCCAAAGCCCATCTGACTTTTTGTACAAGAACTTAAGTTAGCAGAATATGCTATTTTAAGTGAGCAAGTTCTCTTAAAAATTCTCATCTCTTCAGCCAAATTCAGCTCTCATGGTAAAAAAAAAATCTGCCTTCAAAAGTTCCTTAACTGGCACCTCTTTGGGCTTCATTCCTGTTCAGTAGGATGAAAAGCAGAGCAAACCCATCTCATTGAGGTCTATAAAATTTCAGCTAGTATACCTGAGGAGTTATATGATAGCTGTTTCTAAAGCTCTATGTAGGGGCAAAAGGTAGGATTCTGAATTCCTCTTAGAAGGCATCAGAGGAACTTTTGTTAAGAATATCCTAAATTCAGTGTTTTCAGTATTGTCAATAAAACCTGTTTCTAGGAAGGTAGCAGTTTTAGCCTGCAGTGCTCTCCTACAATCTGATATAAATAGCAGGTGATTCAGGTGTCCTTTATTATTTTAGATCTGGAGTAAGGATAGTGGTAACAATTAAGATTCAATGCATTCTTGCTATTAACATCCACTGTAGATCACAGGTGAAAACACACATATACACAGATGCACGAAATGTCTCTGTAGTTGGTTTCTGTGGGGTTTTGTCATCATTATTCTTACAAGCATAAATATTTACAATATTTATCTACCTGCTGAAATAGTCTCATTTCCATGTTTATTTAAATGAACTAGCTTGGCTGCATTTGTGGTGCTTATTTTTACAGTTCAGTAGAGACCTCCAAGAATTTGTTAACTCCAAGTGCAATCCAAATGTTTAGCATATAGATGAGAAAAGGTATCTTAGGGTCATTACTTTGCTATTGCAAGTTTTCCATTTCATGTCATTGCTCTATTTTCACTTCTCTCCTGTTTCTTCCATTTTCTTCACTACTGGGAGGGGTTTTATGGCAGAAAATGCACCAAGCTGAACATCACCACAGATTCCTATCGCAGGTATTGGAAGTAATGAAAAGGAGAGAGAGAGAGTAATGAAACCCAAGACTCACAAGTGATGCACCATACAGTTGCTCGCCACCCACTGACCAATGCTTAGCCCATCTCCAAGCAACAATTGGCCTTTTCTGGCCAACCCCCAGTTCATATACTGAGCATGATGCTCTGTGGTGTGGGATATCCCTTTGGCAGGTTTAGGTCAGTTGTCCTGGCTGTGCTCCCTCCCAGTTTCTTGTGCACCTCTTCACTGGCGGAGCATGGGAAACTGAAAAATTCTTGACTTAAGAAAACCACTGCTCAGCAACAATTAAAACATCAGTGTGTTTTATTATTCTCACACTTAATACAATACCCAGTGCTACACTAACTACTGAGAAGAAAATTAACTCTCTCCCAGCTGAAAGCCAGTCAATTCTGCTTAAAGTAAAATAGTTTCAAATTCAATACTTTTCCTTCAGGCAGTGTTTCACTGCCATTGCTGCCTAAGCCAAGCACAATTAGTAAGTTTTGCAGGGATCACACCATGTACATACATGCAAGTAGTTATCAATGCAAATGAAATGTTAGTGTTTAAAATAACAGTATAACAACTTAATTATGTTTAATTATTTCAAGGCATACCTTTGTGCATACAGAAAGAATGAGCAGCAAGAGCATAAGAATTTCCGCCCTAAATGTTCTTTTCCATTTCTTGCATTGTCAAACTGCCAAGGCCTGGTTCCTCCCCTCTGCAGAAAGTGTATTTTAATTCTGAGCCAGTGTGTCTTATATATTTCCTCAATATGAACAACATTAGTATATAGTATAGTATATACAATAGTGGCAATGTCTAGTGGCCACAGCTGCAGGAAGGGATCTAATAAACCTCAATTCTATTCCCACTTTTGGGCTTACTGAATGAGTTTGCAGTCACCTTGCCTGTTTCCCCAACTATGAAATATTGCTGTCCATATAATAAGGAATTTAAGATCTTCCAAATTTACAAGTAAGCATACAGAAAACTCCCAACTCTCCACTGCTTTAGTTTAACAAAAGAGTTAACACATGGTTTTTGTGGTTACAAAAAATCTTTGCAACTCTTTTTTGTTTGGTTGGGGGTTTTTTTAATAAATCTGTTATCTCAAAGTGTGAAAACTGAACATAAGGCAGAAATTAGGTTCTATTACCTCAGTTGGTGTTCTGGTGAAATCCATTGAAAGTTAAAAAGATTTTAAGCACCTGAGCCCACGCCACAAGTTTTAAAATTTAAAAAAAATATTTGAAATTTACTTCTCGGTATTCTGTGTTATGAAGTATGAATGCTAAAAGTTGAGTGCTTTCAGAAGCTCTAGGCATCTTTGGAGACATCATATTTGGTGGACTTTGAATCAACCTTTCTATGAGCAACAGAAGCTAGTACTCTGTCTTCAAAGCTACCCAGTAGAATTTTTAGTGGCTGCTTCTATTCCAACCATACCAGATCAGTGTCATCTTTTCAAGTTTTACTTATCTTTTTCCTTCAAAAACCTAGGAAATTAATGACTCTTCAGAAGAATGTAAGGTGAAAATTTAAAAAACGCTGGAGTTAAGACAGTCCATAAAACCTTACTTCCAATCTCTAGTACATTTTGTCACTCTCTCTATTCTCCTTATTTTCTGGCTTTCATTAAGGCTCTGTCTCTGCAAGTCCAATACTGTGAAGTGAAAGAAGTGGGATGTCTAGCAAACTGCGTGAACAACTGGAGAACCTGGAGTTCAGCCCCTAGCTGGCCACAGTTTCTGGATACACATCTAGAATATCTCTCTACTTATCCATGAACTTCAAACTTGTATAGGCCACAGAAACTGATAGCTTATTCGAGATCAGGACTAGGTAGAGTTATGTTCTGAAAGGCAAGAGACAAGACTGCTGTACAGGGGTGTAGATACTCCTCTGTCTCATTAAGATGCTATACCTATAGGGGCCCATCACCTTCTTAAAATGCATCTCTACCTCCTCTTTTCATCCCCAGAGTAACTGGAAATGTGGCATGTCAGATTCCATTAAGCAGCCTTTGAACTTGAGGGCAGAACTTTCTTTCACTTCTGTTCTTCAAAGCCAGGAACATTTTTCATTTAAAATAAAGTCAACCATAAAAAAATAAGCCATTCAGGAAACAGCCTGGCTGCCACTGGAATTAATGGCAATAATCCATCTACTAAAAAGTCTGTCTAGAAAAATTCACAGCTGCAAGAAAAACTGAATAAGATCAGACTTTGTTGTCCATTTTTTCTCAATGATTTTCATTTCCTTTCTTTTCCAAAGAAACAAAAGCAGTAAGCAGCTGGATGGACATATAGACACTTGCTTGAAGTCAAACTTACTTAACTAGATTAAGTGGTAATCTTTTAAGTGTATTTCCAAACATACCACAGTAAGATGTGAAATGGCTCTGGAGTGCAAAAAGCTGATGAGATGTGGTAACAGCACACCTCAAAATGCTTCTAAGTGAACATAAGACTTAAAAATGTTACTTTCATCTTACTGAAGAGTGCGTGAAATCTCAAAAGGTTTAAAGCTTTCTTCTTACTAAATGTTTCCTCTTTTCCGTCAACTGAAGGCTTTTAATACTAGAAATTTTTTATCTTAATAAAGACATTACGGCTTCTTCAAAGCAAATAGGGGACAAAAAGAAAACATCTCTAATCTACATTAATTTAAATAAAACACTTCAGACTGAATCTTTTATGAATTTCCAGAACAAAACATTTGCATTTCACATGTTATATTTCTCTTAGCTTTGGTTATTGATAGCTTCTTCTAGGGATGGAGCTCAGCAACAGGAGACAAAATGTCTTCCTAGAAATGCTGATACCATTTTTAAAACATAGGTCCTCTGTTTTTGTGGACATTTCTATTTTCTGTCTGCCTTTATTGACATCTCAACAGGGATTAAAGTGTACATAGGTTCAAAATACCTGCCAATATGAATTAGGAAAATGACATAAACATCAATGACATTTAGAGGTTAAGGTCCCTTCTGATACTTCAGTAGAACAATTTGAATTGTAATTTCAGTCAACCAACCTCACTCAAATACAGAAGTGTCAAATTCAGGGATGAGTCTACTCTGATCTTTGCTGCCATGCCATCTTTAGTGTTTATACTTATTTTTCACTCAGCTCTCTAACTCAGTCAGACTCCACTCTGTTCCTGGACCTTGAGGACACCTACTTTCTGTTTTGTCCAGAAGGCTCTAGGTGGCTGTAGTGTATAGGCTGATAGACTGAAGGAAAAAAATGAGCTATACTAACCTAGGATTACCTAGAATCACCCCTGATTTTATTCCTAAGGGCATACCTTAAGAAATATCATAGATTTTAGAAAAAGTTGAAGGAGAAAGGTCTCTTGGAATTACCTTTGTTGTCTTGTGGAGAGCAGAAAAAATATTTTATCCACTTTTTACTTGTCTTTATAGTGAAGGGATAATCCACTTTCCCCATATTTTAATACATAGTAACTACTTACAGACAGCACCAATTATTTCTTATATTATTTATTGGTTAACTGGTGTTCTGAGAAAGGAGATGAGAACTCTTGCAAGTATTACATCCATGATTTCTGTTTCTGCCCTATTTCTCACCTCTCTATGGCAACTTTCAATCCAGGCAAGCCAACTGAGCTGTGGCACCTCAAATTTGAGCCCTCCAGCCAAAAGCCAGTTTCCTTGACAATCTGAGCTGAAACACCACAGCAGGCTGAGCCCTCTCCCTTCTGCTGCCTGAACTGTGGAAACCTAGTACATTGCTGAGGATGTTCACTTCTTAAACTCATAAAAATTCAGCACTTTGTTCATTAATGTCTTAAGTCTCGCAGTTACCTATTTGCACTGAACATACCACTTCCTTTTTCCTTCCATTCTTCACCTCTGTCTTCTTTTCTTTACCACAGTGAATGACTTCAAAGTCTTAGCAGTCTAATGACAGTTTTGTCCAGAGTGAACAAAGGATAAAATCATCCCCTTTATTACCCAAGTCATTATCTGAATAATGCTGTTATTATTCTAGGAATGTTGTGCTTATTGCTGTTGTAAATCAAAAAAAGGGAGATATACAGCATACCCTGAGGTACTTTTACCCCATGCTACTCTCAAAAAAAAGTCAGTGTGAAATAGTGTCCACAAATTCTATGAACAGAACACATTCCCACTCCCTCTCTTTGGTGGAATTTATTTGCCTTCAAAATTGTAAGTTAGTTCATTATTGCAAGGTATGGGCTATCACAGGGACAACCTTGAGTATTTGAAATTCTGCCAGCAACCTATTGAGGATTTAATTTTATTTAGTAAATTAGCAATAAAAAACCTAATGTAACTTCCTACTGAAGTCTTAAACAATATATTCAGAGAAATTTAGTATGACCATTCATGTAGACATAGGTCTGATTTCACTACAATTTGTGTTGAGGGGACGTATCCCAAGTTAGCTGTAAATTTCATCTTTATAGCATTCAACTTGTTACATGAGCTCTATCAAGACTCCTCCCTGTTCAAAAAACGGAAGGCGGCAAATTTTTATTTTGTGTTATAAATGAGATCAAATTCTCTATTTTTTCATACCAACTCGGGTGGGACACACTCAAGTCTCCGAAGGAAAAATCAGAATGAATATTATATTGAGTAGCTCAGCTTAGTGAAGTCTCTAGAGTAGTTCCATGTAGATTTCTGGGGTGTATAATAGCAGGCATTGAAGCTGAGCGCTTAGAGCACAGGCTAACGAAGAGGGCCTTTAGAGATCAAATCATTAGAAACCAGTTTTGTTTACTAGGAAATGTGGGCTTCAGTTCTTGCCTCATCACTGTCTGGTTGGGAAACCTTAGGGCAAGACTTATGCAGAGTCCTCTGTGTTTGAGTGCCAAAACTGAATCAAGAACCCTGGATTGTGTCACAAAACACAAATGGTGTCCCAAGTGGGACCCAGATACACAGACACACTGAGCAGAGAGCAACACTCCCTAGAGAGGTGGGAGGGTTGAGTCTCTCAACAATAGAATTGAATCTTCTCAGTCAGTGGTGAGAATTGATCCTAGATAGTTTGAACTCTGGACAAGGGGTGTGCTTCTTAAACTTATTTTTGTTAAGAAATTGATGGTGGTGCACTCTGTTGGAACACCACCTACAAGAGGGCCTGCTGTCTTCATCCTTTCAGAAATTGCAAGTTAAAAATTAATAATCTGTGCCAATTAACCAGCACCTCACAAAGATTTTGGTCCTATTTGCTTAACTTTCACTTAACACTTTCTGTCAGTGTCAAAATGCTATTCTGCATTAGGCATTTATCTTCCTGTATTGGGTCTGGCTGAGATGAAGTTCACTTCCCTATATACTCTCCATCTGTAAAATTTGAAAAAATGTCCCAGGTGAAAGTTCAGAGGCCATATACATATCTGAAAATCACTGCAAGACTCTCTACCTGAGTATGAATGCCCCAGGATTTGGGGATGGTTTCATTCTGTAAGGGAAATTCACATTCCAGTCTCAGGGAAATGAGTGATAAAATTCCCATGGATTTTAATTGTGCTGTTATTTGTCCAGAAACATAAAGTATGCTATTAATTTACATTTCCTGTTGATAAAGTCTAAGCCATTTTCATAAGTTTTGGAGACAGTCTTTCAGAATATAGACTGCCTATATCTTCCAGTGTCTGTTGTCTGAATCAGTAAAATCTTAACTTGGGAAAGGAGTTATGTACTGCCTGCACACCATTTGGAAGCCTTCATTTGGAAAGAACTGTCACATTATTCTGGCCTGAAAGCATTGTCAGGATAAAATAGCTGAAATATACCACTCCTTTAACCGGGCCAAACCAGTGCCCCTTCTTATCTAGGAATGTGTTATGGTTATGTCTAATAAACCAATTCAATAAGCACAGGATAAACTTAGTTTGTCAGTTTAATAGAGTTATGGTTCTTTTCATGTTTAAATAATAGTAGATATATGTAGATATAATTGAGAGGAAGCCTCAATTTCAGATAGAATGTGCAAAAATTGGATTTATAGGTAAGTATGAACGTACAGTAAAATACAGCAGTGAATATTCAGGAAACATGCCTGTTTACATACATGTCAATGCAATATGTTTGAAATCAGGAAAATCTTAAGGTAGTTTGAACTGGCATGGGAGGCATTAGTTTAAACAGATGTGTTCCTTGAACTGAAAAGCACGATATGAACAGTTGTTTTTTTTCAGATGAAGAGAAGGAGATTGGATTCTGCTTTAATTCACTCCTTTGTATTTTTTTAATAGGGTCCTATCAAAATGGAACCTACATAATGTGCATCATTAGAGAAAGGGCAGTATTTTACTGTTGTCTGGATTGTTTGATTTGGAAGGGATTCAAAGATTCTATGAACTGCACTTATCCTGTAAATTTGTGGCTTAGACACTACTAAACACAGATGAACCACAATTGAGTTGACTGAGCTTTGGTTTTTGCATTATGTTCAGAGACCATACTCATTTGACCCTGAAGTCTTGCAGTATTTATTTATACAGTGGCGAAACATGGCTTTGAGATCAAATAACAGAGTTCTTGCTACCCCAGAAAATGCACAATCTAGGCTGAGTATGGCATCACATTCCCAAATCTCTCTGCTGACTAATCCCACAACAAAGTTTTGGTGAAGAAATCTCTCATTCTGAAACGGCTCCACTCTTGGGTTCGCATACATGTGCTTGCCTAGAATTAAGAGTACAGTGAATATTTTAATACTGGGATTTAACTGTCATTTCTTAAGCATTTTGGAGAGGAAATGTTACTTTAATTCCTCAGTAAGTTAGTACATCTCACAGAGTGGGCGTAAGGACCAAGACCAGTACAATCCAAAATGGGAAAAAGACTCCAGAAGAATGAATTCTCTTATACTGCCTGAGATGCTCTGTGCCTCTTTCTGGGCAATTAAACAATTTTCGCAATTTCTGTGTCAGAGTTATGGCTATCAAATTGGGAGGTGGGGGGTGTGGTGTGTGAAAATTGAGTTGTGAAATGAGAGCAATCATAACTGGTCAAGTACAGGCCTGTTTAGTACTGGTTGCTGTCCATTTGTTACAGCTTGAGGCTTCTCTACAACTTTAGTAATCATCATCAAATAAGGAAGCTTTAAAAACTAGCAGTCTGTTTACAGATACTTTGAGAGAGGAAATAAACAATCTGTCATATAAAAAATTTGCTGTGCTTTTTGCAAAAGCTGTCTTACTTCCTACATTTTGCACCTGAATAGTGTGTATCCAGCTAGCATTAGGAGTTCTCTAATGAGTGACCAAGGTAATTTAAGAACCTTTCAAGTTTGAGTTTTCAAACTTTTGTCCTCAAGCCAGAGGGTTGCATTTTAAAGTGAGATTTAAGGTTCTCTCCTGTTGAGATAGTGCTCTAAAAAATGACAGATGTTGCAAGAGAAACTTGAGGAAGCTGTCAATACCATCTCTACTTGATACGGTTTCTTACAATTGCCTATTCCTTACCTGATAGTGGCATTGTCTAGTTGTAAGGAATCCATACTATACTGTCTAGGAGGAGGCCTGATAATGCTCACAGTTACTACCATGAGAAAGCATTCTGAAGACTGCACCAAAATCTGGTCATAGAATCTGTTCCAGACTATGTTTCTACTGAAGATTACATGAGAAACCTAAAATTGAGCCCTGTTAAATTGAGATGTAATGGTCTGTCTGCTAATCTAGACAAATAGAAACATTTGCAGTTTTATCTTGTAGCTGGACCAGATTTAAGAAAAGAATTATTTGTGCTAAAAGGAAGTAAAATGTTTCATCTAGTATGCCTGAGTTACTGCTTGTGAGCAAAATGTTTGCAGGAACAGAGAAATTCCTCAGTGAATTGGAGAAAATATTTTTAAGCCCACTCTTCCCAAGTATTAAAACAATAGATTCAGTCTTCACAGCATAAAATTGTTAGTATTGTTGCAGTAGCTCTTTTCCACTCTTACTACTAATTAGTCTAATTAGTAGTTAGAATTCACGTTGGCCTTCAATCACTTTCAAATGTCTCTTTAGACAGATGTCAGTGACACTCGGATCTCATAGCCTGGTATGTGGTTTGGCTGCTGGAGATGGGGGCTGAAACATAACGCTGTTGGATTTGCCACCGTGCTGAGACAGCCGCTGTCAGTAAACAGAGCTCATGTTTGCCACCCACTAATTCTAGGCTCTTCTGTCAGAAGCCAACACACAATTTGTTGCCACTGATATGCCCAAACATCTTATTATCTCTTCATTTCACCAGCTAGGTGGTCGAGAGTGTGCTTCCCCTCAGGGTAAATGTACCTGTTAAAGCAATATTTCTTTTGGCTCTGGTTCTAAGCCATAGGCAGAGGGATTAGAGACTCAGATTTTAATTGTGCTCATCTTTTTCTGTTGCAAATAGCAATCATTCCACAGCACCTCTTATGATATGAAATTGAAAGTTCGATTAAAGCATATTTTTATTTCTGACCAACCTTTCTGGTCAGAAAGGCACCTTGTTTAAGCCAGTGGATGTACTTATCAGCCAATGCAGGCTTTGGCAGCTGTGTAGTGTAGGCAAATATTGAGTAATTTCAAAGCAATCCAGGCTTCACCTTCTAGAGGAGAACAGTAAGACCTGTTTTGTGCTTTTGTAGACAACGTAAAGAATTATTTAGCATTGTTCATTTATTTATCAGCTTCAAATCTTTAAAGTTTTGACAGATTAATAACTTCCTTCAGGAGTTTTAAATAAACATGATGTATTAACAAACAGACCAAGAGCCTACTTAAATTGTACAAACATATAAAGCAGGCTGCCTTGTCTAATGAAAACCTGATAAGAAAAATATCTTTAAAAAAAAAAGGTTGTGTCTCAATTTCCGAGAAAATAATTTATCTTTATATATCCACTGGAATAACAGATGAATAGAGTCAATCACAGTTTAAATAAACCCCAATTATGCTCTGCCTGATAATTCAATTTTATCTACACTGTATATATTTACTTATAGCTTCAATTATTTAATATTATAAATATGGTGTGTTTTGACAAACTAGGGCTTTTTTAATTTCAGCATAACTTCTGTAGATTAATATAATAAAGAGGAAATACACCCTGCAGAGAGGTTTGGAATCATAGCTTCAGCAAACCTTATTAGTACTGTAGCTTTGCTAGAGTCTCAGTGTCAGAGGTTGTATATTTGTGTAAGTTTAATTGGTGTTTAAGAACAAGCTGGATTCATCCAGCCATAGTCACTTTGCACAATTCATATGCGAAACTGGTGTGGGTTTTGGGCCAGATGACCCAATTCTCCGCAGCAGAGATTGTTGTTTAGACCAGTTTACTGTGATGGTAGAGCTGAGGATTTTCAACTCTATTTTTCCAGAGGCAGAAACACAGTTGAAAGACCCATTTGAATGGGTCAGTTTCCCTATTGACAGGGTACCAGGGTGAGCAAAATGTCACCATTAAACTGCAGTTGTAAATCTTCCAAACTTGTCCTCTGCACGTGTAGGCTGCAGCTAACAGGTGGCTTAGCATTTCTAAAGGGAAAATGAGTGGTGAACTCTCATTCACACCTTCAACTTAAAAAGTCTGAAACAGTTCTGTGGCTCCACAGCACAGGAGGGGAAACCATGGCTATTGTGGCAGCCTGGAGTGCCAGCAACACTGGCCCAGCAGAGCTCCTCGATGTATTTTGGCAGGTAACTCCAGATTCCCAGCTTATCCTCCCTGCTGCTGATGCAGTGCAGGAAGCCCAGTTCCAGCCAGTCACCTGCAGCACTCTCCGAGTTCAGGTCTTCATTGGATATAGCTTGAGTTTTATTGACAGTATTCTGTTTGTAATGGTCTTGTAATACAAAACAACTACATGGATTTATAAACATCCTGTAAGGAAAATTACTAGATTTTGAGATGTCTTAACAGGTTTCAGAGGTATGTTTCATAGGAGCAGAAACAGAAGGTACAAACCAAAGAAACATATGATAGCCAACAAAGCGAATGCTAAACCAAGTGCCAGTAAATATATGGACCAGCTTGTACAAGTACAAAGGTGCAAATGATTCAAGGGGCTCTCAAGGATCAGACAGCAGAATGAAATATCTTTTCATTTTATTTGTCAGAACTGTTTATCACTTTAATTAAATAAATATTTCTGTATTTCGTGAGTAGTAAGACTACAAGAAAAATTACAGGTAGTACTTGTTAGTGGTAGGCATTGCAACTTGGCCCCACCAAGACAGAATACGTTATATGAAGGTATACATCTCTAATGTTGAACTGCTTTTGAAAATTAGATGATAATTTTTTATGTGTGATTTTTTTATATTAGAAGTTTCTTCTATTCCATAGCTACTAATTCATAAATCACTGAAAAATCTTTGTTCAGAGGAGACATTTCGTATTTTGAAAACGCTATTGTAGAAACAATGGAATGTTGTACCTTAAATATATTTTTCAGGCAAACAGCAAAACCCAATGCAATTCATTTTATACTGAATTCATAATCCTGCTGTTTAAGCCTTCACACTATGTTTACATCAACATTATGGAAGGAGCAGGAAAGAAGTGAACATTTTAGTCTTTAAATTATTGTATTAAAACTCTAGAAGATGCAGAAATAGTACATATGGGATTTGGGATAAGGGCTTAAATAGAGTGTAATTGGTTACCAACATTAATTTGAACAATATTTGGTTTAAGTCTGATACCTGTGGCTTTTTCTAGAGTCAAAACAGCCTGCTTCTATTTTCATTCAGTCTGTTTCATAGGGATGCTGTATTTCTTTTAGAAAAAGTAATTGCAAATTATAGGCATTGAAAGATTTTTAGTTACTTAAATCCTCCTTACAAGGGAAAGCCTTCAACGATGATTTCTTCCTTTCTTAGAAAAAGGTACCTGTTATTATTCAACATATTACTAAAACCATACTATTTCTTTTGGTTTATATGTTTCATTCTGGAGCTTACTGCATCATTTTCTGAGCTATAGGAGTATCAGGTTGTTCGACAGATTGGACCAAAAGTTCTGCAGGGAGCAGTGGGAGAAAACACAGGCATACCCACCCTACACAAAAATTAACACATCAACAAGGAGCTTAGAGGAATGAGAAATTTCAGAGACATGACAAAACACACTTACATCAAGGGTTTTTTAGCTGTGTGCTTCCTTTCCAGAGCCTCTGTGGCTTATTTTGTCTGTTGCTGTTTCTATTAGATTTGTCACTTAAAGTTCTCTCCAAATGGAATTTCATGAAATCCCAGAAGGCAAGGAGATTGGTAAACCTGCTCTAACTGCTCTAACAATATCACGAAACAGGGTTTGAATTACCAATACACCCGGGAATTCTAATGCAATTATGAGTGTTTACTTACACCATGTGTTTCTCACTGAGCCTCGGCTGTATCAGGATAAACCAAAGGGAGCTAATGTTTTATAGATGGTAAGACTCTGTTTGTTTTCAGTAGGGCTAAGTCTCCCAAAGCACTCAGACACACTAATTAAAGTAAACTGCAGAGGCCCATAATAAAATATATGTGTTTGGAGACTGTGAGATGAACTCCACTGGCTTATTAAAAGTCAAAAGAAAAATATACATTATTTATGACTTCAAAGGGACACATTGTGAGCTCCGGTTTATTTAAAGGATTAACTAAGCATTGGTTATTGGTGACCATCTGAACAGCTTTCCTTTCACAGTTCATTAGTTATGTCATATATGTGGGAAGTCATAATTTGGGTTTAGATCAAATATTATTAATCAACTAAATTATGGAGGGTACACCAACAATATTAAATGTAATCTTTAGGAAAATAACACCTCACAAATCCACTTTTCTCCAGTTGCCCAATTACATTTCAATACATAAACAAAAATCCAACAGATGTGTGGCAAGTTTTATAGAGCTGCCTATCTCTGGAGGGATGTTTTGGTCAATAAATACAACACACTTAAAACACCAAATGGAATTAAAAGAAAGCACTATGTAGTTCAGTCCTTTTGCCCCAGCTACCTACAGGCAGTGGAAGTCACTTAATTTATAAATAAATTTTGAAATAGCAAAGCTTTGCCAAAATGTATACAGAAGTTATATCCTGCTGAGCAACAAGATTCACAAATATGAAATATGTATTAAAATAGATTATGTGTAATATATAGTTGAATATTTAACTTACATATGTACATTTATATTTATAAAAATATAAAAACTATTCCACAGGCCACATAATCCCATCATGTACCTGACCCATTCTACAAATAAAGATGAGAAGAATACCTTACAGTGCCGGTTCTCATCTTTTCTGTTTCTTTGGTGTTTTTCCCATACCACTTTTCCCAGTCAGCTGACGTAACTGAGGTGTCCCCAGGCACTTGCCAATCATGAAGGTGATCATGGCTCCAGATCCCACATTAGATATTCATGGGCAAGTAACCATTTCATAAGACACAACTCTCATGCATTGGGTGGAGGTGTGCCTGACACTTCAGTGCTCCTTCACAGATGATCTTTCCCAGGCTTGTAGAGAGATCTGGATTTCTTGCCAAATGTCTTCTCTTTCTGCATCATACATAAACAAATGATCTCTCAGTTTTCTCCAGGATTATATTTTTATGAAATCTTTAGATTTATACGTCCTTAACAGCAGGATTTTGTTTTAAAAACTGACCTACATTTAAAAAAAGAAGGAGGAGAAAATCCTTTGAAAGGTTCAAAGCTGAAATACAGTAAAATATTTTTTTAAAAAGTTTTTTTAGATGAGTTCTGTTTTATTAAACTGTTTGGAGAAAAATTATGGTTTAACCTAAGCTGATGATTTATCTCAGCCAGTAAACCTAAAACTTCATCTTTCACATAATTCTCTCATTTCTTAACATGAAACAGAATTTTAGAGATTGGACAAAGACACCTTTCAAAACATTATACCAGTTCTTCATCTTCTACCATGATTAGTATACAATCAGAATTATTGTGTTCTTCCCCAATTTCATAGCATTTTAGGAAATGGTGCAAATGACAAGAAATGCAACCCAAGTAAATTTATAAATTAATTAATATACATACAAACAACATCTCACAGGAGACTCAATTTTGTGGACCTCACTGATAAAAATATTTCATTCAAATTGGCTTCTAAACTTCAGGAGTTCAAAGTAACCCTATATATAGTTCAAATTAAAGCAATTGACTTGCTAGGATAAGTAGAATAAAGAACTGATTCTGGTATGTAATATTTTGTCACCTAATAGTACATAATTTATAAAGACACATTGTAAAATTATGAACAATTAATCTTGAAATGGTCATTGAACTTAAAAACAACAGTACATTTCCGAAGGTGGCCTTCAATAGATTAATGTGTGCTCCTGCCCTTTTCTATCTCTGTAGCCTAATTTGTCTAAAAACGAGTTGTCTTTGAAGTCAGGTTTAATTTACTGCCTATGAGTCCTTTAATGGATGTCTCCACAGTAGACATGCCTACATGGAAAACCTTGCATGGAACAGGTTCATACCATACAGATAGAAAGAATGCATTATATATACCCTTATCATAAAATTGATAGGTACACTGTTAGGAGGTCTGTATTCTGGCATCCTTAATAGTATGCAGAGACAAAAAATCAAGGTCAATAGCTAATACAAGTTTCTTAAACTGTTGTTAATTGATAATTAAATTGTGATAAAAGTAATCCAAGTAGGCAGATGTCCTCATACATTTGACTTACTTCTTCCCTTTTTGCACCAAGTAGTATAAGCACAGCAAATTCCAGTGGCAGCAAATTGTACCTGTTTGTTTGGGATTTTTTTCTAATGTTGAATTGTATATTTTCCTGCTAGTTTTTACTTTATTTTTATTATAGAGTATAGTAGATACGTAAGAGAAGGCTACTGAAAGAGAAAATTATGTTGACTAATGAATTTACTGATTTAAGAATGTAATGTGCCTTTCCTTGGAATAAATAATATAAAAATACTGTTAGAATTGCAGAGTGGCTAAATGAATGCAGTGTTAAATTTTTATGTTTAAGCAACTGTAGAATGCTCAAACACAGAGAGAAAAAAATGGTGCTCTTGGATCCAGCACCTAAGTTTCTGTGAATAGATGCTGTTCAGTGTGTATGCTAAGGATTCAATTACATAAAATCCTTTTCCATTCATTGAAGACAAAGGAAAAACCTAGTTCTAATTAGCATATTTTTTACCTACTATTCCCTTAGATAAGAAATTAAGTTTCTGCTTATAATTAAGGTATTATAGGTAATAATTAGTAATGATGAATGCTACTCATGTATGCTATATATATACTGGTGGAACAACATCTGAGCTAATGTTAGGAAATTTGTCCTGATCACAGGAGCTGAAAAGAAAAAGCAGTCTTTAGATACAACACTAAAATGAAGATTAAGAACTCTTTCCAAGCTATTATTCATTTCAGATTATTTTATCTGGAAGCTCAATTACAGAACCCAGCAGGAGACTGATTGTAAAGCAGAAAACCTGACTCCACAAAGACACATGGGTAAGCAGACAGCAGAAAAGAGTAAAGCTTATTTGCTTTCCAAATCCAGGAGTAGTTGGGAGTATGTAACTATACTCTCACAACAGAGCAAGCCCTCTGCTGAATCAGTAGCTGAAGCCACTTATCCAAACAGAATCTGGCAGAACAGCCCAGCCATGGGAACTGAAGATTAGCAGAGGTGAGCAACTTTGCCCTTTTCTTCTCTGAGAGCTGGCTTGACATGAGAGTACAATTTAGGGAAAGTGAGATTTGTGCAAGATGTGTCATAGTGGAGCCTGGAGGACTGACTGCTGTATACCCTCTGGGTTGCCATTTCCTCTTTGCACAAACATGTTTACATACAAAGTTCTCATGTGTTTGTTTAGAGAACTTTCTTTCCCCTCTTTCTTTTGTGCAACACCTTTTCCAAAGAGCTTCAGAGTGCTTGGAAATGAGAAAAGAAACAAATTGACTGAAAAGTTACTAATTTATTTTTGAGGACCAGAATTAAAAGCAGTTCTTCACTTCAGAGCCCAGCTAGCAGAAGGAAGCAATGACATCTGCCATTAAGCCTGGTTTGCCTTATATGTGTGCTTGTAAATCCTGTTCAAGGGAGAAACTTTGCTCAGGTAAAACCACAGTGATACTCCAGTCTGAAAATACATCAAATTTTTAAGCTAATTAGGATTTATGCAGGCAAACCTTATCCCTCTAAAGAATACTCAGTAAATACACAAATAGAAATGTGTTTATTTTTTCTTAGACTAAGTCAAAATATGCATGGGAATCTGTGTCACCTTTGAAGATGAAGCTGCAAATACAGGAGTGCCTTCTGGCAATTAATGGTAATGTTTCTTACAGAAATACACCGAGTACTCCTGTATTCCTGGAAATCCAAATATTTGCAGCTGCTAGAAAAGCTGATATTTAGGATTAAGGCCTTTAAAATAAGAAGCACAGACTTTAGAATAAAAATGAGTTCAGTCTAGGCATAAGAGCCTCTCATATCTGGAAGGCATCATCTTGTGTGCCTCGTGTAGTTTCTGCCACAGTTATATGAAGGAATAGTGTTGAGAGAGTCCTGGTATCTGATGCTGGATACTTCTGAGGCAACTCAGCACTGCTTAGGGCATGAATAATGCTCTGCCAATCTGTGTGTCCTGTGTCTCCTTGTGCGTTGTTAAGTCCCACTAGATTCTCCTTTGCGCACCCTACTCAGTGAAGAGCCTGCTTAGCCACCCAAAAGCTGCACTGGCAGATGTTTTATTTTTATTTCTATAGGACGTAATCCTACCTTTCTCCTAGATAATTTCTGATATTAAATAGTTGTTGAACTCTCTAATGATTTTCAACTTGCAGATTCATTACATATTTTTCTAGTTATTCTCTCCAACTTTCCCATTATTAAGAATGTAAATGGATTTACTCACCTCCAGTGGATAGATATTTCTACAAAATGGCTGGGAGAGGAATTGTTAACATTGTGGAACTTGTTTTCTTCATAGGAAATTATAAACCCTATCTTTCTTTAAATATTAATATTGTTTGTCTGATGATTGTTACTTATAGGAAGTATGTTGCCAGCTAAAACCTAAATATTTTGGTGTGGTGCTTAAGCTTTCCTATTTCTGTGTTATATCCATATACAGCTTCTTTAACAGTAAGGTCAATGGCAATGCCAAACAGGAGGAGTGAGAGATTGCATCCTGATTAATTCCTAATTTTGCATTCTGGGATCATTGTGTTCCAGTAAAACAGGGTGAATAATTCATTGTGAATGATTGACCACTATTTGCCTGTTTTTCTAAATGGTCCATGAGCTGATCGTGTTTGAACAAAACCATTTCTTCGATCGCATTAGCTCCATGCTCCATCTTAATTTTTCCTGTTCTCCAAATCAGAGATTCCCAGCATTACTGTTGCAATCCCCTTCAGAAATAGTTTTATTTATTCTATTTCCTTTCCAGATGCCTGTGCCATGTACACTTCCCCATTCTGATTCACAGACAACAATAGCTACTTGAAAATGACTCTTGAGAGAATGAGACTAAATGGGCTATCATAGTATGTCAAAGGCATTACCAGGTCTAACAAAGCCATGTGTCTGAGTGGCTTTTTGGCAACACTGATGTTCCTATCCCTAGAAGATCTTAAAAAGATTCAGGATACCAACCTGTCAGGGTTATATTCATTATCTTGCCTTTCTGTGAGATGATTTTGTCACTTAATTTTGAGTCGTGCATATTTTTCTCTCTGTACCATTACAATGAACACAGGATACAATGAAGTACCTTGTTTCAGAGATCAAAAGGACACTTTACCACAAAAATATTGGCATCTGTTGTTCCTCATTGTTGTCTACAGACATCTATGATCTATTGAAAAAGCTTTAAATAACCTAAAGTTCATTTAGTGTGTTTAGCACACAGAAAAGATAGGATTTTGTCATTTTCTTCACTGGTTAAATGAGCAAAAATTTTAGAACTGTTTGTAAAAAAACTACTGTTTGGGGGGAATTCTGTCACTGCTAGGAGAACATTTTTCCTAAATCAATTCTAGAAATTATTTGTAGAATATATAAGCTGCAATAGAAATATTACTCTGTTAAATAATATTCATTCCTGTCAATGTGAAACCATTCCAGAATTGCCTTATAGTGAAGAAATTTATTTTATTTATTTAGTTTTTATTCAGCAGGTCTTTCTGGCATCCCTTCATATGTGTGTGGCACTAGGAGGACCATAGATTCACACACGTGTTTTGTCATGTTTATATACTTCTCATGTGACTGAATATCTGTCAGATTTTCTTGTTTACAAACTTTTGCTTTGTACTTGTAGATCAAGTAAGAAAACATTTAAGAAAAGATAGTTGGACCTCGAATCAAATTACTTCTGTGTAAATTTCTCTTATTCAAAACTGGTGAAGTTCACAAACACTTCCTCACTCCCCTGAAGTCTATCATCATTTTTGCAGCAACTCTGAACTCAAGCAAAACCCTATCTCAGAGCAACCCCTGCATCATAAGCGTGCAAGCCTTTTAGCTTGACTCCACTCTAAATAAATCTTCCAGTAAAGCTGTTTCGCTTCCTCTTCAGAGTTTGTAACAAGTGCCTCAACAGTTGTTTCAGAACAACAAATGCTCAAAGTACTAAAAATCATGTAGCATCCCTGTGGTTTTCTTATGGTGTATAGTCCTTGAAGTGTGTCATAAAGAGAAGTAACTCATACTACCTTCTTAGAAGTGGAGAAGCAGAAGATGGTTAAGTGATTTTATCAACTTGTCTGTATAGGTGGAGACAGGGAGTGCCTTGACAAACTTGTCGTTCTGTGCCAGTACCTGTGACCGTGCTGCCTAGGTTCAAATGCAGCAAGTTGGTTCATATTTCCTGATACACAGATAGTCAGAAGCAGCATTCAGGTATAAATAGTAGAACAACTGTGATTTCTATTCAGAGAGAAGCTTCCTTTTCCTCTTACAATTTTCCACAAAATAGTCTGATATTTAAAACTTCGTTCAGTATCTCTGGAAATGTGGAAATTGAGCAAATGGGCTTATTTTCTCTTCTCCCACTGCTAAATACATAGTTTCCCCAACCATATATTAGACCATTTCTGAGGTAATACATATAATTCAGTGACAAATCCACTTCAGCCTTCATAATGCCCTTCGTTTTTACTTCAAAACATTCACTGACTCTCATGGATTTGTACTATTTAACACCCAGATAAAGGTAAGCTGTCTTTTTTAATAACAATGGATTACATTTTCTCGTTACATGCTCTGATTCAATTCGATTTTTCTCTGTGAGCACATTCATTCCAGAGAAAACAGTAATGCCAGTGTGAGAATAATTATAGTTATTAGAAAGGTAAACAAGATGAAACAAAAACTAACATAAATGGAAATTAAATTACTGCTTTAAAGGCCTGCTTTTTACTTTCTTTTGCAGAAGTATCTCTACATTTTTCTTTTCTTTGCAAGTATATTATTAGAAACAGTAGAGACAGAGTATTTGTTGAGACCTTTTCTACTAGACCTTTTCAACTGCCAAAACTCTTCTGCAGAGGTGACTACCAGTGCAGAGGAGAGCTTCCATGCCCTTTGGAATAGGGCTGTTCCTTGCTAGTACCCCAAGGGGGATGAAGTCTTGTTGAGATAATATCCCCAAATCCTCTCTGAAGATGGCAAGCCAACTCTCTTAAAGGGGATGCTGCAGTGAATGTATTTGTATGCATAGGAGAACTGCAAAAGCTCCAGAATGGTATTTCTGGTCCTCACAGAAAGTCAGCTCATAAACTGGAATTTGACAAGTGGTTTGCTGTCCACCTAGCTGTATCTAGCTTTGAACACCCTGCAGTGCTGGGGACTAATGCATCAAAGCTTTAAATATGGACTATTAAGTGTATGAGTACATCTCTCTGCACTTAGGAAAGCTTCTGACTATATAGCTAAATCCTACTGGAGTAAACAGCAGTTAAGTGTGCATCAAATTGGTGACTTGCTGAACTGCTTTGCTGAACTAGAGCCTTAGACAGTCATTGTTTCTTCATATGGGGAAAAAAGGTCAACCCATTAAAATGTGTACTTTAAATGGCTTCTCCACTGAAATTCATCCAAGAAGATTTACACACTCTAATATATTTCGAGATGTTCCTTTGGGCAGAATATCATGCAGCCTGCACACCTGTCCTACTGAACAGATGATCTCCAGGGGAGAAGAGCTAGTATAGATCTGGGTATTTGTTTAGCCACCCCGTCTCAGATATATGGAATTATATAACCTTGTTTTTGTAGGATTACTTTGCTAAAATAATATGAATATCACATTTTTTCCTCTAAAACATATTACAATATAATATTGCCCTGAGAGAGAAAAGGGGAAGATGTGCAGCTCCTCCTGTTTCATTTCCTGCTTTCACGGATTGTTGTGTTACTAAAATATTTTTATTACAGAAGAACTTGAAGCAATATACATTGTTTGTCAGAGGATTATTTATAGTCCCTTTAAGCTGAATTTCTGTAATGAAATCCATTTACAGACATTCCACAGTGCCCTATGGTTACTTGCTTATGCAAATGAAATGTGACCCTTGAAATAAGCCTCTTGCCCTTGCTGTCACCCTCCTTGGCTTCAAAGGTCTACAGACAATCGCTTCTTAAGTGAATGGGGATTTTTTATTTGGTTTTCAGTGGGGAAAGAAAAAAATTGAAAAAGAAAAACCTTTCCATTTCATGTTATTCTTGCAGAGATCCATAGTGACTGAATGGTTGTACATTTATGTGAGATAATGCTCATTTATTTTAGATGTTAATAGGAATCCATTGCTTATGAACATGATTCTTAGATCATACTCTTTTAAAAGTGAGATTTTTACATAACAAGTTTGGAAATGTCCAAGTGATTTAAGTGCCTGGATTTAGGTTCATTTCTTCTTCAGTTGTGCCTTGGATTCCAAATTCAGATACCTAGTTTCAAAGGTCTTACTTTTGGGCTCACAGAGGTGCAGTTTCAGCCTGGTATATCTGCAGAGCTAATTCTACAGTGGCCTGTGGAAAAAAAGAAAAGGTGTAAAATTTTTACCCTATAAAAATGGTCTTATTGTATAACTATGCTTACAGTAATCTACACTGACATAAATGAATGAGTGAACAAATATATAAGATACAGGAAAGATATGAAGATCCAACTATTTCAGAGAGGTAGAGAGGACAACTTTTAAGAAAAATTAGTTATTCTATGTCTTTAATTATTATAGTATTCTGTCAGAAAAATCAAGAGAATGGACCATACCACAATAATAAAGGCTACATTTACAGTTGATTGTAGGTCCCAAGTCACTGCATTACTTGTATTTCAGATGTTTCTGTAATCCCTGGCATCATGTTAAAATTTAGCATGCAACATCAAGGCACTGACAATAATACTTTTATGATACTTTTTTTGAAAATATTCATAATAGTTCGTGGCCTCTTAAATTAAGCAGAATGGTGATAAAAATAATGAAATATTCTGACTGCAGGGATTTCTGTATAGATAGAAAGATTAAGGGAACTATACCTTGAGATGGTTAGTTATATTTTTTTCAAAGAAGAAAATTTCAACAAAAGCCAGTGGCAAAACTGCTTCTTTCTCATTTTGATGTATGACAACTGTAAATAAAACAAACTGACTTCAAATGAACCAGGCTGTCCATAATGATGGTATCTCAGCTATTGTACTTGTCAGGAACATAGTAGACTTCCTTATCATCTATCTAGTTTCTTTTTCAGTTTCATTGTAAGGGGAAGTTGACTACCTGGAGTTATAGTCCACTTACAGCAATTGTAGATATCTCATTTACTTCAATATTAGCAGAATACCAATGCATGAGAGTAAAGACAGCTTTTGCTGGATTTTATTATTTATAGCTGATTCCAGATGGGTTTTATTACAAAATATTTGTATCTTAAGGCCATGTTGAAGATAAGCAGACAGCCATGACCCCACGTTATCCTGGGGCCTTCTGCGATAAGTGGTGCTCTGAAAAGATTTGAGGCAACTGCTGAGTTTATCTGAATAGAGGACTGCAGCCCTTCATTTTTTATGACCTGTGCAAGAACATGTGGGAGAGGTCCTATAACTCTATAGACTGTGCTTCTCATTTCTTCCTGGGCTCCCTCCAGTCAGCACAAGAAATTCAATGCCATTCCCCTGGGAAGGCAGACTCCATGGGACAGAGAAAGTGGGGGGTGACTACCTGAACAGCACAGGTTTTCTCCTCAGGACAAGTTCTCAACTGCCCTTTTGAAAAGAACCAAGAGGTGCAGAGGACAGGTCAGAAAGAGTGGGTAAGTAACTACTGGGAGTAGGAACCAACAGAAGAACTGGAACTGGCTGAGCAAGGACAGAAAGAGTGGATTTGGGAGCAAGTAAGTGGGAGTTTGAGAGTGAGTTACTGAGTTACTAGAAAGACTGTGAGTATAAATGGCTGGGATTAGTATGAGAATCAGAGAACAAGGCTGTTTGTGTCGTTTTGTCCAAGACCATTTAGTTGGAAGGTGCATCCTAGCTCAAATTTTTCCATGTTAGTACAGAGTTTAGCAGATGGTGATTGGTTTCTGAGGGATTAGCCTGGAGAAGAGATGACTGAGAGGGAATCTTGTCAATGTATACAAATAGGCAAGTGCCAAGGTGGGGCCAAACACTTTACAGTGGAGCCCAGTGACAAGGGACAGTGGGCACAAACTGAAACACAGGAAGTTTCAACTGAATATGAAGAAAAACTTAGTTGCTTTGAGGGTGACAGAGCATTGAAACAGGTTGTCCAGAAAGGCTGTGGTGTCTTATTCCCTGGGGATATTCAAAGTCTGCCTGGATGCAGTCCTGTGCAACCTGTTCCAGGTGAAACTGCTTTAGCAGGGCACTTGGACTAGGTGATATCCAACAGTTCCTTCCAACCCCAACCATTCTGTGATTCTGTGATTCTGTGATTAAGAGAATGGTATGAAACACAGGATTTCTCTTGGTATTGCAGGGAGCATCATATGCCTGGATCAGTCCATGTAAAATGTATTCATGATTCAAATGCAGACCACATCCAACTTTTTGAGTAGACCTTCTTGAGGAAACAAGACAGTGATTAGCCAAAGTGAAGATAAAGCTGAAGTGAGGACCGAAGGTTGGGAAAGAACAGAATGAGAGATGCTAAAGCAGAAAGGACCCAAAAGACTAAATGTAGCAAAAATTATATGTACAGACAATTGTCTGTACCCAACACAGAACATTGTCCATGGACCAGAATGGAGCTCCAAATTCCAGTATTTCACCATTCTTCAGTGTTCTACCAGTGTCAGCAAAATGGACCTCCCAACCCACTCTGATGTTTGTTACCCTGGTCTAGAATTGTGTCTGGACAGGGGATCTAAAGTTCCATCTTTGTGACAAGTCACAGAAACATTGACAGAAAAGGCAGCTAGACAACTGGAAAGTAGAGAAAGAGGCATTTGGTTTTGTTGGTCCTTTGAAAATATAAAATGGCCACAGAGAAGGAAGAAATGAGGTGGGAGAATAAAAATGGCTTAGAGTGAACCTTTGGTTCTTTTGGTTTAGGAATTAAAAAATTATTACAGGGAATTAGTATTATAATTATTATAGGGAAATGCTTCCTTGAAAAAATGACATTTATTTTTGCATCTTCCACAGCATTCTCCTGAGTAAATGTAATTGGAAAGCCATTTTAAAAACAGATTTTCCTACTTTTCAATCACTTTCTTGAAATCCAACAGAGAAACTTGAGGTCTAATTCATAAAAATAACAAGCATGCACAACTGCATCTGAATTCCAAGCTAAATGTGACTATAAAAGAGGGAAAACTGTGGTATGCTGTGAAATCAAGAGTCAGTGTCTCAAAGTCTGGATAAGCACATGAATGAATATTGCTACCCACATTCACCTCCCTTTGCAATGACAGGTCAATATTTGTGATACAGCTGGATACTGTATGGGTAGGACTATGAGGAAATGAATCATTCAGAATACATATCAGATCAAGAATAACATTCAGTAAATAATGCCTAGAGCTATTCACTCAACAGTGACACTAAGACTAATACAACTTTGCTGTAAAGTGGGTATCATCTATCCTACGGCCCCTGGAACACACAGGGTAAGTAAATACCGGATACCACATTGTATGGCTACAGGAGAGCTGAAGTAAAGTGGTACAAATTTTCAACAGCTATGGAAACTTTTGTGTCAAGGCAGGGCCTCAACTTTCTTGGCGTATAAAATTTGTGTAAATACTTCCTGGTGAGTATCTTGGCACAGTAGGCTTTTAAGGTCCTGCAGAGTGAGAATGTGTGAAGACATAGATCTTGATGAGCTCAGTTATCTTCTCCCTGTGACTTCTACATAGGTTAGAATTGTGGGTACCTATGTCAATAAAAGTGTGAGCTCCTGCTGTTTATGAACAGATGTCATGGGAATTACTTGTGATTTTAGTATGATTCCAGTGTTAGGCATGGTTTTTGTCCATTAAAATTAAATACCTCATTGATTAAGAAATGCTTAGTTGCTTGCTGAAATACTTCACCTGACTGTGTTTCATCTAGAATTACTTGCTTGCAATGAAGTGTATCAATATGATCCCCCAGAGTACAAGTGCTTACTTCCTTTTTAGGAACAGTACAGATGATAGGAGTGTTCATTCTCCTGGATGCTCATCAGTCAGGTGAAGTGGAGAGCTGAGATGCAGGCTCTTAATTCACATAAATATCCTGGAGTTCCCACTTGAGTTAGCTAGCTGGCTAGATGCAATAAAAATTAAGAGTACAAATGCTGCACATACTTCAGCTGGCAGCCACCTGCTTTACAGCAGAAAACAGGCTAATCCTTTTGTCTGATGAAAGTCCTTCACCACTTTCCCACAGTTCCTTTTGTGCTCCACGGAAGCCAACAAGTTCTCCTGCAATCCTCTGAAACAAACAAAAAAAAAAAAAATAGAGAGCCTCACTATACCACAATAAAAAACTGGAGTCTGCCCCACAAAAGCTGTAGCACCCCACCAGGGAGTTCTGAGTCCCAGCGGAAGGGAGTATGTACACACAGCTTTGCGCAGCCAGTGCCACACTGGTGAACCTGCTGCCCAGTATCTAGAGCTAATCACCAAAGCCAACCTTGCAATGAAGACTAAATCAGGAATTTTCCTCACCCATCTTCATCTGGAATTCCTACTTCTAATCAAAGAATGCCTATCGAGTATAAAAAAATGGCTTAAACCAGCCTTTTTGGCATCTGGGTTTTGCCCTCACCAAATGCTATAAAACCTGTCACTGAATGACATGCCAGACAGATATGAAATTCCTTTTTTAATATTTAGGCTGGGAAAAGGAGAAGGAAAGAAAGAATAGAGTTCACAGTGACAGCACTCTAAGAGACTCTCAGAATTACTTTTTCTTTGTATTTTCAGCACTCATTTGTTTTAAACATTAACCAGAGATATGGAGTGTAAAACCAGCTGTGCTTATTTCTGTCCTGCGAAGTTTGGTTAGATTTGAACTCTTTGTACTGAGACCTACTCATCTTTCAAACATATGTTATTCCTTTTTTTCGAAGTCCATGGTCTCACCCTAGCAAAATGCCACTTGCATTGATCAGTGAGGTTTGTCGCCTGGGTAAGGACTACCATGTCTTTGTTACAGAGAGCCCAGCTGAGCTATTTATGCAAGCGAGGACTATTTGCAAGTAATTTTCAGGATGCAGCTGCACTGTGAAAAGTATTGTATAGTCTATAAAAATAGTGGGTATGCCTTGCAATCCTGAAGTCTTGGTATGTTTGCGTGGAAACTCCACTAATGTTCTTACATTGTTTCTTATGACCTCACAGAGGAGCAATGTATTTTCAGGAAGTCTATTCCCAGAGCTTGCCAGGGTCTGACATTTTAATCATGAAAAGCAATTCATCTCATTTTCAATATTAACTTAAGGATGACTTAATCAAATGGCAAAAATGTACCTAATGGTGCTTAATTACATGACTCGAACAAATGAAAAAATATGTATTTGATAAAATGTAACTAAACTGTGAAAATCATTGTAACATAAGAATTATTCCATTATCTTTGAATCAATTTGGAGATTTAAGATTGACCTCTTGAGAAGGCAAGATTTTTCTGTGAAATACAGGTTAGATGCTTAGTATCTCACCTTTTTAAATATTTTATTCCCATTCTGAGTTCTCTTTCACCATAGGGAATATTATATGAATTAACTACAATTATATGAAACTATGAAGTTATATTTCTGTTTTATAGTTTCAAGGCAAACCAACTAATTTTTAAAGATCTTGCCTCCCTATTTTGCTGAAGTTTTGAGGTCATATTCTTTAAAAATCATGTAATTGCAGTGCTCCTTATGTGATACTTTCCATACTCTCCTGAGTGGAAATTATGGCTAGGACATTAAACAGAAACGCATGCATAATCTATAGATCGTTGTTCTAATATACTCCAAAGGGGTACCTTTTATTAAGAAAAAAAATCACTTGGCTTCCACATACAGTCTTACTAAAAGCTAACAAAATTGTACATGCAATGGGGTTTGCATAATGATCTGTGCAGTATGCTGACTACACTAGTATGGTATTAGAACAATGAACCTTGCAGAGTCAAGCTGAGAACTAGCAAAAAAAAAAAAAGAAAAACCAAAAAAACTTTGACAATTTATTTGTTTACATAGAAGATTAAAAGAAAAAAGTAAGTCAATTTTACACACACACCAGGAGAGAAGGTATGACTTACTCTGGTTCCCAGCCCAGAGAGGTATATTTTTCTATATGTGTAGTCAAGGATATTTTACCAGATTTGGGGCAAGGCCCTTCCTGGCTGTAGAATATCAAGGGTGCCTAGTTTATAAGAGAACTACATCAGTTTGTGTTGGGTCAGAATCTGATGTGCATTCAGATCTCACAGATTTCATTTCAGCAGTTACACCTCCCAAGAAATTCTGTACTTGGTCTAAGAAATACCATACTGCTAAGAGAGGCTTTTGAGCAGATAATATTCTTCGTTTATCATTTGGGATGATTCATTATGCACTATAGTTACTAAAGAGGATATTATTTGCCTGCTGGACAATCTTAGTACACATTTCCTGGATGATTCTACTATTGTAAAATATTTAATTCCCTTTTGGTTTTGCTGTATTTGAAGTTGTCTATGATACATTTTTTTTTCTGGATTATAAGAATGCTGTTTACTACTAATTTGTGATAACAGTGAGAGAGAAGGCAAAGGAGAGATGAAAGAAAATAATACCAGGACAAAATGGGCTATGTATAAAGCCCTGAGAAGCTAAAAGCATCTCTAAAGTGAAGACAGAGGATTCTTCAAGTGTTGAGCTACTTCTGTAATGCTCAAATTCGTCTTGCTCAACTTTACATGTCTGCAATATGAGAAGCTGCACAAAAGAGACAGTGCTGAAAACCCTTTCTTTGTTGAGCTAAGTGGGAGTATACACTGATTTCCTCCTTGACAACCGTACTGCATTGCCTTAGTTTCACCTGGGGCTCCCTTCTCAGTGACAGTGTCATGGTCACACCCTAGAAACTACTTTATCACCAACCTTGGCATGTGAACAGCCCTTCACCTTATTCTCATAGTCATCAGATAACCACAACCCTGCCCTGGGTTTGTGTTCTGCCCTCTAGTGTGGAAAGTGCATCCTCCTCCTGCTCTGTAGCACCAACTGATCCAACCCTTGGCCCTTTCTGGCATTACAAAATCTGCATCTCAGATACATACACAGTGCATCAAATTTTGATGCATTACAAACTGTGCATGTCTAGCACAGGTCATCTTAAAAAAAAATAGTACTAATAACAAAACATACAGTAAAAAGGGAGTTTCCAGGATTCTGGTAGCTCTGTAATAAGTGAATATGTTAGGAAGAAATTCTTTATGTGAAAGTTGTGGATGCCCTATCCCTAGGAGTGTTCAAGGACGAGTTGAATGGGACTTTGAGCAATCTGGTCTAATGAAAGGTGTCCCTGTCCAT
Organism: Manacus vitellinus; assembly: GCF_001715985.3. Taxonomy (NCBI): domain Eukaryota; kingdom Metazoa; phylum Chordata; class Aves; order Passeriformes; family Pipridae; genus Manacus; species Manacus vitellinus. The sequence goes on along the minus strand of NW_021938789.1, from coordinate 41,030,310 downwards.
GGCAGAGGGGTTGGAACTATGTGATCTTTAAGGTTCCTTTCAGCTCAAGCCATTCTATGATTCTATTATTCTAAATTTTTGTGCTTTAGTTATCTTTATGTGTCTTTTGATTTCTCAGTTATTATTACCAGTAGTAATCAATGACTTACAGAGGGTTCCTTGGATAAGGCTATATAATAATACATTTATTTAAATGTCATTTTCGAATTACTGGATAGGTATATGCAAAAACATTTTTCTTAAGAGCTAATTTTGTAGCAATTCCATTCCAAAGGTCTATTTTCAGTCACTTGTCATCAACTTGATATTTGACTATGAGTTGTATCATAATACAGTGTGAATAAGAAGCTAGCCTGCACTGTGTAGCTAATAATCAAGAGGGAGAGCTTATGCATCATAATTGTCCTGACTGAGATTTGATTGCACTTTGTGCATTTTGGTCAGGGTAATACTTCTACAGCTTCTAGCTTCATAGATGTTTTGCAGAGAGCTGTAGACCTTAATCTAATGCTTCTAAATAGAAAATAGAGTAAAACATGGCAGATTGTTGTCCCACAGGACAGATATTGAGATTTTTCAGAACAGCAAAGGAAATAATTGCATTAAAATCTAATAACTGTAATTGCTATCATTCCTTATTAAAAATAGGGAAACTTTATAATTAAGAACATATTTCATAGTACATCACAAACAAATAACACTGCAGGTATCTCTCTCAAATTGTACCAAAACAGGGCAAATATTTGTATTTTCAAGGGTTAAAATATCATGGCACATTATGTATACATTTATACCAAAGGCCAGAGGGGTAGTAGCCCCATTTCATAATCACTATGACATTTTATGGAACTTCTGCCTCTTTATGGTTCTGTGACTTCCCTCATTCAGGAAGGCCAGAATGAAAAAAGGTCAAAATAGATGTCAGTCTAAGCAATTATGAAAGAGAGAACTTGGACATGACCCTAAGATTAGAAATGGTGACCTGTCACAGTAACAGGGGAAAACCTGCCATGCTGTCTTTTTGTCAAATACAAACTAATATGGCAGTCTTAAAATGTACTCTCATTTATTTGCATTTTAATCTCTTTCACCTCTAATATTGGGGTTTCCATCTCATCTTCTCTCTTCTGCCATTAGCAGATGGTTCAGATGGCAGAAGATAGGCATAGAGTTTAGAATATCCACATCTCTTGCAAAGAAAGACCTTGGGAAAATGGATCAAAAACATATTTGTCTGGACTTTGGGAGCAGAAATAACATGGTAAGAAAATTGTGACATGATTCTGAACACTGTAAGTCATATTCTAGGGTTTCTTGAAGGTCAATGAGAGCTTGATTTCAGGTACAAAACATCCTCCTATATAAATAGGAGTAGAAGAAGAACCTAAACAGAACAGGACTTGGAAGTGAAATTTTCTCTCTTTTTTTTTTTTTTAACATGTTTTAGATTTAATCAGAGCAACATAACAAAATTCCTTGCTATTTTTGTTTATTCACAAAGGAGATATTTTTAAGTTTGGTTTGGGTTTTAAACATGATTTGGACTATGCCACTCCGTGGGATTAATTCTTTACATAGGGAAGCATTGTCTCTACACTGCATCTTTTATTTCACAGTTGACCATCTGTGGAAAGAATTCTGTGGAAGAGATATAGTTCATTTTCACTGATAAAGCATGAGAGCCACGTTAGCAGAACACAGGGCTGGAGTGATTAGCTGGGCCATGAATCATGGACCCAGCAGCGACGTGGCCAGTTCTCACTGGGGAACGGGATTTCTGCTTGCTGCTCTTCAGCCAGGGAGAGGTGCATATTCTCAAAGGTCATCAGGCAGGCCACCAAAATTCTGATATGCAAAGCAGCAATGCTTTCATGTTATAGAGTTGTCCTTTTTCACCAGGACAAATGCTTTAATTTCTTTATTATTTAGCATATTAAAATGTTTAGTTATAGGGGTTTTGGTGGTTGCACCTCTAAAGTTTCTCCTTTGCCCCCTGGCTATTCCTATAGAATACAGGATTCTTTCTTTCATGTTTCAACAGCAGAAAAGTCCTGTTTGACATCTGTACCTACTATCTGTAAACAATCAATATTCACTATTCAGAATGACAGATATTTCTTTATAACTTTTTTAAATTCTGAAAATTGATACAGTAATGTTCATATTGTGTTGCTAAGTCTGATTTCCTAACAATTACCTTATCTTCAAAACTATGAACAAGTACAATTAGATCTACCCTCTCCCACCTTGCTGTGACAAGTTTGTGACTGTTCTGAAAGATGTGGCTTGATTATCAAAGTTCTGTTTGCTGAAAAACAAATGTCTGGAGATCAGACATTTGGGAGTGATATTCTTGATAAATTTAAACTTTGCCCTCCCCAGTCTGAACCACAGATGTATGTGAATGGCCTAGTAACAGTTGGGGGTTTTGCCCCACTTCAGAATAGTTGCTATGCCAGTAATAGGAAGTAGAGGAAAAGCTAGCCACTGTAATAGAAATCAAACTTGAAAATATGAGCTAGGTCTAGTGAAATGCTGGAGAAAAACCTTAAAAGTTATACAGGTTACATAAATTTATTGTTGATATTCTGCCATTTTCCTGTATTCTCTAACTTCTACTGTGGTAAAGCTTAGAATTACCACTGAAGGTCAAGGGCCTTTCTGCACTGTAACACTGTTGGCAGGGAGTCATCTTTTTCTCTCTACTGCTTGTGAGGCTTGATGTATGAGGCTCTGCTATATGAATATATGTTATATGAAAAATAGGACAAACCATGCTCCTGTTATTAGAGGAAAGGAAAACTTTTACTTAAAAAAACCCAACTTAATTCTGTCTTTGGGTGTTTTCTATTGCTGCCTTTCCCAGAGCCAGAAATTTTGACCAATGCACATATCTAGCAAGAATATTAAAAATTATATCAATACAGCTGCCTGTATCTGTATCAAAATAGCTGCTCAGTTGCACACACACTTCACAAATATAAAGTTACTTCCTGTTTGTACCTGCTGTACTTTTAACTGTGTCTGCCTTTCTTCAGCATGACACTGAAATGTTGCCTAGGAAATGTCTGTCTGATCCTGGTTTGGGACAAACTCTTCTTACATTTGCTATTATGTAAAAACACAGAAATAAGTATTTACATCAGTAATATTTGAACCTCCGTTTGACACTGTGGATATTGCACATGGACTGTAGCTGAGATTCAGAGCTTATGTGTTGTACTCTGTTCTTCTTCTAGAATTTAAAATCAAGAAAATATAAGATCAGAGGATACGTAGAGACCTTCTCAAAATTGCTACCCTTACAAAGGGCTTCTAAGCTTTGACAGGAGCATTAATAGGGAGCATCTAATATGCATATATAAATAGGCATCCTTCCAGTTGTATTGTGGGTCTGAATATACATTCAGAACATTCACTGTGATTTTTGTCTGATGATCAGCGGATCAGACAATAGTAAAACCAGAAATACGCTGTGTCCTTCCAAACCTGCTGTGAACAAAGTACTACCGTTGAAAATATGTATGCAGTCATGCAGGTAAAGACTGAATAATTTTATTTTGCAAAATAAAAAAGCTCTTGTAAGTTTCCACTAGTTTGACTTTTATCCCTTATTGTTATTACTGGGAACAACATTGAAAAAGAAATACATATGCATGCAGTTAAAGACTCTGTGATATTGAATAATTGTGAGGCAGATAAAAGAATAGTGTGTTGGCTGTTGGTGGTTTTAAATTGGCAAAATTGATCTTGCAGTTTCATGGGTGTTACTGTGTAAAGTAGAGGAGGCATAAATATAGAAATTTCTTTTTTTACCCTAAAGTAAGTGGGTGCAAAAAGTGTAAAATATTGCATTTATATTTGATGGTGGTACATGGAAGCTGCATACAATAGACCAGAACTCAGCAATTCTTTGCAACTGATGAAGATTTATTTGAATTTAACTCATTATCTCTGTCATAGCCTTCCTCTCACTGATCTTCTGTAATGATATACGGATATACATTTTAATACATTGCAAGCTCAAACAACTCTAGCTAAATATGTTTAGGACGGGTTTTGGAAACTTGACACACAGGAAATAATGGTAGCAGTTGCTGATGAGCACACAGGGAGAGAGAGGCTTTTGTGGTGTACAGGGGATTGGGTTTTTCACCGGAACGTGTGCCCTCAGAAGCTTTCCCAGCTTGGCTTGTGACTCAGGATTCCTGAAGTCAGTTCTCAGATCCACCTCAGACACCACCACAGAAAGGAACTGAAAAATGTATGCAGGAACTTTATAAGTTTAAGGAAGGCTTTTGATTAAGGGAAATCCAGACTTTCCTCTCCAGAAAACACTTGGGTTTCCAGCCTTTCTTTACCAGTAAAGAAGATTTAATTTGACAAGGGAAGTTCACCTACTACCAGCTTTGGCAAAACACTTTTCTTTTTTTCTTGAACACAGAACAGTATATTGCTATTCAGGGCACAGCTTGCTTTGCTGTTAACACTGCTTGCTTTTTTTTGTTTGTTTTGTTTTGCAAATATTCTTCCTTTACATTATAAAGACACTTCAAAAATACTGTTTCTTGAAATTTTTTGCTAGCATCAAAGCACTTGATGAAATCAATTATACATGCACTTGTTTAAACCAACTAGTAATAACAAAACAATAAGAACTATTATAATAACTATTATAATATATGTATTATAACTCTAAATTTTCTACTAGAAAAAGTTTTACTTCATAAATTTTTGAAGTTTCCTGTTGTAATCAAGTGCATCATGTCCACAAAAGTTTATTTCTCCTATGTATTTAAAATTTGAAAAGACATGACTGTTTTCCTTAGTGAATACTGAAAAATATAAAGCATGGTGAGGTTTCAGCATTGGATATGGGAGAGATGTTGTTCATCAGACAAAGTAAATTGCCCAAAGCAATTGTCTAATGGGATTCTGATTATTGAACTTTCATTAAACTAAGTATTTCCTGAAAAAAAAAAAAAAAGCAACAAACTGGTATCCACATCTTGCTGGCTCACTTTCATTCATATCTAGAGCCTAAATTTGTGTTTCTGAGTAAAAGTTTTAAATAAAAAATTGGTCATTGCAGCATAAAACCTCTTCTTTTTCTGTTATTATAAAATAAATGACAAATAGTTTTCCAGCAAGTAAGTTCCCTAGAGGTGTAACAACAGATATGGATCTATATACAGTGCAAGTAAGGAGGAATTTTTGTAAGCTGGAACTACATTTTTCTTCAGATGAAATACAGCAATAGCATTCACACCTACCATATACCTGGGGAATCTGTGAGCAATAGATTAAAATATAGCATAATTGGCTAGGTAATACAATCTTTATCTTGTCCTGGATTTTTCCTACTAATAGAACTGAATCATGTCAGATATGGGGTCTTGGATTTGTACTATAGATCCAAATATTTTTCCAAAGATATTTTTGCTAGAGACCTCTATGTGTGAACATAAAGCTCACAAGGAAGAAGTCTGTACAATATGGCATCAATTAAAAAAATTCCAGAAGAAATTGTCAGTGGATTGTTTGGTTGTAGTACATTCTTATTATTATCACAAACCCACTAAAACTATCTATCACTTACTTTAAAAAAAAAAAATAAGGAAGCAAAGTACAAAAGGTACCAGTGGCTATTATATGTCACAAGTATAAGTACAGGTTTATTGGTGATGTTGGATGACACCATACCATTTTCTTTAGTGGTTCATTCAACTAACAACAATCTTTGCCTATGATAATGTCATTGACCTTGACCCTATTAGAAGACTCACCTTTGGCTCATAGCACGCAGTTCAACCTGCAGTCAGTTACACCCAAGCAAGCTCTCAGTAGCTGAGTGTTACACAAATTGTTTATCTTAATGTTTATCTGATAAATATTCACAAAGGCAGGGGTGGGGAATCATATGCAGTCAAGATAAACAGTTGGGCAAAGATTCTGAGTACAATAGCATTTGTTTACTCTTTATAATGACTAGAAAATCTTGCAGTTCTGTTGAACACATGACCAAAGAAATCTATAGAGATATTTTCAATTACTCAGATTTCTGGTACGCTATGAACAGTCATTTCTTCCTTTTACCTTTTTTCTCTCCCCACCTTAATCTCCCAAGAACAATAGTTAGTCAAACCTAAGGGTATCATTGATTGAAGAGGTTTTGTAGAATTCCAAAAAAATACTGTGGAGCAAATGAGATTTTGAAATAAGAAAAAAATAAAAAAAAACTAGGAGGAAAAAAAAAAGAACAAGCCAAAAAGAAAGAGTCACAGTAGATTGCTGATGAAATGAGCAGATGAAGTATGATGAGCAGATTGAAGATGAGAAATTAGTGGATTGCTCTTCAATAAATCCAAATAACCACTGTTTCACTCTTTAATGGAATGAATCAGAGCAAACTATCTCAGTGGTGAGAAGATAAGAGCAAAAATCTGCAAGACATATTAAAACATGCAGAGAAATGATCTCATTGTCTCCACCCAAAGGTAAAGTTAAGGCTTGGAAACTTCCTTGACAGCATTGGGCATGACAGGGAAGAAGATGAAGTGGAATGTTTCCTTTCAGACACAGATCTCGCTGCTGTGATCTGCATCTTCATTGTGTTTAAGAATAGATTCCCACACTGTGCACTGCAAGACTCTACCTTAGCTTTATGCACAAAATGGAGACACCATGGAAAGCAAGGAGGCTGCTGGCAGTGCTGCTGTAGTATATGGTACCATACTCTGATTTGTGTACTGACTCTCTTCTCTCAGTAAACCCTAACTAGTTAATTGTCTTTTATTCAGCAATCATTCCTGTCACTGTACTACAGTGTCTCTATTGTTGTTATACATCTTAGTGCTCACAAATCAAGTCAGGGTAGGGAACTGCTGCCAGATTTTTTATGAAAGACATTGGCCAGAAAGGGGAAAGGTGCAGTCTAGAACCTTTAGTAAACTTCGTCTATGGGGTCTTGCATGCATCTGAATTCAGAATTTTTGAATGCTGACAATCCTTTGATCAAATTAACCTTTTATATTCATTGGTTCTTCCAAACATCAGCAATGACTGCTGGTCCTTCTTGGTTCTGTGTACAAAAATAAAAACTATTCCTGTGGTCCAAAATTAAAAGTATTTGTAGCTATGTTTGATGCTAGTTACCCTGAAGAGTAAAGACCACCTTAGGTATTGTTTCTTCTTTTGTTTTTGTTTTGAGACTTGAAGCATCAGGATTTAAGTCTGGTAGTTTGAGAAGGTGTCAATGGTATTTTAGATTATTTATGCAGTGCTCTTTAAAAAGTTAGATAAAAAAGATTAGCTGACAGCTTGTTATATGAATATAAGCAGGTAAGATTAAATTTTTGATGACAGAACTGAAGCCTGATTAAAATCTCTTAATTAAACTAGTACAACTTAAAAAAAAGACGGCATGTGATTGTGTGTGTATGTATGCTTGTGTGAGAATAGTACAGTTAATTACAAAGCAAAAACTTTGTCTAACAGCACAACAAGAAATAGTAATTGTACATCAGCTAGGCGGATAATCCAAGTAGATAATCCATTTAAAGTAAGTAATGGATTGAGCACCTTCAGGCAGTGCTTACATTGCATGTTTTGTCAGAAGGAAAGTGAGAACCATGTAAATGGCTGTCAGTGAAGCAAACACAGGGACCTGAGCAAACCCTTTTTCAGGTTTCTAGGAAGATATAGGGACTCTTGCAGATACTAAAGACTATGTTGAATATGCATATACCATGTTTATATGTGCACTTGAATGGCTTTTATAATTACATTGGCTCTGATTCTTCCAGTATTTGTGTACTGCTTAACTTGAGCATGGAAATCATTTTTGCCCACTGAAGGATTATGGAAGTCCACCAAAAAAAGGGTGTAGATGTTGCACCAGTGGCCATGATGAAAAAAAGAAATCCTATACAAGCATACTGTTTTCTGGTTACATTGAACCAGCTTTCAAAATTCCCCCTTGTGGGGATAAACTTGGATTTGCAGAAGGCAATAAAAGATTGACATCTGTAGCTGCACATAACAGCTTTTCTGGCATGATTCATGGAAACAGGTCAGTTATGAATATGGCATGATAACAAAATCTAATCAGTATGCCCACACATAGTCATAAAACATGGGAAGATAAAAAACTCAGATTGAAAACTTTGAGCACTATTAGAAATCATACATAAATATTATATTGGTAAAAAAATCAAGTTTCTTGTCAGATAACATACATTTAATGTTTCATTGATTTCTTCACTTCTGGAATCAAACATTTTATAAGTACTTGTTGAAAAAATGCATATATTGTGTACCCCTACTTTATAAATTTATTATCATGTTTAGGAAACCAGCAGATGTATTTATACATAACAAAAGTAACTACAGTGTTCGTTTCAGTGAAGTTTGTGTTGCAAATAGATATGTTGCTTTTGTCCTCCAGACGTTTGTAAACAGCTCCATCTTCAGGCATCATTCCCTAGAAAAAGACAACAATTGTATCATAGCACAAACTTCCAAAGACCTGTTAGCATTTTACAATTTACACTAACTTTTTGCACTTAAACCAATGTAATGGTCTCAAATAACCACTTCCCACATATATTAAGCTGAAAGAAAATCATTGGGATTGAGCTAAGCATCTAACATGAATCCTGGTAGGTCAGTGGCAGAGTGGATATATGACTGGAGTACGTTTATCTATATCTAAATTAGACTGAAACTGCATTGCAACCATTAGAATGTCTTTCTGTCAGCAGACAGACCCCAAAGTGCTCAAATCAAGTCAAATCAAGTTTTAAAATGTGTGTGTGGCTAAACAAAAATGAATGAAGTGAGAGAGGCAGCACTAAGAAAATATTAACATGCAGGAAATGAAAGATCTAAAAATCTTGGAGAGGGTACGTCTCCCAAAATCAGGCCTGCAGAATGGCCTTTTGACTATCATTCAGTGTGAGTGAAAGATGTAATTTCATATGTTGGCATGAGTGTAAATGAGGTGTTCCTTGGATACTGAGGAGAGTGTAATTCTGTTGTCTGATGAGTGTTTTTCTTCCCAGTGGCAGTGACTGAATAAACCAGTAAAATAGATTGATTTTTTTTAACCTGAAAACGCTTTGGAATATAGTTTGCCTCCAGAGTCTCCAAAAGGGATCTCTGTTTACTTAACAGGATGTTTGGTAGTGGATAATATAATCATTTCTACAATTATAAACTAAACTGAATATATTAGTCTGTCAAAGATTGGTGTGTTTGCCATTTTAAAATACAGTCTATTGTCTTTACAATTATCTTCTATTAATCCTGCTGATCAGATCACTGTTATTCTGTATGTGTGTTTGCAAATTAAATAGATCTACGTGATCTGCTTCTCTGTGTGTGTAGAGGTATGCATGAAGTATCCTTCTTTTCTATACATGAAACATCCTTCTTTCTCCACCAATCAGACATAAGATAGATAAAAAAACTCAGTAACTGAGAACACAAAGTATAACACAAAAGATACATTCACTGCTTCTCTAAAACCACCAATCCAGAAAGAAACATTTTACTTCAGTTCATAAAGGTTCTAATTTCACCATCTCTATCCATATACATAGCCAATCCTATCAAATTAATGGAATTATTTCTAATCTGAAAATAGGAAAATGTTTGTATAACTTCCTAAACAAACATGCTGTATTTCCCACACACCCCACACCTCAAAATATTGTATCTACTTTTTGTGCCAAAAGCCAAAGAAACCGTGTGTTTTGTAGGAAAGTAAATACTATAGAAGGTACAGGATGTGGATCCAACAATCTGTATGCAAATTTAATACATGCCTAGAGATGTCATTCCAAAACCTAGTATGGTAAAATCCGGACTCCACTGAAGCCTGTAAATTTCCATTGATTTAAATGGAGCCGGGATTTCCTTCTTGTCATTTTCTTGCCATATTATAGAAATGCTAACCAAAGCAATTGAATTTTAGGGGATGAAAGTACTTCTGTAACTATATTGATAGGATAACTGAGCATTTCTTTGAAAGGTTGGGTTTGTGGTTTGGTTGGTTTTTTGGTTGTTGGTTTTTATATTATTTTATTTCTTTCTATTTAGAGCCTTCAGGACTTTTACCAAAGGTAATGACAGAGTCAGATTAACTTTTATTAAAAAAATAATTGGATAATTATTGGAGTTCATTGAAGTTTAGTTAAGTTAGAGTATTAGAGTTTAGTTATATTACATCAATAAGAAAACATAATTCATATTTGTCATTAGAAAAGGATACCAGTAGTATGAGTTTCTGATTATACATCTAACTACCACTGAATTGTCCTTTTGGGGTGTATCCCCTGGCCTCTCCTTGACTCATCTGTGTTAATTGGGTGGGCAAACAAAAACCATTGTGGTAGAGTTGCTAAACTGGTTAGTTAATTCTGTGCAGAGTGCTTCGAATACAGTGTTGCAGATATGTGGTTTAATATTGTCAAGAAAAGGGATTGGTTCCCCAACAAAGCAGCTGTCACATACTAGAAATACTTCTGCAGTGCTACACAAATCTGTGGCCTCATGGTCATTTAGGAGGCTGTGCTCACCAGCAGAAACAACAAAGCAAGTAATTATGGCTGATAAAATGTTTTCCCATGTGAAGCCATTTCCTCAAGAAATCTTTCTTTCTGTAACAAAAAAAAAAAAAAAAGCCAAAACCTTTTATGAGATGATTATCTAACTCATATACAGTTTCTGTAATTTTTATATCAATGTGTCACTGAAATTATTATCCCAATCATATATTTCTAAGTAATAAAAGTTGTGGGTTGGTGAGTAAAATAAGTCTAAACTCACTCTTTCATATGTTTGAATTTTTTTAAAAAAGAAAATAGAATATAACTCTTCTCTGAGCCCTTCACAATAGAAACTGGGGAAAAAAATCTCTGAAGTAGTTTTTGTCTATCTCAAACTAGTAGCTGCTAATCCTAAATCAGACTTCCATAAACAGCTACTGAAAGATTTTGACCAAAGTCAGCATAAAGCTTAAATTTATTTGAAAATCTTTAATTTAAAATATTCTGATTGAAGAAATTGCTTAGATCAAAAGGACTGGGTTGGACACAGCTCTAATTCAGATTATTGCTTTGAAGGACTCAGTTACTGAGGACCTGAAGGCTTTGACAGGAGATGTATTTGATTCTATATTTTTTCAGATATGCTTTCATAGCCTGCTGTTTTGCTTGCTTGCATCCTCTCTTCTTATTATTAATAAAGTCAGAAGTAGAAACTCCCTCAGCCATTCTGTCCATAGGCTTGCACAGCTGACAGTATTCCTTTATAAATCATCTCCCTGGTGCAAGCGTTCATTTTGGTTCCTTGTAAGGGGTTTTCCAGCCTGTCTGGTGACGCATGCCGTGTGTTGCCAAGCAATAATGGAAATGAATCCATCAACTCATGGTTCCCTTCCCAGGATAATCTGCCACCCCATCTGTGCCTTTGAATCAAACTTCTGCTATTCCAGCATCTGCCCAGTGGTTATTATACAATCCATTTAATATATTCTCGAGGAGCCATAACCACCACTGTGCCTAGATGGGATACCAATAAGGCCTCAGCAGACATGCCAGAGCAGCTTCTCCAGGGGATTGAATAGGAGCCAGATTCACCATACTCGGTTAAGTACACATTCCTTTGGTACATGTGTGGCTAATCTACTTTTAATTGAGCTCTATTGTTTTCATATATTTAGTAAACAAACGTGCATAGGTACAAAAGCTGCTGCTTGTTGACAACACAAACAGTATGCAGCTTGCTGGAGCTTTGGACAGGCACCCTTGGCAGTAGATGTTGTAGAGTGTATTTAATGTGCAGACATATTTCTTTGTGCTTTTTGCCTTTTTCTTTTTTTTTCCTTTCCTTAACATTTCCTGGATCTTTGTGTCCCAGCAGCCTATTCTGTGTGATTATCACAGCTGAGTGTAGGTGCAAACACAATGTCCTGCTCCATGCAGAGACATCTGTGTGCCAGCATTGTTAAAGGGTATGAACTGGGTTTTGTCTAGGTTTACTCTCACTTTCTTTGATTAATATTAAGCCTCTTTAGACTGGGATAAAAAGGCAGCATTCTGCCACTGTGATGACTCTTTTATTGCTTTACAGGGAACAGGGACATGTCATTCACTTTTCACCTGCCTTTAAAAGGTATGCTATATTTTACTTTCCCTATTGTTATTCAATATTCAGCATAGGATATTTAGAGAAACCTTGACATCCTTTGTTTGCTGTATTAAATAAATGATTGATTGCCAAAAGAACAGGGCAGCTCCAAAACAAGGTTCAAGTCATCTACTTCCCTTTTTTGGAGATGGTTTTAATTTGCTTTGTATTGCCTGCAAGGTGCTCTGGGAAGAAATGCCCACATCAGGACTAGTACCTTGTTCCTGTTGCTGAGCGATGAGAGATGTTTGGAGCAGTTGCTGGATCAGCACTTTGCTTGGCTCCATCAAATCTCCTGTGGCTACACAAGAGCCATTCCCCTTCTTACTATGCCTGACCCTGTTCCCACTCTGTCACTGCAGGAAGGACAGGATGGATTGTTGGCAAAGACAGTGGTCTCCTCACTCCTTCCCTTGAGAGTAGTCAAAAAGTTTCTAGTGGCTGGATAATCTTTGCTAGTACACATGTCTAGATGGCAGCTCTTCTCTTGACAGGTGGTTATGTATCTGTAAGCAGCCTCATTGTGTTTAATATACCCCAGTATTAGATCCTGACTAGAGGCTCCTGCTGCAAGACAGCTCTCAGCTCATCCTCTTTGCAGTAGGGGATGCTGCATCCGTTCATCAAGATGCTGTCCTTCATCTTAGCAAAGTCTCAAAGTGACATCTAGTGGAATACCTAGTCTCTGTGGGGAAATTTAATTAAACCACAGTCCCTTTATACCAGCACAAATATTGTGAAGGAAAACAACTCAACTCCTTTGACATTTTTACAAATAGGTTCAGTGGAAACTGCTGTGTTTACTTTAACTGACATTTGTTTTTTCAGTCAATTATCCCTCAGCCTTTTTTTCTTTCATAATTTATTACATGCCGCTCAGCCATAATAATAAATACAAAGTTGTTTCCCCTTTCTGTTGTTGTCTTGCAGACTATGCTATGAACAAATGAAATAAAAATGAGTGTCCCTAATCTCCCTTGCTCTTCCATCTTTGTGGTAGCCTCAAACTATTTATTATGGACCTTAGCAGTCTCATATGGAGCAGAGTTTAATTCCAAATGTGAACAGAAGATTAGTCTGCAACCCTAGTGTTTTTTCCTCATGCTTGTGTCCTGTTCCAAAATGCATGAAAGACACTAAGAGTTATTTGGGGTCTTTTTCACTTCAGTGGTCTTTTGAGCAAGCCCCTTAACCATGACTCTGAAACACATCTTTTAGCCAGATGACATCTTTCTGACTTAGTTGCTCTATCTGAACTAAAAGACAAACACTCCACCTCGATACAGTTCTTTACTTCTCACATCCAGTTTTTCTTTAAGAATTATAAGTTTTTTCTTTAAGGAAATCTTTAGAACTCTCCAAAGAAAATCTACCCAAAAACTCAATTTGTAAAAGGAAGGCCCTTATAATGGGGGGGTGGAATCACAGGATGGACTTATGCGAGTGTTTTCATTGACTTCAATGCTTAGTTCATAGCCAAAGCTGCAATGACAAATTATTTTTCTAACTCTTTAGTCAAAAGCTGTTTGAATAGAGGAGAAACATGACTTTTTTTTTCCTTGCTGTTTAAGAATGAAAATAATATGTTTGCAAGGGTAGAACATGTTCCTCACAATTCTTAGGCATGCAGCAGCTGTGCTTTAAGTGATGTAAGAAAAAGCAGAGAAACAACAAAGTGTACTGTGCACTCATTTAATCCATCAGGTACTGTCATGTTACTGCTTTCCTTTGTGCACAGAAATAGTCTGAACTTTAGTTAAAAACTTTCATCAAAGCAAACCAAATATTTTACAGCCAACAATCTTCAGCTGGTCATTTTGTCTGAAAATATTTCCATTTACTGAGCAGTTATTTTTCATAAAATCCTACCAGTTGAGAGCTATTTTTCTTCCTTTATTCTTCATAAGGAGCAAAAGGAGCACCTCAAGAGCTACATAAAGTTTAATATTCCATCTGGGAAGCTCATCAGCCATCCACAAAAATGAAGCTATTTAAAGTAACAGTAAATAGAGATGTGAACATTTGGAATCTGGAAAGCTGAATCCACTGGAAAGAAGTTATTTTTCAAAGTCCTTTTCAATATGGCCTTTGCCAATAACACAGTGAATCTGTGACATACCTAATGATTCTATAAAATCCTTTATGTTCAGTCAACCAAATATTGAGGCAAACAGGAGGACAAAGAAAGTGAGGAGAAAGAAAAATACATAGCAAATCAATCTAGAAATCAGCTGTATTTTGTCAGAATCTGACAGTGTTAATTTTTTAATTCCTTGTGCCTAATGCTTATGTGCATCTAGCTTAGAAATGCTTCCTTGTCATAAAATTATTTGCACAGAAATATTTAGAAAATAAAGTAAGAAGAGGAATTTCTTTGATCAGTTTGGAACTTCACAGTTCACTCATATTTTAATTGCGGTATGCTGGAAAATGCCCTTCAGATTATATTTGTCCTTGTGGGCTGTAGATTTACTTTGATTTCTGCAATAAGTTCCACAGGTGTCAATGGAAGGGGCTTGGTATGGCTCTTAGAGGAGCTGAAATAAGGAAAAAAAAGAGGAAAATCAAAACTAAAACTGAAAACGTGGTGTGGATTTACTGCACTGTCTTTCCTATGAGTCTGTTTTTCCTGGTCTGATATAAAACCTGGGTTTTACCATGTATGGATGAGGAGCTTCATTTTTCTTACTCTTGACTGACTCTGGTGGGGCTTCAAAGAAATCCTCTGACTTACATTAACATAAAAGCAAAGCAGAAGACTAACTGGGACATGTATAAATAAGTATGCCGCACAGAACGCTTGGAGTCACACCTTTGCTAATGTAAAATCCCAAACCAGCTTTTTAATTGGAGGGGGAGACAAACGGTGTGAGTGCAACACAACACACTGGTGAAAGCTGCAGCAGGTAATCCTGCTCAGAGAAAGAGCAGAGCAGCCCAAAGGCTAAGGTTGTCATCCAGGGTAGAATGCTGAAGTAGAGCAGTTGAAGAGAAGAAAAGATCTATAGTCTACATTACCATGTTTCAGTTGACATTTAAACACCCCAAATCAGCTTCTCTTTTTTATTTCCCACCTTAATTTGGAAAGAAGTGGGCCAGCTTTTTAAAGGTTGGTTTCATTAGAAATTAAGCATTCGAACAGCTCTAAAAATCTGACCCAAAAAGATCACCTCCATTGACATTGCAAGCACACCAAGACAGCTGAGCTATCCTACTGCAACTTTTGTGAAAAGATGAGTTCAAACTTTGAGATTGAATTGCTAATTCTGTATCAAATTATGTAAAATGATATAACCTTTTTTACAAGGTACTATTTGATAAAGATATTTTTATTAGTTTTAAAGTGTAAGGTAACTTGATTAAATGTATTCATCGAGATAGGATTTTTAAATTGTCATTCCACGTTTCAGGTAACCTGCAGAAATAAAGGAGTGAATGATCTTCACTTCAAATAGGGATGCTTATCCTAGAATAAGGGCCAAATCCTTCCAGTTCAGCCCAGGCTAGAGACTAATGACAACCTCCTGAGTATGATTCTGACCCTGGTATCAAAAAAAAAAAAAAAGGACAACACAAGAGAGAACTACACCTGTGCTTGTCAATAAGAAGTTTCTTTGGAGAAGTTAGACAAGCATGTGACACAGACAGTGCTGCATATAATTTCTAATTTCCTGAGAACCAGTTTACTTTTGGCCACCAGCAGGGTTTCTTTGTTTTTCATTAGCACATGGCTAAAGCTCTCTGTGTAACCATATCCAGATTGGTAATGAAAAAATATTGTCTGGAGTCACATAAGTAATCTGGAGACTGTGGGTATAATGAGGGTAGGGAGCAATGTATCAACCTGTACACTTACTGAGAGGCTTTGTTACCCATGCCACTGCCACAAATTAGCCTATATTGTGCTGCTTATTTTGACAGATGTGTGTGAAAATCTACCTCTAGGTGGAGTTTTCATAGACTAGTGCAGACTTCAAGCCCTTTCATCTTCTTTTTTTTTTTTTTGATTCAGTGCCCTATTCTGACTACTGATACTAATTGAATTCTAATTAACTTAATAGAAATGACTGAGACGTTTTTTGTATTCTGTGAAATGTGCTGCATCACAACAAAATTGTTTCCATTTTTCTCATTGTACTTCAATTGCAAATGATACTTATGATGTACCGAAATACTTTTTGGTGAGGAATGACAGATTTTCTGAGATGGTTCTGTGCAATAAAAGCTATATGATAAGGCAGTCTGATCTGTGGATAGTAACAAATCTGTCATTGCTTTTACAGCCACAAAAACACAGACTCCTGCATGACTACAAAACCACTGTGGTGCAAACATAGGACAGATGCTTCTTGAAACCAGAAAAAAACTGATTCTAATGATCTGTGGCCCTCTGAACTCGCTCTCTATTTTCCCATGAAATGCCAGTAAGGCTGTAGCTGTTGAAAGATACACCATGTGCTTCTAGGGTGCTATCCTGTCTTCTTTTTTCCTCTCTGCTCTCCCGTGCATTTCAGTCAAGGTTTTATCTACAAATGCCTCCTTACAGATCAGACCTCACCTCGTTCTTATGGTGGTGTAAAGTTGATGCTTGGGGCATCAACAGGGGGAGAAGGAGCGGAAGAGGGAAGCAATTATTCTCTCCATTCATAGACACTTCCTCCTTCTCTTCCACCCTTTAGAAGTACAGGAAGTTCATCCTCAAACCATATGGTACCTAGAGATATGCTGTGAGTCTTGGGGGAATGCCAAGGGCCCAGCAGCACCCTCAGGGGCCAAGGCGGCCCGTTGCCTCACCTCCTCTCCCCAACTTTCTGTGGCACGGTTTCCTTCATGAGTTCCCTTATCACACTTCTGCCAGTGCATCTCCTTCCTGGCCTGCAACACCTGTGCTGCATTACTGTGCAGAAAACAATACCCACACTGAGACAGGCAAACTGTATTTCATTTGTCAGCCTCGCTCAGCTCCAGAAAAGCCACTGGAATTAATCCACGATGCAGCCTTTGATAGCCTGTTACTGAGAGGCTGGGTGAAGGTACTTTGGCCTTTGGATTGAGGTTTGAGCGCACCAAGTTGTGCTTGAAGTAAGCAGCAGTAATTGTTTCATTTCTGTGATGTGCTTGTTTCTCTCTAAGATCTCCATTGTCAGTGATGTAATCAAAGTCACTTGGCATGGAATTGGCGGACACACAGCGGCTTGTCTGCTTTGGCATTTGTGATCCATTTTGTTAGCAGGACCTGCTTATAATTTGAAATATATGATTTCCTTCAAAGTGGCATAGTTTTGAAAAATAGCATGTGATGCACTAATAAATTATTCAGCCTTCTGAACTGGCTACATGAAAAGCACATTTTTCCATCTGCGTCTGGCTAGGCATTTGCAACTGTTTCTCTTGGATCTGCACTGCAGCCCACTTAGCTGTGGTTTTGTGACCTCCAGAAAGGATTAATGCAATATGTTGTGCAGGGGACTGCTAGTGAAGGTCACTTGGAAATGTAGGCTAGTGCGACACGTGGCTGCCCACACCTGCTCAATGCTGTTAGCTGCGGGGAGCGTGTCATCCTATGTCTCCAAACTGTGGTGAGCTCAGGGACTGCAGACAAAAGGCAGAGGGTCCCACTCCTTTCTAGCCCTACTCCACTTAAGTGCTACAGTGCTTTGTGCTCCTGGGTTTGCTGAGGTCCGCAAGGGACCGTTAATAGGAGACTATCTACAGTTACTGCAATGCCACTTATGAAAATCAGGACTTGAGACCAGACCCTTAAAACCTCTTTTTGTGGAGGAAAAGGAGAACCTGTGTAACTGCTGCCAGTAGGGAGGTCCTTTGTCCTTCCTGTCAAACTTATGCAAGGGGTCAGTACTACTCATTCATTAACAAAAACTCATCCTTTGTGTTTTGAGGCACTTTCAAGAAGTCAGTTTACATTAGACACTACTTTTTGTTGGGAGAAAGATGAGTTCAGCTGCAGCACTCAGGACCCCAGTCTAAACCCAAGATGTTCTTCAAAAAGTGGCATAAGAATGGTGTCAGTCCAAGGGAAGTGAAACCTCTTCGCAACTCAGACACCTTTTTACTTTCTCTTCTGTCTGTGAAATAGTGTTGTGCAGTCCAATCTGAAATAGTAAAATTTATGATGGAGATGGTTTTTTAAAGATTTTATTAGTTAATTATTTTCATTGTTTATGCTTTCAGAGGTATATTTCATCAATCAAACAAATGGCATTTGTACATGAAATGAGTACTGGAGTAGTTTGCAACAAGATGTAGAAAGCCAGAATGATCTCTGTACCTCAAGTGTACTGACCTTCATAGGCGGTATACTCTGATGTTAGGCACTAGATAAATAATGATGATACAGACTGAAAATAGAGCTGCACAAAACATTTTGTTTGTGACAAAAGCTGCTCAGTGTGCCAGAAACATAAGCGTGATCACATTCAGCTAAAAAATATCAGGATTTGAATGCCCTGCGCCTTGATTTTGATGAAAGACTTTTTCATACCACCAAAAAGAGAAATAATCAGTACTGCCTAGGGTCTGGCATCAATCGGGCTCAAAATTATTTCCTTGCCAAGGTAAATACCTCTTCCATATCTCAGGATAAGCTGGATGGCTGATGTGTTGGTACTAGAAGAAAACAAAAATTGGGCATGTTTAGACCCAGATGAGAAGTTTGAGTCCTACATGACAAAGAAAAAGGTGAATATTCTTGCTAACTCTGAGAAGTAAGACTTGAATCCTCATTAAATGTAAGAAAAAAATAACAATGAGGAAAAAATATTAGCCAGATCATGCATTCCTACTATTTTAATGTGCCATTTAGTAGAAGAAGGAGTATTAACACAGTCCATGAGTAAATATAATATATTGCACTGTGGCTAGACATATCAGGCACAGATTTAAATGGGGAAAGGTGAAGGAATGAGTTATCACTCTTTCTCTACCATGTGCATCATCACACTGGGGAAAATGCAGACAGCACAGTCAAGATCACACAATTACCTCCCAGATCAGACAACTGGTCCTCAGCACTTGCTCTCCGACAACCCTCACCTCTCTCTGTCCCAGCACCACACTGCCAAGTGTCTCCTGCTTCAGCTCCACATCCACAGTATGGAAAGGCTTTGTCAGTCCCTCCCATACGGGCACCCAAGTTTCAGAAAAAGCATCCAGAAAGGCAAAATTACCCAGCTACCATTAGCACTACTGTCTTTCCCTATTGTGAGACCTACCTGTCTATGGATTGATATGCAGGATCTCACACACAGGCAGAGAACACCTTTAGCCACTGGATCATATTTTCTCCTGGACTTTCCTGGTACTCCTCCTGCTCTGCATCCACCCCTGCACAAAACACTCTGCATAGTCAAAAGTTCTTAGCCTGGCCTGCATGGACAGAAGAAGCATACATTTGGGATAGAAGTGACTGAATCTAATGAGACTCAGGAGTAAAGAAAACTCATGGGATCAAGGCTGAGAAAGGGTCTTGCCTCTCAGAAGCAGATACTGCTCCAATAATTTGGGGATTGGGGAACACAACTGAGTGGTGAGGCTTGCATTGCCCATATCGCATAACTCAGCCCTAGACTGTATGTCAGCAGATAGCCAAAGGATGATATTTCACAGCTCTGCAGTAGCTAGGCTGACCTTCTGCAAGGCTCTTAACCTTGAGCTAATAAGTATTGTCCTTTAAGGGCTAAAACATTTAACTGCAGCTGTTTACTATTTACACAAAGGGACTGACATGTGAGCCTTCCCGTCATGCAGTTTGGCCCATGTGAACTCTGTTCAAAAAGAAAGGAGGAAAAAAGTTCAGATTTTATTACATTTGCAACTTACAGAGGGCAGACTGTCCTCAGCTGTCGCCTGTGAGCTCTTTCTTGAGCTTTGCTCATTGTCAGAGACAATATTAATTTTTTCAGTCATTTTCTTTTCCATTTATTGTTCAACACCAAACCATGAAAAATGAGCACTGACGTAATGATTGATCATGGAGCTGGGAGTTGAAAGTGAACACTAGAACTGTTGGGCTGTATATGAAAAGGGTTTAGGTTTTTTTCCTTTTTTTTTTAGATGATAATATATTGTTTGTGAATGGGTTATTTATTAGAGCCATGTGTAGCCTAAAAGGTTTGTAAAGATGATTACTAAAGCATATCCATATGTGGAATGTGTGTGCATATTTGTAAACTTGGCGATTTGTCCAGAATTTTTTTTTCTATGTTTGTAGAAAAAAGGTCTCTGAAATGGTGTAGGGTTGTTCTTTTTCTTAATAACAGGCAACATATTTTCAAAACTATTGTGCTTTGTACAACTTCTGCTTTAGTTCTGACAGCAGATGCATATGTAATGTTGTATACTTCTAAAATGATGAATAATCTAAGTATTTGATAGTCTGGCATCAATCTTAGCAGAAAATTGCTTCTTTGCCAGCATATTGTAGCCTCCAAATATTGTATTAGATCAGATACAGACCTCTTAAGGCATCTGTGTTGGAAGGTACCAAAAACTGGACATGACTAAACTACTGTCAGAGATTTGAGTGCTTTATCACACTGGAAATTGTCACATTTTTTGTTAAATTTTGGAACCCTGGAGCACTAGATTTTTCTTAAAGAAACATTTGGCCACATCACACTCCCATGAGTTCTGGAAATGGAAGTGGAAGCTCATACAACAAACTAATCCTCTTGTTTCCTGCTCTTAACTAGTTGGCCCTGGTGGGGCTGAGAGCAGGACTTTTTCTGTCATATGCTCCAAGACACCCCAAATGTTAGCAGGAATGGGTTCCGTTGGGTCTGACGGCATTAAATCAGGCTTTTGCAAGATCTAAGCATTGTACAAAGAAGAACGTCCTGCAGCGCACCTCAGATGCAGGCTGCTATCTATTAGTCTCATTTTAAAGGAAATGAGGAAAGCGGCACAGACAGGTGCTCCCTAGCAAGGCACCACAAACATAAAAGGAAACTCATGAGCTAATACTGCAGAGAGGAAATGGGCTTGTAACTCAACCTTGACAATAGACAACCAGTGGAGAAAAAACTCAGGTACTTCTGTATGCAGCTAAATTCAGGCCCAGGGCTTGGTTGGAACTCTGTAGCCTGGGGAGCTGTGCCATTATCTTCAGTAATCTCCTCCCATCTCTGTTTGGAGCTGTGCAAATGCAGTAGGCTTGTCTCTCCAAGGTGGCCATAGCAGCAGTATGCTGTCACTCTGTGAAGTTCATGTCTTGAACTTAGTGAATCTTTTCCAGTACGTACGTAAATTTAAAAGTAAGAAAAGAAGAAGGTAAAAACGAGTTGGGAAAACAGTCTCAGATCCTTTCCATGTAGTTAAGAGTTTATATTTCTGGAAATAGGGATGTGATTAAATTATACATTTATTTAAGTGCCTTGTTTTATCGAGGCATAAATATTTATTTACAATACTCATATAAATGAAGGCAAGGATCATTTAAATTCACTTTCAGGTTGCCAGAATGCCTCACTGATTTGGACTGGAATTAAGAAAGATCAAAAAGTCATGTCACAAACCCACCAAATATATAAAATACAGGTTTACTAGAGAAAAAGATCTAGTAAACAGAGCAGTCTGAAACTAAATGAGAAACTTAAAGGGATTTGGGAAGTCAAACACTGGAAGCTATGATTTGCTTCTCATGTTAAAAATAACATCTCCTTCGCATCTCCTTAGGATCAGGCTTATTTCAAACAATTTTAGTTTATGGAGACTATTCTATGGAAAAAATATTTAATATATTAATTTTCCTTTAGGCAGACATTTCAGCTGCAATAATAAACCATACCTGAATTTCATTAATAAATTAATTTTACATCAAAGCTATGGTTTATGCCCCTAAAAAGTTTTGTCTTATAGCCCAATGTGGAAAAAATATTTAAAAACACAGAGGCATTTAATTCCTAAAATATGCGATAAATGTCCTTGAAAAAGGTATACAGTATGTTGTCAGTGATGGTATTATTTATCTTTGAGTAACTATTATTTTGGAGAGCAATTTAAGTATTTAAATAATTCTATATTTCTTTAGCTGCAAGTTATGGAAATATAACTAGGTTCTGATGTTTCAGCTTGGTCATAACTAGTCTCTAATTGTGTACCAACACTTTTATGGAGGAGAGTTGCAGGGGGCAAGGGGGCAGTGGTTATGATAACTGTGGGTTAGATTGATGCCAGTTTAGAAGTCTTCAGAGCTGGCTTGTTTCATTTTGGTCAAAGATCAGCAATAGTTACACAGTGTTTAAACCATTACTAAGTACTCAAAAATTTCCTACCAGATGTCTGTATGATTGTGTTTTCTAGCCTAATGTTTAACTGGGCATCTAAACAGGCCCTAGGATTCTTTACAATATTTTGTGTTCGCAGAAATGGAAAGTAAATCCTCACTAAATTCATCAAATTAAATCCTTGATACATCCCATTGCTTGGTGTTTTGCAATGTGGAAAATTTCTGTTTCTGTCTTAGATTTTTCTTTCAGCCATCACCATTTACTTTCGTAACTTTTTGCTTTGTGACTTGTCTAGGGCTTCATTAAATCCTTTAGATTCTTTAGACTCATTTATGTTAAAATTATTGCAGCTTGTCCTTTGTACACTGTGATGTGGACTTACATAAGACATATTGGTGGCTACTATACTGTAGTACTTGATCGACTGCTCCTTCCCCTGGGCTTTTGTACCTTCTGCATGAACTTTTATTACTGCCTCTTAAATTATGGCAGCCCTATTAGTACCTAACAAATGTCTTTGTTCACTATATCTTGGTGTTCTCCTGGCTGCTGGTTACATAGTTCCCAATGTTGCCAATTATGTCAGATGCAGGTCTCACTTTGGTTAGATGGAGCACCAAAAATTCTCTAGTATATATCAAGGTATTTTCCTGTCTCTTCTACACTGTTTATTCCCCATTTTTCCTCTTGGCTAGTTGGCCTTGTATGCTGGGGAATGGATGTAATAAAGATTACTTTAGAAATGTTTTCACAAATTCTGTTCGTCACCCATCCAGATTTACCATTGTTTCCACTATGAACTCTAATCACTATATCCGTTTCTCCCTTACATACCACTTCTTCAGTACAACATGTATGATTTATTTTATTTGTTTTGCTGACAGTTAAAGAGTTTTGGCATTTGAGAGAGTAAGTGTTGGCATTCCCAACCCTGTGATCATCAAATACAGATAAGTATTCCCCTGCAGATATTGTGTTGCAAGGAGAGTTGTTTCTTGCAACCTGAGTTGATAGGGTTGCAAATATAAATGTAACATAAATACAGGTTTTGAAAGAACGAATGAGCAATTTCTTCCTATTTCCACTTCAAACTGTATGTGGGAATGTCTGTGCCATTATGAGTAGCTTTTTCATAACAAATAACAGACTTTTTTTTTAGACAGAAGTGGTATCAGGTAAAAAAAAATCATTGGGTAGTGTTGTAATCGAAGAGCGCTTTCTAAAGCATCATAATCAACATTTCTTAAAAGAATGTGACATTATTATAAAGTCACCTTTTGGTATCTACTGTATTACTGGTAGGCTGCCTGTCCTCTTGCTGTGTCAGTAGGTAGTCCTTTTTTTTGCAGAACTGCATCTTCAGCAGAGTAACAAACACCAAAAGCAATGAAATTCAAAACACATGAGATACAAAGGTCTTCCCAGAGAGTTGCTTTACTTTCAGTGTCTACAGTCTTGTATCTGAACCAAAGTTACGTGGCCAGGCTCTTGTCCATATATTGGCCTGATGAGGACAGGTCACTGCAGAAGCTAAAAAGCTTGCAGCTTTTAATTCCTAGTTACTACATTGTGATTATTTGCTCTGGCTGAGGTTTTTTTGTGGTCTTAGTAGTCAGTGTAGGTCTTGCTTGGCTGAGTATTAATGGCATAATTTCAGGGCCACTGGAGGGCTGGGGATAAGAGGGAGTGAGACAGAGGAAAGAAGGAATCATTCTAAGCCTGTAAGGGATGCATAGTCATCCAAAAGGTGAGGAGAAAGGAGTGAACTATTTGCTAATGTCTAAAAATAAACATTTGGATGAAAGCAGAGGAGGATAGTAAGCTTCCCCAAAGTATGAGATCACATCAATGGTTTGATAAACAGTGCACTTTGCATCTTTAGTGATGGACTGTTTTGCAGTTGTCAGGTAACCACAGAGTGTGAACTCACACTTGAGCTGCGCCACACTATTCTAGACCAGTATGGGCAACACTCATTTAATTTAATTTAATGCAACAAATCATATGGATAAAATGAACATGTCACCAGCCTTCCTGAGAGGCAAAATATTATTGACACTCTTACTTTCTTTCACATACTCTAGTGCTAGTCCAAACATCTCTTCTCCACTTCTCGAGCAATAATTATCAAATTGTAGATAAGGGAAAGAGTGTATCAGGCCCAAGCACACTTCATATATTTTGTGCAAATGCTGGAGGGAAAACTAGAGAACACCTGAATGACTGTTTTATTACTGAACAGGACTCTTTGTCTAACCTGTCAACTACCTGGCTGGGAATCTCTGATTTTGACACAATAACAAGAGAACCAGTTTTACAAATGAATGTTCAGATGCTGAAAAAAGCAAGTCCCAACTCATATGCTCCAAATGTCACCTTTCTGTTTAATAAGGTGCAATTTAGATGCCAGTTCAGTCAATGTTTCACCCCTTGCTTTTTCACTTCCAGTTAAGCATGTCAGCAGGTTGAGATGTACATACCCTGCAGCTGTGGCAGTCTTCCCTGATAATAGCACAGAAGGGATTAACCACAAACACATTTTCAAATAATTCCTCCCCTTGGTTGGTTAATTTTCCATTTAAAGTTCTCATTTTATTCATTTGACTTGCTCACCTGGTTTAACACTGCAGTAAGACGTAAAACTATCTCTTCTGGGAAGTGTGATAATATAGGTCTCACCATTGCAACACTATCCCAAGTTACATTTCCCCAGGCTCTGTCCCTTCATTTTCAGGAAGTCAGACAACAAAGCTGCAGCTCTTTTCTTCTAAGCCTGAGGAGCCCTATGCATGTGTCAGTTGTCTCCATGTTGCTCCATTTAAGTCTAGCATTTGTACAAATAGCATTTGTAGTCTTCTCCAGAAAAATTATCTTACTTGTTCTGTCTGAGGCGCCTTTTATGGCCATGGTTAGAATAGGTGTGCATGTGCAATCTCTGCAATTTTAACTGTCAAAGAAGAGAGTTGTTGGATGTGGGCCCAGCTTTAGAAAAATTAGCTCTTCAGTAATTTGTGGTTGCTTATGAAGGTTTGACAGTTCTGCAGCCAGAGGCCAGATTGTGGCCACTGTACACAGAGATGAATGATGCAAGAACCCTCCATCACCCCTGCCTGAGGCACTGAACAGTGCCTCCATACAGTGACAGTCCCCAAGATCCTTGAAATCAGGCAGCACTCCTCCCTTAAGGCATCAATTCTTTATCAGCAAAACAGGTGAAGGTATAGAGGGACCAAGAAAAATGTGGGAAAAGCTAATCGTGCTGAACATAGGGTCAGTTTCTTTGCTACCAAACAGGTCAAGCAGGAGGAGACAGTAACAGCAGCTTGAGTCAGTGACTAGAGTCCAGACAACAAAGAGGCACAAGAAGAAGGTGACAGGTGAGGGACGCTAGCAAAAATTGTGTCAAGAAAAGACCAAAATGTCAGCATGGACAGTGGGGAGGCACACCAGCCATCTAGGAGACAAAGAAGGTCTGTTTAGTGGAGTAGGAGAGGAAATCCCAACCCTTTGAGAATGACAGACTCTTGGTGACAGAAGCACTTTTCCTGAGGAATTAGTTGATCAATTAGGGAGCTTTACTGCAGCTTTTCTATAGATGGATGAAGCACTAACCCAAGGTAAATCAATTCCTGACAGAATCCATGCCTTTCCTTAGATATTGGCACACATAACTGTGCCTCAACAGGGAAAGAAACTTTGTCAGCATTTGGATGAAGTCAGTGGCCACCTGTTTCTCTGAGACCTTTCTTTGTTTCAAATATGGCCTTATTCAGTTTTATTCCCATCTCTCAAACTTTATTCCTTGCTGTTCCACTGGCCTGCTGTTTGGTCTTGGACACTCTTTTTTTATATAAATACCTCAGTTTGTACATCTTTACATTAAGCCTAAAACAACTTGTCCAAGGATGCTCTATCCACTAATATGTGGGAGCTCTGAACTTAGAAGACAGAAAACATTTTAATTATACTATGTTACCTTTATAACAATAAAAACATTCTTCTAATGCATTTTCTTTCCATTTGAAATCCATTTTAACAAGTGTTGCATACAATTCATTAGATGTGCGTTGTCACTTATCTACCTCATTGTAGTTTTTCCTTCATTTGACCACAGAACAATTTGAATAGAATCCAGAGAATATGAAACATGTGGCTTATCTGTCTCTGATATTGAACAGCCACATTACAGGAGTTGTGCCTAGCCAACTAGGAGTTGTCTATAAAGCTGACAGGTCCTGACTTTTTGAAAAACAAGCTTTGCATATCTGACAGTAAAATCTCTGGCTTTTACACCCAAAAGTGAGAAGAACACTGAATGTCTGAGAAGCATATGTTCCAAATCAGCTGTCAGTAAGTGACCAAGCAAATGCAGGGAACAACTTAGACATTCCTTGCACTTTGCAAATGCATATACACTTTCTCTTATTTTTAAGTTTTTCCTTTACACTCATGTTCAAATGGAAACCTCTCCAAAAGCCAGGTAATGTGGTGCACAATGGGAAAATAGCACTGGGAGTGATTGATTGCAAAAAATGGAAGATGTATTGTGTAATCATATGCCGGGAGAAGGAGCAGGCAACATGACTTGGTTTCCATTTCAAATAGACAGTGGAACAGTCAAGAAACTGCCAAAGTAAATGAATTCAGCATGGTTGGAACACCAGCACATTGCTGCTTCAGAGAAGGTTTCTGTCACAGCATCAGTGGTGAAAGACACAGATCTTCTGTTTTATTTTTCACTTCCTGAGCCACACTCTGCTCTCTGTTATTTTAACTGACATCTGGAGGAATGCCGGTGAGTTCACTCAAATTAGTCATAGTTTAAATTATTGTAAACCAGATCATATTCCTGCCCACTGTCCTTGAACCCCTGAGATATGCAAAATGTGTGATGGACTCTTTCTCATGGGGATTTACACTGATTTAACTGCTCCTGGCAGCTTCTTTACCACATTATAAGCTTTAGGGGAGAAGGAAAAAAAAATCTTCTAACTCTGAAAAAGTGATAGAAATAAAGAAGAATTAGTAGCTTTTCATGGAACTTGCAAGAGGTCCCAAGGCCATATCAGAGCACATTATTTAAATTCTTTAACTTTCACCAGCAGAGCAGAACTTCTCTTCCAACATGTCTGAATCTGCATTTGATCTTGTAATTTGAGATATGTTAAATGAGAGGTTATCATGCTCCTTTACTTTGAAATCTGTCACAGTGCATTTTGTAAAAGGCTTTGACTTTGCATAAGCTGAATATAAACATCACAACACACACCCCCTTGACTTGCACCAAACACTGTATGTTTGCAAACTTCAACAGCATTGTGCGGGTGTGTGAGCAAGGATTTACCAACACACCAGGTTATGCACAGCTTGTGTCAGAAGGACAGAGTGCTCAAACAGTATCACAGTCTAATACCTAACATGCTTTATGTGAAAGCAGGGCACTCCTTCATTAGCTGAAGGTCACAGATTATAATAATGCTTGGCACTTACAATCCAGAAGGTGTTGTACTCCATCTAATTAAAATTGGCAGATATGTAGGCTTTTATGCATAGGGAAAATAAAGTAGAGATTTCCCTAAAGGCATAGAGAGAAGAGGAAAGAAGTCATAAGCACAGAATCCTAATTCTAATTCAGTTGCTGGGTACCAGTGCTTCCTCAGATTCCTGACCCCACTTTCTAATAATAAGGGAAGAATTCGAATTTCATTCAAAAAAAAAAAAAAAGATGAAGTGAGGAATAAGTAACAAGTCTATCACTTATGCTAAGCCATGGCACAATATTTTGAATAACAAAGAGTTTTTCCAGGAGTATGAGTAGAAGAGCAAAGCACCCACTGGTGTTAGAATTTACAGGATTATTGCAAGCCCGAAATCATCCCTTATTTCTCTTGCTACTTCACATCTTCTTTTCCAGAGCAAAATCTTAGAGTATCAGTGGAAGCTTTAAAGAACTTGATGCATTTGAGAACATCTCACACATTCATCTTATAAAGACTTTGCATGTAAGTGCATTTATTAAGCTGGACACCATAATATTACTGTTTAGCTTATATTAACCGTGTAAGCAGAAGGAAAAACCAATCTGACCAATTCTATTTTTATATTTTAAGAGGTTTTGTTCTTTTTTCTACCAAGTTTTACTAATAGATGCATACTTCATAATGAAATATCCAATTCTCCAAAAATCACATTTGCATGAAGCTCACTTCAGCTGGGAGTACAGCTATCTGTAATTCTTCCCACTGGACTATGTGATGGGAGAGATGTCCACAAAAGTCATCTCTCTTGGTGCTCTCCATCCTCATTTGAGGTTGGCTGTAAGAATGTATGTTAAGGTCTATGCATCTTATTAATCAATAAAGAGAGAGGCTGTAAAGTACAAAGTACATGCAGTTGACTGGCTGTATCTTGCAGCTTATAAAGTGTCCTTCCCTGATATCCTGCATGGCAACAGCATTAACTAGAAATGTTTAAGTAACCACATGTATTTTAAATTGTCTGCTCTACTGCTAAACTGAACACATGTACAACTCTTCAAAAGAAGTTTCTCCATCTCGTTCTATATTAGCCTAGAGAATGTCTTAACACTTAATAAATACTATCAACTTTTCAAATCATACTTTACACTCTTAAACACTGTGCAAGCATTGTGTAGCAACATCTGAAAAATAAGCAGAGATCAGCATTCAGTAAAGTGCATTACATATGCCTCTTTATCTTTATTCAGTGGCTATAATTTCAATCCTTCAGAGCAGACAGAACAGGCTACCACCACCTCTGTGTTATTTTGTTGCTACTGTCTTGATTTTTTTATTCAAACTGGAGCAGTCAAGAAGGTCATTATTAATAAAAGTAACAACTATGGACAAGGTGAATTGTATCGAATAATTAATTTTTCAAGAAAGCAGGATGTTCTCTCACAGTGTCTTGTATTTCTCATTGTTTTTAAAACAGATCAATACAGTGGAATAACTTTTCTTAATAGGCTACATTTGCTTTTGATAGATTGAAAACAGAGAAAATGATAGTGTAGAAAGTTGAGAAGTTTTTCTCCTCAGAGCACTAGCCAGAGAACAGTGTGGAAGACATTTTCTGGAGTTGAATAAACAAGCTCAGTTATTTATACTGAAAAATTCCAAAGATTAGGCTTCTGCTTTTTAATGTCTCAGCCCTAAAAGGTATGTGATGTATGTGTTCAGTTTGTTCCTTTTTACATTTGCCCTTTAAGCACAGAGTCCACTGATAGCCATTTAGAAAGCACCTAGGACTTGAGTGCCATGTGTTTAAGCAAAGCTAACAAGAGAGAGATTTTTAGATATAAGGACTAGTGTTTAAAACAACCTCATGAAATTGCTGGTTTCTATACACTGCCAGAAATAAACCTGGGGTGGGAGGGGAGCAGAGAAGCTTCAGAGGAAGTCTTAAAGAAATGAGCCATAGCCAATGCTGTCATCTGTGACGATGAGACTCAGACTGGCAGTTTAATCAGGGTTAAGCTAATATCTGGAATTCAGATACCCCTGAACACAAATCCTTAATGCCAGGTTGCTCTGTAGCTGACTGGCACTTCAGCCAGCAATACAGACATGGAATGGCTGGCTATCCTGCTGTGGATGCCATGTTCAACCTTTGGAGGGAGCAAGGGCTCGAATGTGCACAGAGATGACAACTATTTGCTTTTTTCATCCTGTCACATGGGATGGTCAGAACCACATTTGTCCTTCCCTAGCAGTGGATTCACACATATTTTTTCATATATCTTAGTCCTGCAGGGAATCATCTTTGCTGTTGAACAAGGCAGGATACTGCAAAATTATTCAGTACTCCAGAGAGATGTTTAAAATGTAAGCCACCAGGTTTAATGAGGGGACAGGTCTTTTCCAGCACTTACCAGAGCACTGGAACTTTTTCTTTACTTTCTCTGAAGCAATATGATTTTACTTAGCCTTGCAAAAGACCTTTTTACGGCAAGGGTTGTGTGTAACGCTAGAGTTTCTGGAGATGAGTGCAGTGCCAAATTTGACCCACTGCTTTGATTGGAGTGCAGTATTCATGGAGACTGAGGATGCCTGAAATGCCTGAAGATGTAGTTATCTTCTGTGTTACTATCTGAATTGGACTACCAAAGTCATGAAATTGAGGGTATGAGTTCAGTGAGACTTGCCAGAGGCTTTATCAGCTGCTGAGGAACAGAGTTCCAGTGGGATTGATGGGAATTGTTGGGTCTCAGGAACAGATCTACCTCCCTTTAGGAATAACTATTGTTCCATTATTGATACAGCTTTCAAAAATTTAGACTATATTTGCACCCTTTTTTCTTTAATCCAAACTACAGTGAGAGCCTTGGTCTGGAGCACTTCAATAGCATGAGAAGCTGGCAAGAACTGGTGGTCTGGGGCACAAATTTGCACTGTTAACCTCTGACTCCCATTAGTTCCCAAGAAATGCCTAGTGATCAGTGTTGCTTAATCAATTTGTAGTGAACTGACAGGAAGATGTGGACCTGGTGTCTCTTAATTGTGTTACTTTCTAAATTGTGTCCTTTAAAAACCTTATTCATGTTATTCTTTAGACTTTTGACCTTCCATTCATCTTTCTTCTGCCATACAACAGATGGACTGGAATCTAGCATGAATGATGGCAAGTCTTCATCTAGTAGGAGCTCTCATCAGCATTGCTCCTGCTTGTTCTGCCTTATTAATACTCTGTTTCAATAAAAATGAGAAAAATGCCTTTATTCTCATTTCTGTGTGAAATACCATGTATTTGGAAGATAAGCCTAGACCTTCATGCTAATCATAAATCAATTATGTTTATCCTAAACCTAGAAAGCATGAAAATACCTTCTTTCCTTATTGCAAAATCCAGTAGGATATTCACAGTAATTATGGCACTTTTTGTACAAATCATAAGCTCATATCATAATCATTAGAGCTACAACTGAGTAGTTGCCTATCTTAGAATATTTGAAATGTCTGTTTCAATTGCAGTGGACATTTGGGAATTTATTTGTTTTTAATAGCTGAAGTAAATCCTTTCATAAACTAGTTTTCCCCTTTTTATTCGTCATGTAACCTTTTGAGTTTAATGAAGAAAATGAGAAGGGAACTATGAGGTTAAGCCTGTAAAATACTATCTGTGCCCAGTACCATTGACCATTGATTTAGCTGATAAGCACCCTGCAAGATCGCTCCTTACACCCTGAGTTTGTAAATAGATTATGTCAGTCAAGCTGTCCCCACTGTTTGTTATTACTATCACTTGAACCATCCAATGTGTTTATCAGATGGAAACCTCTCAGTGTTAAGGGATGTACAAGGACAGTATTAACATCACAAAATGTGGGAAGAAAGAAATATTCTTAATTCTGCTATATGCATAAGTAGCTGTGATACAGAGAAAGTAAAGATAATTCATTGTCTTCATACTCCTAATTTTTTGCAGTTGGGTTTTTGGAGGGTGTTTTTTTTGTTTGTTTGTTGGGTGGGTTTGGTGTTTGGGG
The DNA here is from genome assembly GCF_001715985.3 of Manacus vitellinus. Taxonomy (NCBI): domain Eukaryota; kingdom Metazoa; phylum Chordata; class Aves; order Passeriformes; family Pipridae; genus Manacus; species Manacus vitellinus. The sequence continues at coordinate 40,998,369 of NW_021938789.1, read as the reverse complement.
GGGTTTTAGGGCGTGAGGAGGCGTCGGAGGGTGATATTAACAGTTCTGATCCCACCTGGTACACAGAGGTTCCAGATTATAGGAAAAATGGATTAATCCACAATCTGTGGCTTGCACATACTATTCTGTTCCCAACCATGTCTAAAAACTGGCTAGGTTCATCGTGGGCTCTCAACTCCCTTAAACCAATTTACCCCATGTGATACTAATGTTCTGGGTTTGGCTCACATTGTGACTAGCAGTGCCAGAGAATAAATTCTCTGCACCTTGCCTCACAGTTCACTTGACAAAATATCAAATAAGCACACTTCTGCTTAAGAGAGTGCACATTTAATTGTCAATGTCTAGAACTCAACCACCAGAAATATCCTATTATTCCGTGTTCATTATTAAATAAGTGCCATGGACTTATTTTTCCTGTTGGTCTTGGACTGTGGAATGTAAGCATGATCTTATGGTCAGGCCCTGCTGCCCTTTCCACATTAAGTACTAAACTGTCAGAATGAGTGGAAACAGGTGTATGCAGAGAAAGAAAGATGGCTATATCTGAAAGAGTGATTTTGATTGTTGCAGCCATGGTTGAAATTAAATCTGGCTGAGAAGTGCAACCAAAATTTTTCAGGCTCTTTTGTGCACCTTCATGACTAATGACCATTGTGCCAGCAAACATGTTAATAAAAGGGCACTTCAAAAATTCTCTCTTCATGGCAGTGCCCATTTCAGTTGCACATTATTACTTTCTGAAGCCTCTGAAATATTTTGGCTTTGTTGTGCCAAAACTTCCTAATGAGTAGGTCAAAAGATTCAAATATACCTTTTGTATTTCTTTCACTTCTGTAAAAATAGGTGACTAAAATCAGTCCCAGTGAGTTTGCATGTAATTGCCAGTGCTGGAAAACAGACACCTGAGATATTCCATTGTTTCTCATGCACTGTGAGGTAGGCAGGGAGGTATCTGCTCTGCCTGGCTCAGGCACTCTAAGTGTAAAGTGCACTTTGAGATTACGTGCTCTTCCCAAAGGCTGAGGCTATTATGGCATCATGCATAAAAGCAGCTGCTATTTGTCAAAGTGAAAGTATGATAATTAATTTTATAGGATATATAGCATAATGAAGAATTGAATCTCTACAAAAGGGTTTAAATTGACAGTCTTTTGTTATCATTTTGATGGGGAAAGGGGGACATCTGGTGGGAGGTCTTTGTAAAAATTGAACAAGGCGATTTCCTATTTGCAGCAGGATACAAATCCCTAGAGAAGTAGTATATTCTCAGTAACCTTTAGATTTTGCGTAATTTCTGACTAAGAGGGTTGATTAATTAATGTGTATCAAAACAACAAACCAGAATGTTTTGCAGTGGTGCATACTGTAAAGCCCTCACATCCCTTTTATTCAGTTCACAAAGTATAGCTAAACCTGGATGAATGCCCGGTACCCTCTTGTAATGAGATTTTTACAAAAGGTCTGGAAGAAAAGTGGTGGGATGAAGACTCATCCAGAAAAAACACTTAATACTTTTTGCTCAGGATTAGAAAATAAATATTAGAAATCTGCCAGCATTGCCTGAGTACATAAGAAAGCAAGACGTTCTGGCATTACTAAGCCTTAAGCAGACATCTTCTGAAGGATTATAACCTGCTTAATCAAGCCTTGGGAATGCAACAAGGCGGGAGGCAAAACATACAGCAATACTTGAGCATGACACTTAAAAATAAATTGCAGCAGATTAAAGGAAGATGTAAAAATGTGGCACATCCCAGGATACAATGCCCAGTATACTTTGGCCTATCATGTAAATAATAAATAATCATTGCCTTTATTGATAAAGAAGAGGACAACTACAAATCTTTGTTGTTTACATGTTCTCTGATCCTTTCCTGGCAACAGTCAATCTGGAATAAGCAGCTCTGCTCCTTCTGCTGCCATTTCATAGCTTCTGTCCCATGTTGTGAATGATCCCCTTAAAAAAGCATCCTATGGGGAGGCAGCTCTGGGGTCACAGAAGCCACAGGGAGAGACCTTCAGTCTTGCTGTGGGAGAGGCAGTGCTGGAAAATCATTCCCTGTACAAGCATTGCTGCAAAGGGCTTTGAGGAGAAGACAGCCAGCATGATGTGAGACCTTACCATGGCTGCTCACTCTGTCAGACCTTCTTGCATTGTAGCTGAGCTATCTCACCCACTGCAAACTGGGTGAAGTTAATTTCCTGGGAATTCTATGGCAAACATAGAATATGGCACATTTCTTTTCACCAAAATCAGATCAAGAGATCTGTTGCAAGCTGAGAATTGAAGTTAATGTATTTCTTTTTCCCCTACTCCACTGCCATATTTCACTTCTTTGTCTAAATCATTCCATATTCTGTGTCCCATGGCAACATAGTACACTTTTAGCCCATCACTGCTACAAATTTAGATTTTTTTTTTTAATATTTCTCTGTTCTTACTAAAACATTGTCTTTGAGCGCATTCCAGATTTATCTGCAGTCTTTAAAGTACAGTAAGAGACTATCAGTGCATCTAATTTATGCCTGCATTTGTATTTAAGTTATCATTAGCATAAGGTATTAAATCAGATTATGATTAACTTGCTTTTGCAAAGCTATAGCAGAACTTCTTGCGACAAAATGTATCTTACTGCTATCTGAAAAGTTATTTCCATATAAAGTATGTTTATTTAATGTGATGAGCTGTTATGTAGTTCCTTTAAATTTATGAAAAGACTCAGAAACTGCTTGGCAAGAATACTTGAAATGATAATATATATCATAAATGCCTTTCATACTATAGGAAGAACAGCATGCAAAAAGAACAACTAAAAAGGTTTAGCATGTTCACTTATGCTCCGAGTATAACATAAGCCAAGCTAACCTCATTTTATATGAGGCCCTTTTTTACTCAAATATATCACTAAGCTTTATTTTATCTGTTGTATTTTCATTATTTTTGGCCAAATCTGAAGTGCAAGCATTCAGCTTGCCTGACAGAGAGGAATTCTAAGCTGATAGAGAGGAATTTAAAAATGGAACAAGGTTCAGAACTGACTCCTGTGATGGATACGTAACTTATTTTAAAAGATAGTCTTCTGAGCTAGCACAAAGATGCAGTGCTAATATTGTGGTCCTATACGGAATACACATTTTAACTGTTTGGACTTCTACTGCAAGTGGAGTTTCAGTTCTCTCTCTCAAAAATTACTGATGTCATAGTTTATTAATTTTGGCAATCACTCTGAGTAGTTTAGTTTTGAAACATGCTACAACTTCCAAGTTAAGCCATTAGGAAAATTATTAGAGCTAAGTGCCCTTTTACTGTCAAACAATGAAGAATAAGATTTCTTGCACTAAATCTTCAATTTCCATTGGTTCCTGTAGGGTTTTGTAGCAGTGATGCAAAGTCATTTTTAAAGACAAGGTCTCACAGCTGATGGTGGACAGCAAAGCAGCACCTCTGTGAAGCACCATTACTTGACAGTTATTGCACTGATCACTCTTCAGAGGGGTCCTAGTTGTGTGACTAACTTTTCCATTTAGAGATGCGCCCAAACCAAGATTCTGGATTTGAATGACTGTTAAGCAGAGAATAAAGTTTTAGCATTGAATCTAAATTTGTTTCTGCATTTAATAGGTGACAAAGGGAATGGTAGATCATCTGTGCCATTTTTGAGAAAATCTCCATGAGATTGTTCTCAAGGGAAGTATACAACTAAATTTTAAAAAGAACTGATGTGTTCAATTGCCTGTAATCACAGAGTTTAGCATATTCAGAAAGGTAGTCGAATTTCAGCATCAGCCTGGTATGTTCTTCTATTTCTATACCATATTAGTCTGATGGGATTTTCAACTTTTCTGTGGGGCATTTATTATTTACTATTTGCTAGTGAAAAATACCAGCTTTGATGGAAATATCATCTGATATCTTGTGGTAGATACTGTCTTCTTGAGAGCCACAGTAGCTTAACAGCCAGGGTAAGTGCTTGCACTACCAAAAGTCCAGCTGGAAGGTCCAGCTTGGCAAGGTGTGCAAACAGCATCATCCCTGAGGATTGCTGGGAGTTTCTTACAGAGACCAAAAATTAAAGGTTTGCATGACTCTCTGTGTATGCGTGAACATACTTATTTTTTTAAATACCTTCAGATTATTTTTGTGGAAATTAATCCATCTGTAAACCTGTTCTTTGTCTGAGTTGTGCAATTTTAATTGTCCCAGACTGTTCTATGAAATAAACAGGTGTCTGAGATGTGGTTGCATTAGGAAAAATTAGGTCCCTTGTGGTGATAGGTTGCAGCAATCTCCAGCACAAAAAATAAGTGACAAGTGTTCACAATAGAAAATTTATGGACATGTAAAAAAGATATTGTCAGTGATTTGGGTTAAAATTATTCTAGAGTTAATGCTTATTAACAGTGAAATGTTAATGCTCAGGAACAGTGAAATAAAGAAGATATGTCTATTTTTTAATTAAGATTATATGTCAAATCTTGTAGAAACAAATCCAAACTCCATTGAACTCTACAAACAGAATCCATGCCCGAATAATTTTGTATCATTGCTTACAAACATCATACACAGCTGGACTTTCTGTAGCATAGTGGCTCCCCAGTGTAAGTCAGTTGAGAACAACTTACATGACCTGTGTGCAACATATAGACAGCTGAAGGTGTGCAATGCATGCATACATAGTTTTCATTATGAACTGTGTGTAGGAGTCTTCCATCTTCCTGGAAGATTAACTATTTTTCTTTGGCTCTAGAGAGGTAGAAGATATACTGTGGGAGAATTCAAAAAAGGAAGCATTCATTTGAATTGAAAACACAGACGGGGAAGTACATGACATCTATAGAACAAGAGTTTATTTCCAAGGGATTAGCTGATGAGATTTTTAGGAATAAATACAATGTACATTAGGTTTAGGAAAGGCTTTTCCCTAGATTACTATAAGAACATTATGCCATTGATTTCTGACACTGGATTTGTAAACTTAAAATGTAGTGCTGAATCAGTAAGCACAGCTTTCATGGAACTTAAAAATCATCTCATGCAGTAATTGTTTCAGCTGTAACTCTGACACCAGCAGAAGTGTGGGAACTTTGATTTCTGTTTTAATTGTATGAGGATTGTGCTGAATTTATTAATTTCAATGTAATTCCATTGAATTAATGAAGCTACACTGGAAGAAAATTCTTTTCTGGTCTGATTTTCAGCTGGGTTTTTCTTATATATTTTTACCCAAAGATAATTGTGGATGGCTGTACTGGTTGCATCTGTAAATGCTCATGCTAATTTAACACCTGTATCATCACCTTGTTTAGGTGATCAAAATATTTATAGACAGGAGGAGAACTCAAATACCTTGGAGATAGCCCTATGGTCATCGTTTGTCAGAAAATAGGATTGATGCGTAAGATTCTTTGTGAGAGTGCTGGCCCGAGTGTTTATGAAAACATCACTGAAACTTGTTCTTGATTAAAACTGGAATAATATTTTGCAAACAAGTCTGCTTGACACATTTTAAGCTCTCCTACTTGGCAGGACAGGAACCCTCCCTGCTTGGTCTTTGTTCAATTTTTTTCCATTTTAAAGAAAAGAACAGTCGTTTCTACATCTTAGAACAGTCGTTTCTACATCTTGTGTGGACGTAGCAGTAACAATTCAATATTTTTAGTAATACTAACAGCTAGGGAGATGCAGGAATGATATACTGATACTGAAAACTCTCTAAGATGATTCTGCTTAGAGAGTGGATAGTGGAAAGATAAGGTCAAAGTACACACACAGTTCTCTTCCTGTATAGAAAAGCTAAACACTCACTAGCCTGTTTGTTGGGCTTATCTTGTATTGGAAGAATATCAAGGAAAATGTGCTGTTTAAAATCTTTGCACTGATTCAGTGAAACAAAAGCCTGATGTTTCCTGATGCTGCGAAGTCTTCAGTATTGTGAAGATAGAGTTGACCTTCAGTAAGCCAGAATCTGATCTTTCATCATTTATTAAAATATTTCTACTTCTTTCATTATTTCTTCTTCCTATTCCTCCTCTTTTTCCTTTGTCCATTGGAGAAACAGATATCAATCTATATTTCTACATATGCACCTTGGCCAGCTGAGAAGGCCAGTGGTATCCTGGGGTGCACTAGGAAGAGCATTGCCAGCAGGTCAAGGGAGGTGATCCTGTCCCTCTACTCAGCTCTAGTGAGGCCACATCTACAGTGCTGTGTCCAGTTCTGGGCTCCTCAGTACAAGAGAAACATGGAGATCCTGGAGTGGGTCCGGTGGAGGATCTATGAAGATGATGAGGGGACTGGAGCATCTCTCTTATGAGTAAAGGCTGAGGGAGCTGGGCTTGTTCAGCCTTGAGAAGAGTTGACTGAGAGGGGACTTCATCAATGTCTGTAAGTATCTGGAGGGAGGGTGTCAAGAGGACGGAGCCAGGCTCTTCTTGGTGGTACCAAGCAATAGGACAAGAGGCAACAGGAATTAACTGATGCACAGGAAGTTCCACTTGAATATGAGAAAGAGTTTCATTACTGGGCAGCTGACCAAGCACTGGAACAGATTGCCCAGTGAGGTTGTGGAGTCTCCCTCACTGGAGATACTCAAGAACCTTCTGAATGGAACCCTGTGCAATGTTCTCTAGGATGACCCTGCTTGAGCAGGGGGGTTGGACCAGATGACCCTCTGTGGATTCCTTCCAAATTTAAACATTCTATGATCCTGTGATATGTGTTTAAATCTACGTATAAACATATCTATGTATAAATAACCTTGCAAAAGAAAGCCATCATCAGTAACTAAAATTCAGTTCTCTGGATCAACTCTACTGAGTACCCACCAGGAATGAGAGAACCCCAAAGCGTAGAAGAATTCACAGACTCTTTGAAGGCAACTCAGGCAAAGCAGGCCAAGTGCTATCTCAGGACCAGCTCCCAGGATACAGACAGAGAAGATGCTGGAGTGCCTGGCCCTTTCTCAAGATGCCACCAATGCTGTGTGTCATTCTGACTTACCACTACATTGTTAGGAAATATTTATATTTTAGTAGTGCACAGGAGCACAACTCAAGATAAAGCCCTACTGTGCAAGACTCTAAGGCAAACTTAGTAATAGCATACCGACTGCTTAGGAAAACTCACATCAGTTTAGAGAGCCCTCAGGAAAGTCACTCCTGTAACAGAAATTACTCATCCTCTGAACACCAAATGCTCCGTTAAGCTCTGAGATGTGCAGTAAGACACAGTAATCGCATTTTGCCTTGAAGCGTTTGGGAGTTAATAATTCTTGTAGAGAAAATCCACCTCGTTCAATTCTCAGAGGAACTCTCTGTCCACACAGCCATCAGATCAGTCCAGTTTTCATCTAGAGATGTTGCTTCAAAGGGACAGCAAGTATTTCATGCTGTATGCTGGAATGTAATTCTGCATCACTAACTCATAACATGATAATAATAAACAGTGACATAAGTGACAAGGACTACAACAGCGATGGATAATATTTGGCCAATACAAACTGATAAGCATGTGGGGGGGAACAGAAATGTTAGTTGCACACTGCTTTACATGTACACAATGCTGGGTCCTGTTTCTGACACTCTCAGCTGCCCCCCAAGAGAACTGGGAACCAGGCACCAGCTTGGGGCCACTCATATCTCCCATTTCACTCATGCTGGAAACATGAAGTGCTTTCTCTCACATCCATGCCTCTGAAATGGTACCAGCCTACTTGAAGGGAAATGGAAATCAGGCTTTCACTGTCCCTGTAGCTCGGTTCCTTCTCTTTTAAAATATTGTGAAGGTATATTTATTTAGTATTGTTTTAAAGTTCAGGTGCCTTAGTGACACAGGCCTTTTACACAAATATTTGGAAGCTGTTCTTATGCAAGCTTTTAAAACTTAACTTTTCTGGAGTAGTCCAGGGGTCTAGACAGATTTATTTTCTTCACATATGCTTTCTTTCTCTCTCTTTCTCTGTTTGTCCCCCCTTCCCATGTTCTGTAAAACATATTAACTTCTTTATCCTGAAAGGTATGTATTTTCAACTTTTTCAACAGACGGCCCCTAAACTCCATAGTTACATGAATTAAACATCATCCAGTCTTTGGAGCTGCAAATGTTGCTATGCTGCCTTGATTCTGTAAGCGGTTGCAAAAAGGATTTTTCCCTCTTTTTCAGTGACTCATTAGACATTATTCTGTATGAAATATGTCTATCCACTGATCTGCATGTTTTATCAAGGGTCATAAATATGCTGAATAGGTACAAGCCAATCAAATAAATAAATACAGCTGATTGCTGGCTCTTGAATGAAGCAAAAGACAACTGTAATCAACCACTTTAGGTTTATGCAACTAACTCTTGAATTTTTGTTCCAATATATTTGTTAAAGAAGAGGAAGTGCTTTTAAGTCCTACCTTATGCTACCCACGTTGTAATTACTGTACCACTTCCTTGGATTTTAATGATGTTTTATGTCTCCATGTATCTAGTTCATAAATTCCCAGACATTTTTTCCCACTTTGGATAACTTTACCTTGTTTTGGAATGGCAGATCTTAGTACCATGGAAGTAAAAAATAAGCTGTTTTAGAAGAGACTGAAAGATTGATGAAGAACAGGAACTAATAAATTACATGGAGCGAGCATATCCTGCACTTATTTCACATAATTCTTTAAAATTATTATGATGTAATGATTTTTTTGTTCCATAAAGAGGGCTTTTGGCAAGAACTTGCCTAGTGAATACATCCTAGCATTAAACCTACACCCTTTTTTTTTTCCTGACAGGAACTGGTAAAGAAAAAAAAAGCCCCATAGCTGGGAATGGGTCTGCTGGAAGACACCACTATGACCTGATCTGCATGCTCCTTTACTGAGTTCATCATCATTCAGGTAACTCTCATGCTGTTTAAAAGCCCTGCTCCTGAAGAGCTGTGTTGAGTTATTTCACTCAGGTGACTGTTTCAGAGCATTCACCTCAGTAACTTGGTGCCTTTCAAATCCAAAGCATCTGATCCTGACAACTCCAGGAACCAAAGGAAATGGAGCTGAAAAAAAACTATAGAAATATCAAAAGTGGGTATCAAAATTTATTGTTTTCAGGCATGGAGTAATCTGTAATAACAAGTTAGACTGACAATTCAACACCATTAACAGGAACTGATCCTTGCTAAAACAGCAGTGGAAACTAAGGCTGAATGGGCTTGTTATTTTCAGTTGCAATTTGTGTAGCTCCATAACCAGTCTCTCTAATTTTGGGATAACTATCTCAGTTCTTCTGTCAATCATGCATACCAGGGGCTTTGCATTGTTTCTGATTAAAAAAGCTTCACACATTGTGTCACAAATCTCACCTTTGAAAAAATTATGCATTTAAAGGCAAGCACAAAGGACCTCAGCTACAGAGCTCCGAACAGAAGGTTTACATTGAATTAAGGGTGGAAATGGTTTGGACCCTTCCAGAAGCACCATCTGTTTCTACGGCTGGTCATTGTTTGGATTATTTATGACCATAATTTTAAATTTATCTGGTTAACCTTTGGATAGCCTCCTAAAATAACTATTAACTCTTTGAATTTTCAAGGTAATATATTAAGATGCGAGGGTTTAATATTATTATATTATGGAAAGAACCACAAGCCTTTTCATGTAATATATCAATACCTACAAACCCAGGAAATAGCTCTACTATCACATGGCAAGAGGAACTGCAGCATCACATATTTGTTATTCACACCATGGCCTATGCAAGCTGAAATTTCTTCATAAGAAAAAGCACAGGATAGCTTTTTTTTTTTTGTAAAACATCCCCTCCCCCCACAGTATCCATCTTCGTGTTACAGTTCAACAGAGAAGGGAGTTACATGGGATGAAGGTCCTCCAAAAATAATAGAAAAGAAAAAGGAAATGGGTCTTGAGGATTCATGACTTGCATCAGGCTTTAAATGGATGAAAGGAGATGAAAAAAATTCTTTTACATATCAGCTTGTATGACCTCATCCTGAACTATTAGAGGTGCTGGGAGACTTTCCATTTTCCTTGAGGGATCAGGTCCCACAATTCAAAATTACTGTGCAAAAATAAAAAATGGACATAACACTGGTTGGTTTGGCAAACATTCATCAAGGATGGTTCAAATTTAGGTTGAAAATAAGCTAGTAGAAATCAGTATCTGTGGGAAAGGTTTTGTAAAACTAAGGTAGGTTTAGTGGGAGTATGATTACAGTTTTCATGCTCATTAGTTTATGCATACCAATATATAGACTTCAGAATTAAACAGCATTAACTTTCATGAATTTGTTTGCATTTAAAGGGCAGAATTCCAACTAAATGAGAATATTTATAGCATATATTCTTCAAAAAGGGTGAGCCCACAATCTCATGTAGCTTTTGGCTCCTCTCTGTATAACAGGCTAAAACAAACCCTGAGATTAAAACACCTTACTGTTTCACTTTGGACTTTATGGCTTATGTCCAGTTTTGGTTTAAAATTCATTTTACAGTATTCTGAATCCACACAGCACTGTACAGAATGTCCATTAATAAGGATGTTGGAAACCAGTTAAAAAAAAAACCTCTTAAAATATATGCTGTAAAGGAAACTTAGTTTTTTCTTAGCAAAACAAGGATAAATTGAAAAAAACTTTTTAGTTTTCCTAATAATGTACTACATTCCTCTTCTCAGCAGAGAAAATAGTCTTAAATTATGAAAATCTAAAGAAGGTATTTTTCCCGATTGTCTTCTTGTGTTCCTCTATCAACAAAAAATAAATCCAAGAGAGAGATTCCAGTACAGTGCTATGATAAACAGTAGCCTCAGCTATTTTAGAAGGAACTATAGGTATCTGGTAAAACAAAAGAATATTAGATGAAGATCTCAAAAAAACATGAATTCAGGTAGTACTGAAGGTACTCCCAGGTAGTACTGAAGAACCATCTGATTGTTTCATTTTTGTGAAAAAGAGCCAAAATGCTGCATACCTGGTCTTTTTGTTACTTACCCAAATTAATTTTGGCATTTTTAGCAATCGGTGAAGGCAATCAACTACATTATCACATGCACTGCTGAAGTCAAACAAACACAGCAGATGTGGTGAACCAGGCTGAATTATTTTATTACATCTGAGAGCTTCCCAAAATTTAGTCAGTATTTTACTCTGTAGTCACGGAATCTTCCTTTTTATGGTTCTAAACCTATAAAATCAATTCGTCACGCGAGACCCAAATTGAGATTTCCATATTCATCTTAAACACTAGCAAAAATTAAACTAAATTGTATCGAGGTGTATAAACACCTAATGAGAGGGAAAAAAGAGGGAGCCAGGCTCTCTTCAGCCATGCTTACTGACAGAACAAGAGGCAATGGGGACAGAATAAAACCCAGAAAATCTATAAACAAGGAATTCCTTTTTTACTCTGCAGGTGGTCAAACACTGGCACAGGTTATCCAGAGAGGCTGTAAAGTTTCCATCCTTGAAGATACTCATAATCCAGATGGACATGATCCTGGGCAGCCAGCTCTAAGCAGCCCTGCTTGAGCAAGGGGCATGGACTGGATGACCTCCAGAGGTATCTTTCAACCTCAGCCATTCTGTGATTCTGTGAAAATAGGAACTTTTCCTATAGCTAGTTCACCTAATTCAGCATCAGTGTAAGATTGATGGCAGAGTGTGAAGAATTTGATCATATTGTAGTTTTTTTTTTTATTCTAAATAAGATTCAACAATGACTAAACTGTATTTAATGAACTTTGCTGATCACAAACAGACAAGGTGAAGGAAAAAGATGGGTAAGTTACATGTACCTTTTGTCTTTGTGGTTCATCAGCTTCAAAAAACACATTTGAACCATTAGTAAGTGAATATTGTGAGACATATTTTTGTTCAGTATCTTGCTGATTTGATAAGGAAAAAGGAAAATGTTCTACAGTATTTCTTATGGTACTGGCACGTGTTTCGAAGTTTGCTACAAAATTAATACAAAACTAACTGATATTTTTATATGACCTAATCTTATACTACCACCTAGTGGCTAAGATCTAAATGAATTGTTGTGCAACTCCACTATGGATGGGTATATAGTAGTTGTGTATGTTATATTATTTTCGTCCATTTTTAGAAACTATTTTACATATATTATATGTCCACACAGTAACAGCGCTGCCAGACATAGTGAAGAGGAGAGAAATTTCCATGTTCAAGGACAATAATATTCATGTTGAGCACTACTAGTGGTTGAGTGCCATCTTACTGTCAAGAGGACCTCCATTTTAACATAGTTACAGTTTGAGATAGAATTACTTTCAAGATGAGCTTTAGTGAAGGACTTCAGCCATGACATTTGAGATATCTATCAATTGTTATTATTAGAAAGAAACATTCTTGGGGAAGATTGTATTAAAAATGTCCCATGAAGAGTCTCTTGCATCTTCCTGCAAACTCTTGTGGCCCAAACATGCATGGGCTTGGTGGTGAATAATTTATCTTGCTCAGTTGAACACAACCACATACATTAAGTCTTCAGGCATCTATTTCTCATTCATTGTTGTAATTCCTGTACCTGGCTAAGATCATAAAATAAAGCCCATTATTGTATTTAGCTTGAACAGGTCAATCATTCAGGAGTTCCATATTTTCCCATTTCATCCAAACCCCATACTGGGGATCCTAGCAGGAATATATGACTTGGCAAAAAACTGGGCTCTTCCAGGAGCTTAGAGGAAAACTACTAGTAAAAACTACTTCTGCAGCTAACAGTGACAACAGCTAGTTGGAGGAAAGGATTCCTCCTCAGGAAAATGAGTTTCCAGCCGCTTGCACTAAATGGCTTTTAATTCTTGGCATTCTATATGCCTGCCACAGAAGCTGCTCCTGCTACAATTGTCAGCCTTTTTTGTGAGGGCAGGAATTATGGTGGCAAGGAGCAAGAGATGTGCACATTGACAATGTCTATATTTTTTTTAAAATCAACATATCTATATATAGAGCTAGATCTATAGAGATAATTTTAAAATTAATTGATCTAGGTCTCTTCCCTAGAGGCTTCTGTTACTCAGGTCTTGATGGAAGGAGAAATTTTAGTACACAGGTGAGGACAGATTAAAAAAGTCATTTTGTCCACAAGGTGGCACTGGGGCATCGGGCTTCTAGGTTTAAAAAGTCACCTGAAGGCAAAAATAAACTTCAGGTTATGATTATACGAGGTGTAAGGTATTACTGAGCAAGGATCTGTCTGTTTCTGTAAATGTAATCTACCTAGATCTTTTCTGGAGAGGTCATTTTGATCTTAATAAAGGAAATGGGATTTCTGTCATTGACTTAAAAGAAAAGTGACTTAGCCTCAACTAGGTGGAAGCATTAGGGAAATAGAATCTCTTTGCAGTGTGCAGAACAGAATATTTTTATTCTCTCTGGTTGTTAGAAGAGCTATATGAGTGATGGTGAGTGAATTGTATCTAATTCAATAGAGAAGGGAAGTGGAAAATGTGACAGTCACTGAGCGGCACAAACTCAGAGTTTTGGATGATGAATAAGCCAAACAGGCAGTACAGTTCATTCTGCAATAGTTTCCTGCACCGATGGAAAACACCCAACTACAGAATTCATAAACTTTTTTTTCGTGCAGTTTTAATCCAACACACACATTGCCTGAGGTACCTTTTACACCATACCAGCTGGAAGTTAGGCTGCAGACACTGGTATACTGTAAAGACATTTGTACAGTGTAAATAAGAAAAAAAATTATCTGTGGTGGAGCAGCACAGCTGGAGTTTGAAACTGTCCTTTTACAAGTCATCTGCACAACAACCTTAGCTAAATGTTTTTAAAAAATGTTTTATTCTATTCTGCAGTTTGCATGATTACATATGAGTATGTTTAGTTAATGTAGAAGTGTTAGGTGTATGTGACATGCAATATACTGATGGAAGCTGAAACTCCTTCCTCAGTGGAAGAGATCCACCTCATGTGGCAGCAGCCAGTGCACCCCAGTACCCCCAATCAATACAATCCTGGACAACTTCAGGCCTTACCTCCAGACCATTTCAGTCCTTTCCTTGCTTTCTGTAGCAGCTCTCTGACAGTAAGAACTTTCCCAGAAGCAACACAGGGAGATCATAGAGAGGAACTCCCAAGGCTTTTGTGTTAGGACAGGTCTCTGACACTGTCTCAGTTGCTGATGAAGGAATATGGTATTGATGACATAGAACTAGTGAAGACCTTTCATTTCCTGACTAACCAATTCATATTTTGGCCTTATGTTTCTTATATTTGTTCATTTTCCATCAAGGGTCATCTAGAACCATTTGTGTTTTGCTACTCCATTTACTTTCCAGGCTTCTCAGGGACTGCTGAAAGTGCCTCAGTATACATTACTTCTTGTTAAAATAAAGGAAGTTCCTGTCTCCTTAATGCAGTACATGTACAACTATTGAACATTTCCTGAACCCTGTCTAGTGTTGTTTCGCTTAAAAGCAGGTTTTCACTTCAACAGCTTGTAAGTGAGCTGGGAAAAGGACAAGTAATGATTTTAAGAGCACTTACAAGAAAACAATATATGAAGTATGTAGTTCTCTTTCTTAGAAACAATAAAAGACTGTCAATGCACAGAATTTGCTTAGAAGTCCCATTTGCTACGACCAATTTGTTTCTGCTAAGGAAAACTGTTTCCAGGGCATTTGCTTAGATCAACTTTTCTAGGAAGTGCAATTGTGTGCTAATCTACACCATGCAGTAGGAATCTGGCTGACCGCATGCCACCACTGGAAGAAGACACTGAACTGGAAATGATAGGTCCAATTAGTTTACAATTGTAGAAACAAGCTGCTCCAGTAATAAGCAATTCCCAGAAACATAACAGCATCCTGGAATCATGCTGTTGCTATTTTGGATCTGAAACACGTTGCTAGTGTTCTCATTATGAGTTTTAGCTGAGTTGTTAAAGACAAATACTGAAATGAAAACTGACACTTCTGTCTTGCCTACAGAGATAAGCTTCTTCTTTTAAAATTTGCTCTGTCTGCTATGCCTTAGAACCTCAAGATGTAGTTGTATTATTCTAATTATCCAGCCACATTGGAAGTGTTTGAGGGCCTCTGCACAGATCTTCATTTTACATCTCAGAGGAACATCTTCTAACGTCAAACCTTTCTGCAAAGGAAAAATTTCTAACCTTCTCTTTGCTGTCATCTCTACCTCCCTTCCTACCTCCTTTCCTGTTAGTTCCACGGTACTTCTACTTCTCCCTCAACCCAGAATTAATATTGGAAAGCTTTACAAAAGAAATTAGAGAGGGAAATTTCTTACCTTTACCAAGTTAATTCAAAAAAGTACTACAGGAAAGGTACTCCAAAACTGAGAATAAGACTATACTTTATCATTGTTGCCATGGTAACCAAAACTAGGACAGTAACCTTTTTTTTTTTTTTTTTATTTTTCAGCCTCTGCTTCTGATAGGCTAAAGAACTTGGTTCCCAAACAGGGGTCTGATGAACTGCAAAATACCAATCTCTGAGCCATAAAAAAGAAAAGAAGTTAAAAGGCTGAGAGTTTTATGATTGTTCTAAAGAGGAAAGTGAAAAAAAAAAGGCCAGGGATAAGAATGTGCTCACATGTATACCACAGCCATCACTAAATAATTGCATAAAACAATGAAGACCATAGTCAAAATTCGGTGCAGCTTTTTAGCACACAACCTCATAATTTTATACTGTAGTTTGCGGAAGCACCTCTCTATAAAGTTCGTCGAAACCTCTCAGCTGATATCAAGACAGAAGAAGCCAATCAGACAGGAAGGACAAGGAATTCTATTTGAAAAACTAAGGACCATATAACTTGATAAGAAATTCAAAATGAAGAAAATAAGTGGGAAAGGCATTGAATTACACAAATAATTTGAATTTGAATGGGGTTTAGTTTAATTCCACAGAGCTTGCATTTCCAAATGTACAGATCAGAAGCTTTATTAGGTAATACATTTAGGACCATTTCAGCATAACCATTTCTTAAAATTTCTCACATTTTCTCTCTACAAAAATTCTTCCAAAATAAAGGATTTTTTGCTTTACACAATCAGGCTTTGCTGCTTTGGAACAACACAAGTTCTCATTATTCTTTCGCTTGATCATACCCTCACTCATATGATAGTGATGAAACTGGGAATTTCTACAGTCAGTGAATTCAGGTTGAGGTTCCACGTGTAGTACTGCAGGTAAAGTAGGACTGTTCAAGCTGCGAGTTGCAGTGTCAAAGGCACTGTAATGTCACGTCAGACTTGTGTGATGCACTTAGCTTTTAGTTGTCAGTTCTCTTTTCTAACAAACACACATCAAACATTTCCTTCAAGCCCCAAAATACAGTGCTGTTGCCAACCGTCCCTCTGATTGCTGTTGCCACAGCCACATCGAGCATGAGCAGCACGGTTCTTCCTGGCAGCTGGATCTCTGGTCGTACTGGAACTGCACTTAGAAAGAAAGGCTACAGGATGTGTCCAAGAGGGTCATCATACACTTTAAACAAAACTTTGGGTTCAAAACGGGCATGGGTTCAACAGCTTGCCTCTTTTTTGACTGTCCTAATTTAATGAGCGTCTCTCAAAATCACTGCCCTCAGTTTGTCTAAATTGAATGGCTATTTTAGCACCTGTTAGATCAGCAGAGCATGTCTGACAGGCTGGTCTCCGTGAGATTGACTGGATTAAGCTGTCCTACTATGAATGTTCCAGGACAACTGTCCAGAGTGGAAACTCCATTAAAAATAAATAAAATAGCTTCACTCGAGTACTATTATGGGGGAATGAGGACATAAATAAAAACATGAAATAGCTTTAAGAGAAGGTTTTCAGTAACTTCCTTTTCCATTGTTTTTCCCCCTGGAATTAGTCATTTTCTTTCCTTTTTCTTAACAAGCAAAACAGACGTGCAGCACTGGAACAGACTTACAATTCTTTGGTAGCAATTAATTTGCTTCCTTCTGTTTGGATGTCTCCCTGAAGTACAAAAATAATCTGATAAGGGAAAAAATTCTAGGATATTTTAAAAGCTAAAAACTTCAGTTAATTTTTTATTAACTACACCAGCTCTTCATAATTAGACAATAAGTCAACTAGGCAGGATAAATCTTTCTATTGAGTCTAACTACAACCTTCATTGAAGCCAAATCATGATCCCTGAGCAGCTTTAAAGACTCAACAGCTTCTATTTTAAAGTAGGTTCATAATAATCATTTATGGTTGCTCTCCAACACTGATGTGGAAGGGAGAGCAAAGTTAAAAAACATCTTAGTAATTTCAAAGCAGAATTCATTCAGTATTCTCAGTATCTTAGTAGGTAATATTTAAGCCAATTTTCTCAGGAAATAAGGAACAGAAGGCTTGACAGCCACGAAAAACTCAGTTATTTGGGATTTGTTTGGGGACGGTTCCTTCGTATGTCAGTTTCTCCTTTCCCACTTACTATGTTTGTCTTTTGTTGCCCCAAGGAGAAATTGTAGTAGCAATAGTAGCTACTTTGCATTTCTTTAATTAAGTTCTGAGAGGCACCAGATGCTTCCATTTGCAATCACCCTTTCTCTTACTAAAGCACAGGGGACTTAATCATATAGTAGGCTTTAGTTTATTCTGAACCCAGGCTGGGGCAGAGTTAATTAAGTCTTGCCATTTAGTTTAAGTATAGCCTGTCATCACATCAGGTCTCTGTTGCATTGCTTTGTGTTGTTTTTTCAATCCAAAAGAGAAATCTCAGATTTTATTACTCTCTGTAGTTTAAATTATTAAAGGCTTGATCTGTAATCATTTCTTCTTGTCCAAGAACTAAGTGTTATAATTTGGCCCTTAGGAAGAGCCTGGTTCAGTCATACTGAAATGTAGATAGCTTAAAACACATGCACACACAAGCCCCCCAAACAGCAACATACTATTCTGGTCTGCCCTTACTTGCACTTGGACAAATGACAGCACATTAAGGAAAGTTTGGGGTTTATTTTAGCCTAACAAATTTTACATTATTAGCCCATACTTCTTAAAGTGCCCATTGTTTGAATATTCTTGTCCTCAAAACAAAAACCAACAAAAAAAAGGCATTTTTTTCATGTAAACACAAAGAGATTTTCAGTGGAGGAGAGGAAGCATAATTAAATGTTGGGCATGAGGTCACAGATCCACAGTATAAAGTGTTCAGCATCAGTGCTTTATTAAGGAGTTTCCTCTCCCTTCTCTTTCTCATGCTTCAAGCTGTTTTTTCTGTTCCTGTGACTCAAAGCACCATCCTGGCTTAGTGGCACAAAAACTGTTTGTGAGACTGGGCTAGGAATGATCATAAACTCTTTGTCATACTTGTCCCATATGTTTCTCTCCAGGCCCACATCAGGGTCCTCTAGGCACCTGCAGCTGTGGGAGGGCAATGGGCCAACAGGATGGATGAGGAAGGGAGAGGCCGGGAGGGACCTCTGAAACTGGCATGGTACTGTAAAGACAAAACATCATATTAGTAACCCATCAGACTTATTTCAACTTACATATGAACCATTGCTATTTGACACTGCAAAAAGAAAAGGCTCTAATCCTGTAGAGAACTGCTGGAAGCACAAGACCTTTATGAGTGGCAGCAAGCAGCAAACTGGACCCACACTTCCATCATCCTGAAGTAATAAACAAATAAATAAATACACTGCTGTGAATTTGGACTGTCTATACATTGTCAAAGTACTTTTTTGCCTGCTCTGAGGTTATATACCATGGAGTAAATGCTTATAAAAGGCTCATGGCAAAATAAAAATATAAAACTCACTTCTCAGGTGATAGCCAAGAAGAAAGGTCATAAATTAAGAAAGATCAGAGCAATTGAAGTAAGCAAAATTAAGGTTTTGTTTTGAAAGCTTGCTAATCCTAATGGGGTTAGAGGTAAATATTGATCATGCAAAGAGGCTGTGCAGAAAATCAAGCTCTCATCAAGGATGGTAAATTAACCTAACCTAAAAATAGAATTAAACAAAAAAAGGGATAATTTAGATTTGATATCCAGGGAAGAGCCTCTTGTCAAATTTTTTTATAATGTGAAATAATTTCTAAGGAAATGGCAGAATGCAATTGAAATGTTAAAAAAAAAAATTAGACTGGTAAACGCATTAGAAAAGGTACTACAGAAAACTACCTTGCAATGCCTAGTACTGCTCCAGGTGACCTTTTTTAATAGAACTTCTCCATGACTGTTTTGTTTCTCCCTTTCTAAGCCCGTGTATATGAGACCATGTATATTTTGCTTTGACCCTTAAATGAGATTGCATGATACATATCAACTATTGGAGAATAGATATTGCTAATGCGAGGTGATCTTCAATGTCCTTTTGTCATTATACATAGAAGAAAAAGGAACCAAATTAATTGTTTCATTTCATTTTTATTCAGTATACTTTAATATA
This sequence comes from Manacus vitellinus, assembly GCF_001715985.3. Lineage (NCBI taxonomy): Eukaryota > Metazoa > Chordata > Aves > Passeriformes > Pipridae > Manacus > Manacus vitellinus. Next base: position 40,978,969 of record NW_021938789.1, on the reverse strand, counting down.
TTTTCATGGTTTGAATTCCAATTTCTTCCAGTTCACTTTGTATCCAGTGTTGGAAAAGCCATATCATGTATTTCTTAATATGCTTGAAGGATCTAAGGAAATTACAGAATTTAACAGCTTTACTTCAAAAATCCATGTAAGAGCTACAATGACCATCATAAGCTGCATGGTCATACTGGGCAAATTGTCTGAGAGTTTAGAGAATTTACTTATATTAACATCTGGAATATAAAGTAGATAAAACCCATCAGAGAGTTAGAAATGTTCCATTTGTCAGTAAATCCATTATCCTATATAAAACCACATTGACCTCTTTCCAGTTAGGACAAAAGTTTCCATTAACAGAGGTTTAAAGAACCTCTGTTTTTTCCAAGCCTTTTAATATTTAGATGAACTCTAGAGATTGAAAAGGTTCAGGATTAAACTGTGCAGTCAGCAATCTGAGTGAATCTGATACTGAAGTCAGTTACAGCTATTAGATGCACATAAAGGGGGGGGGGGGGGAAAGAGGTTGGTTGGGGTTTTTTTTCCCTGAAGTCTTTAACCACATACTTATTAAAGGAAGTTAGCTGAGTTGCCACTGATAGGAAGTGGCAGGGAGCAAACAGGTGAGAACTCTGGACATCCATTGGAACTTATTTCTGCCCCTTCTGAATCCCTACAAGAACAAATTTTGTGTTGGGAATAACCCTGAAGGCTTGGTCTGGAGCAGATGCAGGCATACAGTTGTGTATCTGTTGGATTGGATAGTACATGGTGCCCCATTTTAGGTTGATGGTGGGTGTTCATGCCAGCTTTCTGTCAGGTAGGGGAGAAGACACAATACCTGCTCTGGCTAAGACCTGTATACACAGTGCTAATCCATCAAAAATGTTTGACCTGTTTGAACAGACACAGGAAGGTGTGTGTGTGCTACACAGCGATGGCCTTTTCAATCTGGAATTAAACAGCCAAAACCTGGTTTTATTGTATGGTCATACCAAAGCCTGCACTCTGGCAGGCTTCAGTTTTGCCTTCGTGCCCTCAGGCAGGTAGCTGAGATGGGGAAGTCCTGAGAGCAGGAGCAGCTGACATCCTTGGAGAGGGGGCTCACTGCCCCAGCCATAACAGCAGTCTAAGGAGGCATTAATGAAGGCCGGGGACATGAAAATAAAATTGCAGGATGAATGGGATACATTCCTCTGGGCAACAAGACCACTATAAGCACTCTGTGTGACTTGGCTGCATGTGATCCCTGTGGTAGAGGGCCTTCCTCTGCTGCCTTTGAAATACTGTTCTCACTATCCAACCTGGAGCCTAGGCTCAGGAAGTCTTTGAACTTCAGACTACCAGAAGCCACAAGAATAATCTCAAGAAATATTAAGAAGTTTCACTGCAGCATCTATTACCCTTTCCACAGTACCTACTATTGGCTTTGGTTAGAGCACAGATACCCATCTAGAGGGAGTTTAGTCCCACTCACTCCAGCTGTGTCTACGTTTTGCAGTCTTGTTTCAGCACTTTGTTTCAGCAAGGCCAGTGGGCTCAGCCTGTCCTGGCTCTGAGCAGAGCTACAGCATTTAATCTTCCTTCTGCTGCAAGTAGTTCTTTTTCCCCAAAAACCCATTAATTACAGATTTTTGCATGAAGTTCTGACTCTCTTTAGTGACCTCCAAATAACAGAGTCTTGCAAGGCAACCTCTCTTTATTCCTTGGGAGATATTTTGTCTGTACATGTATTACAAATGGACTACAAGTTGCCTCATGAAACAGTTATTGTGCAGAAATCTGCCCTTAAACTTGCATTTTTGCAAAATTTTTTGGCACGTGGTTTTTTTGCCTGTCACTTAAGTCATGCTGGGGTTTATGCTGGCATTTTCTGAGAGTATTGCTACTGGGAGAAGACACCATCAGCAGGTCAGCCATGTCCTGAGGGCTTTGAGAGTGGGAAACTTCACTCAGACAGTGATCTTGAAAGGAAGGTTGCTAAGTTGTGGTGATCTCTTTTGGTGATATAGATCCTTGAGCTTGTTCTTGTGATTAGATCCTTATGAAGCTACCACACAGTTATGAATGTTAGGAAATAATCCTGATTTCAGTAAGACAAAGGAGATACATCACTCACTCAGAGAAGTTCACAGCAGGTCAGCTACATTCACAGACTCAGGGACCAGTGTGCAGAGCACATGAAGCCTCAAAAAGTTCATCATAAGAAGAGCTAGAGGTTGTGATGTGATTGTGGCATTGCCTTTACTATCAGTGTTTGCTATGAAGGGGAATAGGTTTCTTTGAGGTTACCGAAGTTGCACAGGTGAATGCATCCTAAGAAATCTCAGTGAGGGCTTCTGGGTCCCTGTTCTTCCCCTGGTTGCTGAGGCTATTGCCCCAGGGGTGCTTCCCCACATAGAGAGTGCCAGGGACCCAGAGGCAGTTCCAGTGCACTGAGTTGCTCAGTGTGTGAAAAAGCAGTCAAAGGCCAACAGCTGCAGTAGGGAGGATTGTGACTTACTAAGAAATATGATAAGCTTTCCTTCACTAAAGAAGCTCTGGAAGAATCTTCGTCTGCAGGGAGATCAACATCCAACCAGTGGGACCGCAGATAAGTGAGGATGAAACCATAGCACCAAGCCAGACAGTACACATTGTAGTACTCCTGGCAGAATGGTTGCTGATGTCCAAGAGGCAGCAGGGATGAGAGGCTGTACTGTGAAGAACAGTGGTGGCCTCAGCATAAACTTTCCCTAAAAAAAATTTCTAATGCACTTTTTTGTGATTCACAAATCAGCAAAGGTTTAAGTGTACTAAAAAGCTCACTGAAAGGGACACCTAATCAGTACTTCAATTAAGACTTTTTTTTCAGAGGGCATTTACTGAATGTCACTACTATGTGTGACACTTCATTTCTTCACAAATCGCCCACAGAGCAGAGAACCTTGGGGATGTTTTACAATGCGGCTGCTGAGCAGTCACATCGTGCACAGATATATATCACCACAGCCCTTGGTGGTGAAGTCCATAGGATTTTTTTCTGGTGTCCAGTAATTTTGCATGCCAACAAGACTGCAGTTGGGCACTGTTTCAACAGCTTGATACTTCATCAAGCTTATCCCTGTTCCTAAGAAACACTACTAAGAAATAAATGGGCAAGCAGTTAGTCAGGTCTTCAGGGCAAATTCCTTTTGGCCAACCTGCACCTCATGGAGCAGCCAGGTCAGCTGCTCCATTAGGATGAGGAGCCACAGCCAAGTGGAGCACTGAGGGCAGAGCAGTGGCCCCTTCCCCAAGTGCGCAGTGCCGGCTGTCCCACGTTGGCCCTCAGCCCCTGCAGCCAAACTGAGGGCCTGGCAAGTGCTGTGGCTTGTTTATTGTTCAACACTTATGAAGAATACTTGCTTGTAGCCTGAAGGTGTGACTATATCATAGTACCCTGAGCGGTTCTTTTTTATGGTTTTAGGTTTGCTACAACTATTGCTGATTGTTGGCAACAATAATGACAGAAAAAGCAAAGAGCAGGTAGAATTCACTCCAAATGACAGTGGGACCTACACACAGTCACCAAAAAGCCATATAATATTAATCTGTCTGATTTGCACAGAATCCTACTATCTTGCAACCTGTTAGCACCTCCAGTAATTGCTTGTGCAAAGAAAACTGAGCCAAGCAGACCTGCCACCCGTAATGCATGAACTGGCTTCTGGATGAGGAGAAAAGATGTGTAAAGGTGATGACAGTGGTCCCACTAGAGTTTGGGAATGCCATGCAATGAGATCCAGCTGCACTTTCAGGCTCCGTCCTTCCTGTGCTGTGCTGGGGTTGACAGCATGGATAAGATGTGCAGGGCTGGCAGGAATGAGGCCTCTCTGTAGAGGTACAGTTGTGCTTGGAGCGGGAACTGAATACACCCCTGTGCAGTGGCACTTTATTGATGTAGAATCAGAGGATCATTTAGATTGGAAAAGATCTTTAAGACCATCGAGTCCGTTAACCCAGCACTGCCAAGTTCACCACTAAACCATGTCCCCAAGTGCCACATCTATGCATCTTTTAAATACCTCCAGGGACAGTGACTCCATCACTTCCCTGAGCAGCCCGTTTCAATGCCTGACCACCCTTTCAGTGACGAATTTTTCCCTAATATCCAATCTAAACATCCCCTAATCTAAATCTAATCCTCCATACACCAAGTCTCATCTTCTGGGTTAGCTGTTGTGTTTCCTTCTTCCTAGCGTGTGTTAGTTCCTTCTAAAGAAAGAGGACCTGATCCAGACACCTTCGGAAGAGCGAGGCCAATCTTTCCTCTTTCCCGAGGGAGGAACAGCAAATGCCACACCTCGCACTGCCAAGAGGCAGCCGTTCCTCCCCAGGGACATACCAACAGGGAGTGGTGCTAAAATTAACGCTTTATTAACACCTGGCGCTTCCTGGTTTTAACAAAAGCTTGGGAAAGTGGGTGTTTAGGTTTCGGTAGGGTTGGGCTTTTTTCAGCTTGAACTAGCAGCAAGCAGCTCTCCGGTCCCACTCGGGACCCGGCAGCAGGAGGTTCCCCGCCCCGGGCCCCCCCAGTCCCGGCGCGGGGCCGTGCCAGGGGCCGCCCCTCGCTCCCGCGGGCCGCCCTCCGCGCTCCCCGCGCCCCGTGACGGCCCCGTCGCCCCGGAGCGGCGGGAGCGCGGGTTTTGCGCTTCGGCGCAGAGGAAGCATGGCTCGGGCGGCGGAGCTGCTGCCCGCCGCCACCCCGCCGCCACCATCTTGGCGCCGCCCGGGAATGCGAGGCGGGTAAGCCGGCGGGCGGCGGCCGCCGGCACCGGCGGCGCCCGGAGGAGCAGGTGGGTGCTCAGCCGGAGGGGGGGCTGGGAGGGCGGCCCGGGGCTGCCCCGCCGTCGGGCAGCGGGAACCCGTGAACGCCTCTTGGTTCCTCTCCTGTGGCGTTCCCGGTGCAGCCCACGCGGGTGAATCGCTCCCGGGTAACGCTCCATTGCGGCGGGGCTTATGCAACCCAGCCGAGCTGCGTGGGGCTGCCCACGCGTGATGCTGGAGGATCCCCCCGGTGGGCCCGCCTGAACCTCCTTCTTCCCTTCGGGACGCTTAGTTCGGCTGGGAGAGGGTGGGAGCAGATGGTTCCCGCACGGCATCCACGTGTATCTCGCTGGAAATAACCGGGGTGCTCTTGTCATCCCCGGAATTCCCCAGTAGTTTAGCTCTTGTGTTCCTTCACTTGAATATTTTAAGCTTTTAGTCTCTTTATTGCTCCTGAAATTTAATAAATTGTAATTGGAGAAAACCACCAACTCTCTTTTGCTTGGTTGGTTTTTGTCTGCTTTCTTATGTCTTTATTGCACGGAAGTGGGTTTTTTGCTTGGGGAATGAAAGGACCGTTTCCCTATTGTTAACTGTAAACTGGCTTTCCATGTACCCTTTGTTTTGCAGACAGCATCGTCCCGGTGTTTAGACAAAGGCAGTGCTCTAAATGCACCTTTACTGATGTTTTATTTAAAGAAAAGAAGAACATTTTTTGTTGAAGATTCTTATAAGATGCTCTCTCCTTAACCATGAGTGAGCCCTTTCACAGATAAAATAGCTTAATATTTGGAAGTGTCTGGTAGTACTTGCCAGACATTACATCTAGAAGTGGGCCAGTGAAATATGCTGGTACTTGAGAATTCGCTGGGTCACCATTTACGTAAGTCAGTGCATCTTCTTGTCCCTTTCTCTAGAAAAATAGTGCAGAGCAGGGCACATACCTGAATGTAGTGTAAGGACAAACTCACCCAAGAGAGGCTCAGCAGTTCCCGTCTCTGCGTCCTTAAGCCCTCCTGCAGGATATCGCAGGAGAGTCAGGAATACTTGCTGGTTCTTGTTGCTGTCTTCCCTGGAAAAAGACGTTAAAAAGTTGCATTAGATCATCTCATCTGTTCTTTCTCTCAAACTGGTTGTAACTCTTTGCTGAGGAGATTGCTCCCTGCAGGTTACCACTGCTTCTTAGTGACCAGTGTGATGGTGTTTCTAGGGGATGGTGCATGCTGAAGAACTGCCTTCCAACGTTCCCTAAACACATTTTAATAAAGTTGGTATAAAGGTACTGCTTGGTTGGACACAGGCACACATGGTTGAGAAACTCTCTATTGGTTTTTCTCAGATACAGGTAGTGATCCTGGCCCTTTCTGACAAGTTGGGGCATAACAATAGGATATCAAGGCAGAAATTTTAAATAGGCCACAAGTAAGGAGGAGAAAATCCTTCCTGTTTACTGGAAATATTTCACTGTTGTAGCATGGAATAGTTTTTCTGCATACTGAGGTGCCAGCAGCTGGGCAAATAATAAACTAGATTTAGAAATAAGGAATATGAGTTGCCTTTATTTAATATGCATAGAAAATGTGAATGTTGTATAAAATAACAGTAAAAACTAATCATAATTTGATAAATAAATAGGAGTATTTTATTTTTATGTGTGGGGAAGAGCAAAGCTAGGTGCGGAGTTGGTGGTGCGTTCACTTGCTGCAGACTTTGACAGAAAGTCCCAGATTCTCTTCTTCAAGAAAAGAACAGACATGTAGCTTGACTTGGAGGTCTCCTGTGTCACCAAGGCTAGTCACGTGCTGTACTTCTATTGCTTTCATGAATGTGTTGATATTTCTCTCAAAATAATCAGTAGCCCCTGCCCTTTTGTGCTCTCATGGAAGGGCTGTTGCTGAACACCGCTGTTCCAGCAGGCAGGAATCCTGTTTCCAGGCTGAGTCCTTACTAGAGTACCTCATGGAGGCCCAGCAGTGTCGCTGTGTTTGCTAAGGGTGTTTGCACTGTTAACAGACTCTGATCCTCAACTCATGTTTTCCTGTTTCACATTCTCTCCTGAAGTATAAATGCGTGCGCCACCTTAGTGGTATGTGCAGTGCAAAAGAAAGGAGTCAAAGTCTGCTCTGATGGTGGTGTAAATTCTTACTTCTCTCAGCTGGTGTGAAGTAAAGCCTGCGTGAGAGCAAATCCTTTGGCCTTATTTGAGAGGATTTTTTAGGTGAGGATCTGAGGCTACAAACCTGGGTATGATTTGTTTTTCCCGTTTCCTGCAAAATAAGCTCAGTTTGTGTAAGATCATATCTTGTAGCATAATGCTAAAAGAATACCTTCCTGACAAGCAGGACCTAAATAATACTGTATACGCCCTATAATATTTTCTGAGAGAGTACTCTGTAGGAAATGTCTACTTATTTAATGCCAAACCCTCTGGGTTTAATTTTTTATTTATTGTGTCAGCGAGGACATGCTTAGTGAAATTACTGACATGCACTTTTTTAAAAAAATGGGAGGATATGTAGCTAAATTTTATACATAGCCTTTGGAATTCATTATTTGAATAGACTAGAATTACTTCAGTGATTAGATTTGAGAGCTGAACTGGATGCTAATTTGATTAATATCCTTTGTAGGTTTGCATGCAAAGATGAAAATAATTACACTTACTGTAGTCTTCAAAGCACTGCAGAACCTGGGTAGTTTCTTCCACCTCTCCTTTATTGCACTGCTGGGCTTCGCAAGTGGTACATGAAAGGACCAAAAGATTTAGCTGTTGCTGAAGCTGTGGGAGCAGGTTGCTGCTTTGCCCTGCAAGTTCACAGTTTTTTCCTAACTGTTAATAGTTATTAGTCAGACACACACATTGTCCTGTATTCTCAACATCACTACAGATAAGGATCAAATCTCCTTCCCTAACCCACTTTCTAAAATAGGTTAGCCACTGTCACATTAGTGCAGTCTAAATCTCATCAACACCTATAAATTAAACCATGAAATAAGAATAGAAAAGTATGTGTTGTAATAATAAAAGGTGATGCAAAACTCCTGCGTTTGTGTCTTCTGCATCATGCACATGCCATACAGCAAGGGATGAGGTGGTGTTAGCAGCAGACACAGCACCTGCTCTGTCAATAGGCAATTTGAAGCCAAACTGTGTCACAGCAGAGTTCCTGAAAGCTGTGGCACTGTGACTTCCTTCAGGACTGAAAACTGTCTGTCTGGGAAGTAATGGGATTTAGTTTCTCATAATCAAAGTTGAAGGCAATGGCAAAATCCCCAGATGCTTCAGTGAGGTTGGGATCTCCACCTCACACTGGATTTGCATACATAGAATCCAAAGTGCTGTTAAAGTGTAAACCCAATGCTTCTGGAAAATGTCTAAGTGCAGAGTTAATATGTGATACATGTATTCGAAAGTAGATTAAATTAGCTTAGATGATCACCTTTTCATTAACCTGAGTTTGTAACTCTTTGGTATGTTTTATTATTATTTTAACAGTGTTTTATCTATAAGCGGAGTATTTTATCTTCTAATAGATGACATCAGATTTAGAGGTGTTATTACAAAAGGGCTTGGGTGTTTCCTGTTGAGAATTTTGTTGAGGAGGTTTGGGTGTCTTAACTAAGTTCGAGTCCTGAACTTTTTGTATAAGTCTCGAGTATCACTAGTATTTCTCCAGCATGGGAAGAATGACCAGAAACAGAACTAGAGGATAGTATCAACATATTTGTGGTATCCCTTGTGTAAATGCCTAATTGTTCATCAGACTGTAGAATGGATGTATGCTGTGTTGCACAGAATGGTATAGTTTGACGTAAATCAGTAGCGGCCGAGAATGTTTTGAAGTGCACTTGTATATGTGGAAACTGATGCCTAAGGCTAGAAACCTATTCCTGATTTATTCTACAATGAGATAATCTGAAAATTGAAGTTTTTTCCTGCTTGCCATTTGGGATTTGTTTCTGAAAATAGTCATACCAGACAGGGAAGGCTTAATCCCAAATTTGTTCAGGCTCTACAAATAATTTAAGTCTGCTGCAGAGGTTCATATCTACAAAATAATAGGTGATAGTAACTTTCTAAAAAGCATTAGTGGGTTTTCTGAGGCTTGACAGCATTTGAAGAAAAAAAATAATCCAACGTTTCAAACATAATTGCAGCGCCTACAGTAAGCAGGATAACATACTCTGCTTAAATGATGTGAAGATCCCATTTTCTTAAAGAAAAAAGTATTCTGGAGATAGAAGCAAATAGAAATCCTTTCTTTATAAGACAAAATTAACAGCTGTTTCATTTTAGGAAACCAGTGCATTGAAACCATGCTGAACATACAGGGATTGAAAGCCTTTTGCTGGGTCAAGCTGACCAGTTTTAGTGGGAGAACCCTGATAAACAAAATCCTATGGAAATTTAGTGTTGCAGGTGTAAGGAAAAGATGAATTAGTACTGCATTTGATCTAGTCTCTATGTAAAATTGCAGCATGGATGGGATCAAGTTACAGGGGCAGTAGTAGGAGCATAAGGAGGAGCATAAACAGCACCCAAAAATGGAGAAGAGAGACAGTAAATCTTAACATGGAGGCAGGCAGGTTTCCTCTCCCATAACCCTCCTGTGCTAGGTTCCCGTCTTTACACTTTCTTATCTGGTGCTCTCTTGGTGGGGAAATTTACTCCCAAAATTATGGGACCCCAACACTTATTTTTGTGTTTATCAAGAGAAACCTCTTTTCCTCTTGAAGCCATCTCTGCTCCACCCATGCACAAGTTAAGTATCTGGAAAAGCCTTTTCATCTCCTGTGTACAAAACCTCTCCTGGTATTTTGAAGTTTGTTCCAGCAACTGTTGATTCTAAACTTGAGTTGCTGTAAAGGCTGACTAAGGGGAATCCAGTGCTGTTGCTTTTCTTATGTTATTGCTTGTTTCTATAGAAACATCTTGTCTCAATTTTATAAATGATGTCTAGATTCCTGCTGTAAAATGAATGTTAACCCAATCTTCGGTTTGGAATCTTTCTATTTAAACTTCTTCTAAGTATGTCACTTTTATTGGTAGCTGCTGTACAGTGCTTTTGGTTTAAAGATTTTTTGCTACTTTTCTTGCATTTGCTTCTTTTTCTCAGAGGAACAAGTTAAACTTAGTTTTTTTCTATCTTGTTTTTCATTTGGAAGTGAGGTATGTTTTTTTTCTCATTTCCTAATCTATTAATCTTTTCATACTTAAATATCAGATTAAAATTAGCCCAGAGAAATGAACCTTGTTTGTTGGTTTTTTTTCCTCCAGACAGTTGAAATTGATTTTGTTGTCTTAATAGTCTGTTGGCTGAATATCAAGATCTTTTTACTGCTTACATTTCCAAGGTTAAATACTAATTGTTAGTTTTATGCTAGCAAAGGATACAAAGGGATACTGTTTTTTTTCCTGCTGTAGTGGAAGAGGAAGAAAATCAGAAACTTTTCCAATAAAATTATGTGCCCTTCTTGGGCAAATTTCACTTTCTTTTAATTGAACATAAGTTACCTTTTAAGTGTAGGAAAGCAGGGTGAAATCCTGATCACATGCCAGGTGTTACTAGTAACGAAACCGTCTCTTTTGCATATGTGGAGGAGTAGGAAGCAGAAAGCCTGCACCCACCCAACCAGTGTGTTGGCAGGGTTTTGTGCTGGTGCCCTGCGATGGGATGAGGCGGTGGTTCGGAGAAAGAGGAGGTCGTGACCTGGGAATTTGCTGTTCACTGCAGATCTCCAAAACCTGTCCGTGGCAATACACTGGACAGTCAGTGTACCAGTCAGGCTGAGTACCAGCAAGATTTTAGTACTGAGTGATTCGTTCCTCCAGGACTAAAATGGCTGGTTATTCAACTATCAAATACTTGTAGCTGTGTGTTGGCTGATATGTATCCCCATCTACACCCAGCAGAACTTGGTCTCTTTGTTTTGGAGGGGAGGGAGCTTGTGGTTTCTTCCATCCTGGTCTCTCTCATGTGCTCACTTTCATCTTGTATTTTCCTTAAGGTTGGTCCTAAAGTGCTTTCAGTTTTAGTTTGCATCCTCTAAAAACAGATGACTCTGTGATGCACTCGCTTCTGAACATTAATGTCCCAGCTTTCAAAAATATACGAGTATTTTCCAGTAAGTTAGCATGTCCATTAAGTCGTATCTCACTGGCTTTTTTGACATTTAAGTGTCTGTGGGCTTCAGCTAGCAGACACACCACCTGTTCCCTGGAGTAAAAATAACCACAACTGGAGTAAAATAGATAGTGAGCAGTTAAATCGTGCAGAGGAAACCTTTTATTTGAAAAAAAAAAAGGTGAAATGTGCATGTGGGTATGTAAATGTGATATCCCCGTGTTTTCTTTATTGCAGTTTTTTCTTAAGATTTCATTTAGATGACGTTAAACACGTTTACTACAAAACTCAAAAGGGGTTTCTTTTCTATCTGATGTGGAAATAAGTCTCTTAAATGTGCCATTCCTTTTTCTTTCTTTTATAACTGTACATGTGATGAATTGTGATCTGAGGTACATCAAACAGTTTGATGATGCTGCTGCTTTTTTGTGGGGGAAGATGGATATTGTTTATACCTTTGTGTCCTCTCTCTTTACCTTCTTTGCCCAGCAGCACTTTTTGACTGTAAAATAATGTTTTTACGTGGAGAGTAATTATTTTCCCAATCCATTGGACATTTCTCCCCCATTGTTGGAGTTCACATTTGTCTAATCCTGTTTCAGGGAGATGATGCAAGAAAAGAGAAAATGATGGACTTGTACTCAGCTTGGTGCTATTGTTGAGTGTGGGGTGGGAATTTTTCAAGTTGTCTGAGCAAGAGAAGATTGTTGAGGTTTCTTCAATTCATTAGTCATGAAAAATAGAAGAATGCTATTTGGTTTGGTTTGATGGATCTTATACCTTCAGAGTAGTTGAATGGATTTTTATTTTCTTTTTCTAACAAAATACCCTGAATCTTCAAGTGGCACAGGTTTCTTGTGTTCATCTACTTCCTCCCACAGAACAAAAGCAGTTGAACTTTATCCAATTATTTCACTCAAATCAGTTACTTGGGGTTTTTTTTCCACACACACAAAAAAATCCCAAACTAAACATGCCATCAAAAGATCCTTAGGCTGAGTGTGGAAAACTGTGGACCTGCTGCTTCATCAGGTGAAATACCCAAAAGATCATAACCATACCTGTTCTCCCCAGAGCTAGTGCAGTGATGAGGTTACAGGACTGAGACTCCTTGTGGTTACTTTACAGCTGTTCAGTCCTCCCAGCAGAAAAAAATAAATGCTAAATCTGGGCTTCCATGCTCTTTTTGATCTAGCCACAGGAAAATAACTTCCCAAGTGAGGCTCTTGTCCCCTTCAGATCCATTTGTGTTCTGCATCCTCCAAGAGCTTGGCAGACTTACTTGCCTTGGTGTGATCTGCAAATGGTCTGAGGCAGGAACTGCGTGCTCTCAGCAATTTGAGAGGAAAAGACCTTGCATTGGCTACATTACACTTACGAGATGCAGACAGGGATCAGTCTTAAGCCATTGTGAAAAGTTCAGTGCCTAACTTTATCCTTCTCTCCCACTGAGTAGCGTATGACTCCTTGAAAAGATGGCCTCTTTCCAGGGGGATGATGTTCCAATGGGATCTCATGTGTCTCTGCGTGATCAAAACACCCCTTGATAGGAAGGGAATAAGCAAGAAAAGGATCCTCCTGTCAGACTGGTGTGAAGTGGCCTCTGCTCGTGACATACCATGTGCTTTCCTGAATTTAGGAAGCAGTGAGTTTGAGTGAATGTGGTGGAAGTTTGCCATAAGCAAGGGTAGTTAGTGGTCAGAACACAGGGAATTTTGTGTGTTGTGTTGATGACAAACATAACTGGTAAAGCCACAGCTGGATGTTAGTTGGGTTCAGCAGGATGAGTTGACTTTACCTTCTCTGTTGTTTTAAAGCTAGCCAAGGAAAACATTCAATTACATGGGGGATTTTTTCAGAAGCACTTCAGGGATGTAGGAACATCAGCTGTGCTGGAAGCAGACAGAACTTGGGCTTAGTATCTCCTCTCTGACATCCTTATAGAGTTTAATTCTGAAAAGAAGGTGATTTTATGGCATCCTGCATCAAATCTGAGAGGGCACGTTATGTTTCTCCCTAAAGTATCAAAGCCCCTAAGCCATTTGGCCATAAAACCTAGGAAAATTTAGTTACCAAGTTCCTGTATAAAGTTTTTTGGAGTTTGGACCTTCAAGTTCTGACTTTCTGCCAGTAAACAGTGGAAGACAGCAGACAATGGCTTTGCTGATGAAAATGTGCCATTTCGAATACGGAGGGAAATTTTATAATACCAAATATCTGAAAAGACAAGAGGAAATGGGGGGCTTGATGGGCACCTTCGTGTAGCAGTGGGCTTGCAAAGGACATTGTGTATGCTAAGCACTAGGGCAGATCAGATTCTTCCCCTTCTGTTCCATATGATAACTCTGTTTTTAAGTAAAGTAAAAAAACAGAAACCAAATATGAAATTGAGTATGGAGTACTGCATCCAGCTCTGGAGCCCCCAGCACAGGAAAGACATGGACCTGCTGGAGTGAGTCCAGAGGAGGACCATGAAGATGCTTCGAGGGCTGGAGCACCTCTCTCGTGCAGACAGGCTGAGAGAGCTGGGGCTGTTCAGCCTGGAGAAGAGAAGGCTCCAGCAAGACCTTATAGCTAAGGGAGGCTAAAAGAGATTTGGAGAGGGACTTTTTACAAGGGCACGTGGGGATAGGACAAGGGGGAATGACTTCAAACTGGCAGAGAGTAGATTCAGACTAGGTGATCCCAGTAAGTCTAAAATAAAATCTTTGATGTAAAATTTATTTAAATTACAGTAAGAAGTAATTCATTACAGTAATTTGATAAGAAACATTAGGTTAGGAAACAAATGCAATCAGCATTTCTAATACATTCTTATTTAGATTTATTTGCTCAGGAAAGCCCCATTCTCCTTTATCCTTCAGGAATAATACTATATGTGTGTATTTAGTGTCTTTCAGCCAGCTGGAGGAAGGAGGAGAGAGAAGTTGGGGAGACAGTACTGCTCTTTTCAGGAGATATTTTGGGCATGCATTAATCTATATCCATCTATATCTCTGGCTGCACTTCTGTTCCCCAGTCCCTTTGCATTTCTTTGCTGCTCCTGTGTTCAAAGAGTGAGGAAAGGCAAACAAACTAGTGCAGTTGAAGTGTCTCTCTCTTACATTTCCTCCTGCATTGTGGCAGATGAAGTCTGGGGGTGTCCCCTGCAAAGTTCACGTTAGCTATAAGGAGAAGAGCTGCTGGGAAGGCCTGGAAAAAGCATACTTTCTCTGGAGCACTTGCAGGCAAAGAAGTTCCCTCACAGAAATGATTCTTAGAAGTTATGAAGCCAAGGCTGGGTTGTTGATTTTTAAAACTAGCAACTTTGAAACAGAAACTTCTTGTGCTTTTAAATGAGGAAGTTTTGTTTTGTAGGGGTGGGGGGGGGCTGCAACTGCTCGGAATGGGTACATTTCTCTCTCAGCATTTTTTCTTTATGGTAGTGTCTGTCTGGCTTCAGGCTGATTGATTCAGCAAGATTTAGTATGAAAATAGCCCTGTGAAAATAGTTCTGTAAAAATTAAGAGTCAGCTGGGAACTGCGTGTTTGCTAAAGATGGTCAATTTCTAAAAATGTTTAGAAAAGTACTTTTGGGAGAAAAAAAGTATTTGGTTCTGAGGCTATGGTTTGAGAGCTACTGGCACATATATGGGATTGCGTGCCATTTTACTGTTGCCCTGAAAATTAGTGAGAAAAATTCTAGCTACGGTGTTAAGCTTATTTAACAATCTTTAGTGATCTGGAGTATTTGCCCTAATAGCTCTATTTTAGCTACACCTCAGAAGAAAGGTATTTGCTCAGCATGTAAATTATTATGCAATAGCAAAGAAGAACATGCCATCAGTGTTTCACGGCTGATCATGTTTTCAGCTTCGCTTGCTTTTTGCTGAGTTGCCTGAAGCAAGATGTATTCAGCCTGAATTAACTGAAGCAGACTTTGAAGTCTTGAGAATCTTCACGATCATTTTGAAAGGTTTTGTAAGCTATTGAAAATATTTGGGAAAATTTGACACTTGTTCTGTAATTAAACACATACTTGTCAGTCTCTGCACCTGGAAGCTGCCTTTGCATAATCGCTTTAGGAATTAATGAATCTACCCTTGTTTGAGAAGGTGAGGGTGAGGTAAATAAAAAATCAAAAAGACCTGGACTGCCTAAGTGAGGTGGAATTCACTCTGTACCCTGCTTAAGAGACTGCATGCAGTCCTTGCTGTTACCTTATCAAAGCAGGAGGGGCTGCAAGCGAAATCCCATGTCCTACAGTTGCCTCGTACCAGGAGAGATGTTGTCAGCGTGGTCACGTAGAGTTAATCATGCTTAGCCCAGTGAGATGGAGCTTGCAGAGGAGCTTGCAGACACATTCCTGCTGGTGGCCTCCTGGCCAGTGCTGCACTGGGCTTGCTCTTTGCAAAGGCTCCCAGGAGCCTTTGTTAGTACCACTAGCAATCCAGAGGCAAGGAGGTGATGCATTTGTTTCCCTCTCACTGGCTACTTTGCTAGAAAATGTAGTGATTTCTCCTGCAGACTGTTTCTCTCAGAAGTGATCCCTGCAGCACTTGACACGAGCTGGGAGCTGTGCTCTGATCCCCTCTGCCCTCGTCCCACAGGCGTATGCTCCCTCTGGTCTCTGCGTGCAAGATGCAGATAAATATATTTTCCCTTCCTGGCGCATCCTTTCTCTTTTCCCTAGTTGTTTTGATCAAAATACCACTTAGCTTGTTTGGCTCCCTGTGCTTTTTGGGAATGGAGAGATGAGAGTTCCTGTAGTAACATTGTGTTCCCAGCCCTGCCTAGTCTGCAGGAGCTCACAAGAGGCTCTGCCTTTCCGGAAGAGACTAATCTTGAAACACTGGAATTAATAAGTCAACATTTATTTGAATTAAATAAAGCACAGTTAAAGCCAAAATGCTGAAAACTGGAGTTTCCACACCCAGTAAGGAGGAGAAAATGATCAGGGTTTGAGAAGCAGACTGAAAAGAGACGAGGGGGTGTCTGGCTGTATGTCACCTCCAGTCCTGCAGTTCTCCACACTCAGGCTCTTGTGTAGAACCGCAGAAAGAGTGAACACAATGTTAGTTATGAATTAGTTATGAACATGTTACTATTTAGGCTTCCTGCACCCCTCCCTTTCTGGGATTCTGTACTGAAGCTTAAACCAGACTCTTTATGGATAAACACATAAAAAAATATCCAAGCACTCTCAACTGATGGACTGTTTGGGTTTTGTTGGGGGTTTTTTTCAGTAGCAGCTGTGGAGCTTCACCCAGCCTTCACTCAGCAGGCAGGTTCTGCATTGTGGCCTAAAGTCTGGCCTAGAAAAACAGTAGTCTTCCTTTGGTCTTTGCTGGATGTTCTTCTGTGGGAATAGGAATTCACTTTGTTACTTCCTCTCTAATGGAGACCCTGGCACTGCTGTGGGAGGGAATTTCTGTTTCTCTACCAAGGCCATGCCATGTAACAAGGGATGCAGAATAGCTTTCATCCTTGAAGACAGAACATGTTTGCTTTGAATCTGGGAGTAGGCTAATTGCCCATAGAGTTTGCAGGCAATTTGTAGGACCCATTGATCAGTCGACTGAAATATTGATGAGTACCTGCTTCATGTGCTTTCATTGCTGCCTAATGGAAACATTAGGAGACTTACGTTCATCATCTTTAAATCACGTTCGTCCTGTCATATGCAAACACAAGACAATAAGGTTTTGTGCAAAGGATCTCTGGACACTGGGAAATGAGAGATCTCAACCTCTTATCTAGTTGCAATTTACATGTAGAAACATTCACGTTTTCTGAAGTGATATTTAACTCTGTGATATCTTCATCTAAAGATGGTCTTCTGCCTTCCTATGTGTTTGTTCCACCACTGTTCACTTTGCAAAAAGTCCAGCACTTATTTCCCCTCCCCTTTGCTTTTTTGTACCACTGCTTTGCATCTGTGCAGGCCTTTGGTCTGTCTTCCTTTGCCTGACTTGCATGGCTTCTTACATCAACATTGGGATAGATGTTTGTCACCTTGCTAGTTGAGTCCTATGCCCTTCTTTCAGCAGTGATAGTAGCCCTTCAGTTCCCTTGTGCTTCGGTGTGAAATACTTCATAGTTCATGTTTAATAGTTTTGTATCATTCTTGTGGTTCTGAAGATATTCTGGAAATAATTTATAACAAATCTACTTCAACTAAATCCCCTCCCTGAAATTACTGGCATTTCATTCCACTTCGTTTGTCCTGACAACCACAGACAGGTTGCACAGACAGGTAAGATGTGTGACCTGCAGGAGAGCTTTACCCCTCTAGACTGATGTCTCAACGGGAGACAGGCTATCATATGTTTGTAGCAGTACTTTAGTGTCCCAGTTTGGAAAAGTGACATCGTTAACATTGTGCCAAAGTCACAAGCTACATAGCATTTTCAATATCTTGATTTAAGGAATAAATTTACTGCATGTGTATCTTAGTTTTATGCATTCAAACAGAAATAGATGAGACTTGTTCATAATGACAGCAATAAGATTGTACAACATATTTCCTTATTTTGTCTTCTGTCCACAGGTCCAGCAAGAGCAAAGGAACCACACCACAGAACCTGTAATAGATGACTATAAAAAGATGGGGACTCTCTTCGGCGAACTAAACAAAAGCCTTATCAGAATAGGCTTCACAAGGATGTACTTTGGAGAACGGATAGTAGAACCTGTAATAATTATATTCTTCTGGGTTATGCTCTGGTTTCTTGGCCTACAAGCTCTTGGACTGGTTGCTGTTCTGTGCCTTGTCATTATTTATGTACAACAGTAAAATTTTATATAGATACTGTTCAGATTATGTATTTCTACACCATCTCTATGTCAGTGGATTTATGTGTTTAAAGTAAATGGGCAGCATATCAAAAGCTGCAATGCTTCAAATTGCTGAAATTCCAACATTTGAGGTGAGAGGGACTAAAATTATGCATTTTAAGCCAAATCAGCAGTGCCCTCTTACATCTTTGGGGGGTATGGGGAAAGGAGATGTTTGTAATATAATGGTGTCAAATGTACTGTTTTCTGCACTCTTGGGGCCTTAGCCCCAACATTGGTTTTTTGTTGTCCACTCCCGTCTCCCCATCTTCTTGCTTTGTATAGTGAAAATTTCCTGCTGATTTTAAGAGGATACTGGATGTGAGTGTCCTGTTTCATTGTTGGGGGAGGCTTATGTTCTGTTTGTTCCCTGAATCTGCATAATTTGTTAGTGTTCTGCTGAAAAGCTGCGTCTGCACAAGGGAGGTTTAGTAACAAACTACAATGACAAATATTCACAAAAGCATCTTTTGTTTGTATAGTTTATAGTAAGCTTTCCCCTAAGAAACAAGCTATACCAGCAAAATGCTCTTATACTAATATTAGTGACTGCACACAAGGCTTCAGCTGTTGTTAAGGAGAAATTGCAGTCCTACATTGGCCAAATGGTCTAATGCAGCTCTGCCTTGTTTTTTTGAAATGTACTCAGCTCCTGCTGCTATTTTTCTTTCTTTATTTTTTGTACTTGCTCTTTCCCCCAGCCCTCCTTCTTAACATAAATATTTGGATAATTCATGGAGTTTGTAGGTAGTTTCAGCTGCAGTGTTGGAGAGTTGCCATTCCAGACAGCAGTGCTAGGATGTTGTCTGCTTCCTCTGGGTGGTGTGTGAAGTGTCTGAACAACCAGATATCAGACTAGATCTCTTAATGCTTCCCTGGTTTTGCAGTGTGGGCCCACATCAGCTAAAGCCTTGCTCACGTCAGCAAACCAGATCTGTTTCCTCATGCAGGGCAAGAATGTAGTTGAAACCAGGTGGTCATTTTATTTAGTAGTCTTAACTGATTCATTTCCACGCTGGGCAACAAAAAATGCCTACCTGTAGGTATATGTCATGGGCCACACAAATTAGGGAATAGGGTATATACTTCACTCTCACTCCCCAGGGGCCACACCAGGGGTGTACTGAATATTTCCAGGTTTGAAGAAAAACAGTAAAATGAAACAGAATCTTTAGTACTTCTACTTTAATACTACTACTAAATAGGCTGCCAATTTAATAGTTGGTGTACATTACTTTTACTAAGAAACTTAAATTGCAAAATTGACTTAATCTATGGTCCAGTGAAATTATATATTTACTGAAATAAATGTAATAGGAGATGTGAAATTTACAGAAAATTACTTAAACTTTTGCAGTGACTTTTTCCTAAAGAACAATAAATTAGATCAACAATCAATTAGTTGAAAATGCTGTCTTATTCAGAGATTTTTGAAGTTAGGGGAAGTTTCTGTATGGTCCCAGTCCTGCAACTGGATTCTCAAGGCCAGCTTTATGCCAGACTATGTTGACTGCTAGGCTCTATTTCCAGGGCCTCTGGCCCCAGTCCTTATGGACTTTCCTGTTAGGGAAATAATTGTTATTTAGGGCAGTAAACATGAAGGCCCAGCTCCTTTAAAGTCTTTATGTACTGAAATGCCATCTGCAGACATGTCTCTGTGCTTTTCTAATGAACATGTAGTTACCTTCTGAGAAGCCAGGTTGTCTGTCTGGATCTTCAGATGACCTTGACTGTGGATCTGAGAGGCTTTGCTGAACCATCAGGACTGCAGGGAAGTGAGACTGAGGCCCCAGCTCTGTGGTTAGATGACAACCCGTGTTGATTGGCACATAGTTAAATAGTTACACTTGTAGCAGGGAAATGCTGGACAACAGAAGGTGTTTCTGGATGCAGGGATTTGTTGTTCTCATCTGGAAGACCCAAAGCAAACAGCAAGTACAGGCTGAGCTCAGAGGCAGGAGCTCTGTGCTCTAAAGTGCCTAGGGGTAAACTTTGAGTTTGTTTCAAGTCCCCTAGAAGCAGAACATCTGTTTACACCTCTGCGTAATTTGTATAGATAGAATGGTGGTTTTATGTGTACTCTTCTCCTGTGTAAGGGCTGTACTACAAAAGCATCCTGTTGTTAAAAGTCCAAAAAAAAAAAAAATGTTCTTTCTTTCTTCCCACAATCCAGTTACTGTTCAGAGGGTCTCATCTAATTCCTTTCATCCTGTAGGAAAAAGTGTCTCTGTGATACTCTTGTTGCAGTAGTACTCTTGTGTATAGAGGCTGTGCTGTGAGATGGCATGTGGTATTTCCTTGAGGTGGTGATCTTGCTCTGTACATATGGAATGGGGAACGGTGAATCGTGAGTGTGACCAACAGCTTCAGTGAGGACATTGTTTATATGTGTGTAACCTTTTAATATGTGCATAACTGTGACTGTTGCACTCATGAATTCATTTCAGTTGGTTGTTCGCTGTTCATGTTATACATGTACTCTAGGGAAAAGTAGCTTTTGGACTGGGATTGTGTATAGTGAATGTCTTGTGTGGTTTCTCTTAAGGGTAACTTGCTATGTCTTGTCCTTCGTGGAAGTTTTTAATTTTTAAAAATCTGAAAAAATAATCCTCCTAATAGTGTTAGGTTGACTGAAAGTGGAAAAAGAAAAATAATGTATTGCATGGAAAATACCCCTCTCCTGTTCATACATTCCCTCATATATAAGAACTTATACTGAATTGTCTGTCCTAATTTTGTGCAATTACTATATTATCTCCCTCTCATTTGCAGGAAAGGAAAAAGGGGGACTGAGTTAGAATCAGACATAAAGAGTGCAAAATGGAATGCGGTGAAACGATGCATATACGTGTCCAAAAAAATCTGGTCATAAATGTGTGTCAAAACAAAGAGGAAATGGGTGAACAGTCATTGCCTTATATTCTTCATTCCATCCAGATGTAGCTGCAAGGCAGAGGAAGCACTGAGTGCTCAAAGGATGTCCTTAGCTAAAAGGCAGAAGGTTAATTTAAAAAAAAAAAGTCAATTTCACTGTTGCCTATATAGTAAAAATTGATAATGTTATTTATGATGTTAAATGTTATTGTTCTTGATAGAACTGAAAGCACCTTTATGCATCTGTGTGTAGGACTGTATGAAGGAATTATGTCCCTTAAATCTGTGTTGAACAACAAACGATGCAGTTTCTGTTGGTTAGCGTGACATGGAAAGTGTTTTACATAACCTCGTTTTTTTAAAGGATGGACTCTTCAGTACTATTTCACACCTACCAAATGCATAAATGTTTGAACTACTGTGTATAGAGAAGAAACTCCCACGCGCAGGAGAATCTTGGAGAACCCTGTTTGCACTGAAAAATCACCACATCAAAACTGTCCATATAAAAAGGAAAAATCATATTTCTTAAAAACTCTGTATTAAGTGAATTCTATGGAAAGCACTTTGTTACTCTTTCTAATAAAAAGTATTGCCATCAATGAACCTGTGAATTCTTTATGGTGATTTGTTCAATGTTACATGGCTCCTTTCAAAATTTCATGTTAGGCCCAGATGAAATGGGTCAATGTTCAGATAACTGCTGAAATCAGTTCACTTGCAGCTAGAGGAGAAAAAACTGCAGTACAGGAGCTGAATAAACTGCATCAGGTCTGTATGGTTGTGTGCAGCAAATTATGCTGAACCAAAAAACAATAAATAGTAGAGCAAGATGTTAACAAATAATGGTAACATTACGTTGTAAAGTAGATTTTAGTTCACAGCATATCTGTTTTGCATCTAGAGCAGCCTCTGAAGGAACCGGATGTAGTCAAGGATGCGAAAAATCCTTTGAAGTGACAATTGGTGTGCCACAGAAAGGTTTGAGGATTTTTATTGGTTTTTTTAAATATGTATAGAACAGTAAATGATTCAAAACAAATCTACTTTTACCTGTTGTTATTGCTTTTTTCTGCAAGTCTGAAAGGTGTTCATTCTGCCAGATCCAACAGATACTTAAATGTATCTGTGTTGTTCAGGATGCACAGTTAGTTAACCAGTTTAGGGTTTTTTTAAAGTAGCAAAGTTGAATTTTGGTCCTTCAGACTCTCATTGGTGGATGTGCACAGAAGAAGTAAGGCTTATTCCTGAATAAATTCAAGCCTTAAAGTTTTATCTCAGTTGAAGTATCCTTGTCAGACCTTTTATAGGGTGCATGCAAATTCAAAAACAATCTCTGATTCTTTCCATTCTGGGCTTTACTCTAGGTTTTGGGAACTTTATTTCTTAGCCTCTCCCCTCTGCCAGAACTGACAGCTTCATCCCCTTTATACGTTCCTCCTTTCACTCTGTAGTGTTGCCTTCTCTAGGGGTGTTCACTTTGAACAGTCTCTCTCTGTGCCAAAGGTTCAGGCTTTTTCATCATTCAGTCTTCTCAAAAGCTACCTAGACAGAAAACCTATTTTCAGATGGGTATTTTGTTTGTTTCACTGTGTGCCTGCTTAACAACAGAAGGGAGGAAATTAGAGAGAGGATTTTTAAAAAATATTCATAAGCTGGTTAGTCACTTCATTTCTTGCAGTGCTTATCTGCTGGTTTAGGTGGTGGTTTCCAAACTGCAATGTGCTGTTGCCAAAGGTCTAAGAGAGTGCTGCAAATGTGTAGGGTAAGGAGCTGTTGATAGGTTGGCATCAGGATTTTGAAAATCGATGGGACAAGCAGTGTGTGGCTCAGGGTTGTTTCAAGCTTAAACAGGCAGGTAGACTTCTAACTTCCCTTAGCTCCTGCCAACGCCTCAGTTATTTCTGGGAATGTCTCCAAATGCATATAAAATCATCAGTATTCCTTTTACATACTGAAGAAAACTGAGCTTTCGTCAGCTCAGTTTTACACAGAGGAGCCAAAGAGGATGAGAATGGGAAAGGGGAATTGGACTTAGCATTTTTTAACTTGCATGCAAGCTTGTGGTCTTTTCAAATTAGTCTTGTAGTTTGTGTCTTGTATGCAGTTGTCACAATTCTTTTATGCCCCCCAGCCTATATGTGTGTTTTCCAATTAATACGGAAATGAAGCAGCTGTGATAATAAATGCTTTTTCCCAGGCAATTTATTGAAAACTACACGTCCCTTCTCAGGTGGCAGGAGGGATGTGACTGGATGAAGCCCTTCTGATGACAGGAGCTGTTCTTGGTGCAGCCTCAGGGGCACCATCTCCCTCCCAGGTAGCACCTGCAGCAGGCTACCGGAGTGCTAGGGAAACATCTTGCCCAGTCCCAGGCACTGTTGAAATATCTGGAGTTCAAGTGGCATGGAAGGAGAAGGACTGTTATATACCACAGTCCAAGGGATCTGATCAGACAGTGTTTCAGACAAAGCTGTTACAGAGTACCGTATCTAGAGTTTATGTTCATTAAATGAAATTTAATTAAGCCCCATTGTTTCTTGGCTTGTCCTGGTGCATCACCTCGTGTTCAGAATGAATGTTGCTTGCGGCAAACGGTTCTGCTTCTGGAACCCATCTGTGTCTGTAGGCATATTTTATATGTACCATTTAGCATTAATTGCATTTTAAAGCATTACAAGGCAAAAGGGCTCATCTTCCAGTCGGCATTTGGATGAGGGTTTAATTAATATATGTGAGAAGGGAGCCAAATTAGTCACTGGCACACTGATGAGGGCTTCCTTTTAGAGGATAAAGCTGCTAACTGATGTGTGGGTAATGAATGTACGAGAGACATGGGTTTGCATACTGTCCAGAATGGGTGGTAGAAAGTGACCATTTTTCTGCCCTAGTTCACAAATTAATTATCTGTTTTTAAATGTAGCTATCTTCCTTAAGTAGCTGGAACATACTTCCTGGGTACAAGAAGTCGATAGCAAGGAAATGAATTATTAATTAAGGAAAACCCTTGGTCAACCAAAATCCTGGTCTGTAACGGGAAGTCTCTTTTTGACTTGAATGAAATTTGAGTTCTTCAGTGTTTGGGGTTATTAATTCTTTATCTTGAATATTTTATCTGGTTATTGTTTTAAATCATTCTTTCATTCATGTTCTTTCTAAAAGTTGTTAATATCAGTCCAAAATTCTTGAAAGCCACTTCACTGTCAATAGCTGTTACTAGTAGGGCTGTAAGTAGCCCATGCATGTGGAATGGCAGGTCACAGGGAGACTGGTGTGTCTTCAGTGCTACCTGGCTGGTGTCACAAAGCCTTAAAGCAGGTTTTCAGCATTTTCTTTGCTGTCACTTTCTGTATGTATCTTGTTAGGTGCTGAACAAGAGCTCACATTAGCCAAGTACCTGATTTCCTTGGGCATTTCAGCTCTCTGAGCTTGGGACTTTATGCTGCTGAACAGACTCACTCTGCCCATCTGTACACAGCTGGGCACTCACATAACTGTCCTTCCCTTCCTGCTGAGAGTGGAAATACTGTCTCGCACATGGGGTCATGTCCTCGTCCTAATAAGATTAGGAAAAGTGTGATCATACAATTTTCTGGACAGAACAAACATTTATGTGCCTCTCTGTGAAGCTTCCTGTTGCAGAGAGGGAAAAATAATTAAGTTTTGAGTCTACTGCCCATTTTTGATGCTTAGTAGATAAGAGAACCAAAGGCATGCAACTATTTGAATATTATTTTTTTTCCATTTTGATATCCAGTTTCTTCATTCCATCTGTGATTAGAGAGATAAAAGAGTATTTGTTTGAGCTCTGTTATCAGTAGAGTTAACTTGGCTCTTAGTTAGTCTTATCCCAAGATCTTCAGCAGGTACATAAGAATTGCTGTATTTTTTATGTTCAGTCTGTTTTTTCTTGTTCTGATGCATCAGCTTAGATTTATTTTTTTATTATTATTTTTTTTTAAAGAAAGCCGGGCATGTTTTGGGGAGAGTCTGTTCCTTGCCATGGATATACCTCAGTGGTGATAAGACTGTTGGACTATTTAGTGTTATGACCCTGCATTTGGCAGGGGTTTTGTCATTATTGAGACTTGCCTGTCTTGTCACCTGGGCTTCACCATCTGTAGGGTGTGAGGGGTTCTGTGCTAAGAAGCAGGTAGGGTTTAAACTGTAGTTAAGGCTTGAGATTATTAGTTACTTGTGCAGCGAGAGCTTTGCTGCAGTTTCCTGGGAGACAGTTGTGTTGTAATGACAGTGTTTTGCAAGGAACTCGAGAAACTGAGCTAAAGAAAAAAAAATTCAGTGCATTTCTATATCCTCCACTTAAATTTTGAAACTGGTAGCGCAGGTCCTTTTTGATGTTACCCTTCTCCCATCATTTCTGAAAGCTTGCTGATTGCCACCTTTATTTTTCCACTTCAAATTACTGTGTAATACAGAAAGTAGAGGGAGAGAAAAGTGTAGCTATTCCCAGATAGAATGCACTTGCTTCCAGTGTAGTGGTAGTGTGCTGATTTTTCCTCCCTAAGTGCTTCAGAGTTCTCCTGGGGAAACTCAGAAACTATTTAACTCAGAATCAGCTCTGCTTCTGTCATTGTATGTGTCATTTCCTTTTGCTTGCTTTGAGGAGTAGCATTTTAAAGCAGGTTTCTGACTGAGCTTAATTGAGACTGCTGATGAAAACTCCCTTTGAATCTTCATGATGATTTTGCAGAGAAGGAGTTTGGGAAGAATTCCTAAAGAAAACTAAGAGGACAAGACCAGTTAGAACAAGATCAAGAGCAGTGTTGGGGGTGGGATATGGGCCTTCCATTGCGACTTGAATTTGACCCTGGGGACTTTATCTGAAAGCCACAAAAATCACTGTGAAGATTCAAAGGGAGTTTTCAGCCTGCAATAACCTTCCCTGTAACACAAAGTCATGAAGAAGCGTGTCAGAAATAAGATGCTTAATTATCATGGGAACTGGTAAGATACAAAGGGGTTTTTTTGGAGTTTCCCATAAAACACTGAAGTAGTGAAATATTACATTCTCTTCACTTTCAGCGCTGTTAATGATTTATTTGCTACGTGCCTGGTGGGTTGTTGGATTTTTTTTTTCCCCACACTTGTAGTCAATGAACATTAGAGTTAAATTTCTATCTCCTGAGTAGTGTTGAGCTCTAATATTTTCCATCTTGACATTTTTGTATTATGTTTTTATTCAATTGTATTATGTTTTTATTCAATCCATTGTCATTCAATCCACTAAGCAGCTGAAAGCTCGTTAAATGCTGCTGTTGACACAGGACAGAAGGCAGTCATCCTGCTCAGTAAAATGTCCTTCTGTTGCCCTGTGTCCTGGAGTCCAAGTTGTGTTTACAGCAGGGCTTATGCCGTGGTGGATTTGAAGCAAATCTGCATCCTGGCTTTTTGACACCCCAGGAAGAAAGCCATCAGGACAGTCTCATGACAGTGCTGCTCTGAAGGCTAATGTCTTTCATGACAGAAGTCACCTGCATCTCCAGTGACCTTAAACAGGGCAGGCACATGTTGCCTCTCCTCTGTCTCTGTGCTGGTGCGTGGGCAAGGGTAATTCTGGCCTTCATGGGATTGTAAAGCCTTTGCCTAGATTTCTGGCTGACAGTTTGTTTAGGTGGAATGCTTTGCCAAGTGTGTAGATGCATAGACTAAAATAGAACAGGCTCTGAACTTTAAAAACCAACTAAGCGTAGATTTATGATTTTCTCCTTTGGGGCTTTTTATAAGGAATACATAGAATAGTTTATTTCTCAAATAGAAGTGGCATTTGAACTACTCTTGTAAAATGAAAACACAGCGAGTCTTTAAATAACACTTCTCATTTCACCTCCCAGGGCATCCTGGGGTTTCCATATGTCCTAGCAGTTGCCTGAAGAGCTGTACCACAGCCTGTTTCCTTGTGGTGGCTGTGTTTCAGCAGCTACCACATGATGCCAGCTGAATGCATGTGGGTATTTTCTGTGTGTTCCTGAATCAACATCGTTTTGTTGCTGAGCTCAAAAGTGCTTTATCTTGAGGAGGAGAAATGGAGCTTACTCTATCAAAAATGTACACAGGCACAAGGGTCCATGCCATTATCACTGTAAAAAAATCACTGAAGCGCTCCACGGAAAAAATTCACAGTGCCATACATTGGGATGATTATCTTTATTCATCTCTTCCTGCTTCAATGGCTTTATTAACAGCAGAAATTTGCAAAGCCATTCTAGAATTGCAGTTCACAGACATGCAATATGTGTTACCTTCCCTTCTGGACGCAGTAAAAAAATTATTAAATGTCATTTCTTTTGGGAGTGTCTTCTTCATATTTTGCTACTAATAACATACACACAAATGGAAACTATTGTATTATTTAGAAGGTTGATGCTACCCAGTTTGAAATGTCTTCACAAAGACTTTTTTAAAAGATACTGCACATAATATCTTATGTAGGATCTTATTTCTTGAAATATGGGTCTTTTTCATCTCAAGCATCTGCAAAGGGGCCTTCTCCTTCCTTGAGCTGTGCCTGGCATTTCCCTGACTCCCATTCCAGTCCCCACCCCCCCCATAACTATGGGGTTGTGCACTTCTGTCTTTATTAGTCATATAATATACTGTTCTTGAAAAGCATCTCACAGACACAAAACTAGAACTCACATGAAGATGGGAAAGAATTATCAAATTAGTTTAAGGATCACAAAGAGGAGCGTTCAGCATTAACATCAGAAAGCCAATAGGTACAACTTATATGAGCATGTTAATTGCCAGTTCAGTTATTAGCTGTAGACAACTTCAAATAGGACTGGACTGACTACTGAGTTTTGAGTGACCTGAAGAGCTACTGGTTTTGTAACTAAATTGACCTTTTATTTGGTTTGTGTTTGCTCAAAGATCTCCAACTCTTCTCGGCAACACACAGCTTGGACATGTGCAAGCCAAACTGCAAATCTGTCCTGGTATAGAGAGAATCTTTTGTAGCAGTCTGTGCCCTCTCTGCATCAGTTCAATCATTGTTTTCTCTAGAAATTAATTACTTCAGAGCTTTTTTTGAATACTTTTGGACTCTTAACATGCTAAAGCATGTTTCTGCTTTAGCATGCTATTTCTGTTCTTCAGTGGGGCTTCCTGCTTGTTTATGATTAAGTGCAAAGCAGGAACCATGCTCTGCAGTAGCATTAGCTGGTGTAGAGGGAAAAAAAGGAATGTAAATTATTTATGTGCCTCATGGCTCACTCTTGAGCTGATCTTCAGCAAGCTCGGCCTTTTTTGAGCCTTTGATACTTTCATGGATGAGCCTTCTCCTTTAAGAAATGAAATAAAAATAGCTTTAAGCCTTTTCCTGCATTTGGCTTTTCCAGGAAGTTTTGCTTGCATTTCCTATTTTGCCTTTTGAACAGTGAAATTATTGAACAGAACACCTGAAGCCCAGACTCCATAGAGTTAGCAGGAAACTGCTGTGCTTTTCTAATATTGCTTACTTGACACTTCCCACGTGAGCATTCTAGGTGTTATTTCCATAACAAAAAACTTATGCACAAAATTAGATAAAATAAAATGTGAATTTATTTCTTAGAGCCATATACTTTTGATAACTCATTTCATAGCCAGGATATGTAGGATAAATGTAACAGACCTAGCTGACCTGTAAATCAGTATTTATAGAATACAGGAAGAAAAGCATGATAAAACTCCAGCTGAGACAAGGGAAATGAAGAAAAGCTGTCAGACTGGAAGAAGTCTTGCAGGAGAATTCTTCACAGTGGGGTCTGTACACCTACTTTGTTTTTATTTGGAATAGTGATGGCAGCACAAGAATTAGACGTGTAATAAACTTAGAGAAACAATAGGAGGGATTATGCAAAATGCCTCAGCATTAAGGCCTGATGCTATGAAAACAGGGGGAAACTAAATTTCATAGTATAGTGTGCAAGATCATCATAGAGATCTAAATTCATAAAAAGGCACTCTAAGAGCTCATCTTTTGAAACTGATAAAGGAGGATAGCTGGAATTTTAGCTGCATGCTGGGAAACAGGAGCCAAGAGTAAGATGTGGCTGTCAAAAAAATAATCCTAGGATGTTTCAGACAATATATTTTCACTAGACATGTAATAAGTCATAGCATTGCACTAAGTTTTTTTAATCTTTCAAACATTTTCATTAAAATCTTATGGAAGCTGGCTTGATTGTAAATGGAAAATGAAGTCGTGGGACAAAGTATAGGAAAAGTAAGTGAAAGGCTGTTGGCTGCAGGGTATTTAGGTAACAGCTGTTAGTAACTTTAGTCGAAATATTAGGCAAAATTTCAAACCCTCATTTGAGAAAGATTCTGAAGGAGTGACATCAGTGACAACAAGAACTGGAAACGGCTTTTAGGATAAAGCTTGGTTGTTTCCAAAAGAGGTGCTGTGGGATGATTGCCTGCAAGAGGGAAAGACCAGACTCTGGCTCTGAAGCTGATTTTTTCCAGTTCTCTGGTACAGCTACAACTAAAAGCTGAGTTGCTTGTGTTCTTCTAGAGACATGAGTGCAAGGGGCCCACTTTTAAGTAGTCTGCAGAGATTGCTTTTTTGCTCATTTCCCCTGTTTTGGTTGTCAACATGTTTCAGTATTGTATATCACTCACAGAGATTATCTAACCGCATCTTTGCTCCAACTTTGGCTGGTTTAACTGAAAGATTCTTTTCTGAGATAACACAGTTTATATTTACTTAATACTGTTCTTGGTTTCCAAATATCTGATTTATCTAGCTTGGAGGCAGGAGTGATATTCCTGTGGAATAACCAAGCTGATATGGTCTGTGTTAGCCCCACTGCAGTGGAAGAAAGAAAGGAGTTAAGTGATTAGGCTCTAAAATTATTGCCAAATTCTGCTCTCTTGCATTTGATTTGCTCAATAAACTGTACATTGTAGTAATGTGCCCCCAGCATTCTGGGTTGGACATTCAATTACTTGTGACCATAAAAGCTGATAATCTCATGGCCAGTGATGTGAGCAAAACTTCCCTTTCCAGTGTTAACAGAAATTGCTCAACAATTACAGAACCTTCCTCCCCTTCCACGTACAGTTCAGCAGCACATGGATGCCTTTCACAAGAGTCATGGCATGAGGGAAACCTTTTCAGTTCTGGCTAACAATTCAGAGCTAACCCAAGCCACCAGGAAAACCACAACTGCCACCACCTTAGGGATTACTGTAGGGCTTCTGCATTTGGACTAAATTGCTCAAACCCAGTCAGGAAGGCAGTAATCCACAAAGCAACCGTCACAGGTGGCATTATTTGATGTATGTCATCATCCAGCGAGCCAAAAAAAAGAGGCTTAGGGAAGCACGGAACCTGAATTCAGCTTTAAAGGAGGGGTAGCCCAAAGATTACAACTTTGGTTAAATTTTTCATATAACTTGGATTAATTCTTTCTTGCCTCCCTTGAAGGCTTTATCTCCCCTTTTGTAAAGGTGAAAGGAAGGAGGGTGTAAATAAAACAGGCCATTTAAGGGAACATCAAAGTTAAGTTGGATGACATTGCTTCTTCTGAGTGCAGAGTTCCCTGGAAAACCCACCACAGCAATGCAGACCTGTGCTTCAAGCCTGCTGGTAGGTGTGGTTAAAATGTGTATGCATGCTCTCTTTAAAAACATATACATACCGTCTTTATGGCTGAAGAGAACAACTTAAAAGATGTCATTTAAGAAATTTACATCAAAATATCACACTTATTCAATAAGTTATCAGATGCCAGCATAGGATCAGTGGTCTCCCACGTTGCAGAGTTCATTACCACAAAGACAGCACATGGTATTATTTAGTTTCCATTAGTACCTGCAAACCTCAATGCATCTGATGCTGCAAACTCCTGTTGTAAGAAGTCTTATCTGTTTCTAAAGGCTTACACCTAAGGAAATGAAAAACAGAAGAGGGTTGAAAACAGTAATTTTCTTGGGGAGATAGAGAGTGATTGTATTTGGCAGCTGAGATTTGCCTGAGATCAGGAGAGTTTCCAGGAGAGCTGGGAGCTGAACATGGCCCTGTGGAGGCCCAGTCTCACTCTTCCCCATGTTAGTTTCCCACCTCTCACTTTTGCCGGAGGTCCATGCTTCAGGCACTCATTTCAGAATCTAAAAGTATCAGTAACTGTCTGAACTCAGCTCAGTAACAAATTATTTGTCTTAGTTCCAGTAAGAAAAGTAAATATTTCTACTGGTGTGGATTTTCCCTGACAATCCCATTAGAAACACCTGCTTGGGTTGCTGAACCTGCAGGGCACACAAAGCCTGAACTCTACCTGCCTGGGCAGCTGTCGGCAGGATGCCAGGAGATCTGCAGAAAGGTGGTCACGAGCATCCAACAGCATTTACATCCCATGCAGTCCTCTGTTTCAGGTTGTCTGGTGAGAGTACCTAGAAATTATATTCAAGTGTTTTAGTGCACTAATGGAAAAGTCATTATCATTCATGTGGGAGCCTCATTCAAATACACAGTTCTTGCTCAAAAAAACAAGCTTGAATTTTGAGATCCACTATTAGGTAAAGCTATACACCCTCAAAGCACCAGACAGTGGGATGTGACTGAAATAAATGAAGAAATGCTGCTGGGGAATGTAGCATGAAGTAAAAAGAAGTCTGCCAAAACCAACTGAAGAAACAGGTAATCTCTACTGCCTGATTAAATACAGCAGAAGTTCATTTGTCACACTTTTGTGCTTTGTTAAAAAGTCATCACAACTGTGGCTGCAGCACTGTGCATTGTGCCATGTAACCTTTACAGGGAAGTCCAGATGCTGTGATAGAAATAGCATAGAGACCTTTCCAGAAGCTTGAGGGCTTCACCTAATTTGACCATTTCTTCCTATAGAGGTAAAACTAATTGACACCATCTTTGTGAATCACATCTGGCATCACTGCTGCCTCCCAGCGAATGCTGCAGAAGAGACAACTGAGTAATGAGTATGGCTGGGAGGATTTCTTTTTGCCTTCAAAGTGAATCAGGCAGGACAAAAATTAAACACACTCTCAAATTTGCATTTCTATGGCTGTTTTGAAATGAGACACATGTTGTCAAGCTATTTCTAACAGAATACTTATTTCCTAGTGTTTACTATTTACTAACTGGAAAGGGTGTTAAGACAAGTAATTTCCTGTTCCATTGAAAAAAATCTTTACCTCATTTAAAGTTGTTCATAAAAATCCCAGGCATAAAAAACATATTGGTCCTAGCTCAAATTTCGTAAGGGCTGGTTTGTTTGGTTTTTTTCCCCGAAATACACTTTTCTGGCAGGGCTGTGCTGCCCAGTGACCTGTCTGTGTGGTACCTCAGTCCTGTGGGGAGGTAGGCAACACACTGCTTAAAGCCAGAGGCTCCCAGTGGAGGGCAAGTGCCCTGACATGGCAGTGACCCATGAATAAGGCACCAGCATTTAACCACCAGCCTCTGTGATTCCAATCCAACCTGCAGCAGAGAGGCCAAAAGAAAGAGGGAAGCTCCCCACTGGGTGCATGGGGATAGCTCCACCTGACATGTGCACCCACTTTCAAAACTTTTCACTATTTATACATTTTAGCAGACAAAGAAATAAATGTTCATTAGCTATAAATTACATAATTCTCTTCATTAATTAGTGTTTTGTCTTCTATTGGTTATTGATTTCTTGCTTCTTATGCTAATTTTCAGTTATTTTTGTTATCTTTTTCCCAGATAGGGAAGGTTTCAGTACAATTGTAGAATTGTCTTTGTTGGTTTCTTCTTTATGTTGGGATTTTCCAAAATGCCTTTGTGGTCCATAAATGCTGCATTCCCTGTGTCCGTTTTCAGCAATATGTCTCTCTCACAGGCTTTGTTAACCTCCTTCTATGTGTAAGATCATTGAAGTATATCAAGGTTGATTACAGTTGTTTTAGCAAAACTTAATAGTTTCAGTAATTTTTCCAAACAGTGTTCCCACAATAGCAGTTTATGACAAACCTTGCTTAATGCTGGCATATGACAGAGTGGAAAATTACACTGCTTATGATTAATTAAAGCAATTAATTAGAAAGGTTAATTAAAACTTTTAATTAGAAAAGTTATTAGGAAAGTTATGTCATTTACTAAGCACTATATGGTACAAAACTAAGCATTTACAAATGCAGGGATCAAACAGTATTGTGCTAAGGTTAAAAGAATTTTTCCAACATCTTGCCCCACTGCTGCATAAACTCCTTTTTAAAGAAATATAATTTGTTCAGTAACATCAGGAAGCGCTTTTTGCCTCCCTGCACCCTCCTCAGGAAAAGCCAGGGGGCTTCTGGGCTGAGCCCAAACGCATGGAGCTGGGACTTTGCTGCCAGCCCATGAACAGCAGCGTGGTCCCAGTTCCAGGCCCCAAAGCACTGGGCTCTGTCTATGTTTCTGAGCACAGCAACCCAGGACTTGATCTCCTGTGTTCCAAGCCCTAGATTTGACCATGTGAGCATTGTTTCAAGCCCCAAAAATGCACCACTTTGCCCCTGTTTCTACATCCTCAAACCACAGGATTTAGCCTCAGTTTCTTGGCCTCTGAGCTGGCCAAATGAGCCTAGTTCCAAGCCTCCAAAAAACACATATCTTGGTGTCTGTTTCCAAGCCCAACAATGCAGGACTTGGTCTCCAATTTGCAAACCCTAAAACTGCCCAAATGAGCCTGTTTCCAAGCCCCAACAATGCAGGACTTCAGTGTTGGTTTTCAAGCAGTAAAACACAGGACTTCATCTCAGTTTTCAAAACCTTAAACTGCCCAGATGAGCCTAGTTTCAAATTCCCAAAACACAGGACTTCATTTTGTTTTTCAACAACCTCCCCCCAACAAAATGCAGGACTTAACTGCTTCCAAGCCCTAAACATGTTCAGTTTGGAAGCTGGAGAAGCCTTACAAGTTGCAATAAAAAGCCTGAAAGGCAGATGAAAGGAAATGGTAAATTCAATTAAAACCTCATCTAAGCCAAATTCATCATTTTTAACACAGTGAAGAGAGGTGGGCAGTGTCCATCCTGCTGCTGCTCTGCCACTGGGATTTCTGTTTTCTGCCTCCAATGCTGCCTTCAGCTTTGATGACCCTTATTTGACGCAGCTCCATTAGCAGCAAACATCAGACTGACTCGTACAGTCTGTCTGTACAGGCCCGAGCATCACATTATCCACACTGGGGGGAATGGAAAAGCCCATTTAGGGTTTGCTTTTTAAAGAGGAAAGGACAAAGTCACCACTTTAAAGCACAGCCTCTGCTTTTCACGTGTTACATTTTTCCAAGCCTCCAAATCATGGTTTCACATACCAGCAGGTTTCCTTTTCTAACAACACTGGAAGCGAGGAGACAGTAACAGCAATTTTAATAACAAACACTTTCAGATGTGCATTTATTTTTAGTGAACAAAGCGCTCCTTCCCTCCCTCCTTTCCTTGCTTTCCCATGTAATTGGTACACATCTCCTACTAAATCACCTTTCATTATTTGCCATTGTCTTCCAAAGAACTTTTCCCTGTCATTTGCACTTCCTTGGCAATTTAGAAAGTCTGCTGGCATGCACTATGTTTTACTTCGTTTTATGATACTAATACCAAAATGCCCTTGTTTTTTTCCCCCAGTTTTCCTGGACCACATATTATACACCATACAAATATGGTCACTCACAATGTTTGCAAAGTCTCATTTTTCCTCTAGCCATTTAACTATTGGAAGCATTGCTCCTCTGTTTGACAGAGTGTATTGCCCTGTCCTCCCCCCCCCCCCCCCCCGTTTCGTCTCTCATTCCATGTAAATACTGATGACAGAGAATAAAACATGTGGCTGTTTCAGCATCCCAGTATTACAGATACTCCACAGGGAGTAAATGAGGGACCCCTTTATGCTCCTGTGAGTTTTTTGCCAGGAGAGGTGGGCTGTTGGTAAGAACACAAATACAGACATATCCCAAGCTCAGCTGACCATAGAGAGCTGTACTGAGTGCAAGTCTTCACAATCAGTGAAAAAGAGGAAATCTGGATGTTTCACAGAGCTTTTGACAGCAAGAACAAGCTGCTTTGGGGAGGAGTTTAGGAAATAAACAATTGTGGTCCTGATTCAAACAGCTCTGTGCTGCTCACCGTGGATGCCTTAGCAGCTCTTGAAGCACATTTCCCTTGCACACACTCAAGTTACCTGGATGTAGCAGTTAAGCATTCCTCATAGTAACATAGAGATTGATACATTCAGGTTTGAGATACCGAGGGAGGTTGGTGATGGAAGCAGTGTAGGTCCCTCAGAAATCCCTGACAAGGATTGGTTCTGTCAGGTGGGATATACACCTTGCTCTGGGGTAATTTGATCCTTTGGCAGACTCTAAAAAGGTTAAACTTTCATATAAGCCTGTTCTAAGAGCCTCAAAGCCTGCTGAACTCATTTGCCCCTGTATCTACATGCCCAGTAACCCCAGCTGTAGAGCTCTTTCCCACCTAGTGTTATGGTGGCATTATCAGTAGCTGTCCCTTGTTATTGACAGCTTTAAAGGTGGCATTTTAGGGGACACTCAGTCTCCTCTAATAGGCTTAAGTTAAAGCATCAGTTTTTTATCAAGTTCTTTCATTCTGTACCACCTGATGGCACACTTGCATTAGTACAGTACGGGCTGAAGGCAGAACAAATCAACAAGCACATCATGTCCAAGGATGTTCCACTTAGTTTCTCCTGCATCATAATTGTACCTGCTTAATTGATTAAAGGGATCTAACATGGAATATTGAGTAGGAATAAGCAGGGCATACCAAATAATTACACCAAGAAAGCCCTGTATTTTGCAATTTTCATCCCAGATAGTACCTGGATAATTAATTATTTTTTCATTTTTTTCAGTAAGTTTGATAAAAAACTTGCCATTGCCTTACTGAGACTTTCTTCCACTACCTTGGTGGGTTGGAGGACAGTGAGGGCAGGAGAAAGATGCTTGCTTGGCTCTGTGACCACTGTCTCTGTGTCTCCATCTGAAAAGTTAGAGGCCACCTCTGCCCTAGAGCTAATGTTGGTATGAGAATAAAAGCAACAGATTGGAAATTGAATCTACTCTAACAGAGGCACCTAAGCTGGTGAATTTTGAGGAAGGCCATTGGCATCTCTGTAGCTGTTGTTTTTCTTCTAGTTTTGCATCAGCAGCTTGTGCTTCTGCCATTGTTTGTCTGTCTCAGCTGCAACCTCTTGATCTCTGAAGGCTATTTTAGTATTGTTAGTATGTCCTTTCCACCTCATTTATTTCTACCCTGTTTATCTTGGTAATGTGCTTTTTATCAACACCATCTGCAAACTTCTCACATTTGTTAACAGGTCTTACAAATTAGAACTGTTTGTCTCTATACGTTCCTGTGTGAAGGGGAACTGGAGTACTTTTTTGTAACAAAGGAAATATCTTTAAACTCATTTGATGTAAACTACCCAAAATGAAAGAATGAAGCAAAAAAGTACGAAGTCTTTGTCATAAATACTCAATGAATTCAGGAGATTTTCTTCAAATGATATCTAAGAGCATTTACCTCAGCCTTTATAAAGGAAGGGGAACTCTGCCTTAATGAACATTATTTGTGATAAAGATGGGATAAGAAGGACAGGTTTTTATGGAAGAAAACAGCCTGCAAGTTGATAAAGCCTATTAACCTCTTTCTGCAGTGATTAGAAACAATAACCCAAGTAAGTAGAAAGGTTTTTAGCCAACCTTACTTAACATAGCTCTTGAACTGCTGTCTCAAAGATTCTGGGCACAGATTTCTGTATCCAAATTGTTCACAGTGCTTAGAAAAAAAGTATCTAAAACTTTGGAAAGCAGGAAAACACAGTACATGGCTGTGACCTAAGAAATCTGGAGGCATTCACCTTTGTCTACCACCCAAAGCTTGTTCACAGAATTGAATTTGTGCCTTCCTCCCCATAAAGTGACCAAGCTCTTCATGGTCCTTGGGTCTAGCCCCAAGCCCCTTTCTCCCTTTCATAATTTCTTATGCCAGTTCCCCATTGCTTTTGGTGTATTTTGAGCAGCACTTGACCCCAGTACTCTGACAGGCACTTTATCAGTGTAACAAAGCATCTCTGGTCTTGTGGGAAACAGAAGTAGTCGTCTGTCAGGAAGCAGCCCGGACTTACTACAGGTTGTCATGCACAGCCAGAGGCTGAGAAGAGAGAACTTGTCAGCTTTACTTTGATAAGCCCATGAGTGTGAAAGACATGTCACATGCAATTTCCATTACAGAGATCACCAGGATTCCACGAGAAGCAAGAATGACTGGAAGATTCGGGCATGCAAGAAATTATTCAGAACAGAAACCTTGGGCTGTTAAAGGTATTCCTGCTTTCCATAGGAACCAAGGGGATTCTCAAAATTGTCTTATCAAATCAAGAACATCCATTACGAAGTACATCAAGATAGCAAGGTAACATTTGCAGATTAATCTTCCTAGTTAGTAGAGTCAGCTTTCAGAGACAGAACCTCAGATTACAATGAGAGATCAGAAACGAGGATCATGTTCTTTAGTAGCAACTCAAATTCTGTAAGCTGCATGAGCTGCTCGCAGGAAAGGAGCTGGCACGCACTGCACCATCCTGTGGGTCCAGGGGCTGACTGTAGCTTTGCAATGAAGAGGACTGGCCATCAGCTGGACACCTATCACTCCACTTCCTCTTTCTGAAGCACAGCAATGAATAATTATCTACAGTAAATACGGGCACTGCAGCACCGTTGCCAAGCAGGAGCGTATGTCACATCCCTGAATTTAGGGTTTATCAGATGAGAAGCCAGCTTTCTGAATTTGGATATTTGGTGTCAGCTGGGACAGATGTGAGAAGCCATGCAACTCAGGCACTGTTTGTGCTTGGTTTCCAGGCACCAACTTTGGTTTAAAGCTGATTATATTTAAGGAAGGAAATAAGCTTTTGTTGTTTGCATTCACTCTCTCAAAAACTTCTGCACCTTAAAGCTGATAAAAGCACAGCATATTTGTACAAGTTAAAAAAACTGTTTCACTTAGGAAAAATAATGCCCTTTTGAAAACTGCAATTAGTTGAACAAGTGATGCAATATGCATATAAAATCTATCAGACCAGTGCTACCTCAGGACAGAGTGTGTGCTCACTAATACAGTGCTAAAATAGCATCACTCCAGAAGTTCAGCAGCCTAGTTTTAAGAACTCAAGTCAGATAATAGTTACTTCTGCAAGACAAGTAGAAGCAAAGTCTGCTTGTGTCAGTTAGTATGAAAACGTAATTTAATTCCATGTAACAGGAAGAAATTTTTCTCCTAGAATCTAAGAAATCAGAATTCTGGACAGAGCACAGTTCATGTTTTTGTTACATATAGTTCTTTTCTGTTCTGCTTTACTGCTTAGAAAATGAAGGCTTAGAAACATTCACAATGGTAATAAAATCTTACTCCAGTTCAGACTTCTTTTTGGCAACCAGGAGGTGGAATCAATGCTCCATCAGATCCATCAGGCCATATCATTAGTGTAACTAAAGCAAGGTCTACAAAAGGAAGAACACGAAACCAAAGGTCCCTAAACTTTAAAAAAACCAACCAACCAAAAAAAAAAAAAAAAACAAAAAAAAAACCCCAAAACAAAAACAAACCCATTTTTCTCATCAGTTGCCTTCTCTAGAGAAGCAACAGCACAAGACACTCATTCAAGCAGTCTTCTTCCCTCCAAAAACACATATCTGTCCAAGTCCTTTCCAGCATCATCTTGCAGTCCAGGGGCACCTAGGTCCCCAACTTTGGGCTAGAAGCTCTCACAAAACAACCCAGGTTTCTCTACCACAAACAAACTAAGGGCCTTATGCCTCTGGGTTGCCCTGCCCCACACATTTCCCAGCTGCATTTCTTGGGCTCTCACACCACTCATAGCCCTGCAAGGAACATTCAGTGACCAACACCAGAACAAGCCTCAGTACCTGTGGCACGGGCAGACCTCCTGCCCAAGGGGTGCTCAGCCAGTCTGACCAGTCACTAGCACACAGGATACTTACCTTGGAAGCAGGACACCAGCAGCAGGGTGCTGGAAGAACAGCACTGCTCTGTTGGGGAGGACAAGCCAGGATGCACGGCTTACCATGCCACAGCAACTTCACCAGCATGGGGCACGGTACCAAGCAGCATAAGCAGAGCAGAGCTGGTGGCAATAACAAGTCCCAGAGTCAGCCCAGCAATCATCAGACATGCAAAGACAAGGCAAGTCCCAAGGCAAGCTAAGAAATCTGGCAGTGGGGTGAAGGCTGGAGGCACCAGGAGAGGTTGATGAGGGTAATTAGAGTCTATTAGCACCTTCACACACTGCCAACTGGCTCTCCTCAGGCTAATTTGAGTCAAGGATTTTACCATTTGTCCATGAGCCACTTTATAGACACTTTATTTTCTGAAATTCAGACCCACATTTCTGCAGCCAGAGGTGTTTTTTACTTGTAATAAATATTTTCATCAGGCTTCTGTCTTTCTTACCTTCTAACCTGTTTCTTGTGCTTACCTTTGCTGTAGCCCCCAGCATTCTGTGCACACTTCTCCCCAGCATGCAGCAAGGTCTGCCTGATGACAACCATGAAATCCTGTGTCCTGCCCAGGAGGGCTGCAGCCCTGATGACCGTGAATCCTGGTGGGAAGACCTCTGCCAGGGGATGGGGCAGCCTTGCAAGGTGCACAGCACCCCATGTCCCTGTCAGGATCCATCAGCATCTGCTTGGCTAAACAAAGCTCAGCTCTCGGGCCCCACTGAGCCCCCACACTGCTGAAAAAATGCAAACCCCTCACCATTTCTTGAGCTGAAAATAGACCTATTTTGATTGTTACCTGAGCCAAGGGCATTTTAACTATGCCTCCCCTGCAGTGATTCTGCTTCTCTGGGGTGGCAAAGGACACCTCCGTGCTGTGGAGAGTCACTTTGGGCTTTCCATCATCTTCCTCCAGATTAAAGGTTAGTGTATCTGGGGCAGGCAGGGATATTTTGGAGATGCCTCCTTGCCAGCCATTTCCCTCATAACACCTTTATTTTTAAATGTGTGTGTTGACAGACACCCAGCTGCATGTGCTGGGGGATTATCACATACCCCCAGAGCTGGCACAGCCCTCCACATGCTGCCCATGTCTGGCAGGGCTGCAGCTGGGTCCCTGCCGCTGCAGAAAGAGAAGTGTGGTTTGTCTCTGTAGATAAAATAAGGTGGCAAGCTGCTGGGCCACTGGGCAGGTAAGTGTTTATGCAAGTGCTGAGACATGGTGAGTCCTTCCACCCTTATCCACAGGTCCCAAATTGTCTCGTGCACTTACTGGCTACTCTGGTCACTCAGCCACTGCCCACCAGTCCCACTCATTTGCCAGCACTATTTATACCCCAGCTCTAGGGTTTCAGAGGGGTTGGAAACCGAGCTCCACAGTGCCACAGCAACAGGAATGCTTACAGAGGCACAGAAAGGAGGGTTGGAGTTAGGGCAGCAGTTGGAGGCAGCAAGTGCCCAGGGAATGCATCTGAAACAGCCCCCAAGCTCCCACACCTTGACGGGGAGACGCCTGTGAGCCAAGCCTGGACAGAGCAAGGGCTGGGCACTGGGGCTGCCCAGACAGCAGGAAGAAAAGGGAGGTTTTGTCAGTGCCACACAAAGCGTGGTTTAATCCCCACTGGCCACAGCAGACAAAGAACAACAGTCAGCAGGTGCCAAGGAGTAGGTTTTAACTGCCCGGGGAGCCTTCCCATTACGGCTGAGTAACACTTGAAAAACGCAAGAGGCAATTATAGGGGCTGTTTATCTTTTTATTATAAATTTAGTATGAATGACCAATGGAAAAGTCACAATGGAGTACCAAGAACATTTTATCAAAATTTTAGCAGCATTTAAACAGTAATAGATTCCCAGCCTCCTCCAGGCACCCTTTGCCCTTTGCCTCCCACCCACAAAACAGTAACCTTCACTCAAATGTGCTTTCCAAAGGCACGCAGGGGATGCAGCTAGACATTTTCCCCTGAGCTGCCTTGAAAAAAATCTCATCCCAAATGCTGGTTACCATACAACCTCCATCCATGCAGGGCCAGGCTCCCATCCCCTCCTTGCTGTTGGCAGCACAGCAAGAGGTTGGCTGGCTGTGGCATCGGATGGGACTTGCCACGGGGGAGGCAGCATCTGCTCACATCCTCCCCGTTGTTTCTCACGCTATCCCCTGCATGGATCAGCACTTCCATGGGCGCCCATTACCTTCAACCACAAAACCAGGGCTAGGCCCGTTTCCTAACAGCTGCTGCCCTTCGCTTCTGTACGCGGGGGTGCCGTGCATGCCACGGTCCCGCTCCTGTACCTGAGAGTGTGTGCTTGTGGCTGGATGGACAGGAAAAGGGGAGGCTGACGGTCTGTTCTCCCACAGGAATTGATAGGAGGGCAACTGGGAGCTGTGACTTGAAGGGGAAAGGTAGAAGGTGAGCAGTGAGATACTGAAGTATCAACCCACAAAATGAAGTCAGTCTACTATCAGCTAATGTGGAGAACCATGGTCTGCCTACTAAGTCACAAGAGCTAACTTTTTTGTGTGCGCTTCTTTTTTTTTTAAAGTTACATTAAGACATGAACAGTACTATCCCAGCCTCACTGGCTGGAGCTTGGTGAAAATGCTGAATTAGAGGTTGGGAAACACAACACACGCTCACACGTGTAGACAACAACATAATATTGGCAAGCTATTCCCCTGCTTCTTTGGTACTTCCTAAACTTTCTTATCCAAAATATATAAGGGAAATGCACCATTTAAAAGTTACTGTTGTAAGTATTTACACAGCCATAACCATCACGCTATGATACACAAAGATCAATGTGATATGAACAAAGTTATTTTATGAAAAGCACTTCTGCACATTTTATTTTGTTCCAGTATCTTAATAGCTTTAAAAAATTCATGTGTTATGCAGTCCTGTACCTCGCTTCTTATATCAAATGGACAAGAAACATTTCCTAATCCATACTCTTCTTCAAAAGATTAAAAAATAGCCACCAAAATGATACACTATGTACAAATTTTACTAAATATTAAATTCTAGGTAATTATTTTCACCCCACTGATAATATAACTTAGGTATTGTTACCTACTATATGCATATATATTTCTGTAATATATAAGAAATGGCACCACATCACCATGTCACCAATATGACACATTGTTATGTACAGTAGATAAGAAGTTAGATATGGAAGATGGATCCTCTCCGACTGCTTCTTTCACGGGAACGCTTCTCCCCTCGGTAGTAGCTTGGCCATTTCCCCTTTTCCCAGCAGAGGAAGCTCTTCAGATGTAAGGCAAGATCCCATACCTCAGCAGCGCCATAACCCCAGCACTGAACAAGCCAGCCACTGGCACAGTCACAAACCACGCCAGGAAGATGTTGCGGAAAAGGCGCCAGTCAACAGCTTTCTTGGAGCGGATCCAGCCAACGGCCACCACGGAGCCAACCTTGGGAGTGTGGGGAGGAGAGAGGGAGACAAAGTGTGAGGGGTAGGTCTGAGCGCCTGTAATATGCCCACAACCACACCAATGCCAGCCAGCTGATACCAAGCGATGCTCTGAGATAAAGCAGCCCCTGAGGATGACAATGGCTCTGTTTGGGTGTGGTGACAGGAGGGCGACACTTCCAGGGTGCTTTAACCTTTATTTTTCAACTATCTGTTTTTCATGAGTCTTGGGGTTGGCCAAAGGCAAATAAATATGTTTGTAGGTTTT
The DNA here is from genome assembly GCF_001715985.3 of Manacus vitellinus. Lineage (NCBI taxonomy): Eukaryota > Metazoa > Chordata > Aves > Passeriformes > Pipridae > Manacus > Manacus vitellinus. The sequence goes on along the minus strand of NW_021938789.1, from coordinate 40,936,673 downwards.
TCTCTGTCCTGCTAACTCCTGCATCAGCCATCAGTGGCACTGAGGCAGCCCTCCACCTTACTCTCAGTCCACAGGGCGCAGGGCAAGTGTCCACCAAGTCTGGCCAGACTGCAGTCTAAATTACGAAAAAACCAGGAGAGTTGTTTTTAGGGCTCTGCTAGAGAGCTTAGCATGGGGCAGGTCAGGAGAACTAGTATGTCCCACTTGCCTGCCCTCTTGCTGGTTTGGGATGTCCTGCCCAAACCCAGCAGCTGCGGAACCTCTGCAGCTTAGAGCCCAGCATAGAGAGGTGACTCAAAACAGCATATCTGTATTTTAATACTGTGGGCTATAAACAGGACAGCAACGGCACGGTAAGCAGCTGAGCCCACCCTGTGACAGTGAGGGTGACTTGGCAGGGGACAGATAGACAGTGCAAGGTTAGGATGCAGTACATCAAACTCATCAGTCCAAGCCCTCTGAGGAAAACCAGCCCTTTTGGACCAGCTAGCCAAGCAAAGCATCCAGAGCTAAAATCCTCTGTGCAGACAAAGACATCAGCCTGATGCTTTGGGGCACACAAACTGCACGGACACCAAGACGATGGTGGGGAAGTGGATGAACCACCAAAATATCCTTCAAAGTCACAGCTACTAGGGCAGCGGGGTAGGTCAGTGGTCTTGTAGACAAAACACATTGTAGCACGGCAAAGCTGAAACCTTTTCTTCCTTTGACTGTGTTTTCAGTCCATAAGCTCAGGTATAAACCCAGTATATTAGTTCTTAAGAAAAAACTGGGCTGAAAAAACCATTTTCAGTGAAAAATTATACAAAAACTTCAGAAACTCTCTATTTTCTTTCTGCCCTGGAAGTGGCTTTCCATGCTGCTAGCAAAAACATGTGCATGTCTATTCAAAGTGCATGGTAAAGCAGCAAGAAATGTGGAAGGAATATCCTGTTTTGAAGGTAAGGAAACTCCAAGACACAGCTGAGCATGTGCCATCCCTGCCTACCCGCTTATTTTCTTAATGGGAGTATCAGTCCCTGCCTACAGATCAAAAGACAGGCTGCTCCCCATGTACAGAGCCAGGAAAATGATAAATGCTAGGAGGACAAGGAATCAGGGAAAGACGGGATGGAGATATCAAATCCATATTTTTTGTTAATATCTACTTAGCTTCTAACTATTGCTTAATGTTTCTTTTTGGAGAACAGTTATTTGTGGAAGACCCTGTAACTCTAGGGTGCCTGTGATGGAACAAGGGAAAACTAAATCTGATATTCTATGACCAGTAAGGCCTCTGTCTAAAGCTTGATCCAATAAGGAAATCGTTTGGATAATATTTCATCTGAATACTGCTTGAGTGGATAGTATGCTATTCTGTATTTAGGAGGAGCCCAGTGAAGAGGAACCCCACATTTCTGCCTATATCAAAGCCTTAATTCAAGGAAACAGCGTTTGGTTTTCCAGCAGCTCAGCTGTGAGGCTCAGCTTTCCATTTTCCATGTCCTTAGCATCCATCTGTCATGCTTGCAACAAGAAGCATTGCTTATTGAGTAAGCCTGCAGTCTACGTACGCTAGTCTCCGAGTCCTTCCTGAAATTTAAAAGGTATCAGCAATGATGGCATTGGTAATCTGTTTCAAACATTGTTAAAGTTTAGTTTATTAATAGTGATTTTGATGGACTAGAGGTTAGGAGAGTAACTAAAACTTGGGTGTAGGCACACTACACCACCTGCAGAATTTCAGATGATATCTACTTTGAGATTGGTTTGAAATCAGTGCAGTTTGCCTTCAGTATGCTCTGCTTAAAGCATTACAGAAATGCTCTTGGCTCTTGTTCCTGTGCAATGGTGTATCATAAGAACACACAGAACAGGATAATTCAATCATAGCAGCACAGAGAATATTTTTCAAAACCCCAAAATCATAATGGCAAAACGGAGCTGACAGTATGACCTCAGCAAAGTCACTTTTGCAGAGGAAAAGCATTTAACTCCTGCACTGTAATTTTATCTGTACATGAACACAATCTGTTACAGCTGAGAAATGTCTATTTATTTCTACATCTCAAATCTTAGAATAAATAACAGGTGCTATGTGTAACATTCAATACCTGGGCAATAGAAAGGCAAGGTATGCATTTACACCATACCAGCTTTTCGGTGCTAAATCCTAAGGGAGGTTGAACTGGTGCAGGCAGAGCGATGTGGCTACCACGTTCAGATTCACAAATTCCTTTGGAGGCTCAAAAGATGAGGTCTTTCCTTCAGACTTCCTTGACTTGGAGGCTTTCAGAGGGATTTTCTTCTCCCCTTTGACTCATGGCAAACGTGAAGGTGCAGTTCAGGCCATCAGCAGGCACTGAGCGTGAAAAAGCTGCTTGGCTCTAGATTTAGGACAGGCACATTGAGCAGTGACCACCTCATGTAGACCAAAGCCTCTGATTTAGGACCAAAGGCAGCTCCTGATCTGAGAGGGACTGACGAATCTTTCTCAGAAGCTAATGCTTCTCTTCCTGCTACCAGTTTGCCACCACATCTGCTCCAAGACCTGAAAACTGCTGCTCAGAGCTTTCCTTCATACTTAGTCTCCATTTTTCATTACAGACTATTGTTTCACCTTAAAAAGGTCTCATTCCACCTCTGTTGTTTCATGTTGCTCCTTCTTTGCCATCAGTTTATCTAGTTACCGCATGTTCAATTGACTGATACCCCTTGGTAGGGCTCCCACTTCCGCAAATTCTATTTTGCAGTGGAGCAAAAACAAATATTGGGTAAAGGAATAATTTCCACTCCCTGATGCTTGAGCCTCGATATCAGACTAACCTCGAATCTCTTTTCTTTCTGAATTCTAGGGCAAAATAATTTTCCTGCTGATTTTTAAGACAGCATTTTTGACTCAGTGCTTTCAGAGAGGAATTTTTACATGGAGCAAAGGATATATAACAGTTCTTTTATTCCTTCTCTGGGCCCTCAAAGAAAACAAGGAATTAATCTGTTACAAGTGTTTGCTTTATCTTGTGTTGATCCCTTATGATCTTTCAGCTCAGGATCTCTGCTGAAACATTGAGTCAGTTACAATGACATGTTGTCCTGGAAGACTCTAATCCTATTGCAAAGTGGATCTTTCCATTAAGAATAATCCATCTAATGAGATACAGCAAACTACAGGGAGCAGACACAGACTAACCACATCAACTGCTTTTATGAAAGTATTTTTTAAAAGGAACTATTTTGCTCTGCAGTTAGAAAAGACCAAGCTTTTAACTGCGTTGAGGGAATGAATACCTCCTCATGCCACCCCCTCATTAGCTTATGGCTTCCAAGACATTTTCTTTTTAAATTCAGTTTATTTATCTGCACCAAAGTGTGTTTTCTCTTTTACAACAGTTGGCTAGAAGTGCTTCAGGCACACAGGGATAATCAAAGCTGTATTATTCTCCCTGGCAAATTCTTCATCATGCATTTGATATACCAGCCATCTTAAAGGGAGGTGGTTTCAGGCTAGCATTTTTAGAAGTGAATCACGTTGTTATTATTTTTCCCCTCCCTGCTTGATTCAGAGGAACCAGAGTTCTGTCAATGCCAGGAAATCTGAACAGCCTTTCAGAGCAGCCCATTCTTGGCTGCTTCTCAAAGAGGCACCAGGGCAGAAGAAAGAAATGATTTTGCAACAGAGGAAGGCTTTCTGAAGAAATGGTTTTCACTAGAAAAAGGCCAATTGACTCTTTCACTGGAAACCAGGTCAATGTCACAGGCAAGGATGCCAGGTTTTTTGCCAGCCCGCCTGCCATGCCGTGGAGCAGTTAGCCCCGGAAATCTGCCTGCCTGCCCCAGCCCCAGCCCGGGCTGGAAGGGCTCCAAGGTCTCCAGGCTGCAGTAGTGAATCCTACAGGAGCTGTCTTTTTTTAGGGCTTGGTCTTGGTGGCATATCACGCCACTGAGGGACTTTGCCACTCTGGGGTCTCTGATTTTGGAGGGGCTTCCCCACATCCTGCCAGAGGATGAGAGAAACAAACAGCTCTGCATGTCCAAGACCTTGGGAGTCCATAAGGAAGCAAAGGAAAGAAAGATGGGATATTTGACTTGCAAATTTCCCAGGGAACATAATTTTAAATTCCCATTATGTTCTTCCAGCAGTGTAAATGTGCACATACTCCCTATGTCTACAAGCAATACAAATGTCTTTTCACACAGCCTACCATATGACACAATTAAATTCTGCTCATTACCCAGCCGATATCTATACTCCAAAGTGGTCTTTTTTAGAAAATAATAAGAAAGCCAACAACCTTGTTCAAAGAACTGATTATAAGGGCCAGATTCTGTATTATAATGCACAAAAGTGAGGACAAGTTGGTTTAAAAGAAGAGAGACATTAACATATTAGCTTAATGATGTAGCAGTGTTTTTCATACAGGTTGCTTTAAAACACATGTAACTGGGTTCACACAAACTACAGATCTATGTTATTTTAATATGTCTATATTAGTTCAGTACAATCATATAAGGGTGAAAAATGGTCCAGACTTTTGTGCAATTAGTTATAATGCTGACTTTGCTTTTATCTGTACCAGCTTTAAAAGTGAACCTCGTTATTTTGCGATCACAGTCTGCACGGTGCACCACATAGTGAAGGCAATCTGCAACAATTGGTATCTCTTGTGGTTTGTTATGGTTTGTCCTAGTGATGTGATTTACTGAGAGGATCACTGCAAACCCCAATACCTTGCAATGGGTGGAGCTTATTGGAATACCCACATTTGAGGCTACAAGTACCGTTAGCGCACACATTACTTCAATGCAAAATCCACTGTGAAGAAATAAAAAAAAAAAGACAGATGGAAAACCTGTAGTAAAAGAGTTATATGCAGGAAATCCCATGCCATGCACTTATCAAGAAAGTGAAGTATAAATGATGAATGGTGCGCAGCCTCTGAACAAGGGAGAAATGTTACCCGACCAGGTTCAAATGGCACTGTCAGAGGAAACCAGGTTCTTCCTTGTAATCATTTGCTTTAAAATTGATGTCATGTTTTTGTAAGTGCTGTTTTTCTTTACCAACAGCTATGGAGTTCACACTGTGTCCAATTCCAGTGACTTTACTGTGACAACTCCAATGCATTTTTTTTAAGCCTGATTATTTTCCAATGTCACTGGCATGACCGAGATGCGCTGATGCACCTCTGCCTAACCATCCTCTGTCAGCGGCTGTTTTCCCCTTGCCATGCCATTATCCCTGGCTCGAGCAGCACAATTTTAAGATGAATAGTCCAGACTGCCTTGACTGCAGTCGCTGGGCAAAGGCATACCTTGCAGTGTGTAGTACTGACAGGAAGTCCAACATTGGAAGCTACCACAACTGTGAACGCCGAAGCCAACTCAATAGTGAATCCACTGCAGGAAGCATAAGAAAACACTTCACAATCACTCTTTGCATCAGCTCGGACTGATACCATGCAGCGTGCCAAAGTCTTACCCGTTTCTTCTTTTGACTGTGTTATCTCCAAGTGATTTTTGTCATACAAATAAGTTAAGAGAACAAGGAAGGGTTGAATAATGGGAACGGCACAGGCTAGTCATCTGTAGTAACCTGGCTGCATGGCTCATTGCGTCAGGGACTTTTACTACTCGACGCTGCAGTGAATCATGCCTAATTAGTAATTCGGTTAAGCACCAGCAGAGGTCGAATATGCATTAAGGATGAAAATTACTGTAATAAATACATTTAATAGTCAGAAGCGCACTGGGAAAGCCACTGTAATCTTGCCATTTCCAAATGCACCTTCTGCTATATTAATTAGGTCATCAGCAGAAGACTGTTCACGCAGACCTCTATGCCTCAAACACATTCAGTATTAGTTTACAGGGTTATCTTTTTTCCTTTCACTCTTTCTCATTCTTTCTTTCTCTCCTCTTCCTTTTATTTCTTTCATTTTTTAGAAAGATGGAGAAGTCGAAGCAAGGTTATCATTAATATCAAAGCACAGCAGATCCAGCAAAATGCATTACAAACAAAATACTGGAGCAGCAATTTCTCAGATTGGTTCACACATGAAGTTCACAAAGCCGTAATGACACCTGTGGACCTACCTTGATGGTGTGATTGGAGTGAGGTCTTTACCCATGGTCTGGATAACTCTTCTACCCCAGACCCAGAGACCCACACAGATCCCAACACCTCCATAAAACAGCAGCCAGACGGGAGTCGACGCTTCTTGCATTACACCACCTTGCTCGTAGATAAGCCAGAGCGCGACGAGGGGACCGATTGCGTTGCTGGAGAAACAGAAATACATCACCTGAGTTATAGAAATGTGGATAATTGCCTTGACAGAAGTCTCTTATTTTCTGTGTTATTTTAATTCACTATGCATGCAGCACCGCTCTGACTTGACCCTACAGGCAACACCCTTTCTTGCTTGGAAAGGCTGAGGCAGGAGAATCTCATCATGTTGCTTTTTCAGCTGTCACTTCATCACTGATAACTAGAGTGAATCCTGAAAGGAATTTCTCTTTTACAAATTGTTTCCTAAAATGTCAGTCAGAAGTACCTCATCAAGTCTGTTCTGTGACAAAAATCAGTATTTTCAGCACTGAACTGAAACTATCTCAAAATTTACCAATTCAAGAGCTCTCCATCTTCAAAATTCAAGTATCGAATTAGCTCTTCCTGTCAAATAGGGAAAATAATGAACAAAATTACCATTGCAGACAAGAATATAGAAATATAATCTAGTTTGACAGCCAGTAAAGTTTGGGATATGATCAGAGTGCAGCTAGGAAGGTGACTTAGTCCTCTTCAAACATGTTGTAGAGCTAGTTGGACTGGATCAGAGAGGACTCTTTGGTGACACAGAGCTGGTGTAAGCCCTTTTTGCTACCCTGCTGCTGCTATCTAGAAAAACACTGAAAGTCAGCCACACTGAAGTCCCCACTCCTAATGCAGGTCATCCAAAATTGGTCACTGGAGTCTCCAGTGCCTGGAGTCATACTTCTGACATTGTTTATTCTAAAAAAGCATGAGAGTTAGAAGAAAAACTTGAAAGCTGGTATCCAGTTACTTTAGAGGCTTAAATACTAAAAAGCAGATAAGAATTTCAATGTCCCTTTTTTTTCAGCTTTTTTACTAAACTGAGTAGCTGCTTGCCTGGTTGAGCTGTATTTATCCACTCCAAAAAAGCATACTTAGTGAAACAGCACTACATTTATGTCTAAAGAATCACAAAAAGAGCAGAGCAAACCTGACCAATGTCATTCAAAACATGTGAAAACCATCAGGAAGCGCCGCTCCTTGTAAATCAATAAGGAAAGCGGGTCACAGCGAGCACTGCAGGCAGGACCCATGGCCATGCTCACCCTGGAGCCAGGACCAGCTAAATTTAATTCCTGGTTCCGCTCCAAAACACACAGATGGAGTAAGGGCCAGTTTTAATGTCAAATGTTATGCAAACCAAGCCACCGTATCTGCCAGTTAATAATTTACTTGAATCCCATCTTTACCAAATGCAAGGCACTAGGAGCTGAGTGGAGATTGCCAAGAGACGAGGGTCCTCAGCATTGCAAAGCTCGGCACATCTAAGGAATACAAGACCCTCCTTCTTTTGTCTGGTCCTTGAGAAAACCAGCTCTGAACCCTTGGAAGTGGTCCTAGAGCAAAGTAACTAGGAAGGAGTTTTCCCTTGTAAACACACACAACAACATTGAAGCTGCAAGGCAAATGAAAATATTTAAAAATGTTTTTGATATAAGAAAGAATTTATAATTCTTACAGATTTTGAGAAAATTACTGAAAATAAATTAGTGAGCTAATATGGATAATAAAATCCAGTGGGTTTGAAGACTATGGGTTATACAGTGAAGAGCTAAATACACATTAAATAAAGACTGATTTCCACTAGCAAAAATACTTTAAAATTCTGATCTGATACTGTGCCTGAGTAAGCATTTGATTTGTTGATTTTTTGTGTGAATGGAATCACAGTATGTAAAAAGTCTTAGGGCCTAAATGCAAGAATTATTTTTCCTCCAAGGAAGAAGAGATTCTTGATCAAAACATTTCTAATATTTTTAAGTTGACCTGCAACTTCTTTTCCAGTGTTTTCAGGTGTGGATTAAGTTACTTGCACATTTAAATGCCTTCTTCTGCACAGAAAAAAAAGGTAATTCAATGTACCTTCAACTGATGGCTACAGAAGGATGGATAAAGGCAAATAAAAGACTGATCAGATGAATAAAGGGAAAACTGATCATCCCTTCTTACTGTGCTGTATAACATGGAAACAACCTGCCTGTTGAAAATAACAGGCACATTTGAAGCAAGTCCAGGCATTGATTCCTGACTGTTCTAAAGAGATTATGGATGGATATTTGTAAGTCCCAATGTAAATGGAAAGACAGAAAAGGCTTCAAAAACTGCAGCAGCAAACTATGCTCTTCTGCATCAAAATCCAGTTTTAATTATTTGCAAATGCTACACCTCTGTGAATCAACTAAGCTTAATCTTTGAAGAAAAGGTTATTTTCTTATTTGCAGCAATGGAAGACAAGGCAAAACTCTGCTGGCTTATGCTCAGCCTCAGAGGACCTGAGTGGCTGACTCTGCCCAATAGATCATAAGAGATGGCGCTGATGCCCACAGAAGCAGCATTTCCGATACCTTCCCTATAAGAAATGAAAGCAGAAGAGCACTGGATCCATATATGTTTGGAAAGGCAAAAAGGTAATTAACCACATTTTTATTTGTGGGTATCTGCATCACTGGTTATCTTTACCAGAAGGATATTTCTCCTCTCCCTATAAATCATATTCAATGTGACTTAAATGTTCAGCTCCTAGGGACAGTGACATCTCCCAGCCTGAGCATCTGAAAGTGGCTACCAACAGCCACCAAACCAGTGGCTCCAATCTACCACCATCATGGCTCTCCAAAGGGCTCCTTCGGCTTCTAGATTTGTTCAGGAGGTCCGGTCCGAGGGGCCTATGGTATCAATGCTTCCAATGTCAATGGAGAACAACTGTAGAAGAAGCTGTTAGGCCTGTTCCACCACAAAACTACCGAAAGCTCACAATGAATGGGTCTGAGTCAGGCACTGGAAAGAATGACTTTGGTTCTGTATAGAAATAGAAGAGAACCAGTCCCAACAGGACAGTAAGAGCGAGTAAGAGAGAAACAACACACATGAAAAAAAAAAAAGGCATTGTTAGATAAGAGAGTTTGCTTTGAGACCTTCTCAGATGTCTCCTACAGCTGAGTGACTAACCAGACGAACCACAAAGATGCTGGCTAGACTGGGATGTGGCTTTCACAGTATTTCCCACCAGTTTTATCTCATTTGACTCAAGACATAACTAGCAAGAAAGCAGACCTTAAATCTTCCATGCATTTGGCTAAGACTCATTTCACAAGTCTATTTTCAAGTGACTTTCTCTCATTCTCCCATGCAGGTTTTTATTTGCCTTAACTAACTCTCCTTCGTGCTGGAGCTCCAAGTCTTATTTATGGCAGCTTAGAGGAGAAGAAAAAAGCCTGAGATGTCACCCAGGGGCTCTGAACCCCTATCCACATCTATGTATACCTAAAACTGCTCTTAGGTTCCTATGAAACTGAAGTGCTTTAGAGGATGTTGCTGTATTATTTAGCTATTGGGTTTAAAAAGCAACATGAGCTGCTCCTGCCATGGTATTACTTTAATTTTGTATGCCTAATACACACTTTTCCACTGAGCACAAAAGGATAGCCATTACAAGCTAATTTTAGGATGAATTTATGAAATGGAGTAAGAAGCCTACCTCCTGAGTCTACCTGTTGTAAAAGTGTACTTTCCACATCCAGTACTTTTCACCATCTCTGCTGGGCTCCACCAGCCACAGTTACTCGCAGGGCACAGGACTTTGCAGCAGGGGCAGTGCATAGGGGCTGTTTGCCTTCTCCAGAGGTGCAATACAGGATTAAATGCCATCTATAGTAATACTTGTACTTGCAGACACGTGTCACAGTGGTTCAGCAAAGTGCTGCTCAGTGTTTCTGAAGTGCTGCCTGACCCTCATGATGGTTTCTCTCTCGACTAACGTGAATTGGCACAACTTCTCTTTTTCTGCTCACTTGTGCCAGTTGAGAATCTGTCACGCACCATTTATAAAACTGTTGTGAAAGATAGCATTTGACAGTGAATCTGAACTATAAATAGAGTTGGCTTCTCCTCTCCCCTGTGAGACAGATAGTATTACCAACAAAAAAAAAAAAACCCACCCCACATTCAGCTATCAGGAGACAAGCTTAGAAATTACAGTTTCCCATGTGCACACACACAAGCAGAAATTTCTGGTACCTTTGGGTCACAAGTCCAAGCCCTTCTCTGGAGGCACAAGGACTAAAACTTTTCTTAAATTATATTTTTATTAAAAAATTAGGGGTTTTTTCCCAGTAATGGAAGAATGCCATCAGTTGAATGCTCTATTGCCAAATCCCATCAAACTTGTCATAACATTTTGTGAAGTAGCAACATTGCTGTTACCTCACTATTATCTGGGGGGAGTAGTGAGTTGCTCAAAAAGAAAATCTAACTGTATTTGAAATCTACACTCTGAATACACTTTGTTAATAATCTACAGACTCCTTGATGACCATGCTTTGAATGCTCTGCTACCTGAAAAAAGAGATTGTGTTTTAGCCACTTTTTCTAGTGGAGTGAAAGAACCTTGAAATGTACATTTTCACCAATTAAAACTGAATGACTAGCAAAACAACCATCTGAGAAATCTTTATTAGGCATCCAATATTACAAATACAATTGCAAAATCCCCAGCCTTTTGCTAATTTCTCAAGCCAGGGTTTCACAAACCAACCTTCCACTGGGAAAATCAGTGGGATGGATATTTCTGAGTAGGCTGTAGTTATGCCATGACATCACCCAGTTGAGTAAGGATGCAAGAAAGATATGCCTATAGGTAGCAAGAGGAAAAAAATATGTCATGATCTCCAGAGATCTCAGATTATCAAGAGAGTTTAATCCTAATTCCAATAACCAGACAGTTCTGAAATAGTGCATATACCATAGAACAATAAAAGTGTGCCACAGATGTGCCCTGTGAAGTGCACAAAGTGCAAGCTTTGGGTGCATTAATGAGTCAGGGAGGATACGTTTTTATTCTTGCAGCTCATTTCTGTGCACTCCAAATACTGCCCCTGAAACCCCAACTCACTGGATCCTGGAGAGTTGGGTCCATCCTCCCTCATACCCACCAGCATCAGCTTTTTTCCTGGCAAACCCACTCATGGGCCCTGCTCACAGCAGAATGGGGAGGGATTCCTGCGCCCACTGGAGCTCCGTTTCTTGCTGCTCTCCTCTGGCTTGCCTGCATGGCACAACAAAAATGACACATCCCTACACAACTAAGGACACAAGTGAAGATTCATATCTACTTGAGACACAGGCTGGATTCACAGGATGGACTTCTGTTAAAAAGGGAAGAAATAAGATATCAGGCTGCTCTCACTAATCATAACTGACAGATTAGCTTCCTAAATATTCTAAGTGATCTCGACTGCAGCTCTCAAGGAGGAAATAAGAAATACTCATTTTGTAATCCAGCCTTATTATAGCTCCTTTAGACTCCTTATTTAGCCAGGAGGCTGAATCCCACTAAGCTCTCTGTGTGCAGTGAGATACTGGCAAGGTTCCAGCTCTTCCCTCCTTTAATCCCATTACATTTACTTCAGGAAGAGGGGAAAAAGGTGAATCCTACTGCTGTTTGTGTGCTCTGACCTAAAAATCCAGTGAAGTCTGTACGGAGGTGAGAGGAGTTTCCTCTGCCTGTATTTTGAGCAAGTAGGTATTTCCTAGTTTCACTCAAAATGTTTTGCTTAAACAATTAATTCCCTGTCTGGTAGCAGTTCAGCTTCCCTAAAACCAGTGAGACAATGTGTAGAAATATTTTAAAAACACTAAACATATTTACTATAGTTCTGAAATAGTTTTAAATCCTGTCATCAGTAATGCAGTCTGTAACATTTAGATAATGAGAGCCATTCTTTGTCAAATTTGTGCCATAAATCTATAAGGCATGACCTGGAAACTCTAACACAAATGACCCTTTTATCCTAATATCTAAGCATGAATACGCAAGGGTAGTCTTGAAATCCTCCAAGTGAAATTTAATTAGAGCAGACACATTCAAACCATTTATGCAACAGGAACTCAGGAAAACTGAGATCCCCCGTGAAACGTCTGCAGGGAGGTTTCTCCTCCCTACAGCATGTAGCAGCCAAACCTCAGCACCGACTGCACCTTGGCACGCACAGAAGGGGTGGGTAGCATGGGCCACAGTCACCCTGTTCAGCTGGAGCACCATGCCTCCTGCCACCATCACAATAATAAATCAACCTTCCTCCACGGCCAGAATCCATGAGCACAGGTAGATGCCTGCTCACACAAGTCAGGGCATGCAGTTCCTTCTGACATCCCCGGGGTTTCTCCTGTGACAGCAAGAATGATGGCCCAAGGCAGAGAAGGGAGGGTAGGAGGGGACAGAAGAGGCTATCCATTTATAGGGGAAAGAATCTGTACGAGAAAAGACTAAACACATGCAGGGACAGGTGTTTAGGAGCACGAGGTACAGGCTTTTTTCAGAGCATAAACAGCAGATTTTAATCAACAAACCTCACACTGACCTACAGCATCTTTCTGTGGGTCATCCTGCTTTGATGATTGCAAGAAAAATCCTTATTCAAGGAATAACAAGCTACAGAGATTGACTGAGTCAACAAAAGTGTCTTCCCATTTGCTAGGATGGGGCTGTGGGTCCGATGCACTCTTTGCTCATTGCTTTCTCATTCCCAACCCAGTAACAAAGCAGCCACAGCCACCGCTGTGCTGAGCACCAGAGATAGCTGTGGGGTTAGCAGCCCTCTCTAGCCATGTCCAAAACAGCCTGCCTAACTGCCCTTGTTTTTGAGAACTAGTTACTTCAGAAATATTTCCAGACTTTGAAACGCAGCATAAACCTTACAATTTCAGCAACTCTCCTGTTATTTGTCGTTATACAGGTAGGCTGCTCCGTCTGCAGTGCTGAGCCCTGGGCCATCACAATTCCTGCTGAGTTAGCCCATGTTAGAAAAATAAGCTCAGTCCAATTCAACCATAGGTGCATATAATCCCCACTGGCCAACAAAGTCCAGCCTCCTGGCCTCTCTGGAAAGCTGGCTCTGAACAAGCATTTAGGAAGCTGGCAGTTCTCCTTGTGTCACGCTCCTGGCCCAGGTCTTTTTTCCATCCTGGCCTTTTTATTCTCCCATTGCCCTTGCAATGACCTGACGTGCTCCCTTTGTGCTCGGGTGCTGAGCCAGTGGAGCTGCTCACTTGGTGCCTCTAATTAAGTTAAACAAAAACATTTTTTTCAGCAGTTCTGTCCCAACACATTTAGTCGGGATTTTAAATTCTTTAGATTTCATTCAGTCCATGTGCATGATGGTGTCACAAGGCTCTCGGCCCAGCTCAGCTAGTCCCAGCCCTGGAAGAGCTCCAGCACCCTTGACACAGCGCATATGAGCTTGGTGGCAGGGGGGCAGGAGGGGATGGGCTGAACAAAACAGTCACCCAAATAAGGAGTTGCCATGACTCCCTGTTTCTTTTAACACACAGCTGCCCCAGTCAGGATCCCTGCTGATGTCAGCCTAAGCATGAGCCCTGACTGCTACAAACATCAGCTCCTACAGCAAAGATGGCTGGTATCGTTATGATGCTAAAAAGCACCATCTTGGAAGAAACTGGGATCTAACTCCCCCATGAGTTAGTTACGAGTTAGTTCTGCAGTCGAGGGCAAAATACTGATTTAACTCTTCCAGGTCCATGGGCAATCCTGGACAATGAAATGAGAGATGTCCATATGATGTTTTGTCCAGTAAAGTGCTGTCCAAAGTATATGGGGCACTTTTGATCCATGAAGTTTTTCTGAGCTCCCTCAGGGTTCAATCTGAACTGTATGCCTCATGCTCAAATATGCTCTAAAACAGGTCAATTATTTGCTTCGCAATTACCTGCAGTTTTTAAGTTTCCTATTAGCTTTTGATTTTTCTCTCTTTGCTCCTCTTATCTGCTCCTGTCCCTTCAAGGAATACCAAAAAACAGCCTGATGGAAAATAAATGGAAAACATGGCACAAGAGTAAGTTCCAAGACAGCAAAAGAAAATGTAGGAGACAAGTCCAAAGAAAAAGATGTGGACAGTGGAGGTGCCGCCCTAAATATGAGTGAGGAGCTTTAAACCAAATGCAGAGGAAAGCTGGATTTTAATAACAGGATTCAAGGCTGAGGAAAAAAAGTAGAGAAGCAGCATCCAGAATGAGCAGAAGGAAAGTAAACAAAGGAGGGAGATGAAAAGAGAGCAGTCATCAGTGGAAGATGGACTGCCAGGGCTTACTTTCTTACAGAAGTGTGAACAGAAAGCCGTGCTCCTAGCTAGATTCTACTGCCTTATTTTTAAAATAATGTGTTGCCTTTCAAGCTCTGCAGATCTTCATGCAACATGTGGAGGAGCCAAGAGCCCAGTAAGAAGTCTTCTGCTCTGCTAGATGAAGACTGGAAAAATGTCTCTGCTACACAGTCCACTGGATAGATATCTGCATTCCTGGTGTGTTTTACCTACTATATTTTTTAGGTATAGAAAGGGGTCTTTAATTTTTGTTGTTTAGCTGGAACTCAGTACAATCACAAGGATGGGTTCCCATCCAGTCCTACACCCATGACCATCTTCTTGCTTTTCTACTAGCTTTGACAAAATGAAGCCAACTTGTTCTTTAGTTTTGCAACTTATGAATTCAGCTTAAGAAGAGATTTTGGAACAAATAGTATTTAATAAAAATACATGTTTCCTGGTAAATTTGGTAGGATCACCTGCAGGAGCAGAGATCTGAAAAATACTAAAAAAATATGAATTTTCAGGAAAGGATATTGCCAAGGTAACAAGCCAGTCTAATTAAAAAATTCTAGGGGAATTAGGCTGTAAGATGCAACAAAGCATACTGCACAGAGTCTGAACTTTATATTTCATCCTGGCCACTCCTGTCAACACCAAATCTGATATCTGAACTGATTGCATCCTTACAGATCACTTCTACCAAACTACTACCCCTGCCTCCTATAGAACAGGCAAGTGATGCTTGCATAACATGTGAGTCCTTCAGGAGTATGTATAAGCATCACCTGCAGGGCTGGGGTACCTACTGAGGTAGGCTGTGAGCTTTCTGCAATGGTATTTCCCAGGGTACATTACAAGAAAGATCAGTGGTGTTTGTCCTTATTCCTATGTTCCCTTCAGCACGTGCTACTAGCCCCCATGGGTCTTTGCTCTTGGCCAGCCAGCATGCTCAGAGCAGAGGTCTTTAACAACAGAGACCATCCAAGAGGAAAGAAAGTCGCACCTCTGATCCAGAGGATGAGGGGACCCTGGACTCCTTCCTGGAGCCAAATCCCTGCAGATACGAAGGGAGTACAAGAAGGCTCTTCAGAAAGCCCTATTCTGAATTCCCTGGACACTGACTGGATGGGAAGAAACATGTTTTTAAGTGTTTTCAAGATGAGCAGTGAGTTAAATTGGGTGGCTGACAAGAGCAACGAATAACTGTTCTTGCTGAGTTGGACAGTGTTTGCCCAAATGCCTAAGGAGGGCGATGAAAATCATGAATGCTTTAAAGTCCCATTACAAACACTGAAACCAACAGTGCCAGGGCACAGCTAACACAGAAAGGGTTCAGTGGGAAGGGGACTCAGTACAGCCCCAGCTACAACCCAAATAAGGACAGCTGCTTCAACAAGCAGCTTGAGTGAATTTCTCAGGGGACCTTATCATGATACTGGAAAAAGTGCTTATTAAATACCAAATGGATCGCTCCAGGCCTAGGGGAGAGGCAGTCCAGCCAAATCCTTAAGGAAAAACATGCAGTTCTCCCAGGGACAGAGCAAAACCACCCAAATTGCTCTCCAGTCACAAGCCATCAAGATGATGAGGTGCAATAGACCCCCACAGTGTTACAGGCAGATGGGCAATGTAAGTGCAGACCAGGAAGGTATAAAATGCTTCATCCTGAGCCTGTGTCCTACAGACAAAAGTCTTGTACTTTGTGGAATAAAACAGAGCCAAACCTTCAAAATGAAAGAGGTTGGCAAACGAGTGAGTAAAGAGACACTATTTTGCAGGGATCTGACCAGATGATGGAGGCCAAAGAAGTGCAGATAAACATTTTCTGAGACCAACTTCAAGATCGTCAGCTGCCTGAGTCAATATGAACAGGAGAAAAAGACTCCTGAAAGATGATGCTTTTCCTTTATTCCTGGGAAATGTCATTAATGCTGTAAGATTTAAGGACAGGCACACTTAAGCCAAATGACTGAAGGATGAACTCACCGTCTTCTTCCAAACTCAAGGACAACTCGGTGGTAGTGCCTCTGGATAAAACTCCTGTTAGGGAATACTGCATACCAGAACTATGCTGGGAAACGTGAAGCTTATTAAATGAGTGTTAAGAGATGAG
Source organism: Manacus vitellinus (assembly GCF_001715985.3). NCBI lineage: Eukaryota > Metazoa > Chordata > Aves > Passeriformes > Pipridae > Manacus > Manacus vitellinus. Next base: position 40,920,163 of record NW_021938789.1, on the reverse strand, counting down.
CCATAGCCTGTGTCCTCTCTCTGCATGGGGCACGGACACATGCCCAGGGCTCCTTGGGGGTAGCTCCCTTTATTGTGGTAAGAGAACTGCAGCAGCTAGAGAAGTTTTATGTACAGGTTATGAACTGCAGTAGGACTTTAATGCTTAAACTTTAGACTTTTTTTTAACTTTAACTTTCACTAAAAAGACTTTTTAGTGATACACTGCTTCACATGGTCCTAGACTCCAGGAAAACCCCAAGCAAAAGATTCAATTAAGTGAAGTCTGTAAGGGATGCAGCAATAAAAATGAAGACATTCTTCACACATCTCTTTTCGCAGCGTGACAAGAGATGAAATTCATCTAATGACAAAAGTAGTCTAAAACCTCTTACTTGTTGAAGGTTGCTGATTTTGCAGTTCAAACAGACTGCAAATTCTGCAGGAGTAGGACTGTCCTGGTTTTTTTTACAGTGATTGGCATGTTGGGGGTAGTCTCAATGCCTCAAAGACTGCCAAAATTAAACCTAAATTAAACTAATCACTAAACAATTATTTAGCAGTAAATAAAAAAGATTTTACCCTTGAGAAGAAAATGAACCATGGACTAGGTAGCATAACTCCTGGAAAGCACCTGAGACATCGATGCCACACGCTTTGCAAAACAGAGCCCTGATGATCATCTACCTGCAGACATGAATGCGCTTTCCAACCAGTCAAGCTGGCAAACCTTGCTCCAAGTATTTAAACCTTAAAACTGCAGAGATCTCATCCTCTTACCTGACATCATTACCTCCATGGGCAAAGGATCCAAAGCAGGCTGTTAAGATCTGGAGGAAGTGGAAAAGTAGGTGGACCTGAGACGTGTCTTTCTCTTCCTTATCCTCTTCCACAGGATCAACCGGGGGCCGGTTAGGTTCTGCAAGTTCAGAGGCCAACTTCATTTCCACCCCACCTTCCTCCGCCTCGATCTCTGCCTCAGCCACTGCGTTGCAATAGCTGGAGTAGCTGTCGTAGCGGACTCGCTTCTTGGAGTAGGAAACAGTGTCTCCCACTAACTTTTCACTGTCCTCTGGAGTTGACGTATCTGCTGCCTTAAAGGAGGAATGCACGGGCATGCCACAAATAGCAGCAGTGTAACAAGTATAACTGTTGTTGCGTCGTAACAGTTTGTAGTTATTTTCTGGAGTGGGCCTTTCGTCATTGGCCCTGTCAAGGTGTATTTTGTGGAGCAAGTCTTTGTATAAACCTGAGTCCTTGTGCACAGTGTGATAAACGTGGCCATCGCTCCTCACGTGGCCATCGAAGCTGAAGGTGCCATTGGAAACAGGTGATTTCACCGAGGTGTGCGTCACCGAAAATGCCCTTCCTAAAAAGGCACAGATTCAGAATTTTTATTTATACAAAATGCAATACAAGAGCCCCATTCCTCCAACTTCACAAGAAAATAATGCGGCTGCCATCTGAGAATACAGGACAAAGGAGACCAATTTCCACTACATGCAGCGAATAAGCCAAGATTCAATTCACTGCAAAATAAAGTCTCACATATGCTGTGCAAAAAGAGGTTTGTTCCAGTGTTGTGTCTCCCCAGACATGCTGTATGACCTGCAGCAAGTCACTCAGGATCAGCTATAAGAACGTGATACTTGATGGTTAAATGCTCAGGTTCTCTGAAAAAAATGATTTCCATAAAATTTCTTTCTTGTAAAGCAAGCTCTACTTTTTCTGAGATATTGAATAGGAATAATTAGGATTTCTGAAAGGTGGGTTACTGCTATTTCATACCAAATAGAAGATCACCTGTGTTAAAGAGACATTTACATAGCTTTTAAAAATAATTTTATAAAACAGTAAAAAGTTGATGTTCTGCAGAAGTATTTCCTCAGCTATTGCAACATTTTCTAAATCTTATTTCTATGAACATGCTGATAATTGTTCCCACTGCATATATTTAATGTTAGTATACGCTGTAGGACACACATCAAAATGTATCACAGGCAATACTTCTGAAGAAACGTTTTTGCTTCCTGACTTCCCAGATTTCCACTACGCAACGTTCAGAATTTGGTTTACCTATTTATAAACTGGAGGTACACACTCAAAGGGCTCCACGCCATGACTTATTTGATTTTGCAAGAAACAGTTGAATATTTTAGACATTTATTAACCAAATTACAGAGTTGTGTAGATGTTAGCAAAGTGATATCAAAGTCAGCAGACCGCTAAGTGGAGGGGGGTGATCCCACCACAAGGGAGAACAAAAAGAGCTTTATGCACACAAGCCTACTTCTTATAAATGTATATTCAGAAAACAATGCATGAGATTTTTCTAGTGGACACGGTCCAAATGGTCATAGGTTTGTCAACTAAAGTCCAAATCTTTTCATCTCCTGTTGTAGTATGTTAATCATTTTTATGCTGAATTTAACCTTCATACATCAGTAATCTGTGTTCTCTGTATTTTTCCACTGTTCGAAAGGATGGAAACACCATTAAGGATACAAAGTAAAGCAAAGAGGCAAGTAATTTTTTTTCCCGCTGTTTCTAAAGTTGAAATACAGCCAAAGAAAATGTAATTATGTCCTCTCTAGAAAACAACGCTTATAAATGAGCATCCTTCCAAACATGTGCTGAAAAGGGATTAGAGATGGAAATCCCAAACGCTAACTTACTATTTACAAGAGAGACCTACTCACAGTTAAGAAACCTCACTGAAACAAGAAAAACACAAACCCTCTGTGTTGCATTAGTTTCTTACCATACGGTACACGTGGATGGTTTCCATTTGCAATAGTATCTGATGCCCCAGCAGCTTCTGTTACTGAGCCAGTAAGGGGAATCGTGCTCTCATCAGATGCTTTGGCACCAGGAAGCTCTTTAAAGACTGGTGTTTCTTCATCTTGAATTTTATCAAGACTTTCATCTGATATCCTTGACAGTGCAGCATCTTTCTTTAACCGGCCTAAGGAAATAATAGCACCATAATTTTAAACCCAACCTATACCACTTTTTACTTACGTTTTCACTGTTTGCATCAACAGCATAGTTTAACGTGGATACAATAACGTGGCTGCATGTCATACACATTCTTTATTTATTTCTAATACTTATCTTTACTAAGTTCATGTGGGAAAATTCTAGAGCATCTTTGTTTTTTCCTATAAAATTCACCAAAGTAGACAACTGAAGTAAAACACTGAGCTGTTCATCTATTAGTGAAATCTGAAACTGCATTTTAAACACTGCATTTCTTGAAAGTTGCAAAGAAAATAAGCAAAAGACTATAAAGCTAAAAGCTGTGATCAGCTCAACTTACTGTAAAGTTAAAGAAGTCCCTAAAAGATGATCATTCCGACAGGTTTTTCCTCTTTAACATTTCCTTACCAAAATATTAACCAGATTATATTCCAGGTTTTATTGTCCTGTTTCTGTTTAGACTCTAGAAGAAGTGAGCACTGCAATGGATTGAATTTCTACCACTGCAGATTTTTAAGCAATTACAAAAATACACGAGGAATAGTTTAAGCACATCTTCCCTGTGGGTGGGGACTGGACTAGGTCCTCTCAAGGACTGGACTTGACCTCTCAAGGGTAATTCCCCCTCTGAAATGTAATTTTACATAATTTTACATCACTCACACTTCATCAAACAACTACTTACTTTCTATTTTTCTCTTCATCCAGGGACACACAAAAATCCAGACTAAGACAGCAAAAACTAAGGACACACCAATTGATATTAGAGCAATGGCCCACACTGGCAGTATCAGTCCCAGTACTGTGAAGACAAAGAAATAAAACCTAAGAAAATCACAACTTAACATGACTTAATTATCTCATCCAGTGGAAAGCGATTTATTGCAGAAAAGCCAGTGTTCACAATGTATTCAAAACCAACATGAATGAGCTGGTGACTTTTAACATGACCACTACCACAGTATTTAAAGGCCTAGTTGACATGGAAACATTTGCAGGTTTAGTCTTCCAATTTTCTGTTACTCCACTATGGCCTTATTTCCAAATAAGACAAAGGTAAGACCCCCACATCAGGGCTGCTAAGACAGGTTTGCAGTGATTTTATACATTAATGCATGTTAAACCGTGTTGCCCCTTAGGGTAAATATTTACCTGACCTTTGCACTGGTCAATAAAGCCTAATGCTTAGCTTAATCTAAGCCATTATTTGCTTAGGATATTAGCTTAATGCCGGACTCAAGAGCTGAGGTTTCAGTCCTGCAATGCAGAGCCCTGTCAATAACTCATGTTCCTGCAAGTATTCCCCCAACAGAGCTCCTTGCACTTGTTCAATGAAGCGATCCAACCCTTAATGAAGAAAGAGCTTGGACTATGATCTTTCAAACCCATATATACATTGCCTATCTTGAAACCTATGTGATTAATTCATCCTTGAGAGTAAATGTTGCCAGGATAGAGGCCTTGGAGAGTAAATATGTATTTCCCAAGTATAAAAAACGGAGTTCCACCTTTTTATTCACACGCTTTAGAGACTGTTAAGCTGAAACAGAAGGGACATTAAGATTCTTATTTTATTTATTTTGCTTAATGAGTCACTGCAAAGAGCCTGACCTACTTCTGCAGTACAACTAATGAAGAAAAATTGGTTATACAGTTGATTTACTGTGAAACATCTTGCATATATAGCCGATTAGACTTAAGAAAAAGGAATAGTTATGTTACCCTCAAATTAGGAATGTCTTTTTATTAATTTCAGTAATGCTATGCTATGGAGTAGAGTCTACCAACTCCTTTTATCTTGTACCTCTAGTGTGTCAGGTTTTAGAGAAAACAAATTTTCATTCAAAAAAGGTCACTTTCTAAGCCTACTGTCTGAATTAGGGGCCACGTTCAGGGGTCTGTCTTCAGCTGCTTGCTCGTTCATGGCACTGGGGCAATAATCTAATCTAAAGACAACATTTAATGACCAGTCTTCAACAAAGTAGTTGAGATCACTGAACATTTTTTTTCTGAACTCTTTTGCTACAAGTCCATGTTTAAATGTACTCTGCTTAAGTAAAGTTAACTATAAAAATATAAATGAAATACATAGCCATAAAACGTGTGAATATAAACATACAAATATAAAATATATAAATTCAAATAATATAAAAATATTAATTCAAATATAAATAAAAATATGAATAAACACAAACATTTAAGTGCACATAAAATATATAAATATAAAAAAATATAAATTAAGTCCTTCAACTTCATTTCCTTCTACTGAGTTGCAATGAAAACACAACACCAAAGAAAGAAGATGCATTTAATGAAGAAACAGGCTTCAGAAACAGGCTTGGGTTTCTTATCATTAAAGGGAAGTTAACTAAATTTAAATAACAGTCTCCGTGCCAGACCTACCAGAACAGTGACTCTGCTGATGTCAATGGAGTGACAGCGTTATACTGAGTGCAAACAGCCTACCCCCTTTTATGCCCTGCTCTGAACCTTCTCTCCTTGATGCACATATCTAGAACACCTCTGAGAGCTCAACAAGTACTCAGATTTGCGAAGCCGAAGTTGGCAGCTCAGTAATTTCCCTTCCTTTAAAGAGGAGGTTTTTTTGTAGCTGTACTCTTCCCCACTAACCACAGTGAACAGAGGGTGTCACAAAAACACACTGCACAAATAGAAGCATGTGGGGAGGTGAATGATTTAGTCTTGCCCTTGTTAACTCCTAGGATAGGAGATAACTCCATGTGCTGATGGCTACCTGACAGCACACTGGCAGAGCATCCTTATGCACTGTGGGAAGCCTCCCTCCCGTGCCTCCTCCTGTGGATAGCTCACTCACCTGGTGCCCCTGTGTACATGATGGAAAACACGTTAATAGCTATGGTAGCAGCATAAAACACTGGAAGTGCACGGAGACCGTTGGGCACAGGGTCTTCCTGCATAGAAATCAAGGAGAAAAAGGAAACATTAGTTGGATTTCACACTGGATTAATGTCAGCATGAACCACCATGAGGAAAACACGTGCTCCCGAGTCAGTGCTTCTGGGAAGCTTGACAGTGTTAAAGGGAACCAGGGAGACAGGTTGTACTTTCAGGCTGGCTGCAGACCTGTTGAGCAAGTTGGTGGCAGGTTTCTTTCTGCAACTGTGTCCTTATCCATTTTTGTCTCCAAGAGAGGAACCCCTTTCACTCAGCACGACTGAAGGGTGCCAAGAAGGAGAGGGCTTTGATGTTTTGGGGTAAGGCTACAAGCATCGATGCAATGCATCCATCTCTAAACCTTACTTCTAACCTCTCGGTTTTGACTGAGACAGCCTGGCACTTTCTACCAGCTAACAGAAATCCCTGAAATAGTAAGTGTCCGGCTGCATGGAACAGGTAACACACATAAAGCGAGCACACAGTGTTTAGCATGCTGCCGTGCCTGCTGCCCACAGCAGCCTCGTGCCCTCAGCACTCACAAGGAAAGGCTCAGCTGACAGTGCAGCGGAAATGCACCATGTGAGCCACGGACAAAGCCTTTGTGAGGAGACTGCCTTGGCCTTTTGAGGGGCTCTGAGTGTTTGCAAAGAGCCTGGCGAAGCTGAGGGCTGGCTAATGTGGTTTTGTTTCTTGCTGCCATGAGCTATAAAAGGGAGCTGAGAAAAGGCTGCAGCTGCCCTGTGCTGTGCCCCGGTCCCAAAGCGTGATGCAGCACGGGCTGTATTTGCAGGGCCAGCTGCTATTCACAGACACCCCCAACAAGGGCATGAAGCCCTGTAACAGGCCACGGACTCGCCAGCTAGAAAGCTGCTCTTTTTTTATGCATGCAAACAACACAAGTCGCTTCCTGCTTACAGCAGAAGCTCTACAGATCTTACTACTTTGTGAATGGCACAGATGGCAACAGAAATTCAATGTCCTTAACTTGAACTTTTTCTGCCTCTTGAATGCTTAAATATGTGGCTTTAATACCAGAGTTCATGTATTTTGATGACTAATTTCTTAAGTTGCTAGGTTTGAATGCCATAGTGGAACCTTTCCTCATTGTTTATGCAACTTGAGTACTTCTTCATTCAAAGCTGAGTCTGATCAAATCTATCACCTGTTTTTATCACTGACATTTATTTAGATCATCATTTATTTAGAATGATGAAGCTGAGGTTACAGGTGGTGCTATTTATAGCAAAAGAATTAATCCCTCATCTATTTAGGTTCCTTGTATAACAGCTAATATAGTGCCCCTTATTTTAGGTCATTGTCATGCGCTACACTTCCCCATTTTAGCAAGCTGAATGGTGTGAGAGAAATGGAAAAAGCAGATAAAAGTGTTCTGATTTCCAGTTCATGCTGGGTGGCATCTTTTGCACTGGAGGTACATGGACTGATGTCATCAGGTCCCTAAAACCCACTAATTCAGGTTTCTTGAGAATCTACAAAATATGCAGATGCCCATCTCCTGTCTGATGTGCTGGAAAACCAAAGCTTAAAATTTCACAACTATAAAATGCCAATTAGAGTATCTCCAAGACAGAACTGTTTGGTTTGAATAACAGTCAGAACAGCTATTGTGAGGCTAAGTTAATGACAACAAGCTTGTACTAATACAGAAGCAATCTCAGTGTACCATCTTCTGCTAAATAGAATATACAATATTAATTATCACATAGCACCTTCTAAGCCTAAAATACTTGTCTAATTACTTACCCTGAGATTTCAGAACTGCTAAAAGCAAGTACAGTTCAAATGGTTATTAAAAAAATGACTGGTCTCCTGTGCAAAAAGCAAGCCACAAACTTTCAACTCTGGAAATGCCAGCACTCAAATGGGAGGCTAGAATACAACCTTCATACTAAGCACTCATTACAATAGGGAGATTTCTTTACCTTGTTTAAAATGAAGAATCTAATCAGCACAAAGAGGACTCCAGACATTAAGCCAGATAACAGTGGGGAAATAAACCAAGAGGCAACTGTGTTGAAGAAAAGAAAGAAGGAAACTTGAAATAAACAGTATTCTTGCATAATAGTTAAGTAAGTTGTTAATGAGCAATAAATTTAAAACAGTTCTTGTACAACTGGAACGAATGTTCTGTATGTTTACTTACAACTGGTGCAACTCAGTGTCCACTGACATTCATTAAAGTCAAAGTAATCCTAGGCACCATTAGAAACATCAGCCAAAGCATCTCATGATCATTTTGCAAGTTTAGCAACCAAATTCATCATAAAAGTTTCTTGTAGTTTGAATCAGAGTACACCAAACAAACCCTGTAATTTCCTAATCACCACAACCACAAGTGTTGCATGCGAGTGGAAAGCAACTGCATTTAGCAGGATGCCATGCTGCTCGCAGGGGGAAAAGTCTCAATTTCTAAAATGCCATAGAAGCGCCAACTGTAATGTATAATGCGTGTAAATTTTTTGCAGGTCAACACTGCAAATGTCCAGGACTGATTTAACTGAAGTAGGTGGCATAACTCCCACTGATTCCAATAAAACTGGATTAGGGCAGCACTCTGGAAATCTCGTCGAGTGATTTATTGTTTGCAGCATGGTGAACAGATTGATTCTGCTATCACTGTAAACTCTCTTTTACTTTCAATAGAATTAAAAAGAATATATGCATTGCTAAAGTTCAAATATATTACCATGTTTTCAGAATCGAATCCTTTTAATACAGGCTTTAGGCTGCACCTCGGGTTACAAGGCTTCCAAAACAATAACAAAAAAATCCATCACATCCCTTCTTGGATGTACTGATCTTGGCAATGGGAGGCTGTGAGTTAAACATGTGCTGTATGCCCAGATTTTGCCTCCCTGAAGATGGTGGGTGGAGAAACATGACTGTGGGCATTCACATGATGGCATACACATTGTTAGAGAGCAAGAACAGGGTAGTATGAGCTGCCACAAAAAGAATTAGAAGAGGAGGAATGTCACCTTGAAGCATGTCTCTGAGGGGACAATGTGTCCTCAGCTTACCTCTGGGGAAGTGTAACTTTTGTCTTACGCCTTTCTCCACTGCAGACACACTGCAGCCCTTAATAAACATGGCATCAGTGCATCTTATGAATGACACAACTGGGGTGGAAAATAAGTTAATGAGGTACTGCTATCAGCACAAAGCAGATTTCTGGGAATGTTTTTTTGCAGGCAGCACACACTATTTCATATCCTGCCACACATAAAAGGAGACAGCACTTACCAATCTTGACAAGCTGCATCCACTGGACACCCTGCGTGCCAATTGCCACCAGAGAAAATCCAATCGTAGCACCTACAATGCAATGGGTCCCTGATATTGGGAGTTTCAAGAATGATGCAATTAGCTGCCAAACAGCAGAACCTAGGAAAAAACCAACCATATGGTATAAACAACAACAATAATGTAATACAGAAAATTCTTTGCCACATACCCACATTCTTTTAAAAGTGCTGCCTACACTCCACATGCATAACAGAGATCTTCTAAAGAGAGTTTTGTTCCTGTTCTGTCTCTAAAAGCAGATACTAAGACAGTTTAATAGCAGCTTTGAATGCTACATCTTACTTATGACTGTTTATAACTAGCAGCTCTTTACACTTCACAACAGTTCTGCCTTTTTTTTTTTTGAAGGCTCTCGGTATTTACAGCCTGTCTGATTAAATACACAAACTGGTCCCAGCCTGCATCAAGCTTAGAAAACTTTATTCTTGAGAGCTGGATCTGGAAGCCTCCACATGATCAGTGTGAGAAGGTATTCACCATTTCACTAGTGAACTACCCATGCTCCTAAATTTGGATACTACCAGAGAAAGACTCAAATTGTGGGGCAGAGAGTTTTTATGCCTCTTCTCAGTGATGCACAGCCATTCAGAATCCTCTATAGGAAAAACAGACTGAGGAGGGAATAAGGACTCTCTCAACTGCTTTTATTTGCAGTTCACTGTCGCACTGGACAAATTCAGAACTGCAGAAAGGTCTTGTCTTAGTCATGGAGTAGCCAAAGATATCCTGGGCATAAGGAAATAACTAAGAGATGGTGGTTAGTGGTCTATAAAGTAATGCAATGTCTGATGTCCCTACAGATGTCCAGGAAGGATGGTGGTCAAGAGTGCAGGGAAGAAAAAAAAGTACCCCAAGCACTACTTTCAGTAGTTAGATTAGACCACATTTGGCCACCAAGCCCTTGAGCATGCAGCTCCATGCTTCAACTCACTTTCACTTTGCAAGGACCCAGGTTTCCTACTCCTCTTGCAGTGGCACTAACCTCAGGACACCAAAATAATTTTGACAGTGACACGAGCATTCTGTGGACCTCACCTAATATTAGAAAATTCTTAGAAAGATCTCTTCTTCATCTTATGACTTCATGGCCTTAAGACTAAATCTTCATGTGTTAAGAGGCACCAATGGCAGCAATCAGACTGCCATGAGATCCTGAATTTTCTGGATCATGCCACCTCTCTTAACAGATCTGCAGCAGACACAGGTGATAAAGCAAGGTCACTGAACATAGGTTGTTACCCAGAATTTCAGCCTCCATCCTCAATTCCAATGCTAGAAGCTGGTTTGAAGGTCTTGAAACAGAGACATCTGAAAATGGTGATTTGCTGGTATCATATGCAGCTACATTTGGAAGTCAACCAGTTTGTAAAACTGATCTCTCCTGGGTTACTATCCCAAAACAACTGTTACTTCTCTTGCCCTTTAATTTTTTGGCTTATTTTCCCCTGTACTAAAATAAAAATAAATACACTTTGATACCTTTGACATGAACTTAGATACCAGCAAGTGGAAGTGAGGTGAAAGAGAAGTCAGATGGTTACATCTGTAAGGGGTCAAATAAACAGACAGGCCAGCCATAGGTATGTAATTACAAAATACTCAGTCTGAAAAAAAGGGAAACACAACAAAGCCACAGCTGCACTGCAAATGTGTAGTGAGGGCTGGGTTTTTTTGTTGGTGGGCAAATAGAGGGATCATGGAACTCTTTCATGTTTAAACAACTCAACAGAATCAGAGAATCACAGAATGGTTTGGGCTGGAAGAGACCTTAAAGATCATCCAGTTTCACCCCTCTGCCATGGACAGGGGCACCTTCCACTAGATTAGGTTGCTCAATTGAAAACAAACATGAGAGCAAGAGGAAAAGTGGATGGTCTGAGAAGGACAATGCATGATCTAAACAAGTTTAAGGAAGCATATTAAGGAACAGAAGAAAATACAAATCAAGCCAGAGCAGGACTTTCCTCCAGTGTTTGTAGTGCCTTAACTACCTACACCAAAGCTTTAACTATTCTTTAACATAAAATGTATGTTTCCAGTTTTTACCTTTGCAAAACTAACCTAGGAAGCAGGAGGCTCACTAGACCTGTCACAGAGTCCCAAATTCAGACTCTTCATGCCTGCTGACACCATGGCTGCACACCCTTTCCTCTAATACCCCCTAAAGAGAGAGGGCTGGCTGCAGACTGCCCTGACCAAGAGTTGCCAGCACCAGCTTTTGGCCCAGGGTGTGTTTCATGCTCCTCTGGTGCTGAAGGCACCACATCCATTCTCCTGAGGCTCCAGTGCTGTGTGCCAGCCATAATCCCCAATCAAACACCACGTCACCTGCAAGACTAGATTAGTACTTTGCTTTGCTAATCCTGGCTGGGATGTCCTCTCTGTTGGTGGCATCTCCTCAGTCGCACCAGCTGCTGACTTCTGCTCACACCAGGACCACTACAATAACACCCAGACAAATCCTGACAATAACCTGACAATTAGTTAATGCTAAGGAAGCACTACAATTTACTCCCAAAAGCAACAGTCCCTAACTTCTGATCTGCCTAATAAACAACATTTTAATATGCTATGACTTATTACAAAATGCTACATTTTAAAATTTTAATCCCATTGCTCCCTGCATCCTTCTCTCTTAGGAGAGAAGGTTGCCCTGAAAATGACCATCTGCTGTTTGCTGCAAGCATCAAAGGATCTTCCATCAACATCTGGAAAGAGGATACAGTGACTTTTGGTCTCTCCCAGACTGTTGACTCATTTAAGCTTCATTGAAATTCAGAAGCTAAATCCATTCGCAAAAACATGATCATGAGGCAAGAGAGAACAGGATGGGTGAAAATGCAGAGCAAAAACAGAAAGAGGAAAAGAAAACATCCAAGAAGGCTCAGAGAAAACACAGAAAAAATATCATACATCCAGAGAAGAGCTGTAAATGGATTTGAGGGGAAAAAAAATTGAAATCTGCCTTTTGTAACTTGTGATTAATTCTGAGATTTAAAATGTGGAATTTCTTCTTAATGCCTTTACTGGAGGAAGGGAATGCAACTGGTCATGAAGTTCACACAGGCTTATGTAAATACGCATGCAAATAAGTTGTTTTCTTTGAGCTTCTGACCAGTTGCCTCTGCAGGGGGTATCTGAGACTTAAAACTTTGCCCTGCCAGGATCAGGATGCCAGAAATAGAAACAGAAAAGAAAAAGGACCCTTCCGTCAATGGGAATCATGAGTATCAAGAATGTGCAAGTCACATTTCAGACAGTGAGCTATCTCAGTAAGAAGAGGGCTAAATGATGCAAGTAGAAGTCTGAGATTAGCTCAGATAGTTAGAGCATGTTGCTAATAATGCGAAGGTTGTGGGTTTGATCCCCATATGGCCATTCACTTAAAGAGTTGGATTCGATGATCCTTGTGGGTCCCTTCCAGCTCAGAATATTCTGTGATTCTGTAATAAAAAAACACCCTACAGCCCAAGGGACAGACCAGGAACCTGCAGCTGACCTTGCAAGATATCAGGAAAGAGGAACTGATGGGGGGTGCCCAAGAGCACTCGATGTGGTTTAAGGTGGCAATGTCCCAGAAGGACCATCTAGGGAAGTGGCTGCAGTCCCAGCAGTGATTTCTCACTAACCAACCCCTCTTCCCCTTGGGCAAGGAAAGGTGGCCAACCTCCAGGAGGTTCAGGAGCAGCCAAAGAACTAAGGGAACTACCTCCCCACAGTCAAGCACACAAAGCCACCTCTGACAACTCCAGAAACTGTCACTCAATGTCCATTTTGATCCATTAAAATAAAAAATAATAATAAAAAAGCTAAAGTTTCCCCTAAGAAACAGGAAAATAATCACATGCAGTAGACCTCTGCACAGATTCACCTATCTCATGTGCAGGTCCTGCCTAAAAACTGTGAGGAGGTTAGAGGGGTAGGTGGAAATAATATTTAGATCAGGTTTAAGTAGGTTTAAGGAAGAATATTTTTAAGTGGAACATCCCTTTCAAACAGAGGGTGCTGCAATGCTTGTATAAATCACGCCACCCTCTCATGGGATGCCACGAACCTGCCAGACTAAGAAAGTGGTGGTGGGATGGAAGGGCTGGCCCCTTGCCTGGGTTGCCTCTCCCACAGCGAAAGGGTTTCCTTCCTGCTGCCTCCTGACCTTTAAAAGCAGGTTTGCTCCTTGAGGGAGCTCTCTAAAAGCTCACAAAGCCTCTTGCATATAAACAAAGAGTAAATACTGTGGCTTAATGTTACTTACCTCAGAATATGCTATTTGTTCTAAACTGAGATTTAGTTAACTACCACCAAAAGTAGGGGAACAGACTCTAAAGTACAGTAACCTGCTGTCGGTTTGGGTCAGAAAAATTAAAGAGACCTTAAATGTGTGATTATTTATCTTTACAGCTCCCTTAGTTTTGCCATGAGCAAGAGTGAAGTGTACAACTAATTGCAATCACTCAGTTAGACAATCAGTTTAAGTAAATGTGTTTGGATTTTCTGTAGTTTTTTTCAAAACAACTCCTTCTTGTACGTACTCACTGCAAACTGCTGTTTCTGTAGAATCTTCTGTACAGACACAAATGCTATGCTTTCTAATTTTCCATTTACCATCACAAAAATCTCCAAAATAATTTTTTTCACTATCCTATACATAGATAGGATCCATTGCGTAAAACATTTCTTTTTGTCTATTAGTTATGAACCACTGAAAAATGTAAATTATTAGAAGCATTTAAAAAACATAGGAGACTTAAATAGGAGTACAGGCCCCTGCATTCATACAAGACCAGATGTGCAGATCCAGAAGATGGGAAGACTTAATTAACAATGTTCACAACAAACAGGATGACAAATACACAACAAATGTTACTTGGAATAGGAAAGTGTTACTTACCAACCATTGCACTCACTTCTCCTGCCATCAGCAGTGGGACAGACTCGTTGTACAGGTTAACATCAATGATACCTTTCCGAATTGTTTCTCCTACTTTTGCTCCCAGTAATACTGAGCCAGTGGTTTCAAAAACTGAAGCCAAAATGCAAGCCTGGCGTAAAGTAACAACACCAGAGCCCACAGCTGTGCCGAAAGAATTTGCAACATCATTTGCACCAACCGAAAAAGCTAAAATAAAAGCAATGATAAACCCCACAATGACCATCCACAGGTACTCATCCATTGCCATCTTTCCCCAAACCGTAGATTAGCTTCCCCTTTGCAAATAGTTAATAGTCAAGGCTGGAGGGCACCGCAACGGATTTGGAAAGCAGATTTCTTGTAAACAATGAGTTCTCTCTGGAAAGTGCTGGGTAGTGTTAGAATGTGAAGAAACTGCTAACTGCTGATTTTCAAACTACTATAAATACTGTTCATTTGGCTGCCTTCGGTCAGCAGTGAAACACATTCCATATTTTGCTCCCAAACCGGTACAACTGCGATGTTCTGTCCTGCAACAGAGAAAAAAAAAAGAAAAAGAAAAAAAGAAAAAGAAAAGAAAATTAAAAAAAAAAAAAGAATACTCAGCAGAGCCCATAACAATGCGCGTTTTCAGAAGTAAACAAATGACTTAAACCCACTAATGGGGTCCTACCTCAGCATGTGACTGCTCTAATCATAAAGCAATTCAGAAAAGATTCAAATTAGGTCACCTCCAAAGCAATATGTTTCTTGCAATATCATTGACCAAGAAAATCTTTTGAGCAATTTAAAAGGATTTAGAAAGTTTGGGAGTTTTGTTTGTGCTGCATTTACTGAGCAGAGCAATAAGCCCTCTTTCTGGCAGGAGGATTCTTCTTGGCTTTTTGTACCCAGTGAATATAAGACATACCACACAGCCTGAGTCCCAGCTGATATATACCACCTAGCTTCACTGATCTCAGCAGAGCTCTCAACATTTTATCAGATGCAGCCATGGATGCACTCCTTTGAAAAATTATTTTATATATATGTCTGTCTAGGAAACACCACTGAAAATACTCTGAAGAGCATTAATCTGTTGCTGTTATCACATCCCATGCAGTAAGAACACCATTTTGTTACAGCTTTTTAGTCACTGAAACAGCACAGTAATTTCAATATTTCCATGTATCCCTACTGGTTTAGAGAAGTCTATAAAAAAAGCACAACTAAAACATTGAGCTCTCTGCTCTTTCCTACAGATACTTACCAATTACTGTTATTATATTCAAACCATTGTCAAAGATACCTTTTAGTATTTCTTTTTGATAGCTTCAGATTTATGACCGTATTTTGAATTAGTCTAATCTGATAAAAGAGTGAGCTCTTTTAAACCAAAAAATTGACAAAGAGAAAGGGAATTTAAAAAATAAAGCCTTCACCATCCAAAAGACTGTTAAACAGAGTGATAAGGCCCACAGTGACATCAAGATGGTCAAAAGCTAGAAGCAAATTTTCCCAAACCACCTGTCTCCTCCAAGGGCTAATTCTCTTCTCTTCACAGCCACCACAGACATCGCGTGGCAAGGGGTGAAATGAATGCAAATATGTATCAGACAACTCCACACGTTTTAAGAAGCACCTCTAGAGATCAGAGGATATCAGATCAAAAGCCCTGAGCCCACCTCCTGCTTGCTCAGTTTCCTCACAGTTGCTTCAATTTCATGCAGTATTCCCATATGTAGAGTTTCAAGATGATGCTTAATTTCTTTTGATGACCCAAATGCAATATAGGTCCTGCGGTAGTGAAAAGTAAGGGTCCTCTGAAATAATGGCAAAATTAAAAATTAAAAGAGATTTTGCATATTCCTGAGATGCTGGATACTTGAGAACAACAAACAGGAAAATACCACATTTATGCGTGTTTCCTAAAAAACTCTTAAACTGATGTCAAGGATTGATGCTTTCTCCACCTATACATATTCAGCAGAAAAGATGTCCCTGTTTCTTTTTCCAGGCTCCAAACTGGCTGAACAACTGTTGCTCCAGTCTTTTCCAGACATGGAGCAGACATAAATCCTTGAATGCCTTACACTCTAAAATAACATTTCAAAAGGTCTTAACGGCTAAAAACATTTGTATAAGGATTTTTATACTATGAGATAACATGAGAAAACAAAGCACCAAAGGCACGTTTGCTGTTTGAAGACTTGTTGCCTTTTTATAATTCATGAGTACTCAGCCCATTGAGTGGAAAATGACTTGACAGAGACAGAAAAGGCTAAAGATATTTGGAAGAAACAATTATAGTCAGCACTTGTTTGCCCGTGAAGGAAGACAAAACCCCACTAAATGCATTCATCAAAAAAATTCTATTATGTCAGACTTTTGCTAGGAGATGAAGTTCTGGAGTAGGGTCCTTTCTTGATCCTGGAGATTAATGATTAAATTTTCCACCCTGCATGGATTTACACAGTACCTTTGCCAAGTTAGCCTCGGTGCCTCAGCTTCTTCTCCTGAAAATGGGCAAAGCTGACTGAGATCCATGCATGCATCCACAGACTCTGTGATTATATGAGACCCATTCCCTTTGGACAAGCAAGATGAAAGCACACCCATACTCCCAATAGAGATCTGTCTTTTCTGTACTTATCAATCAACCTACCAATTTACTGTGGTGACCCAATTTCTGGGATAAGGAAGAGCAGGGGGATTGTGACATTCCCCCACCGCAACAGAGTTCATGGGACGATGTTTGTCAAATCTGGCTCCTCCAGCCACAGCAAGTTCCTGGAGCTTCCAAAATAAACCACTAAGTCACAAGGTTGCCTTTATTAGATTCCCTGGGAAAGGGTAGAGAGAAATCCTCCAGATGGTCCCAAAGAAATTAAGACTTCAAGTGTGTGTATGTGTGCTCCTAAAATGCCTCATGAAGGCCAAAGGGTATCCAAAAGTCAGTGGGGCTTTTGGCAAACAGCTCAGAGAGGCAGCTACATAAGCACCCTCCCTGCAACATGGGATATATGGCCTCGAGAGAAAAGGATGTCTTAAGTAAGAAGTCACCTCTCCTGTCATTTTATCAAGGTGATGGTTCAAAACAGAGCTTCCTCCAAAACTTGGGAGGCTCAACTTGATGTCCATGGCATTGATACAAGGAACAGAGCACAGCAACAGACAAGTCTTGTTTTTAAGGAGATGAAAATCAAAAGGAAAAGAGGAATAAACACACATTTATAAACTAATATGCGGGCTGCCTTTGAATGGCTAGGTGTTACTACTTTCAAACTTAAAAAACGGTAAGAGATTTTAAATGCTTATAAAGAAAGAAACAGAACGAAAAAAAGGCACATCTCTGAGAAAGTTTTCAGAAATGCAAAATATCCTGCAAAGTAGGCCAGTAACTAAATACAGACTAAATCTTGTACCATGCTTCTTTCTAAAGCTCAAAATACATCTGGCATGCTCAGACACGCTGAGCTATGCCCCTCATCACCTAATCTAACCGAAGAGCCTGTGGTATTTCATGTTGTTATTGGGATGAAAAAGAAACTGGGATGGAAAAATCACCATGCAGTAGGGAATGGCAGATGATCTGTTCTATGTGTGACACCTGGAAGTCATTAGCCTCTTTCCCTCCTGTGCTCATTTATATTTCATCGATGTGCCCTTATGTAGCGCAAATGCAATTCAACCTGACCCGCTAGATGATGGGAAACCCTTCTGTTTATCTGTGGGACCAATACCCCCTCTGCAGTCAGGTGCACTATGCTACAGCAGCAGACTCCGGGTGGAAAAGTTTGTTTTCCTATTTAGGCTTTGGATAACTCTTCCAGACCCAGCCTAGCCTGTTCTGCAGTGGCTGTGCTGCAAATTCACACTTGGGCATTAGCAGGGCAGAGGAACTGTGTTAGGACTGGAGAGCTGCAGGATCTGAGGCTGGAGCATGCATCTCTGATGGCTATTAGAAGGAAGGGAAATGTGAAGGAAGATGACATTTCAAGTTGTAAGAAGCTAATTCTGCATTAATGCAAGACTTCTAGCTAATAGAGTTTTCTTATGATCCATAATCAGTGTACCATACTTAGGAGGTCTGAGTGAAAGCTTTTTAAGAGGACTTAGAAACTTACAGAACTTGCATCTCAGTGAGAAAAATTTGAATTTTGGAAATGCTAAGCACGTCCCTCTGCCTTGCTGGCAGATGATCCAGACACCCCCCTCGGACTGTATTTTGTTGCTAACTAAACAGCTTGTTATAACTCTGTCAACACAGAATGCTATTTCTTCCCTAAGGGAGAGATGAGAAAAAAACCTAGGTAACGAAGCACCTTGATTCATGTACAATGACAAGTGAATCCTCAGGAAAAAGTTAGGATCTCATGGTAATCACAAGATCATTTTAGGACAGGTTTATAGATGGACATTTACTAAGACAGCTGTTCTGGAAGCTATTCATGGTACACTTCTGAGTCTAGACAAGATTTTAGTGAAAAAAGTAATACTAAATTTGCAAACCAAAGATGACAGGGGTTTTTTTTTGGGAGGGAGGCAGTCTACTAAACAAATTGCTGCTAAAGAGAATGCAGAAGTATCCAACAGCAGGGATGAATGGATAAATAAAAGCTCTGGACTAAGTTCAAAGTCTTGGGAAGCAATCAGAGTGCGTTACCCACCAGCAATCCAACTGTATGACATAAAGGAAACAAACAGAGATCCCATAAATATCTTTTAATCTTCTCTTTGCAGAAAATTGGGGAAGAAACCTACTGCACTTGTGAAACATTGAAAGGTATGCAGCTCACACCATATATAAATCATGCTGTATGCAGCTCTTCTACTCTCAGAAGTTGCCCCACGCTGCAGCTGAAAATTTTCCTCTGCTCTGGACAGGACAGAGATTCTGCAAGGTCTCACTCTTGACTGATTTGTTGTTGTCCAAGTATAAGGAAAAATCAAAAGACAGCAGCTAGTGCAGCATTTCTCAAGATAACTCTTACAACTACTCCACTTTGCATTATGGCAAGGCAGACAAGGGAGGATAATTTCTTTTCCCCTGTCGTGTTCAACACAGCAGACGTTTCATGATCAACAGTGGCACTGAATTTATACTGACAGGTAGGTTCACTTCCAGTTACCCGTGGCTGAAAAGTCTGTCTAAAATGCTTACCAGACAGCAGCTTCTAGGAGGTTAGTCCATACCTCTCTCATTTCTGTATGTTGTTCTTTATGTAAAACCGATCTGTCAGGCTATATATAAACTCAGACCAGATCTAGCATTCCAGTCTATTGGTACTAAACACAGCACTGCTTAGAAACCAAACATGATTTATAACCAAAGCTACTAACATTGTTCATATCAATAGTCTTTATCATTTCCAGTTCATGCTCGGGCCACAAGGCTCACAAATTACTTACTTTAAATTACCAATGCTACATTCATGATAAGAAAGGTGGTATTAATTCAAGTGGTTCAAGACTAAGAACATCCCTATATGGCTCTAAATTACATGCACAGACTTGTCACAAGGCCAAGCATTATGCAAGTTTAATGCTTCAGTACACAAAAAGCACTCTCGACTTACTATTAAAAAAATTAATTATCATATCTGCAGAAGCAGGTTTTGTATCAATCAGTTCCTATTTTAACACATTCACAATGTGTTTAAGCATACTTCACACTACTACTTGATATGGAAACAAGACTGAAGTTGATAGCTTTCCAAGGATTCACATCCACTTTAACATTGTAGAGGGACTGTCACTGTCAGTTCCCAAAACTTTCAGAGGATGCTTTCTTTTCTTAGTCCCTATCAACCTTTGTTCCCACCACTGAAAGGTCAAAAATGCATATAAAATATTTAGTATGAGATTTGTTGCTGAAAACATTCACTAAAAAGACAAGACAGCAGACACTAAAGAGCAGTTCTACAGACAAGTAAGATAGGTAAAGTATCAACAAGTTACTGTGCATTTGCAGATAAATATTTTTTCTCTAATTAAAGCACAATTTGATCCTTCAGTAACTGAATGAAGTCTTTCTTATAAGCAAGTAGTTTATATGATTCGACAGTACAGATTTTCAAGATTCATTCAGAGAAAACAAGAGTTCATGGTTACAAAAAACATGTTTTACAAAAGAAAACCATGCAGAGAAATCTTTAAAACTCACCCAGTATTTAAAAGCTGTTTCAAAAGAAAAGGAGCCAAGTTCCTTCAGCAACCTTCCCTCCTGATTGTAAATACAGGTTGAAGTCTAAAATAGACATCCTATCATTCAGCACAGTCACATCTGAACATGCAAATTTCCAGAGGGTAGAAAGAGGGCTATAACTTACACCAGGCAGTCCGGGCATAAAATTCACTCCGGCACAGGAGAGTACACAAGACAACACCGAGAAGCATCAATGCGAGTCCAGAGTCTTATTCAGTAGGTGAAAATCTGCCTCCTCTTAAGCAAAGAATTCTGCTGGGGGTGGGCACTGATAAAACACAACACTGCGTCACGACTGCACTAGTGAGACAAACCAATCCAATGAAGCTCATGTTAAAAGCAACAAAACGTTCCTTTTTTTTTTGCCCCCCCCAAGCATAAGCATAGACAAGAAAGGAAATCTCATTTTTGACCATCAGCTTAGCATTCTGGTGAGATCAGGTACTCTCTGAGGAGTCACAGATCTTCTATTTGCAAGCACACTTAAATGCACTTTTAATTCAAGCACATGTGAGGGTAGGATACATACGTCCAATTTGGGAATGATGTTGCATGTTTGCTACTTTATCCATGTCAGTAGAGGTCTCACAGGCTATGCAGACTGCAGAAAGTTAAAGATGTGCACGAGTTTTGACTGGATCAATGCCTAAGCAAGCAACTTCACTTTCAACAGTTCAGCCTAAATTACCCAATCCAGATTCCTTCAACCACTTTCCTTTAAGTGGGAAACATTTCTGCATGTAAGTCAAGGCAAAACTAATCTTTGCCTAAAACCACCCAGTTTAGCTTTATATAAAACATTTGCTTCAAGACTATATAATGCAGTTAAGCTACCATATTCAGCAAAAAGGAATGTAAATCAAAACTGCATTGTCACTGTTAAATATCTGACAGAAAAAAATTTATTTGGACACATTTCTAGTTTATAAATAAATGATGTTTTAAATTTATCTGCTAGGTTTTACTCCATTCTGAGTCACTCAAAGCCACGGAATGATATTCCAACATAATTAAACTAAATTTCTAAATTTTCTGCATCCTGGCCATTTGAGAAAAATCAAATCATCTATTTAGATTTGTAAACACAGACTTGGAAACATAGTCCTTTTCCCACTTATTTTTTCAAGTTTGAATAAAGGATATTTCTTAACAAGAAGTCAAAAGTTTTTTGATTTGTTTAAATTCAACTGCAGATCTGCAGGGATAATTTGGTAAAACTGTAAAGTGGTTTACACTTCTTGAAAACTCACATGGATTAGCAAGCCTACATCACCTTCTAAAAAGAATTAGGGCAAAACTCCAGCTAGAAATCTGCAATGCAGAAATAACGTTAAAATCCCCCCCCCCCCCAAAAAAAAAAAAGAATTATAAGTATCAGGCCATGATTATTTTTAAGAAATGCCGACTCTTTATTTAAGGTCGATACCCAGCTATTATTAAGTCTGCAATATAGCTGCTACTTTTGGGGAAAACTACATCTCAAGTCTGGTTGCAATATCTTTCCTTTTACTTCTGTAATAGCTGGCAAACAGGCCTCCTAGTTTTAGAAAAGTAAGAGGTTCATACTTTCACATTGGCCTTCCCTTATGGACAAAAGCAACATATTTGAACAACAAGAACATTAATCTTTTCCTGCACATCTAAACATATCTTAATACCTTTTTTTTCCTTTTCTATTTTTTAACAAGTAGCATCAATCAATTCAAGTGAGAGTGATAATAATTGTAAACATTAAGTCAGACTGTATTTATAGATCTGGATTTCAAAGTTTTAAGGAAGTGAATAAACAAACTCAAAAACTTCTCAGAGACCTGATTTAACTTTATAAAGCAAAAAAAAAAAAATTTCAAAATATTATTTCATGTTCTTGTTACAGCTGACAAGTTGTTGATGTCTGTCTCAAATCCAAACAGTCCAAATAAGCACTAAATCCATCCTAGTTCTCCTTAAAGAACCATTAACCCAGCTTAGCGTAACCACTACCAGCGTGCAGATGTAGGTGAAGAGACAGTTGAGAGGATATGTTATTTGAGAGGTATCTATATCGATTTCAAACCCCAGAAGCTGCCAGCCTGACCTGTGGGAATCATCTCAGATGCAGGAGAACTACAAACTGGAACTATTTGAGTGCCGCTTCCCAAGAGCCAGCCTGGCCACAACAGTGGTTTCTTGTTGACCTAAGCTTCAGGGCTCAGTCTACACACAAAGCAAAAGATATAATAAACAGCACAAAGAAAAGGAAATATCTTCAAAGTTTTTGTTCTGCTAAATCAGCATTGTGGACTTCAGGCATGGGAAAATTCAAGCCAAGATAGGCTGACCATTAAAAAGAGTTATAATTTGGGATACCACTAAAGAAGCAAGCAAAGGAAAATTTATAAGACCACAAAATAAATTGCAAGGATTGGGTTTTGGCAATGGAAGCACCAGTTTGGTTCCCATCAAATCAAGTATCTGTAGAAATGACAAATATCATATATTACAATCTCAATCAGATAACATAATTTGGTTTTAATTGTCATTTATTCTGGTAAATCCACAGTTGATAGAACCCTGTTTGATTCAACAAAACCGTGCTAGGCAGACTTATATTCTGGCTTAAATAATGTAATAGAACATGCCAATTTAAATAATTAATTTTAAACACCCTTGGTTTTGTATTTCTGCATCAGCTATTTTCTGAAAGATGCCCAGGTTCTCATTTCCCAGTGACCACTAAAACAAAATGAATTTGCAACTTAATGTAACTTTTATATTGAATGTAACTGGCCTTTTTTGCCATTCAGGTCAGAAGGCTACATATTTAAGCGATTATATGTATTTTGAAGTACACACATTTTGAGTAGAAGATAATGGGGGATGAGTATAATTTTCTAACATAAAAACCTGTTAGAATTGGAACCTGAATGCCTGTAAATTGCACTCAAGTCAGAAACAGAAATACGATAAAAACATCCAAAAGGTTCAGGATGTTGTTCCAGTTACATTGTGCCAGCTTAAATAAGGTTACTGACCAGCCACATGAGCTTTTGGGCTTTCATATACCTGCTGGTACTTTAAAATTGGGAGCCATAAGCAGTTGGAACTGGGGACCCTAACCCTGCCTGGGAACCCTTATTTCCCCTCAGTCTACAAACAAAGACAACAAAATTAACGAGGAGGAATGAAAATCGGTAGCAGATGGTTACACAGGTATCACACACTATCTTGAAGAAATCCAGCTCTTGCAATACCCTCTTCTTTCTGGCACTGAAGGCCCCTGTGAACACCTCCACCACAGGGGGCTTGAAGCAGGACACCACATGCCAATCATTACCTGGAAATTAGCCCTGAGGTCCTTGAGTCTAACAGATTTAACACAGCTCTACCAAACACAGCAACTCTTCGGGGTGCTTTGGTAACTCCATGATGCCCAACAAATGACAACAAAACTCTGAGTATCTGCTCTGCAGAGAGCTGCAAACACAGTTCAAATTGTAAAGAGCCAGCTCCAACCAATAAAAGTACTTTTGCTTCTGCATACTGGGTAGCAAGGTCCAACATGTTCTATCAGGATAATCTCCAAAGTGGATGCATCTGCACTTCACTGCAAGAAAAACCATCCCAGAGACTGTCTGGAAAGTTTAATGTGGTAGACATAAAAATTTAAAAGTCATTTAGCATTCAGGGATGGAGCAACTCCTCTGCTCTGAGGAATCAAATCACTTGGATGCGCTTTCTTGATGGCTCTGAACTGTCACCCTGTCATCCATATGTTGTTTTTTTTCCAGCAAGCCTGTGGGCTCTCAAAGACAACACCCCAACTAGGAGACTTCCAATGGTTGAGGTGAATTAGCTGTGCTTGCACAGGCATGCAGGGAGAGTTGCCATGTTACAGCATGTGACTGCTTGAGATCACACTTCTCTATTGAGTGAGTAAGCCCTGGGAAAATGAAAGGCAGAAACCCACAACTGGAATTGCTGGACGCCAAGGCTGGCACAACAGATGACACAGGCCCTGGGTCTTATGTGGCCTGGGAGAGCCATGCTGACTCCAATCCCTGCCACAGCACAAGCCCTTGGCAAGTCAGGAGGAGTCTGAAGGCAGCAAACCAATTCTGAAGGACAAGGCTTTGGCCAACACTGATTCAAGCAGTGCTCCAGCTAATTCAGGGAACTGGACCTGTATCACCTGTGACTCTGGCTGATTGACCGGAGACTGAGTGTACCTGTGTCCATACTAAGTCCAAGGAAGGGGGTGTACTGCTGCTCTGAGCCACCCTGGACTTAATTCGTCACTTCCCCTCCCCAGTGCCCTAACCAAGGAAAACAATCAGCATGGGCACAGTATTCTAAAAGCCCTGGCTACTGCTGACAACTCAAGGAGCATTACCCTAAAACACTAACAGACCTGTACTGACTTTACATAGAACATAAAAAACTGCCCATGAAACACTCCTGTGGCAATCCAAAAATATGCATTTTGCAAATTCAGAGGCTTATGCAGAGATGCCCTTGGTAAAAAGCCAGAGCGTGGTTGCCAAAAGTCAACAATGCAAATTTTTCAAATAAAGGAAACCTGACACCTCCAGCTTCAGACTGCCTACCATTTCCATTTCAGTTTGGGTTTCAGAGCATAACCACTGTGGAGTCTTCTGTTTGAGCCAGAGAGATGGCTGGAGCTCCCCTGGGTCCAGCAACCCCCTCTCTTCGAACAGAGCTGGAGTGAGCGAGTAGCTACCAACATGCCAAACCACACCGGCTGGCTCTCACTGACAAACTTCAAAATCAGTGTGACCAGCAGGACAGAAGACCAAGCACTGCTGAAATGAGCTAGCTGAATGTCAAAAGAAGGACCAGGAGTATAGCCAAAGAAAGGAGGGACAATGACACTCAGAGGTGTCAACCAGGGGTATGGGAGTAAGTGGAAGCAGATGAGGCCAACACACTGTGGCAATGCAGTGTATTTTCTTTCATATGAGGATTGCAGTAATAAAGATATGAAAGGGGAAACAGCAATGAAATCTGTGACCTTGGCTTCATTTCACAGGAACAGGAGCCAAATATTACACTAAGAGGCTGGTAATGCTGCCTGGAGACCATGCAAAGAATGGCATCTGCCAACTACTAGGCCTGTTTCCCCCACAAAGTCCAATAGCTGCTGATCTCTGTTCTTCTGAGTTCATGTAATAGTCCACACCTATCTCCTGGAGCCTTTGCTGCTACAGACATGAGGAGCATGATGGCGAAGCAAAAACCTTGAGTTCCACCCACAAGGCAGCATTAACATGCCAGTTGCTTCACTGTAGGCTTATGATACTACTGAAGCAAACAAGTGGCCAACAGACTTGTCACAACGGCTTGGCATTAAATCACTGTCAATGCAGCATGCCAAAGAACGTCCCGTAGTTGGGTATTTGGCTTAGCAAACACATCCAAGAGGACTTATCAAGGGTATGTGGTCTTGTGAAGCAGGTCAAGGGAAGTTAGGTTTTATCGCTTATGGAGAGATGGCTCTATGTTTTATCTGGGCTTTTCCTAGCCGGGGAGGAAACCCAGTGGTCCAATGCTGATGTCCAGGCGGAGCACAAAGAGTCTTCCTAAAGGTATGGGCAGGATAACAGGACTGACCACCATATTTATCTGCAGAAAGAGCTGAAACAGATAGAAGTCCTCTGCTTGACAAAGAGCCTACAGAGAAGGGAAGCAGGATATATTTGAGTACGTGGCACCAGCAAACAGCGCCAGTGCCCAATGTGCCTCATCCTCTGAAAAGCATGTTTATAGCTAAGCCGTGATGATGATCCTGACGCGTCACAGCAGCTCGATGGTTGCCCAGTGGAGAAAAGATAGAATGGATGCTGCCGAGAGGTCAGGAATAGCAAAGGGGATTCCGTGAGGAACCCTCCCCTCTTCCCTGCCTTCTGGTGTTAGAATCAGAGCTAGTCATGCCAGGACCCTGCTGTGCCCACCACAGCTTGAACTGGGATTTCTCTGAACCTACACATTTCCCTTGCAGAAAATGGTCAACCCAACAATGGGAATGGCACAGCACTGATGCAGATGTCTCCACTCCATATCAGCACTGAGAGAGAGAAGAACCACACCACTTCAAGGAAGAGTGCAAATTCTGCAAGTATCAAAAAAAAAAATCAAGCAAAAAAAGAGAAAATAACATTAAAAAAAATTAAGTCTTCTACGGTAGCCACACATGACAACTATTTGAGAGTGCTCTGGAATATGGAAACACATGCAGAGCATACTTCTTGCAAGACCTGGAAGGCACTAAGGTCTACCTCTGTCATACTAATAAGGAAAATTTACTCACTGTTATCCATAAAACAAATGAGCAAATGGATCATCATGTAAATAAAGAACACTGAATACTCAGGAAAAAAGTATAGAGAATATTTTTTCTTTTAAAGAAGTAATCAAGGAGTCTATAATTAATAAACAACTGGTTGTTTCTGGTCACCAAGACCTTCTGAAGTCACAGAAGTTGTTTTTTCTTCCATCTCTTCTACACATAAATTAAAATAGGGAAGATTAATTATGCCATTTCTTCAACTATCAGTCAGTTCCTCAGCCTTGAATTAAGCATATATTTAATTAAATCAAATTAATAAAATTATGTGAGGAAAACAGTTGCCTTGAAACAGTGGAATACATTACTCCCCAAATGGGCTTAATATTTCAATCAACACTGTCTTCAAGTGTTTAACCAGTTATCTCCCACAATTTGATTTTTTCTTTAAAACTTCAGCAGACATGAACACCTTTTAATCGCTTCATTTAATACAAATAACTAAACAGATTACAATAAATTTGGGCTATATTACAAGTTTATTTCTTTCAAATCTGAAGTACTATATTTTTAAAAGAAGAATAATCCTTTCCAATTTTAAAAATTTCTCAACCAAGCAGAAAGTATTTTCTGTTCTCTACAGTAATGCAGAACATGGACCATATTGTTCACTAATGTACATCTATTCTGGGATACACTGGCATGTTAACCTGATGTGAAATTCAGGGGTGCAGAAGACTATTCTGTATCTAATTTAAGCACAATCATCAGTTACTGACAAATCTATTTAAAATATGAAAAAAATTACAAACTGATCCACTGGCTACTCTAATCCTGGGATTCTACTTTGACTGAGATTCTCGAGGGTTTATTCAGAAAATAGAGTAATTGCACAAACTCAGAGGCACAGTTCTCCGTGAAGAAAGTCTTCCACAAGAACATGCAAAACCCCACACTCAGTGTGCCTTACAGGCAAATACCATGAAAGGAGTAATGCTGGAAGAAACACTAAGTGAACATAGAAGCAGAGGTAACACGAAGAAAACAGAAATGTGCAGATTTACTTGTTCCAGTCAACAACAGTAGCTAAAGTTTATTGATTTCAGTTTCAGCAGCTAAAAATCCATAAAAACATTTTTATATGATACAGACAATACTATCCCATATTCAATTTTCTATCAAAGTAATAATATAGGCTAGGATTTTCTCACAGGCATTGCAATTTACTTATAAATTGGTAAATAAAACTTATTTTAAAATATAAATATTACTATGTGCAAATAGTTTTTGTATCCCATTGTGATTTAGCCGTTTAACTATATGGAAATATATAAGTAAAAAGACTGAAAAAATGTAACTGTTAGCTACAAAAATAGCTGGACACATTCTCAGCCACTGTCTCTCAATTGTTCCCTTTATATCCACTATAAAATTATTTCCAACACACTAGTCACATCTATTCAGAAGAAACTAAAATTATATGATTTCAAACTATTTTCATTAGAAAAACAGTTCTTTAACAACTGCTTTTACTGTTCCATCTAATTATATACTATTAGAGGCCAAATATTCAGTCAGTATACAAAAATAACCAGAGCTTTTTTTTTTTAAGGATAAAACACCAGATAGGCGTTCGTAAGAAAAATAAAGCTGTTCTTTGTCTCTATGAGCAATACTGTTCAATAAAGGAAAATATGCATAAATTTAAATTTTTGAATTACTACAATTAAGTCCGTTCACAGCACCGTTAAGTTGTTGGACTGCATGGATAGTATGTCCTTGGAGACACTTCACGTAACAGCCAAGATGTTTAAAAAACTACCTCTCCAAAAAACTCTCCCCTAACTCTCTCTCTATATATACTATGCAATATGCACTTAAAACCCCACAGCCCTGACAAGAAATCTGTCTAAAACATTTTTATGATCAACAGTCAAATAAAAAAGATTGAACTGATTAATATTTGATTCTGACATCTGTCTAAGGACAGCGTAAGAACAATACATTATAAGGTTATTCAAATTAGAGGGCTAGCACTGTGTTTTTTTTCTTTTACCTATGCACCTGTCACACCTTTTATGCAAAGGCTGTTTATCAAATGCAAGCAAAACCCCTGACTTCCTATATCGTAATGGTCATGGCCATGGTCTGATCTTTTCCATATTCAATGTATGTTTCTACAAAAAAACCAAAACTGATTTCAAGTACAAAGCAGCAGCTATCTAATCCACAAATAAAAGCTACAGTGATGTTCTGCTCTTCCTAAAACAAGCTTGAAGTCATGATTATATTAAAGACACAGATGGGAGGGGATTTTTCAACTTCCAAAGAGACATGCAAACAAAGTATTACAATCCAGGGGTGCAGGCAAATGAATAAACCAGAAAACTACGTGACGTTTGTGCAGCGTCCTCTCAAATCCTGCAATCCCTTCTAGAAAGTCTGGGTCTACATCTCCCTCTTCTTTACTCATGTTCTTCTCGCATGGCTTGGTCTCAGAAACTTTCCATGCCTGTAACGGAAACTTGAGCCAACTTCTTAAATGTATGATTTCTTCATCTCCACTCATCATCCACTTCTGTTTCTGAGAAGCTCCTCATCATGACACCTGTATCTCAAGAAGCAAAACAGGAAACATCACAGGGATGAAGCAATGAAAGATGAATAATAATATGCCTCTGTGTCTTTAATAAAATCCCAACTTTCATTCAAGTTCCTTTTAGGAAATCAGAGTTCCTTTCACAAGTGCAAAGTTTACAAACCTAGCTTGGCAAAACATTGCATGCCAAAATTGGGGTAACCAATGGAACTTCCCAATCTGTACCTCTAATTCTGACATGATGAGCAGGAGAAATCCTGTACCAACTAGCCTTACATACTGTGGAAAATACTATCAGGTGCCAAGCTTGCAGAACTAGTCTGCGGCAGGCAGCTCAACTAAAAGAAACTGCTGACCCATCTGCTGACTTACCCACCACTGAAAACAATGCCAGTTATCTTTACCCAGGACCCATTTGTCCAAGTAAGTAGAGCTCTAGCCCACATCTGAGATGAAAAACAAACATGTAAGTCTCTTCTCCACTTTTCCCATTGCCCCTTCATCCACACAACCTCCATAGTACGTTTGCGTTTTTACACACTTATCAGGTACCACAGGAGATGCCTTCTCAGCGTTACAGCAGCTTAACAAGGTGACGAAGGTCAAAGGTATTTTCAACATGTCATAAAATTTGGGACTGCAGTGGAGGGCACTTGCCTACCTGTTTCTGCCACCCAAAACTTGGGATCAAACAGGCCCAAAGCCAAGAGCAGCACTGTTTAGAGTCTAACAACAAAAAGGCAGAGGAATGACTCATCTGCAAAATGGAGACACAGCCATCTTGCGTCCAAATAAGCAGCCTAAACCATTTGCCTGCCTTACAGTTTTGCCTGAATGCTGAATGGGGGGTGCAGGAGAAATTATTTCTGCAGCCTTTAGGACAGATAAACAGGCACCAAAACCATTCTGCCAGCCAGCTCTCTGTGAAACAGAAGCATGAAAGCAATTTTATCTCTCCCTTTTAGGGTTAAGGCCATCTTTAAATAAACATTAGCATCAAAACATCTTGGTAGGAGAAGCAGTGCAGACCCTACATCTTATCAGCTACCATCTAAACTTCTCAGAATTCCACCTCCCATCTAAAATCCTCCTTTCTTCTGTAAAAGCACTTGACAACAGCATGCTCCAAAGACTGTGAGTCAGAAAGACAGTGAATCAGAAAAACAGTGTAGTCCTTCACCAACTCCTCCCTGTGAAACAACGGGTCATTTTGGCTCTCTTACACTAGAAAAGAGGGACAGCTGTAGGGACAGAGTCCCATCGGAGTACAAAAAGTCTTGGCTTTGGTTCTTGCACATTGCAATCAAGAAGATAGCTGAGCCTTGGACAGTCAAAGCAAGAAACCCTTTCACAGTGCTCTGGGTATTGCAGAAACAATAGCTTTTAAGTAACTGGACAGAAATGTATTTGCTATGCTGGTATTACATGTCAAAGAAAAATACATACTCTCTCAATTCTGAACTCTTGAATCCTTACCCACAAAAGTGCTTAGAAGGCAAATAGTCCCGAAAGCTTGTACCTCGGTGATCATGCCTGCAATTGAGACACGCTACTGCCTACTCAGGAAAGGAAACTACCACAGATTTCAAGAGTTTACAAGCTTCCAAAAGCACAAAAGCTGAGGCAGCCACACTTGTCTTGCTGTCAGGACACCCAGAACATGTCCATATACCATCCAATTATTTTATACCACAGTGATTCTTAATCTTTTATCATGATGATCACTGTATACAAGTAACAGAAACCAGAATTTTACTGTTCCATAGTCATCATAACTCCATATTCTCTCAGAGTAGTAGAAATTAACTGAGGATAAGTAATTCAGTTTATTATTTACATCCTTACTCATTAATCAGATGTCTACAGTCAGCACACACACCATACAGATTACAAGGCATGCAGCCTGCTCACTGTTGCATGCAGAAAGAGAACCGCAGAAAAAGATTAATAATTGTCAAAAAGATCTGATGCTGACTGCCACCTGAAACAACCAAGGAATTTTCAGTTTTCTTTTGAAGAGACAATTTACTGTCAGGCTGGTATTTCTAACTTTGATCTTCCTAGCAGCCAACACCAGCAGAAGCTCAGTAACAGAAACTGAAGCTTTGTAGCTCAGTAACAAAACACAGACACCTCCCAGAATGTTAACTCGATTATAGTATTTTGGCAAGGAAGCCTTCCCCTTATACCTTGGGGAAAGTCTTAAGAGATTAAACAGTGCATGTTTTAAAGGCACACATGCCTCAATTATTTGGCGTAACTGTTCATGCACCTAATTGCATTGAGAGAAAAAATATTCTATGGCAAGTTGCTCGCAAGACTGAAATTGTTCCTTGTTTCCCAAGGAAATACTGCTTATATAACCACAATGACTGTCCCATACACAAAAATGTAATTTTTAAGGCCAAATTCAACCTAATCTCATGCAAAAGGACAGAGATTCACAGGTACTCAATTCCTACAACAGACTTGCAAAATAAGTAACCAAGGCAGCCCCTGAGCAACATGTCTGGTTCACAAACATCATGGAGACTAAATCATGTCTCCATGACATGGAGACATGTCAAAACATCATGTTTTAGTCAAAACATCATGTTTTGACTAAATATACCCAAGAACTATAAGGCAGCGAGAAGCTGCTCAGGCACTGTGTACTGTTGGGAAATCAGGGATGCTAACAGTACTGCTGTATACTGGAAGGAAAAAAAGAAGGAAAGATGTTTAAGGCACCACAGTGCCACCAAAACCAAGAAACCTACAGGGAAGTCTCATCTTCACTAGTGCAGCTACTCACAGAACTACTTTTGAATCTATGGAGCGACACCGCAATGCCTTATGTGCCCATTACATCTTCCATCTCTAAGTGGGACATGTCAGCAGGCACTTCTCAGGATTCATTAGAGGCACTTGGACAACAGTTGACCTGTTTCACTAGTGAGAAACTGGAAAAGTAGACATATATTGCAGCACAGGTGGTCTCAGAAAACCCTAAAAAACTATATGCTTCTCCAACCCTTTTCACAAGATCCTACCCAGGCAGGATAAGCTAAGCACTGCCACAACAGGTCAGATTGTTGGTCCATCTGTTTGAGAATCCTGCCTCCTGTGATCAGGACCAGATGCTTCAAAAGGTAGAACAGCTCAGGTAGTGAACGATGATGTAATTCACCCAAAAGGGAAATTCCTTCCTGACCTCATCAATTAGCATGAAGGTTTATATGCTTAATTTATTTTTAATCCTATTTACTGCAACTCTGGACATTGTCTTTATATATATAAATGCCCAGGTCTGCTTGGAACCGAACTAAACTTTTGCCCTCGGTAATATTGTGTGGTGTAATTATGCCCAGTTTCAAATGTACTGATTTTCAATTTCTCTTAAATATCCCTTTGTTCTTGCACTATTGGAAATAGCACAGCTATTAACTGCCCCTGTTGCCCTTCCAAGAGCTCCAGTCTGGCTTGCACCATAAACTTCCAAGACATGCTATATGCTTTGTTACAGAGCAAGAGCATAATCTGAGGGCCTTTAAGGCAACAACTGAGCAACCTCTATCACATATCTAGCAACATTTCTTTAACCTAAATTTCTGGGATCTGCAGGAAAGTTGGCAGTTTCATCAGGATTTCAGCAGGTCCTACCCTCTTCTAGATCTTGCAAGCTCACTCTTCTCGTGTTTCCCACTCCAGAGCTGCCACCCTTACAAGCAAACTGCTTTGCCCTATGTTGTGCTCTTCGAACCCTGCCCAAGACTCTCATAAATTTAGTTACGAAAAAACAGATAAGAAGCATACCACGCTTCTTGTCTTTTCCAGGTCTGTACAGGAACCTCTCTCCCTCTGAGCAAAGAACTGCCCTCTCATCTCCATGCCTGAATAAAGAACAACATGGTCCAACCATGCGACACCAATTTGCTGTTGGGCTGATGTTCTGTGGGCTGCAGGTTCCCCTGTGCAATAACTTCAGTCTATGTTGTTACTCTTTTCCTTATGGATGAGCTCATGATATATTCACCATGATTATTATGCCAAGTACTTACTAAAGCTCCAGTGTGATTAATCACTGCTGTTTCTGCTCATACATTTGCAAGATGCATCAAGGCATAAAGCCACACCTTCATTCAACAAAAGTTTGGTGGAAAAAAAAAATGTATGCAAGCAGCAGACAAGAGAGGGAGACTCTTAAAGCAAACTTCAAGTTCTGGATCCTCTCAATCTCCCCAAAACACAGTCCTGCTTTCAGTTATTACTTGGGTTGCATTTTCTTCTCCCAGTCCCTGGAGCTAAAACTTTGGACTCCAGGCCACAGGTTCTTAATCCCAAAGTCTTTAGGAGAGAAAGTGAGAAAGGCTAGTATCTCATGGGAAGATGGCCCCCCAAGGAGATGAGAGAGTTTTAACAGCATCTGTGAGAAATACCACACAGCCATCACTGTTTTACCACAAATGTGATTATGGGTTTGGAACTGGTGAATTATGGCAAAAGAATACTTCTTTGCCTCAACCAAAATGAAAATCACACCACTTCATACCTCTTCAGAATGATCTTCAGGCAAGCAAGAGGACAAGAGAAAACATCTATTCCAGCTTATGGTCCATAAACAAATTAAGCTCTTTAATGATCAAAATAGCACCAACAGAACTGGTAATAGGTACCACTTTGCCAACAGTTACCTCATTAAGTAATACAAACACAGGCAACTTTTTTCTCTATTTGAGTATCATAGACTGATTAGTCAATAAAATGACAGGTCTCAAAATGGCAGTTAAATTGGCACGGACCTGTCCATGCTTTTTAATAGTTACAGCAGTCTTAGAAATTCTGTTTCAGAGCGATGACACTTTCTAAGAGGCCATAAACACTTTCCTGTTCTTCTGTCTCACGTGTGCAAAGACAAAATCCTGAGCTGGGTACTTATACAATGCTCTTAGGCAATGCTAAAACAGTGGTCCAAGCCACAAGTTTCAGAACACTGCCATACCAGCATCTCTGGGACCTCTGATCAGCCATCAAGTGGTTTGCCTTTGGCATTTCAGAATGTGCTGAGGTTGAAAGAGAAGACAGTAATGATACAGAACAATTCTCCCATCAGCAGTGGCAAAAGTAATCTCGGAGGCATGGAGTGCAATGCTTTCACCGCTTTTGGGTTGTTAGTGACTATGAAGTCAAAAATATGTGATATTTTCTGTTTGTCGGACACAGAAACAGAATCTGGGTAAGAAAATTTTTTTAACGGACTCGACTAAGGCATTTTTGGTTGCTAGAATTTTCAATCTGTTGTGATAAAATTAGCTTAAAATAAATGTGCAATAAAAGCAGTACATTCTTTGCCTAAGAAAAAAATCCACTGGCCATTTACAGATCATGTGAACTCAGTTATTCAGTTGAGCTAAAAACATCAATTATTCCAAGCCTTATCTGACTGTAGATTTGGATATGTTTAACAATGGCACTGCCACGTATCAAAATGCATGACCAGCCACAGCCCTTTACCAAAGCAAGGAAAAGTTCCTACAAACAATGGTTGCTACCATTTAACAAAAGAGTCAGGAAGAAAAAAGGTAAGACTGAAAAACCTGCACCTCTGTCTCTATCCTTCAGATCTTCTCTCTGAGAAGAAAAAGCTAGTCTTCCTCTTCTGTCAGTCCACCCTTCCTTCCATATTACAGCATAAAGAAATGGGTTGCCTTCAACTATCACTCCTTGATGTCAAACAAGTAAAGCTACAGAAGATTATATTCTTACTTTGTTTTTTTCTCCTGCAAGCTTTTCATCAATCAGTAAAAGGATTCACCCAGTTGGTTCTGTATTGCCTAATCGGAGTGTACACCATGATCCAAGCAACAGCAAAAAAGTCGTTCAAGCACACCTGGTGCTCTGTGCTGGGTAAAGTTCACAGCAGCTGTTTTGAGTCCCAGAAAGACATCTGAGAGAAGCACCATAAATAACGACATCACATGGAGTCTCCCATTGCACAACCCACATACATCTTTCCTGCTCAGGAATTTATGCCTCACACTCTTCACTGTCAGTCAAGAGCATGTTACAAACTATGTTTCCAATATGACCCAGAGGATACTTCGGAAAGTAATACAGCCCTCCTGTTGGCCAAGTCTTCTCAAAATACTCCTTCTACTCCATTACAAAAAAGACAAATATGTCTATAATCTTATCAAAACCACGGTCTTTCTCAAGAGCAAGCTATAGACCCACATGTGCCTTTTAAACATCATGGATGACCAAAACCAGTTCCAGCAAGTGTGACAGCCTGGCAGAAACTGAAGGGGGCTATTCCTTCGCAGACTAAGGATCTAAGTTCTTCTTCAGATATGCTAATGTAAAGTATTTTCTCAGTCTCCAATTTCAATAAATGCCAAATGTGAGCAGCTCCTTTTTAGGATTAATTCATTTTACTGCTAGATTAAAATTAAACCAAATTCCCCTAAAAAATCTCATTCCTAGGCCTCTGCAAGGAGAGAATCACTTTTCAAGGCAGTGTCTAGATATAACTGAGAAAGAAAATATATAGCTATTTTATAAAAATTAGATTTTTTTTCTCTTTTTCTGGAGTTTTGCCACGAATTGCCTTCGAGGGCTTGGTTCAGAAATTCCAAATTCAGTTTATTGTTTTTCTTATTAAGAACTAACTCCTTTTAGCAGTTTTGTTAATCTTGGAGTTTGAAGTTATTTTTATTACAGTAACGCCCAGAGTTTAGATATTCCGCAAAAAGATCAGGAATTATTTTTATTAAAGTAACACCCAAAGCTTAGACATTCTTTGTAAAAATGAGGCAAAGCACCTTCATTCTTAAAAAGGTTCTTAGTCTTTTCAATGCAAACACAGATTTCACAGATACAACTGAGCACTGAGAAGTTTCATCAGCCATTTTTAACCAGAAAACTGGGAAAAAAGTTATGAAAGTCGGATTCTTCTTGCCAGAAAAAAATCCTTAGCCTTTTGCTCTTCACACAATGCATGGTTTTTAACTTCCTCGCTTCTTGCCCTCTGTTATGGAAGAATTAGAATTGATTTCTACTCCCTGATGTCAGATTTCTCATGAGACATTTCTGCTGCCTTTGGGGTGCTCTGCCAGCAGTCAGTATATGCGGTATCTCTGCTCACGCTCAGTATCTGTCCCTCAGCCAGCAGGGAGTCCCACTGACCCAGGCAATGTCAGTTTCTGATGGAGCTTGTTAAGACTACAAAAAACTGGTTTGTCGCCCTTAACTTTTATGCCACAACAGAAACGGGGCTGCAATGTAAAGGATCTTACCTCCATTCTCGGGGGGCCTGAGGCACTGAAACCTTCTGTTCTTCACTGGCAGCTCTGTCTCAAGGACAAAATCAAGTGTTGCCTTTTTGTTTGAGTGGCTATGTTAATAAACAACATTCAGGTTCCTTACCATGACTAAAACACAGTTTAAGTGTTTGGAGGGGAAAAGGAACACCTTTTGATCACTACTTCCAATTTGGACCATAAGCAACCAAGACTGAAGACTCCACTTTGTCAGCAAGCCTCCTCCAAACACTGCTGCTCTTTAGGCATAGCAGGCCAAAGACATCATGGATTTAATTATACATTTTCTAACAAGGTGTTGCTTCCCCGTTGAAAACTGTCATTACGTGCCTTCTTCAATCTCTTTAATGTAGAAATTAGGGCTGGGGCAAAATCTTTTCAATTCCTCCGAACGAGATGTTAAGTTGCAACATATCCACCTTGCTCTGTGTAGCGTGTATAATTTCAGCTTGCTCAATAGCAGTGGCACTCCCGAATTCAGGAGGACTTTAAAAGGAGTGATTATGCTCACGGAAGTAAGCTAACGTGAATAAACTGCCCAGGCAACAGGGAGACATTCCAGAGCCCTGTGCTGTCACCAGGCTTTTGGCCAATGCTGCTTAATCATATACGCAAAACATAAATTACAGAAAGATTCACCACAGGTTAGAATATTCTCAATGAATAATGTTGTATTGTGCTGAAGAAGCTTCCCCTGCAAAATATCCTTAGACAAAAGCACTGGGATCTTCTCCCCATTTTCAGAGCTTCTACTGACATCAGCAGTACAAGTGATTTAGCAAAGGCTTCCTCCATGGGTCTTCTCAATGGATCAGGCACTTTTGGAAGGGAAGTTTGAGTGCAAGTTTAGGACCACTCAAACATCACGCTGCTGAGATTCCTAACTCTGATGGCTAGCTATAAAGCACCACGGCAGCTGCTGCAGGCTATGCTCCCATCTGGGCTCAGCCGGCACATACCAGTTCATACTATCCGGGCATGTAGCACTGGACTGAAACTCAAAATGCTCGTGGCATGGAGGAAGATATTTTCACTACAAGGCCCACAGAGTTTACGATGTCTTCAGCTTTAAACACAGACACACTCATAGCTTAAAAATTTAAGACGCTCTTGAGCCTTGTCACAGAATTTATACAGCTCTATCCAAAAAGCTTTGATCTTCTGTACAGCACTGAGCACAAACCCTAGCCAGCCACATTTTGGTTATGAGGAGAGATGACTTTTCCACCACTTAACAGAAGATTATAGTTTTCATGTAAGATTATAGTGTCATGGTTGTAACTCCATCTGAAGGCTGCAGTTACAAAGATCTGACTGCTCAGCAGCTCACATGGAGACAATAGAGAGGTCAGATTCTTAAAAACATCTGTTATAAGTGAGAACAACTTGTTAACACTTTTTTGCGGTACCTTATAGAAGTAAAGTTTTAACTGCTTAGAAAGTGTTCCCTCACATGCTTCATGTTATCAGACATCACTAAATCTACACATCATAATAGCTTTTTAAACAGGATTGGGTAAGATAGAAAGACTTTCCCCTGTACAGCATTCTCAAAAAAAAACAAAACTGAAGATAACTTTGGCATGATTTTTTTAAAGGTCACAAACTTTCCCCATCCAAGACATCTAATGTATGAACAAAGTTTCACGAGAGCTTAAGAATCTGCTCCAGTGCACGTCTACAAGCCTGACTACTAAGAATGGATGCAAAAAAAAAAAAAAAAAAAATCTGTTGTCTCTCTACCCTATCTACCTTTGATTTTAGGCGCTGATTTTTAACTACACACAGGATTATGGTTTACCGGGTAAAAATCACTGCAGAAATCTGAGGTAAAATTTCGAAAGCTGACTGCACCTTCCATCCCAACGCATACTTGTACTGTAAAACTGAAATATAAAGCCCCCTGCAGAACAGTGTTTAGTTTCACTGGGACAAAACTTCAATGGCTGCAATTGCCAGGAAAACAAACCACAATCTGCCCTTCGCTCATGGCTCAAGCAGCATTCTTCGAACACCCTGGCACACACAAAAGGCTGGGGACCTGGAAAAGCTTTTGCTTTTGTTGCTCCTCCTTAGAAGCCTTTTATCTGAACAAGCAATTTTGTGAGATGCTCGTGCCACTACCTCACGTCCATGAATACAAACGAAGCTGCATGCCTCTCCAGATTTCCAAGCGTTTCACGGTGCTTTCGGCGCCGCTGAGAGACAAACTGTAAAATTATAGTCTGCAGCCTGAAAGACGGCTGGGCTGGGTAAACTAGAAGGCACGAGTCCATTCTGACATGCTGCTTCACTAAAGCGACTGGAGCCGCACCGGGTGTGCGCGGCGGGCAACTGCCCCGGCGGAGATGCGCCATTGGAAAGGCTTCGTTCCCTGCCTGCCCGCCCGGGTGGGCAGGGCCGGTGGGAAGGAGGGAGGGCTCAGCTCTCCGGACAGGCACGAGCCTCGCGCCGGGACATCGCTACGGCGCCCTCGGGGCGATCCCGGGCGCGGGACGTGCTGCGAGCGCTCCCGCGGGG